>NC_135221.1:6865374-7465374 GCF_052324685.1 Brachyhypopomus gauderio | reverse complement strand
ACAGTGCTTTTTCTTGCATTATGGTCATAACTTGCAAGGAAAAAATAAACTTTTCTACCTTTAGCCTTATAACAAGTACAACTACTAAAATAACCAGAGCCCTTGTTGAATGTTGCATTCTTAAGAAACCCAGTGTAAATAGATAACAATTGCTGTTAAATTCAGTCCCTGTAAATATGGATCTCTAATCTCTATTGCTGTCATAATATACGTTGATGTTAAATATATGCATAGCACCATATGGCTCCATCACCGTTCATGTGCCACTGTTAGCTGGTTCTCCCTAATGTACAATTGAACATACTGAAATAAATGACTGTTCTTTTGTAGCTTTGTCCTAGTAGGTAGTAGCCTAACTTATGTCTACGTTTGATTTATCTATTTATTTTTATTTCTATCTAAAATGACATTTACATCAGACATATTAACACGGACTCAACTACTCAGTCTCTCCATAAAAACATCTGCAGTGTCCGCTGGGAATAAAAACTCCAAAAGACGGTGTGTTTCAATGGAGCCACTGTTAGAAGCACTTTTTCAACCTTGTTTCATTTTCAATTGTTTCATTAATTAATATAACTGGGCCCAACTTAAAGCTATCAGTTTCTGTATAACCTTCCATAGGTCACAATAACTTACACCAACAATGACAGACAATCCGAGGCTGACTCATGACACAGGGTTTTTTTCCACCCAAGACACAGACTTTTTTTCAAAGACACCAGGCTTTAAAAAAATAATAATAATAAAAAAACATGGAATATGTATTTTTGGACACATTTCCCAGTTTCAAATTCTATAAAGTCATTCTCACTTGTAATCCTAGATGTTCTCACTGCTCATCTGAGGGTCAGGCTGCCGACCTTTCCCACAAACACAGCCATGACGATAAAAACATAACGCACATGAAATTCAGAATGCCAAGTAAAAGCAGATGTCTTGATTGTGCATAGCTAAAAGGGAACCGGGATTCAGGGAATATGGTCACACTGCTGTCTTTATTTACAGCGCTTCCATAAAGGACAGCTGTTGGGGTTCTCTGAAATCAAGTTTTTCTTATTGACGTATAACACACAACTGGCCACAGCCTTCCCACACTTACAGGAGCTCTGCACCATAGAGACGCTCTGGCCAATGGTAACCCCACTTCCTCCCCAAGGTGACGACCTCGCTGAGGTAGACTCATTATGGCACAACACAAGTTAAAACTACAATGCAAGGCAGATTGAAAAAAAAGAAAACGTATAAGAGATACCCCTCTTCCCCCATTCTGTGTGGCCCATCCATAATGCCATATCAGGGCCTTAGTGCATGATAATGCAGGAGAGTCAAGTTGTGCCTGACAACCATGTGTCATGTCAGGATACTTTTATTATACCCTTGTTTTTCTACACACATTCTCAGTTTACTTATCTTTCTCAACACAAGTGCTGTGACAGAATTCACCTCCTGTCATAACTCCATGGAATCCATTTAAGCGAGGCACTATCCCATATCTTACTGTTGAGAGGGTCAAAAGGCACTAGCAACTAATAAAAGTAATTATTTTGCATCCTGCTTGACGAAATCCATGATGCCCTAAATTTGACTGCAAATATGGAAGCATGAATTGCATTTTGTTCATTGTTCTCTTCTTGAGAAAAGGCCCATGCACTGCACTACTGAAGTAATACTTATCTTTTAACAGGTGCTTATTAAGAGTATATGCAGTTTCATAGTATTATTTGTTGTGTTTTCTCTGTTTCTTAGAGTACTTTTACATTAGAAAGTTTGCATCCCTGTGCTGGGGGCTTGCATATATTTTTTGTCACGTTTCAGAAAATCTCAGGATTCAGAGTCCCTAGTTTCCCTGATAGTAACAGCGACACCTTCTGAAGTGTCTACATTGCAACAAGCTGTATAATACCTGTGTCATGCATTAAATATACTAGGATACACAGTACCTTAGTTTGAATAGGCCATAATGCAGGTTATTTTAACATGCTATGTTCTCATTAAGATGGTTTCCCTTACATTTAAACATTCAGTCCTTAGATACAGCTAAATGAGAAGAAATGAGAAGCATTTCAAATCATATCAAACCAATGCATTTCTCATGGTAATGACTGATAGGCGGTGAATGAAAATAGAGAGGGAGGGAGAAACAAATGAGAGAAAGAAGTGATGTCTCACACATGCTCACACAAGGTCAAAATGAGCATAATCGAAACATGCTTGCTGCTAAGCTCTTTTTCTCCCTTTCATTGTGCTGTGTTGCATCTAAAGGGCACGGCATTGAATCACTTGGTGATATCTGTTACAGCATCTGCTGGAAAGGAGCAGCATTGCAGATGTCCATGAGGTGGGGACTTTGTCCCTCACAGCAGGCCAGCAGGAGATCAGTCTTGTTGCTATAAGGTGCTTAGCTGGTCAGTAGGTGTGGAGTCTCATGAGGAAGACCACGTGCAGGCCAAACGCTGATGACGGCTCACCTTGTCCTCTTGGGACGGATGTCGTTTTATGCATTTTTGCCTTGGATGTATTGTGCAACTTGCTGAAGTAATCTGTGATCCATGTAATCTGTAATCCATGTAATCTGTAATCCATGCATAATGTTTCAACAATCATACTACTGCTGGCTAGGAAGAGTCATCCAGAGGCTTCTTGAGAACTGGCGGATTAAATACAGATGTTCCTATACGTTCTACAGGGGTCTGCTTCCCAATGTATAGCTTATATGCAGGGCCCTGTTGAAACTGAATTACACAGTTGTATAGTGTATATACATAACTGTATCTGTCTCATATTCTAAGATCATATTTTGATTTGCTGTCTTTTAATCTGCAGTGTATAATAATTGCAGGAGTGCACTAGGGAGTTAAATGAACCATTCAAATACTGAAGCAATCAACAATGTAATGGAAACCTTCAAAGTCCAATGGTGCCGTACTAAACTTTAAACGTCAGTGAGCAGCTTGCTTTTGTTCACACAGTTTTGATTGGCTATGGTGCAGTTGCCAGTTCTGAGGTTGGCCTCGCGGAAGTTGTCCATGCTGTTGTTCATGTCTCCGTCAATCTCCATGTACTCAGACTTGCTGGCAACCGAAGAGCTGCGTCGGCTCGAGTCGGAATCGGAAGCGATGTTGGGGTTGCTCACGTTCAAGAGCTGGGCCTGCTCCTCACCCTCTGTCTCCCTGTGATAGAAGTAGTTGAAATTGGAGACGATGACAGGCACGGGCAGGGCGATGGTGAGCACACCGGCGATGGCACACAGCGACCCAACAATCTTGCCCCCTATGGTCACCGGCACCATGTCTCCGTAGCCCACTGTCGTCATGGAGACCACAGCCCACCAGAAGGCGTCTGGGATGCTGCTGAAGTGTGACTCGGTGTCCTCGGCCTCTGCGAAGTACACAGCGCTCGAGAACAAGATGACTCCGATGAAGAGGAAGAAGATGAGCAGGCCGAGCTCTCTCATGCTGGCCTTTAGGGTCTGCCCTAAAATCTGCAGGCCTTTTGAATGGCGGGACAGCTTGAAAATCCTAAACACCCTGACCAGACGAATCACCCTGAGGATGGCCAGTGATGTTGCCTGCTCACCTTTGACCTCTTTGCCTTCCGCGTCCTCCGCCAACTCTGTGCCTAGAGTAATGAAATAAGGGATAATAGCTACTATATCTATAGTGTTCATCATGTTCTTAAAGAAGGCTGCCTTGCTTGGACATGCAAGGAACCGTACTATAAGTTCAAAGGAGAACCAGATTATGCAGAGGGTCTCTACAATGAAGAAGGGGTCAGTGAGGATGCTTGGTTTGTAGTAGAACGTGCTGTTGCCTATTATCCGTGTTTTCCCCTTATTGTCCTGTTTCAGTTCAGGCAAAGTCTCCAAACAGAAAATAACGATGGAAATCAAAATGACCATGACTGACACGATAGCGATGCCTCGAGCTGGTCCGGAGCTCTCTGGGTGTTCGAACAGGAGCCAGATTTGTCTCTGGAACTCCACTTCAGGAAGGGGCCGCTCTTCTTCGCGGATGAACCCCTCGTCCTCGCGGAACTTCTCCATTGCCTCCACCCCAAGTTCATAGAACTTAATCTCTTCGGAGAACATATCCAATGGGACGTTCGCTGGCCTCCTCAGCCGCCCGCCGGACTGGTAGTAGTAGAGGATGGCGTCAAAGCTGGGGCGGTTTCGGTCAAAGAAGTATTCATTTCTCAAGGGGTCGAAGTAGCGCATTCTCTTCTTGGGATTCCCCAGCAGAGTCTCTGGGAACTGCGCAAGCGTTTTGAGTTGGGTTTCGAAGCGCAGCCCGGCGATGTTGATAACCACTCTCTCGCAGCAGTCGTGGTCATCGTGGTCGGGGGAGTACGTGTCCTGCGGATGCCCCGGCACCGCTGAAGTCTCGTCCATGTTATCTCCGGCCACTACGGTCATCCTGCAAGTCCGAGTCAAAGCACTGCAGGACTGCAGTCAGTGCGATGGTGCAAACATATAGTCCCTCTTGCTTGAATTCCTCCTCAGCTGGGTCTCCTTGTCCTGCTGGCTAGTTCCCCGGTTTGGGGTGAACTCACTTCTCCTCAGTGTGGCTCCTCTGCGGCTCCATTGCTCTGTACCACTGCATCCGTTACTGCTGCCTCTGTCACCCAGTCAGAGAGGAGGAAAAAAACGGATCGAACAGCGGAGATATCTGCCACCTCAGCAATTTCACTCTGTCTATCTATGTATCTGTATGCATGTACGTATGTATGTATGTATGTATGTATATGTATGTACGTATCTATCTATCTATCTATCTATCTATCTATCTATCTATCTATCTATCATTTATTTGTTACACATGTATTATTTGCCGCAATTTATTGCATTAAATTACTAGATTCCAAAGGACTGTGCTATAGTTTTCACAGTGAAAATGTAACGGGACTGTCACAGATTACTTTTCAGGCTTAATCCACTCTCATTGTTCAAGACCGAAACGAACTTAGGAACGAAGAAACAGACTAACTACAGAAAGTACGAAGATAAACACCACCACCAGTATTATAACCGATATTTAAAAGCGGCTTAAGGTCACAAATGCTAATCTTGTTCTTACCTCGCGCTGATCAGAAGGAATACTGGTGGAATGCGTCTTGTCCGCGCGCGGTATCATCAGCTGTCAGTAATAGCGCCTTTGGTTTGTATGCATTAATTAACACTTCGCATCTCATTACGGACGAGCCGTTTTCCTTATAGTCCTTAAAAGCTGAAGTTGGTCATGCCCGTCTTAGGGAACAAAAGACCATATCCGATCTTGTTGCTTGAAAAGCAAACGTGTTCCGTTACTTTATTACTCTAAAAAAATCAAATGTTTAAAATGTTTCCACGTGCGGCAGAAGATACCGCAGAATGGATTTCAATTCATAGAAAGCGAACAAAAAAAGTGCTAAAAGATGAAGAAAAAAAAACCTGAAGCCGCAACGTCCTCCTCCCCTGCGCGTGCGGCGGCACATCGGTGTGAATGGTTTATACCGTATGAGAAATTGTGCTGCTGCAGCTCGGGGGCAGATACATTAAGGGGCACGCGAGCCCATGCCATTTCCAGACATTACTGCATCAGCAAAAAAAATTCACTCATACGAGTATAAACGATGACGAAAGGTCTGTTTTATCTGGACACGCTGATATGGGAATGGATGTGCACGGGGATTAAGGAGCGAAATCAATAAGGATATAGAGAATAATTTCTTAATAATAGCCAGCATATTGTTGCACTGAGTTGCACGCGGGAGAAAGGCAGAGCGCGCGGGGGGCGCGCGAGCGACAGGATGGCTGGGGGAGGGGTTCGACGCAATGCAGATCGGCTCTACTAACGCAGATTGCCACAAGTGCTTTCCACGCTGCAAAAGAGAGAGAGAGAGAGAGAGAGAGAGAGAGAGAGAGAGAGAGAGAAGAGCTTGTATGCTAACACTGGTGCAGGGTCTGATTCGCTAAGGACTAATTGTAGACACTTTAACTGTTCTCTACCTAGCACGACAGCAATTATACCAAAAACATGGTTGTCTTACCAATGTTTTATGTCATGGCCTGTTGAAGCCCGGCATAATAAAACTAGCTGAAAAAATTCTTAACAATCCTATTTCATCAGGCCATTTGACATATTTGCTGTCGGGTGACAATGGAATTCACATCTTATATAAGGTGTATGTATGTTTAGCTATGTGCCAATGTCATCTACATCCGTTTTGTAACACCTGCATAGGCTTGTCATTGTGTAACATCTGGTATAACTAATGCAGTAACCTACGTGTAGCCAACACATGTACGTTTAGACTCATAGCACGCACACGGATCTTTAGGCTAAACTTGCATGTAGCCTTAAGCTACTGACATGTAGCATACGGTATGTACACTTAACTAGCACAACACTCCACCATCCGCGTCCTCATGCGCACATCACGGTAAATGTCCGTGGCAGGCACAGAAGCGCTGACCGTCACTGATTAAAGACGTTGCTAGTGGTGAGGGAGGTTAGGATGTAGGGGGGGGGGGGGGGGGGAGATGAGCGTTTATTTACTTAAGTACGACCTATAGCCAAGGGAATATAAGACAGGAATAAACCTAGTGCATACAACAAGTTCAGGATGTGTGACATCGATTGAAACCTTAGCAGTGTTTCTAATTCATATAACCAAATAAGGGGTGTGTCTCCCCCCCCCCCCCCCCCCCCCAACCCTCGAGACTGCTGATAGGGCAATTTGAGCCATCAGACAAAACATTTACTATTAAGTAGACTTATAATCCCAAATGATTTTATTAATAATTACCCCCCAACAAAGAAGAAAACATGATACTACATACCTTTGTTAACCAAGGGGCTACACAGGTATACTCTCTCCCTTGAGGTATAGCTCCTGCCTGCAGCCTGCCTGTCTCACACACCCGTAATTGGCCTGATAGGCCTGTAGCAAGACGGGTCAATCAGTGGCCTCCCCAATACTTTCAGCGTAGACTCCCAACTGTATGTTTGATATAATAGCATATAACATTTTAACTTAATTCTTTAACAAAAAGCAGGCCTACTTGGTTATGTCAGCAATCAGTCATTGAAAATTATAGCAATTTCCAACAATCCGTGTAAGGAAATATGATGTGTTGTTCCCCAGGGACATGGAGGCCCTGTCTGTTTTTCTTCTGTAATTAGCTGTTCCATGTCAGTTGGTCAAATGCAAAAACCTAAAATATTAAAAATAATGTCAGTTATTCATTGCATCTAAAATCTGAATATCTGACTTAATGGAAAAGCTGTGGTGCTCAGACGGTGCAACTCACCCCCAAGACTGACACATTTTACAGCCCCCATTTTGGCAAAAAGGTTCAGTCTAGCAACCCACAGCTACACTGCTACTTCATTCAGATGTTTTTTATACAATGATTGTTCACATATAGTTTTTATCAAATCTGATATAAACAGAAATTAAGGAACCTGGGCAAAAAAAAAAAAAAAAACCCTGACAAAGGCAAACAATCTCAAAAAACAAATTGTGTATGGTTGCCTAGATACAGGTGGGGTTAAGGTTGGGTGGGGATGGGTGGACTTACCCATTGGCTCACCTTACCCTTACACCTTAAACACTATACTATTGTACTGTGTATGGTAATATGTAGTATATATGAACTCACCTGCATATGTTGGTGGAATATTTACAGTCTTTTGCAAAGTTTTCAACAGCAGATTTTCTAAGTGACAACAAATTAACATCCTCTACAGAGAGCAAACTTTTGCAAATTTTTATTAATTTTACAGAATTTAACACGTTGGTGCTGAAAACAACATGGCCTGTACAAATGTCAAAATGCATTTTCTTTCCTCTGTAGAGGACAAACTCCTAATTCTAAACATCAATATATGGAATTTGTCTGGGATTTTGTGTAGCCCTGTACAATTAAGAACTGAAACCCATCAATCCGCAGTCGTATTAGACCTCATGTGAAAATTACCCTACAAATGACATGTGGCACTTTCCATAGCCTCAACAGGCACTATGTCTACCTTATCTTGGCTTTTCCACTTCAGAGCACAGCAGTGTCATTACTATGCAGATTACCATGGCTTTACCAATAACAGTATTCAATAAACATTATATATTCATCTAGACTAGTTAGTCCGGTTCCATATTTCTCCTATGCAAAAAACCCAATGCATTTGTGTAATTGGTGTAGTTTTGTAAATTAACTCCTTTAACACACGTTGCCTCTGATGCTTACCCAGCCACCACTGTAAATAAGAATTTGTTCCTAAGGACTGGCCTTCTTAAAGGTTAAATTAAAAAACGCATTCATTACACTTCCTATCATTATTCTGGCCTGCAGTAATAACAGTGGAATTGATATTTTAAATCATTTCATTTTATTGAATAAAACCATCAATTATAATTTTACCAGAGAACAAGAAATACAGGAATGACAGATTTATTATAATAACAACATTCTGTTTATTTACCAAATATAGGTGATGAATAGTTAACATTACATAAAACTATACTGCAGATAAAATTACATTATAAAAGTTGGTAGCCGCTGCTTAGCAAGCAAGCTAACAACAGTGGCGTTATCCGTTTAGGTCTCGAATTCTCCTTTGTAGTGGTAGCTACAACACCATTATGTCTTGATTTACATTTAGTTCCTGCATGTAATGATACAAAACACTAACTAACCTCGCAATATTTCCATACTGTTTTTTAGTTCTTTTGGGAAAACCCGTTCAGTTGATGCCGGTGTTCAGTTTAACGGTTAGGCCGACTCCATGGCAATATGCTTATTAGTAATTTTCCCCAATTTAAAAGTCAACAATTAAAAAATTTTATGTTTCACTTAATGCACTGGCATATGTCAGTTTCACCCAAACATAAGATGTTGATACATTTAAAGCATATTAAAAACAATATGCCATGTTTGACAACTGTTTTTAGAATAGGAGAAATAGCACCATGGACAGCAACATGGGGCACGTGTGGCAGTGTGTCATAGGTTCCAGAAGTAATGACGTTCCACATTAGTTTTTTTCCCTCTCTATTTCAGCTTATCGTCTCGGTGTATCTTAAAACAGGCGTTAAATAACTTAAAGGTCTTTTCTATGTTGTCAGTCTGTTTTATGATGTGAATTACATCTGGTGATTGTTTTTATGTACATTACCTAGCAAATCATTGTTATTGTTGTTATTGTCCCTGTAAATCTTTGGTGAAATACCGGACGTTTCACCTGAACCAATTTTAGTTGAGCCATTTATGAAACAAGCAACTACAGTACAGCACACTGATCACTGCAGGAATACCCAGATAAACATGGCGTTTTATTGCCATTTAGGGTTAAGTCAACACACTGGACTTTAATAATAAGCTGTTGCTATTGATGGCATTATTTAACCAATTCAAGTGTAGACTGGGATGTAGATTGGGGTGTAGACTGGTGTGTAGATTAGGTGTAGACTGGGGTGTAGATGGGGGTGTAGACTGTGGTGTAGATTGGGGGTAGACTGGTGTATTTGTTAGGTGTAGACTGTGGTGTAGATTGGGGTGTAGAGGGGGGTGTAGATTGGGTGTAGACTGGGGTGTAGATTGGGGTGTAGATGGGGGTGTAGACTAGTGTGTAGATTGGGGGTAGACTGGTGTATTTGTTAGGTGTAGACTGTGGTGTAGATTGGGGTGTAGAGGGGGGTGTAGATTGGTGTGTAGATTGGGTGTAGACTGGGGTGTAGATTGGGGTGTAGACTAGGGTGTAGACTAGTGTGTAGATTGGGGTAGACTGGGGGTGTAAACTGTGGTGTAGAATGGGCTGTAGATTCGGGTTTAGACTGAGGGTGTAGACTGTGGTGTAGAATGGGCTGCAGATTCAGGTTTAGACTGAGATGCAGACTGTAAGCTAAACTCTGGATTTAAAAAATGTAAATAAATGTAAATGTGCCATAGTTGTCAATTGTGATTTTCACCCCATTCGAAATTTGTCCTCCACATTTACCCATCTGTGCAGTGATAACACACACACACAGACTAGTGATTAGGGGGCTGTGGTGCACACATGCCCAGAGCAGTGGGCATCCCAATCCCACCACCCAGGGAGCAGTTGGGGTTAAGGTGCCTTGCTCAAGTGCCTCAGGACTAGGCTAGGGCACACAGACTTAGAGCAACAGCAATAATTGGCATATGATATGTATTCCTGTGCAATTCAGATGAAAAATGTTCATTGTTGTGCCAGCAATATGGAATGTACTAGTTTGGATCTCTTGGGTGACATAACTGCAGGCATTATGGTTCTCAGTATCCAGTGGCTGGAGTGAGCTTTTAAGCTCTTAACTGACACATCTAATCAGTATGGTATGTAGGAGCACCCTGCCCTCCATACATTCTGCATCTCTATGACTTCCCCTCTATGAGCTTTGCTGGGTCACTAGACTTACTCAGTATGTTTACGTGTAGTGGTCATTTATCAGTACTATTGGCTGTGTCATTGATCTCACGAAGGGTAAATTATTAATGACATATGTTCACGTTTTGGGAAGGAGAGTATTATTCATTCTCAGCTGCATGGATAAATGTTTTCATCTTATTATAAAAGACGATGTGATAGGACTGCTGTTCATTCCAACATGCCCACTTTCTAGACCAACCCTCTTTTTTGGGGGACCAACATGCCCACTCGTTGGCATTTTCCCAGTTTTACATATTAATTTGAACATTTCAATACATTTGTAGCTTTCCGAATAGGATACTGTAAATATGTCCTGAAAATAGCGTTACAAAGTAGATTAAGAAATGCATTTTTGAATCTGAGACCAGGTGACCTGAACAGTGATTAAATCAACAAAATCGTGTATAAAAATAGTACAATATTTATTTATATATATAAAAAATATGCGTACACAATACATACATTCAAACAATATTTTTGACTTGGGTCATAGTGCCTCAAAACAGCTCATATAGCACCGCACGGTGGCGCTCAAGGATAAATGTTTCCTTCTCGCTGAGCCTATGATTCTTTACACAAATCAGAAAGTAGAAATGTATAACGATTCAAATTGGCTAATTAGGGCGGATTAATATGCTAATCCAAAACATGCAATTCGGCAAGCAGACAATGGGAGTAAAAAGTCAGTTTTATTTCTTAACCTTAATACAAATGGGATTCCTGAGGTAGTGTAGTTATCGTATGTATTTATATTTGTACTTACTATGCTTTCTTAGAAAATAGATTTAACGTGTAAATGTAAATTAGAGACTCTGAATTAAGACGAATTCTATGCTAGCGAGAAAAATTATGACTGCTAACGGAATTAAAAAATTACATAAATCTGTAGACTGATCGGTAATCCTACTATACATAAAATATACCGACGAAAGTCAAATTTAGCTTATTTACTATACGTTAATGCAAAAACATATAAACCAAATAAGTCATTAGTGCGCATTGCGCACAATATTATTTAGTTTTATTCATTCATTTATTTATTTGGAGGGAGGACTGAACTTCTCGCGTTGTTCATTCTGTCACATGAGCACATCGGCTTTACTGCATTTTCATTCCAGTAACAAAACTTTTAGCCAAAGGTCCTTGAGTTGAGTTGAGCAAAACACTGATGACACCGATTTAGTGTGGATTTAGTGTGGATTTAGCGTGGATTTAGTGTGGATTTAGTGTAGGTCTAGATTTTGATCCGTTCCGTAAATTCCTCAATTCTACACATAAATAAAAAATTTTAACGAACCCTTTATTACTGCCATGCTTAAAAATGTGCACATTTAACTGAGTGCTTTTAAGGATCTCACACATCTGTCAGCTTCCCAGAACATTCCTCGTATTTAACATTGCTGTCCGATAACGAATGACTGTCCCCATCAACCGTACACGAGTCACTTTGAGCGGGTTTAACTTCTTCTTCAGATAAAGGCTGGGCACAAGTAACGTGCGTGTACTGTGCATGATCACATTGACGGTTTTCTTTGTGATAGAAATAACTGAAATTTGACACGATGACCGGGACCGGCAGAGCTATAGTCAGAACACCAGCAATTGCGCACAAGGATCCCACAATTTTGCCACCAACAGTGACGGGACTGATGTCTCCATATCCTACGGTAGTCATGGTTACCACAGCCCACCAAAAAGATGCGGGTATGCTCGTAAATCCGGAGTCCGGGTCGTCTGATTCAGCAAAGAAAACCGCGCTAGAGAAGAGAATGATGCCTATTAAAAGAAAGAATATCAGTAGTCCTAGTTCTCTCAAACTGGCATTGAGGGTCTGGCCCAAGATTTGGAGACCTTTGGAGTGCCTTGAAAGTTTGAAAATCCGGAATACACGTACCAAGCGAATAACTCTGAGTATCGCCAAGGACGTGGCCTGTTGCGCTTTCCCTTGCTGTTCAGAGAGGTCCAAGAACAGGGTTATGAAATATGGTAAAATCGCTACTATGTCTATGATGTTCATAATATCCTTGAAAAAAGCGGACTTGCTCGGACACGAACAAAACCTAACAAGCAACTCAAAGCAAAACCACGTTATGCAAAGTGTCTCAACGAAGAAAAAAGGATCTAAAAACGGGTTGGTTTTCTCTCCGTTAATTGTTCCGTTGGTCGCGTGGTTTTTGTGTAGTGCATCTCTGTCCTCTTTGAATTCTGGTAAAGTTTCCAAACAGAAGAGTATTATTGACATTACTACTACAATCACTGATATAACAGCGATCGCCTTGGCCGGACCAGAACTCTCCGGATACTCAAACAGCAGCCACACCTGACGCTGGAAGTCACTGCTGGGCATCGGACGGTCCTCCTCCTTGAATAAACCCTCGTCGTCGATGAAACGGTCTATTACGCTTTCGTCGATTTCGTAAAACTTAATTTCCTCCGTAAAAATTTCAACAGGAACGTTCGTAGGTCTGCAAAGTCTCCCACCAGACTGGTAGTAATAAAGTATGGCATCAAAACTTGCTCGGTTCCTGTCAAAGAAGAACTCGTTTCTCTTGCGGTCGAAGAAGCGCATTCTCTTGGTCGGGTCCCCGAGCAGGGTGTCCGGGAAGCGCGCGAGGGTCTTGATCTGGGTCTCGAAGCGCAGGCCCGAGATGTTGATAACGACCCGTTCGCTGCACTCCTGTTCTGCTATGTCCACACTGCAGCCTTCCTGGAACAAGGCAATTCCCACAGACTCATCCGAGTCCTCACGGTGAACCACCGTCATTTTCCCACCTCCAGGGTGTCTCCTGTCGTTCCTCCACGGTGTCCCACCGCTCCACCAGCTCCTAGGATCGGTTAAATCCAGCCTGGCGGTTCGTGTATTAAACTTAAAGTTGTCTGATTATTAATACACAGGTTCAGGTAGACGTAGACCCTAGGGAGAAAGTGTCGAAGTGTTAAAATGTCGCAGGACTTGTGTAGATGGCTTATCCAGACAATGTGCCCACCGGGTAGTTGAAACGTTGAGGTCATCCATATCTCTTTAAACAGCAAAGCCCACCCTGCATTTGATTGGCATCTTGACGGCCTGTCTGACCGGTGCGTTTCACGTGGGCTTCAATGAAAACGTTAGAACCCACGGTGCCAGGGCAATGCCACGTGTTCTTTGCAGAAGTTAACTTTGTTTCTGTTTTAAATAATTGTATTTATTTCTTTATTTTCTTAACCAGTGAGAAGCGTCTAATAGTTTACACGTGGCAACAAATAATGTTTTGATTTTTTTTTATTTTACAAAGAAAACTTGAAGTTCAGTTAGAAAATAGGTTTGTGACCTGAAAGCTAACAAAGATTTTCAACAATCTGCTGAGAAAATGTTTTTTGTTTCCTGCAGCGGACGAACATGCATATGTCCAAACAATGCTGATAGTTCAAGCTATATTTGTTAATAACATCTAATACAGTGGATGAATTATTCACAGTAAGTCGTTGTCAACATTTTACTCGCGCACACAAGTAGGCGTATTTAGCTATTAAAACCTAGATTTAGGTTTTATTTAGCTCATAAAACCAGCAACAGGCTTTTGTGCCATGTGAGGACACATTTCAAATTTCGAAGAAGCCAAAATAATGTATTCATTTCTGTCGGTTCCTGGGTCTATGGCCTGCAGTAACAACAGTGGAATTGATATTTTGAATCATTTCATTTTATTGAATAAAACCATCAATTATAATTTTACCAGAGAACAAGAAACACAGAAGAGTTCTGGTAACCTATGGAATATAAAATGGATATACACATATCAAATGTAAGCTATATAAGAGCCACTGGTACACAAAGGCATTGTAGCTTCACTGTTCCAATGAAATAATGGCCACTCATGGTACAGCTATATGGACAATGGTCACGCGGAAATGTGACCTCTAGTCTTTGTAGTCTCAAAACATGCGAACAAACTTGAGTTGTAGTTGATTAAAACATTTTAGACAACTGCATTTATTTTTGAAGTAAATAATTTATAAATAATATGCTGTGTAAATATTGTTCATGTATGTCAAATACTCCATTCCCCCTCCATCCCATCCAAGACAGGTTTGGAAACCATTATGATGTCAGGAGAATAGGGTCATTTACATACCTGTTTAGCCTACAGCCGGGCAGCCAATCAGAACAGAGCTAAGCTCGTTTATCTTAGCCCTGCACAGTACTCAAAATGTTAGCAGTGTGATGAGGTTTGTACTTTTGCTTCTGTTCGACATTTATTGGGCAATGCAGAGTGTATAAAATAACCGTCAAAATGTAAATGTATTTTGCCCCTTAACTACAATTCAGGAATTACACTTGGTTTGGTGCTATCTTTGACATTATAGCTATATACCACTAATTGACTGTATTGCATATTCATGTCTATTCATCAGTTGAACCTGGCACACTTAATTCCCTCCACAATGGTCTACTCAAGAGATGGTGCACGCATGCAAATGCTAATTCTTTGGAGACAAGTGGGAGAACGGTTGCTCTTTACCAAATCAAAATGGCTCATATTTCTTTATGGGGTTGAAGTGACACCACATATAAGTGTTTGGAACAGGCATTTTACTGCAGAATCATTTAAAAATTGGGCTCAATGCTGCTCCAGATTTGCCAGCCAAGTCTTATTTTTAATTAACAGTCCATCTTTTCATTTGACACTGTATTCAATAATATTGCATGTAATGAGAATATACCAATATAATATAATAATGTTTGCTAATTTGATGTAATTTAGCTCAGCTATAAATGTATGTTTAATTCAAAGGCTGTCGGCTAGATCCAGACTCACTGCCTGCCTACTCGCGTACTGATTGAGCTCCAAAACAGTATGCCATATGTAGTATACGACCAAAATAAATGTGTCTCCAGTACACAAAAGATACCCAGATGACATGCTACTTCTGCCAATAATCCAGTATGCGACCAGAGCTATCTTTGTGGTCTGAATCTTTCATAAGAGGGTGGAACCTTCATATGTTTATGTAACCTTGTAATATGGTTTGTGTTTGTCGCATTCTGGATGCTATATACTACTGTTAACTTTCAAAATATAAAACTTAGGTACATTTTGGAATTTTTTTGTTGGTGACAGATTATTTATTATAACATAATAGCAATGATTGGAAGGGCCCTGTGAATTTCTGAAGAGGAATCCAACAGACTGTATAGCCCACACTAGCTAGATCTGGTTACTCAGCTGAATATAATGGCGCATTTCCACTAGGGCCTGCTTGGCGCGGTACGGTTCGATACGGGTCGCTTCGCAACGGAACGGTAAGGTCGCGTTGTGTTTCCATTACAATGGTGAACCACCCCAATTTGGGTGGAGTCGCTGTTGGCGCACGGGTTGTAGTGTCGTGACATCATTTGTATGCGACCACAACACCGGCATTTGTATGCGACCACAACACCGGCACAACACCCCTTAACAAATAGCATTATTGTATCTTATTTATCTTTATCTTCATTATTGTATGTGGTTGCTCTAATTATTGATAATAATTTGGTATTACTCAAACAGGCTGAATACACCCTGCATAAAAAGCATCAGTCATACAATCAAATGAAATCAAACTTTATTATGAAATATAGATATTTAAAGTACAACATATGTAAATTATAGTTATAGTTTAAAAAAGTGCAAAAAGCAAATATATACGTATAGCTTTATATGAAATAAATATTTATAGTACTACAAGCAACATTTTGTGTGCTTTTACTGGCGTCTGTCTCGCATGGTGTTCACAAGTTCGCCAAGCACCCCGAGGAAAGCCCGGTTGAAGGAAACATTTTCCGCCAACTCCGCTCGCCTCGTAAGTGGAAGGGGAATCTTGAACGTAAAAAATAACAAATATTAAACACAAGCATTCCCGTGAAAGCAACAACAATATAGCGTAACTGCACAAAATGTGTAGCACGTCATCGCTGCTATGGCTACAGCTAACTAGCAACTAGCAAGGCTAAGAGCTAGCTATTGTACAGTAGTGACTGTGGTGGTAACATTAACTACAAACACAGCTCTAAATTCCTGCGTTTACAATAGATGCATTCATATTACGTTCATATTACATCTTTTACGAGCCTAGTAGTAAAACTGTGAAATCACAATACACTCACCATTCTCCGTGGCCTCCAGCATCGACATCGTCGTGTCCAGCACGTTTTCTCTTCCGTTACTGGCTGGCCGGTGACCGTATATGACATCCACTTGCTGGAACCATTTCCAGTCTTTGCGGTTTGCTCCGCTGCGTCCGTTATGGTCCTTCACCGCCCGGTAATCGCGTTAAGCTTTTTTAGCTTGGACCGACCGGCACTGCTGAACGGACCGCTGGTAGCCATGAGTGGCCATTAGTGCGGAAACCTCGCTAAAAACCTTTACATTTCTAGTGGCCCCGTCCAGTTCGCCCTGGATTTTTTGATCGCTGATTATTAACAGAAAGGTTTGTACCTCGGCGTTTGACCAGGGAACAGACTTCGCTCCTTGGGTTTACAAAATGGCTGAGGAGTCCATAGCATAGCGGAGGAGTCGCTCTCCTGACGCAACCTGTGACGACACTCCCTGGCCAATCAGTGTCATGCTGTTCCTCCACGTCACAGAACTGTACCGCTTCGGAACGGTTAGAACCTCGAGCGAGTCGGTACGAAAAAAGTACCCAAAGGGGCCGGCTCACAGGGGCCTGGTACTAATGGAAACACTCACAAACCGACCCGTATCGAACCGTACCGCGCCAAGCAGGCCCTAGTGGAAATGCGCCGTTAGCTAACTATCTAGGTAATGTTAGCTAATGCTAGATCATTTTAGCTAACATTCTGTGTAAGAAAGCCAGAATAACAGAAACCCTATTCTTGGGGATGAAGATAGGTTGGTTGTGCAAAAATGAATGATGCTTTTGAAACCTAAAGCCACATAAACATTGTAAGTGGAAATCAAGGAACTGTATAATTAAATAAAAATGTCAGATATGGACAGACAGGAGAGAGTTATTAACCCAAGTCAGGTGACTGGAGGGGGTGAGACTTTGGCCAATGAAGTGAAAATAAAAAAAAATCCAAAACATGAAAAGAGCTCAGTGAACATACTGCCATAACTCACTTAGATTTACAACATTTAGCAGACACTTTGACACAGAGTAATGTACAGTAGGCCTACATATTTCACAGTATGACAGTACATGTGTACCCTGGGTATCAAGGCCATGACCTTTGTGTTATTAGCACCATGTTCTACCAGCTACACCAGGTGAGCTATAGGACCACACGCCAGGGGTGTGTTTCTACGTAAAACACTAAAATACCATTTGTATTACCGTGCTGTTTACTAAACAGCTGCTGCAACCCTTAATGCTGCTACAATGCTAATCTAATCTCGTCTTCTGTACATGCGAGCTAGCAGTTAGCTCTTCAAGTGCAGCACAGTAGAGGGAAACAACAGTGACACTGGAAGGATTTGTTGAGACGTGCTATTTCTTAATAGCTATAACTGAGGCTACACGTCATGCTGCATTAGTGTGTGGTTGTCTGCCTTGCTGGTGATTGGTGTTTGGGGCATGGGGGGAGGGGAGGGGGGTAGCATGGTCTGGTGGATGGTTGAGAAGATGCACATTAACAACTATAAAAACATCTCCACAGCAGCCCTGACTTGAAACCTACATTTATGTCACCTGGCCTCCCCTGGTAATGCGCTCAGGTATGTTAACTGGTTTTCTATGCCAAATTTCATCTACTAGCCAAAGTTTTTCTTTTTTCATTTATTTTAGCACTTGATCATGCAGCTTACACGTAACCTGTCACTCTTGTCAAATCAAAACCTGTTGTACCTGTTGTAATATATCATATGCTGGTTAATGTGTGCACTTTGAGAGTACATAAATATTGCTAATAGAAAAACTGACATAGGCAGGATGTGTTTTAGCATATAGTTGTTTATTGTTTGTTCCATAAACACTTTGGGAATTGGGATGGAGCTCTAATGGTATTCTCCCACTAATAATGTCCAAGTGCTTGTGCTGGACCTGGTTCCAATGAACTAGCAGATTGTTTAAGAATGGATCCACATTTCCACTGGTTTGAGAGCCCAGAGATCTTAAACACAAAAACACAAGTTGGAAAATACCAGCAACTGTGGTTCTATCTCTGCATTACCCCAAGTCTGTATTTTTAAAGCTATACTAGACATTCAGCATCTGCTCAAAAATAAATAATGATTTGTTATTTTTATGATGCTGTGGCAACATTTGACAAATAGTTGGTAAAAGACCTTCCTCTCTGCCCATTTCCACTGGAGCATGTCACGACCGAAAGCGATGACTAAAGCAGCTAATTGTTATAACGCTCTACACGTTTAATTAGCAGTCTAATTAATTACCTTTTCATCAGGTGGATCTTGCCAGCTTGCAGAACTGTTTGAATGCTTCTATTTACTCAACAGAAGGGTGCAAAGCTACAAATGACATGGACGTGAGAACCTACTGCAAATACTGTAGATACTCTAGATGCTGTTTTTATGTGTCAACATTAGGCAACAGTGTAAGGATATATGTGCCTCCTGCCAATAATTTTGAGTGCACTGCCATCCGTGATAGACGGTCTAGATCTGGCCAGGGGGTCAAAACATTATCAGCTCCGCTTGTCATCACACGACACCATATGGATCCAGAGTAAAACACCAACACTGTTTTAACTAAGATTGATTATTATTTCTGTGTAACGTATACAAACACAGGTCATTTTTGCAAAATACAATGATTTTCATAAGAATATTGTTTGATAAAACCAGTGCATAGCCTTTGTTGGATTTTATTGGGTTTATTGGATTGGCCTTTATTGGATTCATGTTTGCGGAGTCTCAAAGTAACTTCACAATTTGAAATAAACAAACTTGCCCCTTTTTAATTATAGTTAGCTGTAAACTGATGCTACCGTTTTAAGTGCCATAAAATAAGTTAGTGTTGGTAGATATATAGGGACCTTTGGTAGGTAGGACCTTTGGTTCATACATTCTCTGAGCTACTCCCGTTGACAGGGCAACCAGTTTAGCTTCTTTCCCCTTATTTTCCACACTTAGCTCAATATGCTAACAGCATAATTTCATTTACCAGAGTGTAGAAGTGGAGGAAGGAAAGTTAAACCAGACCTGCTTTTTAAAAGCAAGTTAAAGAAACACAGAAACGACTGGATCCTTGCTGGATGGGCTAACAGGAAACGCTATCTTGTCAGAGACGGAATGCCAGAGACGCCGGGCGCAATAAGATCCTAACATCTTAATGGCTTGCAGCAGTTACAGCCACGTGGGAGAAGGACACCCATGTAGAAACAGGACACTGCCGTGCCCTTCACACTCACCGCAGCAGAATGGAGCTTCCACAGTGTGGTGACAGCAGCGTCCAGGGGCAGATGAGCTCACAGGGTGTGTGCAACACTCCACTTGGTTATTCAGTTGCAGCTTCAAGTGTGGTAACCTGCCGCCACTTAGATTTGTCTCAGGATCTTCAGATGACGTGGTTTCACCGTATTCACTAATCTTTGATGTTTACCTTGTGGTCCTGTGTGTTTTTAAACTGGAGCGGAGACTTGTTTTGTCTAAATGCATCCTGAATTAGTTTTTGTCCCTTATTCTCGATTTGATTCATGACCTTAGAGACACAGGCTTGTGTCACATTCATGATCTGTGTGTACATGTGGGGGCAAGGAAAGTTGAGGTGATCTTTATCGGTGGGACAGAAAAGTGTGTTTTATGATAGGGGTTGCATAAAAGTTGCATTTGTGCACGATGCATAGACCTCCATCCATAATTAAACCATGAATGATTTTTAAGCAGGTCTAAGTACTAGCAGTCAGCAGCTCTACTGAAGGCTTCAATCATCCAGTCCATTTGCCAGTCATACTGTTGTATACAGGATCAGTCCTTAGTGACTTAGCCACATGATCATGTACTGACTGAATGGCCCAGCTTGGTGGGATCACTTGATATGTGGTAACATGTTGAGAGATGCAGATTTCCTTTCTGAATGGCACATGCTGAGCTGCTGTTGGCCCGTCTCTTGACGACAAGGGAGGTGTGCATGAGAACCGTGCGTATTAGAGGAGATGCCACGCTTAAATGCTGGATTACCAAATTACACTTGTTGAAATGTTTTTTTGTCTGTTGAGCAAACCTCAGAAACACCTGCTGGTTAGACTCAGCAGCTCCACAGCATGAGACTTTGCGTTAAGGGGCGACAGACGTCCTCACCTAAAAGGTACTGCAGATCAAAGCTTCATCCAGAGAAAGCCGATACAGAAGCAAGGCACTGCGCCAGTTCCTGGGATCTGATTGCTACCGGTTTTAGCAAGCTGTCATTTGAGTTGAAGGCCATGTTTCTGCTGATAGGTAACCAAAGCATGGAGCAAGGGGAAGAAATGTAAGCTCAGAGATCCGGAAGGGTGGGCTTCTCCGAAATATTGTCCAGTTGCTTTAATCTCCGCTTCTCTCAGGATTAGAATTACACTCCTTGGTTAGATGTTGCCCTTTTCTAGTAGATTTTGTGACTTGTTTCTAATAGTAGCAAGTCTGTAGGGAGACTTCCGAGAATTCCCAGGTCAACGTGAACATGCTGTCCAGGGCCAAAGTTCGAAGGTCTATGAGATATTAAGTTAAGCAGTTCATTTTAAGCTTAGTTTTCGCAGCAATGTTTAGCATCCCAAGGAGAACGCTGGTATTCCCCACACAGCAACATATATCCAATACATATTTTTTGGCCAACCAGATGTTTAAAAAAATAATAATACATTGATTGCTGAAGCAAACAAAGCAAAGCAGTGTTGTGTTCTTGGAAATCTGTGACATGAATAGGGGGCTATTCTGACTCAAATTCTAATCTGTGCTGAAGGCATATGCATGAAGTTTTAAGTGGAATAGCTGTTTCAAGCATGAAAGTTATTTTAAGCAATATTCTAAGATATTACTGAATTGGGTCTGTCATTTAAAATCACCACATTTGCACACATCTAGATTTTGTTCTTGTGTGTAATAGCGTAATGAGTAAATAAATGCGCTAGAATAAATGTATTAATTTATTTAAAACCAATGCAAATTGGTCCTAGACAAAATAATCCATAAACACCCATACGGGACAGCAAGACAGCAGGACCCAGATACCCTCGCCTGGATCAGGGTTACCGGGGCCTCGCCCTGGAGCCAGGCCTGGGGGATGGGCTCCTTGGCGAGCGCCTGGTGGCCGGGTCTTTACTCATGGGGCCTGGGCCAGGCTCAACCCATATGAGCTACATGGGTCCACCCTCCCATGAGCCCACCACCTGTGGTATTGGCAGCAGCAGGGATCCGGTGCAATGTGGATCAGGGAGTGGCTGAAGGCAGGAACCTTGGTGTTCTGATCCTCGGTTACATGTAAAACTATACTCAACTTAAATGATTACTACTACTATGACATTCTCGCTAAAGTGGGAGTGAAAATTGTCCTATAAACATCCTGATTAAGAGTGCCAGAGTAAAAGGATTTGAAAAATTCTCAAGCAAGTACACTGCACAAGTATATTGTACTCTTGTTGGTTAAGTAATGCAGCTGAGTAACACTGGCTGCTCACCACTGGTCTTTGCACGTGTGCTTAAGGAGAGACCAGCACACAGCTGTAACTGTATCTGCACTCTCTGGGCTGCTGGGGACCACAGGCTCTATAAATATCCAGTGCACAGCGACTGGGTGGTTGGAGACACAGACTGGGAAACACCCAGCGGTTCATTCAGTCTTTACTTCAGGATTGCGCATTAAACATAGGAATATGTATCCAGAAACAGAAAAAACATCTCTATACACAAATTCACTTTAGACATTTTTTATTATAAATGTTTTGGGATTTTTTTGCGATATCCTGCTTAACTAGAATAATGTTGACTCTGCATTAATAAGGCAGGAATATTCATATTCCAAGTCCACCTGCCCTTCTTATCAGAGGGACAGCATGGCTTGTTTTCCGGTATGGATTCAGAAGAAGAAATCTACCAGTGCAGGCCATTTCAAGGCCAGAGTGCAAATCGGAATCACAACGGCGCTCTCTAGTGTTACTAAGTTCAAAAGCAATCGCTTGTTGAATGGTGCGAAGAGAAGAGAGCTACAGTCACACTGAGCAGGTGGCAGGGCAGATACTTAAAGATTTACAGTGCTCACCATAATAATTGGCACCCCTAGTTAAAATGTGTTAAAAGTCTTAAAATAAATTACTTTTTATTGCAGAAGCATAATCTCACTGAAAATAAATTTAGAAAACAGCAACTTCACTTCAACTCATGATTTCCTATAAAATGACCTGTTCCACAATTATTGGAACTATTCCTCTTTGCACAACCTCTCTAAATTCTCCTATGCACTCTCCTGTTCAGATCACCCCACAGGTTTTCTATTGGGTTGAGGTCTGGGGACTGAGATGACCATGAGAGAAGATTGATATTGTGCCTTCTGAACCATTTTTGAGTAGATTTGGCCACATGTTTAGGGTCATTATCTTGCTAATAATGCAGTGACGACCCATCTTCAGCTTTCGGGCAGAGGCCACCAGATTCTGTTCAAAATAGGCTTCTGTGTAACGCCATATTTATACCCCAGAGAAATGGGAAGTGATGGATTACTAATTAAAGGTTCCTAGATACTTCGATGCAATTTATAACCTACAGTAGAAATGACAAATGGCTCAAATACATTTATTTCCAATACATTGTTAAGGGTGCCAATAATTGTGGCACAGGTCATGTTATGGGAAATAATTATTTCTTAGTCAGGATTTTTTCTTAATTTTTTTTCCCACTTGAGTTGAAGGATGCTTTTTTCTAAATGTTTTCAGAGTGAGATTATGCTTCTGCAATAATTATTTTTTTTTTTTAGGCTTTTAACACATTTTAACTGGGGTGCCAACAATTATGGAGGGCACTGTACCTTTCTTCTTCTTCTTCCCTTCCAGACCAACGAGATCCCCGATGCACACTAGCATCTTTCAGGGCTGCCGTCTGGACCCACGCAGGGCCAGCTGCCCTGATTCGGACTGTAAGAGTGTGATGTATCAGTGAGGTCAGGGGATCAAGAGAGAAACAGTATCAGAAGTGTAAATAATAGATCGAGAACGAAATGGTAGGCTGATATTAAATAATTTTTAATACAAAAAAGGTTCAACACAATTATGTTAGACAACTTCTTCAGAAATTGCTCAGAGGTTTGTTTAACATGAACATTTTAATTGATGTTTGTGACAAATCCTCTCGTAGGCATCACAGGGCATCACTACAGCCTGCTGCACTATTCTGAGATGATGACTTCTCTCCACATTGAATAACAACAGAAGAGGGTTAAAGGGATCAGACAGAGAAGAATTATTTAACATAAATGATCACATTCAGTATATCACTTTCACACATTCAATACAGAATGCGACAAGTTAATGATTAATTTTCATTTACATATGCTATCCATAATTGTGGCTCTGATAAAAAAAATGAACACCTTGCATATGTATAAGCAAAATAGGAAAACACTGCCATTTATCACAAAATGGCAGGCCAGTTTTCATGTCCGCAGTTTGTTCTGGGGGTCAAACTAGCCCAAGACGGTGGAATCTGACTAAAAATGCTGTGAACACAAATAACAAGGTAAGGATTACAGCACAAAAACTAACACACACATGTTTGGCAAATAATTATTCAAACATTCGGAGAAACATTTCAAGAAACATTTTTCTTGAAAGCACTGTCTGGCTTTCCAATGAGGCTTCATTATGACTGTGATTCTATGTGAAATATCTAAATTACTCACACCACCAGCTGTGTATCCAGGTACATTATCAGTGTTCTCTTCGTGCTGTGCCTCAGTGTCACACTAATTGGATGCTTTTATAGTATAGTCAATCAGTACTCTACAATATTTCAAGTTAGTTTCAGCACCCAGATGTGAAGAGGTGAGAGGACTAAATATGTGAGTAAGTGAAAAGCAACGGAGAGAGCCTGACCAATCAGATCAGCCATCCTTAACCTGCACCCGATGAGCACCAACACAGTGAGGCAGATGCAAAAGCAAAACCCCTCTATTCACACAGGTGATCAGCTCAGCTTTGAGGAGCATCCTGACTTGGTCCTGACTGATCCAGCAAGCGCCTCGCTGCACAGAGGATGGGAAACGTTTTCATCTTTGAGACTCTACCAGAAATCTCAGTGAAAGAAAGGGTTAGCTTTCGAACCTATATGTGCTGACAAAGGACTTTTAATATAAAGCCGCTTTTTGTGCTGACAACAATTGCACCAATAAGAAAAGATCTACAAAAAATAAAATATAAGTCTCTCCCAGTGGTGCACCCCGGAGACTCAAAGGGGATGTGGAAGGCAGAGTAAAGTGCGTGGCGTACAGCCAGTGCCAGAACACTGCACAACAGAAGTACTGCACTGGAGACTACGGCTCAAAACATACAAAAAACTAAAAGCACTCTTAAAAACAATACGCACTGCAAATCTGGAGAGGCCACATACAGAGAAATTGTAGAAACCGCAGGGAAATGACCATTTCATGACCTACAGATTCAGGTAAAACACATCGTTTCACCTCATGTGTCTGTTGGGAGGTTGGCTGAGCCCAGCTAGTGAACAAAACACAGCTATGGCTGCCTCACAGGTCCAGACTAAGAGGACGCATGAAATGGGTTGTGGGACACGCGTGACTGTACGTACTTGTGAAAGTTGAGAACGCAGGCAAGTTGAGAAGACGGGCCTGACTCAACCATGAATGTCTTCAACCCTCCTGCACCTCAGGTTGACATGTAAGACTTTGTGGTGCTGTTGTGCTTACTGTGTGAGGTCACGTTAGGAGTTCACCGTCCAGTCAGCACAGCTACCCATAAGCAGCCCGCCGACCACCCGGAGAGCACAGCAAACCGGGTATGTGTGTTCAAATGATCTGATCTTTGAGTGTGTTCAGAGAGTTAAATGTGAGTGGAAAAGGATGTATGTTTTACACTTTCCAGCACTCTGGCGCTAGTGGTTTCATGCCGTTAGGACAAGCGTTGGCCTGTGGGATTTCCTGAGTGCCCCCCCCCCCCCCACATCTCCCTGCACGAGGCCAGACGTGATACAATTAAAAAAACCAAGACAGTAGACAGGGGGACTAGGAACCGATTTAAAAGTGACACGAATCACACACAAATACGAGTGTCCCCACAGGACAGGCAGGAGAGCCAGCTCCGGTTACAAAAGGACATGAATTCAAACACAAGACGCATGCCAGACGCCAGCGTCCTGCTGGTGGGCACACACACAAAAAAGGGGGCATGTCTAAAACATGGTGCTAAAAACACAGCACAGAGAATGGATACGGAGTCCAGTCTTTTCTCCTGGCTGCCCCAGCTCCTCCTCTGCTGGAGGGGGAGGAGCAGGGGGAGGGGCTTCATTCCAGGAAGCGGGTGAAAGGAAAAGCGTGCAGGACCCCGTGCCTGTTGCCACGGTGGCGTGACGCCTACGTCTCCGGGTTGGTGTCCGTGATGGAGGGGAAGGAGCCGATGATCTTGGTGTGCTGGCTGAAGATGGCTTCAAAGGCCTCGTCTCGGTGAATCATGGCACCAAACACCAGAGGCTGGGCAGACCCAGAAAGAAGCAGAGACACTTGCTCAAAGCATCCAGAAAAGCCAACAGCATGACACTAGGAAAGTGGATAAGCATAAGTGCCCTAGATGAAAATGTAAGTGCTTGTTTCTTACCTTTTGTGTGGATGGCGTGGCTATCGAAATTCCCATTCCAGATCCGGGCAGCACGGACAACACCTTGTACTGGTGCGGCAAACGTACAGGTAGAAGAATGACTTAACCAGAAAGCAACAACATAATCTTTAGTTTGACACGACAGAAAATCTGTACCTTCTGAATATCTGTGATGTCTTGGAGTTTGATGACCTTATTCTTTTTAGAGGAAGTTGACCGTGAGCTGGAACTCTCAAAGCATAAGTAACTACAGGAGAGGACAGAGAGATTTCTCCTGTAAACTTCAATAGACAAGGAGCAGGGAAAGAACTTGTGTAAGAGGCCAGCAGATAGACCAGAAGCACAAACGTACTGTTCCGTCACATAGAGGATGCCGTTGCGTATGTAATCAGTGGGCATCTTCCTGTCCCTGTTGATCAGGCAGCAACGCCAGCCATTCTCACACACTGGGTACAGAGAGAGAGAGAGAGAGAGAGAGAGAGAGAAGGGGACAGGGGGAGAGAGTGAGAGAGCGAGAGAGAGACTTTTAAATGCCATGTTACAAGGAGAAAAAAAAACAGGCAAATTGTAGGTCCAGCAATCAGTAATAACTGCATCCTCCTCCCACCTGGCAGGGGGCGCTCATTTTCAGACAGGTTGAAGACTTCGTGGAAGGGGCCCCTCTTGGTGCTGTAGGGCCGGCCGGTGTCATCGTCGCCCCTGATGCCATAGGGTACCCCGGCTGCCAGGTTGCCACGGGCCACCACAGGCTGGATATGCTGCAGGAAGGAGATGTGAGGGGGTTAGCCACGCAGAGGGAGTCGCCCTGGAGTCCAGGGCCCCTCCTCGGTGACGCGGGCTTAGGGGTCTCTTCATCGCCATCTACAGGTGAGGGCCCATTCGATGCGTTCTCCAAAATGCTACGGTATTTTCCAAAACCGAACAGCGGCCATGACACCATGGGGCACGTCTAACCCAGCGTGGTGCTCAGCAGCCTGGGGTAAATGGGGGGTTGAGAGACACACCCCCTCTGGCTGGCCAGGATCGCCTGTGTTGGGGGTTGACAGACACGCCCCCTCTGGCTGGCCAGGACCGCCTGTGTTGGGGGTTGACAGACATGCCCCCTCTGGCTTGCCAGGACCACCTGTATTGGGGGCTGACCGACACACCCCCTCGGGCTGGTCAGGACCGCCGGTGTCGGGGGTTGAGAGGCCCGTGGGTCATCAGGAGGCAGGAGAGGTGCAGTGGAGACGTGCAAAGCGCAAAGCCGTGGGGTCAAACGCGCACCGCTTCATTAGCAAAGCTGAACAGCACAGGCGCAGTGACACTGTGTGTTGCTTCACAGAATGTTCTGGTGTTAAAAACAAAAACGAAAGACATCCATATGCAGCATCTGCAGGTGCTTCAAACGGTTAATGATGTTAGCCACTCGATTCCACAATTCAAGATGCAGTCCAGAAATGCCCCAGGGCACCAGCCCAAGGCACATGTAACTGTACCCGAGAGCCATTTAGAACTGCGCCAAATGTGTCCTAACATTGTTCTGATGTGACGCTTTAACAGTAGAGATTTATGTCTGACTCATCTGGGCACTTCAGCTGGGCTGATGATACATGTTGAGTAGGACAAAAGCCGTTTTACGCTACGCATCTCCTCCTTATGAACCAACATTTTCATTGCAGGTTCACCAAAACTACAAACATCAAACCAACAGCAGTATATGACATGTTGGCATATCCCTTAAAAAAACAGGGTAAACCGACAGACAGCAAGTCCCCATATCAAATACGCAAGCTTACACTCTATAAACAACATGTGCTTAGAAAATGAATTTGGACTTGCAATAGATTCTCATTCGGAAGATCTCATCACAGCATACCAGAACAAAGCACAGCCCTACAGCCCTTATCCCACACACTCCAACGAGACAGGAAATAAGCTTTAACTCACCAATTCCTCGCAGGAACACGTGAACTATGACAGACACCAGAAAAGCCAAATCTGCATTTGTGTTGTACATGCCTGTATGTTAGGAAGAGCCTATAACTGAATACCAACGTCCAATTATACTGCTAAACTAGTTTTTGTTTTCTTCTTATGAAAAGAAGTTTGAATAGAAGTTTGAATCTGGTTTAGATGCACAGCTTGGCTGTTCTGATTTCATAGCATTTGCCCCAGCTACTGCCAACTATAGCAAAAACTACTTATCCCTACATGAAATGCAAACACACTGCAGTCAAATCTAGTAACCATCTGATGGCAATGGCTCAAAAACACTGGTGAGTTGAACATACAGCAGCAGTAATTTTTTTTATCTTTTAGCCAACATGTTAAGAAAATCACTCTGATTTACAAGAGTGATTTACCAGCATCATTTATCATGTAAGTTTTTGGTCCATTTACCAGCAGAAATGCAAGTACTGGTCTGAATCTCTACCTGAACACACATACACACCCACCCACACACATACACACCCACCCACACACACACACACACACACACACACACACACTCATGCGCACACACACACAGAGCCAGCCAGTAGTGGCAAACACAGGCACTGCTGTCAAACACATCCCTACCTTTTCACAGCCAGACAGCTGAGAGAGAAAAATAACAGAGCACAGGTGGGACAGACTATTACACCACATACACACACGGCCTTCATCTCTCTTAATCAAATAGGGTTAACTAACTACACCTATGGGCTTTACTAAACCAGGGAGATTCCAATATTTTTTCAGACAAAAATAAACATTTCTCAGAACATTACTATAAATATTGTCAGAAAATTCTGGAATAAAAATATTCAAATTTCCTTAAAAAAATGTTTGGTTGGTCTATATACTGCACACACCCACACCCACACACACACACACACACACACACACACACACACACACCCGTCTGTTAAGGTTGGTAGTGCTGCGTTCTTTGAGCTGTGGATCAGTTGGCAGGTTCTTCCATATGATGTACGGTGTGTCATACTTGTCCCTGAGCTTGGGACAGCTCTTGAAGATGAAGTCAATAATGAAGAACTTGATTCCTGCGTAGAGCCCTACAGTTTAAAGAAACACATCAGTGGAGTAAATACCCTACACCTACACAGGTCCAACTGACAGGTAAACCAAAGACACAATGGAACATTCCACCTGTAACAACCCAACACTGGACAAAGTCGAGTGAAAACAGCACTCTGCTAGTCTGCTACACTCAGTCATGTGAATGTCTGCATGTTTTACCAATTAAGAAGCCAAGCAGTTTGTATGGTAGCAAGCAGGAAGCAATGAACGCCATCCACAGGCCGATATACAACTTCTGAGTGACCTCAGGTTGCACCCACATAAACAGGCTGCAATAGAATACACGCAGATGCACACACACACATACACAGAGAGAGAGAGAGAGAGAGAGAGAGAGAGAGAGAGAGAGAGAGAAGGAGAGAGGGGAGGGTGCGCACACACACACACACACACACAGACACACAGAGGGTTGTACACACAATAATTAATCAGTGTATTTTTACGAAAGCTGGATGACATTACATTATGAATCATTTGCATCACTGTGGATCCACACATTTTCTCACATACTGTACACGAAGGTCGGGTGACATCTGAAACACACAAGTCACCGAGAACGAAATTTAAATGCTCTCACTTTCTGATCTTCTCCAAGACATCTGACATCTTTCCGAAGAGATTCTGTGAAAACATGGAGATTGTGGGAAAGAGGGATCGGCCTGTCTGTCTCGTGCTCTGCCTCATGCCAGCTAGCAGCTACCGGAGCCACACACACACTGTGTACCTGTGCTTTCTGAGCCACGTCCAGCACCAGCTGGAACTTCTCCGAAACGGTCAGATCTTCTTTTGGAGGTTCCTGAACAAAAAAAAGAGCTGCATTCACACACTACAGTGTAGAAGTTCTCAACCTCTGCATCAGCAAACTAGTTCGTGAAGATCAAAACCCGAGTGTGTCTGAAGTCATGATGCCTTTCTCGAAAGTATGCAGTGCTTTAGCTATAAGTAGCCCCAGGAGTAGGTTCATATTTACCACCGGCTCAGACACTGCAGGAACGATAGTCCACTGGATCCTCCAGCCTCTGCAAAACAGTGGAGTGTGTCATCCACAACCTTCTCATCAGCCCACGTACAATCTGCCCAGAAACTTTATTCCATTAACTCCAATCCAGCCTAAAGAAATACAACCGGCCTGCCAGAATTGTTAGTGAGGAATCATGGGACATGGGTTTGATATATTCACTCACCTCGCAATGAGATAATTTAAGGACAAGCGGACAATGGCTAAAAAAAGAAACAGTGGGATGGCCCACCCATGCCACACGGCGTTCATATAGATCTGTGGAAAAGAGAGAGAGGGGGATCATACATTCATATAGATCAGTGGAACAGAGAGGGGGGTCATACATTCATATAGATCAGTGGAAAAGAGAGGTGGGATCATACATTCATATAGATCAGTGGAACAGAGAGGGGGGATCATACATTCATATAGATCAGTGGAACAGAGAGGGGGGATCATACATTCATATAGATCAGTGGAACAGAGAGGGGGGATCATACATTCATATAGATCAGTGGAAAAGAGAGAGAGGGGATCATACATTCATATAGATCAGTGGAAAAGAGAGAGAGGGGGATCATACATTCATATAGATCAGTGGAAAAGAGAGAGAGGGGGATCATACATTCATATAGATCAGTGGAAAAGAGAGGCGGGATCATACATTCATATAGATCAGTGGAACAGAGAGGGGGGATCATACATTCATATAGATCAGTGGAACAGAGAGGGGGGGGATCATACATTCGTATGGATCAGTGGAAAAAGGGGGAGGAATCACACGTTTGATTACATCTTTTCAGCACAAGTTCAGCCTCTCTATGGTGCTTTACTAACCAACACTGATATTGCAGCAAGTCTAAATGTCACAATACGGTGAATCAAATACTCCACCAGTGTTCTGATGCAACAGATGAATAATCGGACGATTAGGTGGGACTTTGAGGTTTGTCTCTGATAAGCGTCTCTCTTTTACTTTATAAAATATGTATATAAAAATGACCATAACTCCAGTGCATGTGTGTGTGTGTTGCTTACAATGAAGGCGATAGCTGATGTGTAGACAGAGTGCCAACTGGATAAAGCAGAAAGGTTTCTCATGAAGTTGGTGACAGGTTTAGCACCTCGTTCTGTGGACACATTCACAGCCCAACACATACAAATAGCAACAGTCTCAATCATGTCTTCCCAGTTATGATCGTAAAATATTATTAGAATAATCCGTCCCATCTACCAGCCATATACAATTCATTTCTATCTAAACATTTAGGCTGTGCCCGTAAGCCGCATGAAAACTTACTCAGTCGTCTCATATTTTCAGTTAATCTGAAACCAAAAAGAGAGAACAAGACCAAAAGAGAACAAAATTATTATTTACCAGAGTACAAGCAGCCATCTTTGGGCTAAAAAGAGTTTGACAAAAGCACCACAAGAGGGCAGACTGACACACTGTAACTCAAGTCATCTCACTAACACCAGGGCACATAAAAACCAATTGCATTTCTCGAATGAATACTAGAAGTCTAAATATAGAATGCAGTTTTACATGCTATAAATGATTTCAGTAGAGTGTACATTACAGTAATGGATAATAATCCCCATGATGCCCCCCCCCCCCCCCCCCCCACAGGTTTCCTCAGAGGATCTCCAGCTCTTCTGAGCTGAGGGGGAGTGACTGTGTTCTCGACACAACCAGGCGTGACTGGTCAACATGTCTTAATGTTATTCATCGGAGATCAGCTGCATTTTGATTGTGTTCAGGGATGCAACCTTATTGGGAGAATGCAGCACATTTAATGTGTCAGATCCTGGGCCTTAATGCTGATGTGTTCTGTAGCGCTGTGCTATTCCCTGTGGTCTGAGTAAAGGCGATGCCTACCTAGCGAACACTGAATCTACATAGTGACGACTGTTTTGGCTGCATGCAAAGAAGCAGTCACCAAAAGCACGCACCAGAGAAATCCCCCCCTCTGTGGAACCTTATATAGACACGGTCAATTATATTCACTCCCCTCATATATTCACTCCCCTCCTCACTAGGCATGAATGCTGGAAGCTCTATAGATACTCTACATGTTAACGCTGCCGTTTTGTGTTTTTGATGATTTTGGATTCCAAGCAAGACCTTGTGTTCAATGTGAAATAAATTTTGTATGCTAAATTTGGTGAACAAATAAAAAAGTAAAAAAAAAAAAAGTAAATAAATCAAGACAAGGAAAGCACTACAGCAGCCCAGACACACCGAGAGCCCGAGGAACCCAGTCGGTCTTCACCTTTTAGCACTGAGAGGCTCCTCCATCTCCACTGTGTTCTCCTCAGGCTGGAAGCGGAAGTCTTCTATGTATACTCCGAAGCGCTCGGACAGCCATTTCCACAGCTTGGAGCCCAGCGACTCCTTCTGTTTGTCTACTGTTTGAATAAAGAGCCACTGACATTAGAACAGGACCCGGTGAAGGGCAAACACACCTTATGCATTTCACACGTGTGGACAATGGACAAGCGAATGGATCACAATCTCACTGAGAAGACCCCGTCTTTACAAAGACTTCAACTGGCCAGCAGCGAATGGCGCGGAGCTACTGAGGACCTAGTTTAGAGGCGTTGGAGCCACATCCCTACAGAGAAGCGTCACTTTCATTAAAAAGCATCCTTTACTCCTGGGACAAAGAGGTGTGGTGATTAGTGTAAGAGGTAACTACATACAACAGGTGCTTAATTGAAAATGGTGGAATGTGGATGATACGTTGCTCATGCAAACAGCCTATAGTTTCATTGCAGCAAGGACCTGTGGTCCTCCAGAATACAGCAGGTCACCTACAAGAGAGTGTCCACCCTGACAGCCTGTGTCAAAGACGCCACAGAACCATCATGAGACAAACATCAGAACACCTGTGCCGGATCTCTATTGAAACCAGTCATCTACTGGGCTGCTGAATATACCTCCTACAACCCCACCCCCCACTCCTCTCCCTCCCTCCCTCATGCCCTCCCTCACTCTCTCCCTCCCTCCCTCCCTCCCTCATGCCCTCCCTCCCTCACTCTCTCCCTCCCTCCCTCCCTCATGCCCTCCCTCCCTCCCTCACTCTCTCCCTCCCTCCACAATTTAGAAACCTTCAAACTGTTAGCTTTACTTCACTGCTCGTCAATTATTGCGCTATTTGACATAAATGCTGTTATGCTGAATGGAGTCAGCTAAATGCTGATTGGAGCTTGTGACTGTAGACCAGTGATGCTTGTTTCTTGGTTTTATGCAAATATGCACACGGACTAAGGCAAAGCTCCTGTATGCAAATGCTGCTTGGTGATCAAACTGATCCCAATCTGTGATGTGGCTTCAGTCTGCAAATGCACACCCAATAAAAGAAGCAAAGGTATTTCTAATGAAGGGAGAAAGTTTCATCCATGTTTTAGAAAAGAAAGCAGCCATTCACACTGCTCATTATGAAGTTCTTCACCAGCCCAGAGAGCCACGCTGTGTCTCACGTCCAACACACAGCCGTGGACACTCTCCTGTAATTAAACCTCCAGTCTGCCTATGCTACAAGAAAATGTTAAAAATATATATACTGCATGAACTGAACACCGACCAACCGCTAGCAATCAACATTAGCAATCAAGGTGGACCTCCTCAATAACCGTGTAATATTTTGTGTAAGTGAAGTAATGTTTGTAATATGTTTGAATTCAACATAGTGAGAATCCGAATAAAATAACCTTCAGTCTTGAAATCTGGCTCTCTGTTAGAAGATCACAGTGGCTCAAATAGGAAACTTTGAGTTATGTTGGACCAGCTTCATAACAGTGGATCTCACCTGTACCATTGGCAGAAGGGCCTTGTGCTTTGGATGGCAGAGTTGGAGAGTCCTCTGGTCTATGAGTAACACAGACGAATACTCATTAGAGGTACGAGTATGGACCAAATCGCTACACATAACCCAGGTTACTTCACCAGCCACATTCCTCTTCTCTTACCTGGATTTGAGGATTTCATTCATTTTTTGCTCAAGGTCGACTCTTTTGGAGCGCTCCTTCTCCAGCTCCTGCTTCAACACCTCCGTGTTCACCTCCTCCCGGAGTTTCCGAAGCTCCTCCTCTGAGACCGAAGAGAGACAGCAGCACAGTGAGACACGCAGCACAGTGAGACAGCAGCGGAGGGAAGAGGAGGTCATTCCTGGTGCCCTTTGGGAACAGTGCAACTCAAATCGCACTGTGTACGTCTTGACAGACCATTACACATGCGACACTGTCCAGAAGAAGGCACATCTGAATGTCAACTTGAGTACAACCTGTGAGAATCTCTATACTCCCTTGAATGAAAAAAAATACCCAGCACACATTGGATGGTTTCCTTCAAGAAAAGCTAACCCAAGTGGACCCACTCGATTTCACACACTGACAACTTGATGATACACACAGCTGCAGTCAGGTAAATTTCTCTAAACTATACCTGCTTCAAGGTTACCTGGACCATGAGACCATCATTAATTCAGCCTCTGCTAATGACCCTGTCCTCACTGTGGACGGAGACGCCCTGGTGTGCCATGAGGTCAGGTGAGAGACAGCCGGGTCCAGTGCAGGATGACCCCCCAGTGGCCAGCGCCTAAACTAATGAGCTTCAAACCAACAAACCAGCAAAACAGTTCCCAACTCAGTTCTCAGTTTAACGTTCCCCTACGCTTTATTAATTACCTAATCAGAACACTCACCAAATCTGGTTATCCAAGATTTCTGGTCTTTTCCATGATGTGTATGAAGTGCAGTGTGGTCTTGCTAAAATTTGGCAGAGCTGTTCAACAATTCATCTAATGTGTTTATCTGTCCATATGAGAGATTGCCCGGTGTAGGGTTGTGATTGGTTATGACCACTACACACCCACAGATCCATCAGATCCATCACTGCTCAAGTGTACACGGAGACTCTGTGACTCTGAGTGTTCTGGCAGGGAGTACGTCAGGCCAAGGAGTTGTCTGACACCAATCAATTTTCTACGCCCTTCAAGAATGTAATCTGGCTTGTTATAGACCATGGAAGTAGGCTGAACTGTGCAGCGCTGAGACATTTCAGGGCTCAAACATGGTCCCTCCTCCCCTGAATAACATTAGAAGTCTTCTGGCTTCTGATCAAACATCTCACCTTCATCTACTCACAAGGAAACACGCAGCCATTAGAGCCGGCCAGAGCCCGTGCCAGGAGAGCTTTTCCTGGTATGGATGTCCTGCTGGAACCAGACAAGGGCTTTGCTCAGGCAGACACCAGCCTTCACAGGCAACGAAGGAGCTCCAGGTTCCTCGATGCTCGAGTAGGACACGACTGCACGTCACAGCAATGTTGCCACTCAGAATCAGCAGATTCTAGAGTGCCCGTTCCTCAGATCCACTGCAGGGAACACCTTTAAACAAGCACGCATTCCCTATAACTGAAATCCCATTTGTACCAAAGAAAGCCTTATCGAACTCCATCAGCTTTGATTCATGCACTTGCCCTATTGATTCGGCTACGTCTGCCATCTTGGCTGGTAATGTGTCTTCTTCCCAGCCTTGCGCTTGACCTTAGAGGCTTGTGTTTCAGCTGAGGACAAGCAGCTGCTCCCATGACAGACACAAGTGCCAACAGCACCGAGACAAGACCACTGACGCACTCTTGAAACAGTTACAGCTTGTAAATATTTAGCAGGGTCAGCAATGTGTCCAAGATGACACCCCCCCCCTCACCCCCCAGAAACAAGAGATGCAAATCTTCCATTTTAAACAACGGCTGCCATGACTGTTGTTGCCATGTTAGCATACATGCCAAGCAGAGAAAGTCAAGGATGACAGGGAGCAGGGCCAGTCCTAACACCACCCAAGGGAAGAATCAGGGGGATCCATTTCAGCGTTACACCTCAAGTCAAACGGTGGCTCTATGTTTAAAGTTACTGGACTACATAGCCAACTGTGAATAAAAGGATGTCTATACAAGTTCTAAACTAGTGTTACAGGGAACAAGAGCACGAAAGCGTGAACGGTGCGTTTTTTGTCGTTAAGCGCCCGTCACACACGGCTTGTTGATCGAGGCTGAGCTGTCAAGTTAAGACTTGTCCTGCCATCTCCCCTGATGATTCAGCGGACCGTCACTGCTACACATGCCACGCTAGCCAAGGCGCTTCAGGTGAGCCCCTCTCGGCTGAGCACCGCCCCGCAGTCAACGTGAGAGGAGATGCGAGCAGGAGACCCAAAAGGCGAATAAACGAGGTGTTACACGAGCCTTTATAGCAGAGTGACACAGTGTGCACGAACAGTCATGCTCTTCACTGGCAAAGGAACAAGGAGGGGTGATTATGGTAATGCAAACAGGGTCACGTGATTGGACAGTCCCTGAAAAGGGTGGAAAAGTTCCCCCTCACGTTTTCCATTTAGTTTAAAGAGGACTTTTCCAACGAGAGGACAGGGCGAAGGAGGGCTAATGTCGAGTCCTTCCTTCCACACTTGCCGATAAAGCTTCATTACATGTAGAGAGACCACTTCATGTCATTAACTCACAATGTTTGGAATTTAAGCCTGGATAATAATTACTGGGGTCCTACTACAGAACTGAGCACACCAATTTCCGAGGAATCCATCAAGTGACCCAAAACCCGCACATGAGACAAGATCAGAGGCTAACCATATATAACCAGAACCCAACCAGGACCCAACCACAGCTCAACCATATCCAATGAAATCCTGAGAGCAGTTGAGACAATGCAAACTACACTATTAGTTGTGAACGTAACGGAAAGGGCCCATAAAGGGTTCTGTTCAATCATCTTATTACTTAGTAAGAAATATGAACTAATTTTGGTTAAAAAACAATAATTTATTATTAACAAAAATTGAAAATTAACTAATAATGGATTATTAACTTATTAACTAAATGTACTAGTTTAATTAAATGTGTCTATATCACATAAGCAACCAGTGCAGTTTGGCCAGCTGAGCGCTCCAGGTGAGCACTGTTCATCCTGCGCTTTAGTCCTGGCTTAAGTTACAACCTTTATCATGCTTGTGGATGAAAATGTACAAAGTCCTATAATCTGGAAATCTGTCCTTAAATTCAATCCCCTGAAACGACCGTGAGAGTGCTTCAATTCATCACACCTGTGTCATCAACACAGGACAACAGAGGGACATGTTCACATGCAGGGCGCCGAGACTATTCTAACAGCATCGCAGTGAAGACCGGAGAACCCGGCACTTCATCAATACACACCTTACACACAAGCTCGTGTTGTGTAACAGTGTATTAATATGTCTTGCCTACATTCACAGGCAACAAAGATCCTAGTCTGGATTTTGTAGCCTTACCGTACAGCTGCGCCCATGAGCACACATACACACACACACACACACACACACACACACACACACACACACACACACACACACACACACACAGCCTAAAATTAGAACCAGTGCACCAGCTTAGCGGTCGATGAGCCATCAATGTCACCAATCAGATTGTTGTGATGTACAAGATGTTAAAACCTTTTACTATGCATTTAAGAAATGGCTCAAAAAATCTGTTCTGTTCATGTTTATGTGATTATTTGTGGATCAAGTAATCACATAAACATGTGATTTAACCAGTGAAAGGATGATGATAAATGTGGTGCCTGCTTTTGGTGACTGCCTCAATGATGATAAATGTGTCCAAGACCCAAAACATAAACCCAACACAGCAAATAAGTGCATAGTGTTCAGACACTACTGATTATGTTCCATCGCTAGAGCTGACAAGGTCAGAATGATCTACACTCAGAAAAGACTGGCTACTGGTCCCTCAATCTCACTGACCCTTTCTCTCTCTCTCTCACAAACACATTCTCTCTCTCTCTCTCTCTCTCTCTCTCACACACACACACACACACACACACACACACACACACACTCACACACACTCACACACACTCACACACACTCACACACACTCACACACACTCACACACACACTCACACACTCACACACTCACACACTGCAGCTCTGGCACTAGTAAAGAATACTCATGAACTGAACAACCCTCTGTATTTCCACAAAAGCCATTTCTGAGATCTGTATATTAGATTAAAGAGGCATTACTGTGCTTATATTACACTTTGCACTCTATTTTCTTTTGGTGATAACTAAAATTATTATACATAAAGGTTTTGACAGAGGATGAAGGTAACAGAGATATTCTGCTGGTGACCTTATTCAGCCAGATGTCATAACTGATCACAGATCAGTAAAGGATCAACCTGCAGCTTTGCTGCAGTGGTGACAGCAGAAAATGTACTTTGAAACAGCTTACGAAGGAAGTGCTTCTCCAATAAGGCGATTTCGAGGTGACCCTTGACCTCATTGAGCCTGTCCGCCTCCGTCCTCTGGTAGTCCTGGATGGCAGCAGCCATGGTGATGGACCCTGCAGGAGCCTGGACACACCAGAATACAAACAAAACAAACATCTTCAGTAAACAGACCAACTGAGCACCTAATCCTTTTTGGCTTCATTACTGTTTGCGAAGAGCGTCTCAAAGAGATAAACTGGAAGGACACCACACCTACAGAAACACATGGAGAAGCCTGGCAAAAATAGCACACAAGATACAAATATTTTTCCACAAACCTCCAACCCAAGTTTCTGCTTTCCGGAATAGTCCAGTATTAATGGCAATAGCAAAGAGCACATGCTTGAGCATGACATAGTTACAGTATTATAGAAAGTATTAGCAAATTTTATCCGGAAATCTGACAACCTTCCTTTCCATAACCTTCTTGTAGGTACTACCTTGGTTTAAACATCTCCTGCATGACCCGAACAGGTCAACATTTTGAAATATTTTTAAAGCATGCAATTCTTCACAAGTTTGGAGAAAACAAACAAAAGAACCCTAAGGTGGATGTAAGTTTTCATGCCACACCCTTTTAAAATATGCCATATGCAAACTTAAGATTTCTTACCGTGTAATAACAACAACAGTAGTGCTCTCTCTCACCGGTCTTAACTCCAACAACTGGAAGAGGCGATGCTAACAGAACAGTGCATCAAATGGACATTTTGGCAAAAAGTCCTTAGACGTTTGGCTGTCTGCATCTTACTGTTATGAGACAGGATCAGACCCAGAGCTTCAGGAGCAAACAGAAGACGTATGGGGATCATTAGACCTGCTCATATTGTCACCGAGCCTGTTCAGCAACCTCAAAAGCTGCTGTGGGTGGAGTCAACGCAGTCTGGTTTACTTTTACAGCACAAACGCTGCATTATGACAGTGCATCTTTAGTGTCTGAGACTTAACAGATGTCCTGTGATGTCCACTAATCCTCCATCACTGCGGAGCACACACTGCAGTGCAGTGATGGGAGGTGAAATATAAGCATACAGTACACACACACACACACACACACACACACACACACACACACACACACACACACACACACACACACACACACACACACACACACACACACACACACACACACACACACACAAATGTTAAAGCAGAGCAATTTAATACATGGCTGTTCGACCCAAGCCAGGCAGTTCAACACCAAGTTTGTAACGTGACCCTGCTGTAAAAGGATTTTCTTTACAGTTCTATCACACGTGACCTCTAAATGGATAATTTCAGTGCGGTTAATATGGTCAAAGCTACTTTTCTGGAGAACTTCATTTAATAATTTAGCCATTGAAAATGGTTAATTTGAGGATGGAAATCTACCATGGAGAAAAGTACATATATTTACTCCCTCATCTTGCATGAACTTCAGATCTAGAATATTTTTGATGGCATTTCTAAAAATATTACAAATGTAGTCTTTTAAAATGTTCAATAAATCCCAGTCTCACTCATATATTGAACAAACAGCTTTAAATATAACAGCTGAGATCTTTCAAAGGGCTTTAAGCTAGCATACACCCACTAGACTTCTAACAGTCCTGTCATACACTTGTGTCAGGATGCCTCAGGACTCTCAGGACATTAGTACAAGGGCTTTAAGCCTGTGGTAGTGCAGAAACAGCCCTGACAGGTGCCCTTGAGGTGACTTGCTGGAACAACTCAAATAACTGGCAAAGGAGCGAAGTACGCTTTTCACAAAGAGGGAAACTAGAATAACATGATGAGATCTAACACCTCTCAAGGGTGTTCAGAAAATATAAGAAAGAGGTAACATGAAACTATTTATATAGGCTAGAAAATATAACAATAAAGCAACATGTCTTGAGCAGCAATGGGGAAAAAGAAAATAAACAAGCTTATGACTAGAAATGATTGCTGCAATATCTCAGGAGTACAGAAGGCAAAGCTCCCCGTGGCCATTTCTTCGGTACATGTAACCGGCCATACCCGTCTATGAAAATAAAGATATTCACTTCTTTATTAAAAATAGATTGCTTTAGGACCGATACTCTTACTCATGTACAAACTCCAATTAAAATTTGGCTACAGCACTATTATGTCAGTGATGTAACGACAGCACAAAAATATTATTCTACCATTCAATTTGCATGAAGATGTGATTATTACAGGGCCAATTCAATATTACGCTGAGTCAGAACTTACTGCACAAACCCGTGGTTTGCCAGCTATAGTGCTGAATGAGCATTTTTAAACGCAGAAGACCTGAGCCCTCGGCGCTCCACCAGAGAGAACGCTTACGGGGTCTCGCAGCTCTTCCGCATCTTTGATCGAGGGGCGGGGCTTGGTCAGCAGCTCGTCGTTGCATTCGCTGTCCGAGGCGTTGGGCGACTCGGCGAGGTCCAGGAACTCATCACGCTTCTGCCCGCGGAACCGTATCTTGTCCAGCCGCTTTAACATCTTCAAGACACAATCCCGTGCCTTTATCCTAGCATGCTGGACGGCAACCCTACAGGGCAAACACAGAGCACAGCGGTAATGAGCAGGAATGGTAATGGAATGAAGAATGAGGAGTGAATGTATAGCTGCCTAGAACAGTGAAGGGGTTAACAGAACAGGGCTTTTCTTAAGAGACAAACAGCTTGGATGTAGCCTCAGTATCCAGTGCAAATGTAACGACCTTGCAATACAATTCCCTTGGCAAACATGTTTACTCAGTGGGTTTTCTTATCATACTTTAACCCACCGTTGGACAAATGATATGTCAGATAAAAGCACACCAATGAATAACAACATATAAAAACAGAAACCCAATCCAGGGTGAACAAGAGACTCCATTAATGGAGTGTGACAAAGACATCTTCCATTGGCAAGATTCACAGTGTACAGCCAGCCTCTCCTGGGAGAATTTCTTCAGCCCAGAGTTCTGAGATCTGTGAACTGAAAAGGCCTGACTCGGTTACTGGGACAAGTTGTGTGAACACGAGAAAACAAAAGAACAACTGAGAGAAGGCGAAACAGAAGAGTCTTCTTGTTCTATAGAGTATGTAAATGCAAGTTTCTCCAGGGCCCTTGGGCCCCTGAGCACACAGGGACCCCATGGACACTCACTGATGGGATAAACAGTATGGCCTGTGTACCCAAAGGCTGATTACATGAGAGTTAGGATTCACTCCAAATTACCTGCTGCTTTTTTGTAGGAACAATCCAAGCAGTTTGTTAATGTGCAACTACTGTACATTAGTTATCAGGCCTTGAGACCTCCAAGTAGCTGTACATTTATATGCGGGTACCAATACCTACACATTGGTATATGTCTTTCAGAGGTTATGATATTTGTACATTTTCTAGAATTTTCCAAGGTTACATTTTTTCAATCTCTGGTGACATGTTGCAGCACAAATCCAAACCTCACGTGCATCACGTTCCAGCACGGCTTGCGATAACCCAGACGGGGTTGCGTAATCGTGACTGCACGCATACTGCTGAACTCCCACAGAGAATGCCACGGCCACGCCGACGCGATATTCACCTCGGCGGCTCAGCAGACAAAGGAGCACTGGGCACGTGCGTAGGGGAGTGCCCTCGCGCGAGCAGCGCTCCGCCACGGCTCGTGCGTCCTCGCCGCGGCGCCACACATCGTCACGGCAGTTCAGCTCTTCTAATCCGCGAACGAGGAGGCAGCGCGGGGACAGGGCACAGCCCGGGGTTCGGTAATAGACGCGCTTCCGGAACAGATAAGCGGAGAAAACGATAGAAGGAAAGACACAGAGAAGGACAGCCAGAAAAACAAACGCTAAAGTTGAAAGCGAGTATAAAACGGACCAGGCTTTCGTGAAGGTCAATATATATATTAAATATATACTGGTTAAATCGTAATCTTCATATCATAACCAAATGAAGCATGTATATTTAGTGACTTCCTATGTTTACTTTGGGGAATAACATCTTAATAATGGAACACGCTAGCCCATAATTACCACAGAACTGACTGCTTTAATGAGTTTTACTTGTGCAACAAAAACACATCTCTGGATTTACCAGCATACAATATGGAACTGACATAGGGATTTAAAAAGAGATAATTTCTGCTTTTTCAGTGATCAAAACATGTCAGTTTTCAAACAACCTGTATAAATCCCAACAAACTTATCTTCCCTAAAGTCAAACAAAGGAGATAAGGGGCTTTAAAAAGAAGATTGTGCTTTTCCGAAGCTTGTGACCTGTCTAAATAAAAGTGACTTCCAGAATAAAAGATAGCCAACATAGATCTGTAAACATGACCAATGTATATTAAATATCCAGCAATAAACTGAAAAGATTAAAAATAATAAAAGACACTAATTTCCAATTCACTTGAACAATGCAAGAAAACATGTCCAATAAAGTGGTGGTTATAAATGAGCAGCAGGGTTTCTCAATATAGTGCACAATAACAGTTGAGGCATTGTTGGAGTATAAACACAGTGTGCAGTTTTTTATATTTATATAAAAACTCAAAAGTACTGTAGTGCATAGTGTTTGGAAAATAAGGAGCACTGCTACACAGTACTGACCCTATAAAGCACTCAGACCAGCAGCCAGTGGTCAGCGCAGTTCTGACCTTAAGGCCCAGCAAGTAAGGCCACTTCTTATAGAGGCTAATAGCAGTGAGTAGGAATGATCTTGCATCACTCCTTGGCACAGTGCATCCCCATCACTCTGGAGCTGAAAGAGCTCCTCTAATTAATGGTGGTAGCATGTCGAGGATGTGACGCATTGTTCATGATGGATAGGAGCTCGTTCGGCATCCTTGTGTGGATGAATGTAGCTCAAAGGCTTAGGAACAGGTCAGTTTCTCTGTGCCATTTAGACAAGACAGATCCCAGAAGCCTCAGGGTGGAGCTTTCCACCCTATACTATGACTGTCAAAACCTCTGAAGCTTAGAATCACAAAAACGAAAAACCATGAGTACCCACAAGAGTTCCACTCTTGATGAAATTCAGCAGTTACAGCTGTATTTAGCAAAGGTGAGTATTTCATGCAGAAACCATGGAAACATGCTGTCATTTACTCAGGTGAGTGAACCATTTGCATAGTGGAAATTACCAGGGTGTCAAATTTCCATGGTTTATTGATGAATGCCCCTCAGTAACCCATGAGTGTCTTGACCTAACAGAAGAGCACAGTTCCACAGTATCTCCAAAACATTACGCTTGTAATTGAGATGACTGAGTTACTCATTGGTTTTGGATTCCATCGCTAATACAGAAGATTTTAAAGGATCTACATCGTGTATTAAATGAAAATCTGAAAAGCTAAAACCCGCAGCCTACTATTGTATCATTAGCACATTACACATTGTGTCTCTCATTAACAAATTCAGTCATCAGATTAGTGGATTGTTCCCATATATATATATATATATATATATATATATATATATATATATATATATATATATATATATATATATATATATATATATATATATATACATACAGTATATATCATGTGGAAGTGTGATATCAAACACTAAATATTTCACTCTTCTAGTGGGTGGCCATATCTACCAGAAGAGCTGGTAATGTGAGGACACGGTATCAGTCCTGTGTCTAGAACCTTCTTCCTGACTCTGGACTGAGACAGATGTAATTAGTGGGATCTGGTGAGGCTACTTCAACTTAGGAGTCACATTCCCAAGTGACTCAATACTACTGGGACAATGTTGTTAACCTTCCTCATTCTGTGTGTGTATGTGTGTGTGCGTGTGCGTGCGTGCATGTGTGTATGTGTGTGAGTGTGCCCGCGCGCGTGCGTGCGCACGTGCGTGTGGCAATGTTCATTCATTATTTCCGGTTATGGTTAGAATTAGCATATATGTACTTTGATTACTTCACTATAATTCTGAATATATATATATACAACATACAGTAAACTGCATTTACACAACTAGAATTTTCTTCAGATTTTTATACTTTAAGAAAATTTTAAATAACGATAATTAGGACGGAGCAGATTAATATTTACGTACTAAACTGACGCGTGTTTCGTCTTTCAATACTAATGTTCATCGGGTGTCTTATGAAGGGAATGGGCGGTGTTCTGTAAAACCATCTTGACTCACGTTTCTGGATCCATACCTAATGGCTCTCAGCGGAGTGGACAAATAATGTCAATAAACGGCTGGACACGATATACAGCATCATTTTGTTTACTGTGGCCGATCCACTGATGGCGGCGTGTCCTTGGGAGCAAATAGACCAACTTATCAAACCTTGACCAGATGCTATTGTAGCAAATAAACACACAAACATAAACAAGCTGTTTACGTAGCAAAGAAGGCGGCGCGTCAACGCACGCGCCTTTGTTCTGTCAATGCTGGGCTACAGTTGGTGTTGCCATCAAGTCAATTCAAGTTCAGATTAGTTAACGATCTAATCGACAAAACTGAAACAGTGTGGTAATAAGTGGGGCCTTGACCCCCAGTGGTATTCCCCATATGCACTGTCATCGTACACCCAACCTAATGCCCTTTGTGTAGATGGCCAGTCTGTTTTAGAATCAGGATAACGGAATTTCAGTTGTCCAGCTCGAAATGACAAACTAGAGAAGTGCTCAGTCATTCCGTTTTTTTATCTGTCCTCCTCATTATTAATAAACCTAATGTGCTTATTGTAATCTTTTCATATGGCACACGTAACCTATCCTTAATCTAATAGCGTTGGCTGCAGCTATTGTGAAACTGAAATTGACACCACAGTACTGTCAATAGAGAAACAACGCAAAGACGAGACAGTATGCTGAAGCAATGGAGATAACGATGCAAACATAATGCAACATGGGTATAGATTTAGGCATTTTAGAGTCTAAAAAATAGCTACTGTAGAGGCTCAAACAGTATAACTATAGACCTTTATAGGTATCGCACACTTCAGACCCGATATAAGATCTAGTTTGGAGAAATACAAAGTTTCTTAGCTACTCACCTTGCACGTAATTCGTAACAAAGTTTCATTAACAAGAGCAACCAAATATCCGAGTTTTGCTCCTTTTCACAACCTGCTATGGGTTCGCAAGGGAATCTTCAGAAGACCTGCCTCCCTCCAGCCCGTACAGATACACTGCATATAAAATGCAACTGGCTAAACCAGCAAGTTTTTATTTTCCCACCGAAAGATCTTTCCCAAAGATACGGTTGATTGCCAACCAAATACCGCCCTATGATGATCTGTTTCAATCCGCCGTTAATTTTCAGAGACGCTGGCTTCACACACCAGGAAATTTCGTCAATGACAGCAAGACGGTCTTAAAGGAACCACCGTGACAAGAGGAACCATTATGCGCTGTTGTCGCACGGACCCGAATGAATGTGACGCCGCTTTACAGAAGTGAGTTGAAGAGATTCAGGCCTTTTTTATTCCTGATACACATTCCTACATTAACAAATATAGCATCTTTAGATTTTTTATTTATGGAAAACCTTACACAATCAATATAATTATGAAAGGCTCTTATGAAAATGGGAATTACATCACATTGTGCTATGACACAGATACAATGGGACATTCATTAAAAAGCTGCTCTGTAATTTCTGTATTATTTCTATATTCTGTATACGCTTCTGTATTACACATTGAAGAGCTATAGTCTATGTTCAGCCTGAACCTCTCCAAAGTAATTTAATAATCTTTAAAATGACTTCTTTGGTTTTATTCATAATACAACATCGAGACATTGAGATCCTCACGGAATTTTAAGGGTATTCTTAGTTAATTTAATGAACCTTTTTACTGGTACATGTCTTAACAATATCAGTGCTACAGAAACAAGTGCTTGGATATTGTGCTATGATTTATGTTATCATACAGGGTGTAGTTTTTATGACAAACTCATGTCAGATATTGACCCTAAAATTATTATGTAATCTGGCAATTGAAAATGACAAAGTTTGTCTGTTGTCTTTCAATAAAAATGGGGCCTGTATTTCTACATTATTTTTTAGTATATCCATGTTTTTGGCAACATTCTTTGGTAAAAGCCCGAGACACACCAGCTGTTCAGCCAAATGCACTTCAGATTTGGATAACAATCCCCACCCATGGGAAAAACCCTTTGCAACCATGTGCTACATTTCATTTTAGTGCAAAATGTAATGGGATCAAAGTTCATGTAGCCACAAAAATATTCTTCTTTACAAAGTTTAACAGCAAGATATGCAACAGTCTCTTTTACTGGGATATTTTATATTTACTAGTAATTATTATAATTATATTATAATTATATAATTATTGTATTTCTGAGAGGGAATAACTAACATTTGTTAAGAGAAAATATCCATAGCTTTACATGCCTTTCTAACCAGTGTCATCAGCTTCTTGACAAATTTTCTGATTTTTTTGATGAAAATATTTACACCCAGGAAGAAATTCATTTTAAAGAGTTTGTGCAACCAGCAAAAATCTGAGCTTCAAGGAGACTTATCTTGTCTAGTAACCCTTGAAAGAGAGAAACAAGGACATATAGCTGAACAGAGCTATATGAAGTCAGTTTGCGGTCAGTAGTTCAGAGGTGCAGAGCTGACGTTATGTGGTATGCTAGACTCAGTACAAAACAATGGCTATACTTGACAAGTGTCTATGTCGTTTTCTGGCTCAGACACAACTCATTAAACAATTTTATTGTTTAATGATGGTTCGAGTTATGAGACCTGACTGGCAGGAATGCGATAATGAAAAGTAATTTTGAAATCTTTACAACAGACTAACATTCATTCTGAGATTCAGTGTGAATTGGCATGTTGCACAACAGCTAAACTAAAACCCATATACAAGAAGTTATGTTTATCAATCCAGCCAGACAAACCTTTGCGTTTTACCATCAGCTGGTTCAAAGCTGCAGTACAACACAACAGGCAACGCTGCCGCTAGGTGGCGTACGAATGTTCTGTAACAGCGAATCTGAAATGTTAATTAATAGATCGACATTTGGCCTCTCAAGTATTATGGCCGATTATGTTATTTGATTTTTAAAAATACAGATACTTCGAGCTTCCACCACCAAAATCACAACAAAGTTGAGGAAGTCTGTTATCAAATAAACTAACTAAAAATATTAATAAAAAAAAAACAACCCTGTTACTTTAAGTGCAGGCTATGATTAAGACCCGGTAACCGCATTGAGTTCAACACATTTCCAAAGCAACATGATTAGGAATATGACGAAAAACAAAACAGAAACAAGCGTTTATAAAAAATAAAAAATAAAGCAAGAGTTCCATTTATTTATAGTCCACGATTTCTTAATTCAGTGCCAACAAATTCATTATCTTTATACGCATATCCAGTGTCCAACTGTTCACAACCAACTGGAGGTGAGAAGTATGACTATTTACATGGGAAACTGGGTTTCCAATTCCAAGTCCTCATTTTCACATTTAAAGAGGACATAGATTCTGATTACATGCATTCCCTTCCTATTTAAATCGTTTGTTCATTATTCTCCCAGCTTTAACTCATACTGAGTAGCAAGAGAACAAATACTGTTGGATTTGATTATCTTCCCATGATGTTGTTCAGAATGAGGATGGAAATGAAAGAATTTGGCCTAGAACTGGATAGAAAACTTATTATAACAGCAACCATTACTGATTACCAAATGTCTACCACAGACATTTGAATTCAAGTCATGTGCATGAATTTGCATTCAAAATCAGTAAAGAGAACACTCAGGTTGTAGATCTGAGATCTTATACCATCATTATGGTCTAGTCATATTAAATATCTACAAAACCAAAAACCAAGCCAATAAAATGGTCCCTGAGTCATTAATTGGGAGAAGATCCGTTACTAAGCACTTTGTTTGGTTGAACCCGGTCAACCTTATTTAAAAAGGAGTCAAAAACCAAGGACTACACAGCACATGTGGAACAAGAGCATTAATCCTGATCAGCACATGGCTGACGAGAAATTAAGGCATTTTTTTACACATTCAGCTGTTAAACACTGTCTGGTTTTAACTATAAAAAGGTTGCAAGGTAGAATGAAAATGGCATTACACATAAGAAAATGTTTGTCATACTGCTTTTTAAAACATCATGGCATAATTTAGCTGATACTTTACTGAAAAGCTCCTTCATTACACTGTAACTCTGAACACTGGAATCACCTATACAAATGAACATACAACAATAAGCAATCAAAATAATACAATTAAAATGCACTGGTAAAAAAACAGAACAAAAGTAAACATTCATTATTGGTAGTTTGTTACAAGGACTAATTACAACTGATTTTTACAAAGTCTTATTAACAGCTAAAATACAAAGAAGCTATTGTACATATCACTTAGCAGGTCATTGTTTTCAGACCGATGAGGTCTTTGAGGCAAAGGTTTTCCAAGGGTAGAGTGGGTGTGTATCACCTCCCAGTTAGCTATACAACAATAATGGTGAATAGGCCATCGGCAATTAAAAAAAATCCACTGGGGTAAAGTAACTGGAAAGGACACCACCACATTAAGCTGACTGTAAGGCATCCATCTCTCCATCCGGCCTGTTCCTGTGCATTTTGGGTAATGTAGTTCCCCTTCGTTTAATGGTCTAGGTATTCTTCCATCTTTGCAGTGCTGGAAGGTCCAATTATTTTCCGTTCTCCATAGGAGCATAGTGTTATATAGCCAGTGAATGAATATCCTCCCCAAAAAACAGCTAGGCCCGCAACGGCTGAAGATCTGACATCACACACTTGCTGTCTAACCACAGAGCTCCTTCAGACTGAGGTTTCATTGCTTCCACTAAAAAGATAGGAGATTAGCACAGGATCAGTCGGGTTAAGTACAGCACACATTGAATACTCAGACACATTTCAAATGTAAAACACTCAAATTCAAAGTGAACTCGTAGCTCAAAAGTGGCAGCAGCATGAAAGTGCTGGCTGTACTCACTCGGAGTCTGTGTGGTCAGCTGCATGGACACCACTTCTGCTCAGCTCCGCTGTAACCCCGTTCAGAGGTGGGCAGAGACTGAGAGCCGGGTCTTCCATAATGACTCCATTACCCACGCTGCCTTCACTCGAGCCTGCTGGGGGAGTCTTACGCAGGACGCTGTGGGGGTAGTCACACGTTTTCTCTGACAGATGGTTCTTCAGGTTTTTGTCAGTCAGTGGAGGAGGGTGGGTGATTTTGTTCTTTAAAATACCTGAAGAAGTGGAGGGGAACCCAAGCATGAGGGAGGACATAGAACAAAGGATTAAAGAAGAAACACCCTCAGTTGACAAAAAGTCACAAAGAAGAAGAGGAGATTTGTATCTTTGATTTTTTTTTACTTCTTAAATCATTTTCAATAAATAATCCTGTTTTAGCATGGCAGTCAAGTACATTGTTAAATCACCACTGATATATCTGATGTATTATTCTGGGATAATGCCACAGGGAGGTATAATAGATCTCTAAACGTGCTTACCCTCCCTTTTGCTATATTATTTTAACCAACTATATTTAAATATCTGAAATGATGAACAGCTACAGGTGTGATGCTGTGTGTCTGACCTCTCCTGGGCATCTGGCTGCTTCCTGGCAGGCTGGGCGGTCCTTCACTCTGGGGGATCTCGCCATTAGCACCTGGCCTTTTGGGCTCCTGGAGCTCCACACTGCCTTTAGCCTCCACCCTCAGCTTTTCCAGGCCACCATCACCCTTGCCCTCACTGGCCACGGAGGGCTCCACCCGCCAGTAAGGCTTCACGTGATTGGGCACAGCATCAACTGAAACAGCACAGAAATCAGTAATTACATCTCATAAATTTGTGTTGAATATTAACCAGGTGCATCTCTTGGGAATGTAAAAGTCAATCTGCAGGTTCTGCGTTTGAAAAAGAGCGTGCGCACACACACACACACACAAACACACACACAAGTGATGGACGCTGGAGACCCTGTAGTACCTTTTGGAGTGCTGTGGCTGGGACATCTCTCATTGTTGAACTTTGGCCTCTTCCTCTTCTCCTCTTCCTCACTGTCAGATGATTGCGAGGACGCATATGAGCTGCTGTGCTCATCCACCGAGAGCTCACTGTCCGAATCAGAGTCTGAACAACACAGCCAAATTCAGACCCATAAACACACATGGTGTCAACAGGTAACGCTATTTTCACCATTATGTGGACCCAAGGGAGAGACGTGCAGACAGGCTTCACAGTGTTGGACACGTCTGCCCAAGTGGACAGGTGGTCAAACACACCAATGAAGACATGAAGTGGTGATGAGTCTTTCCATACCTTCTCGTCTCTTGCTCTTTTTGAAGAACGAAGAGGAGTCAACCTCGTTGCATCGCTCTTTTCTGCCACTTGGTGGCGCACCACGCTTCTGATCCTCCCTGAAGAGCACAACAAACATCAGTGGAACATTCCAGAAACATCATCCAAGTGTTCTAGAATTCTGTAAAAATATGTAGACATCAATGACAAACACACCAGACAGTAAATCAATACAACAAATACAACGGGTACCGCCCTTTAGATAGAATTAAGATTTTGTAGATTCTTGCTGTTGTTTTGTATGTGGTACTGCGTCATAAATCGCCAAGATGTTTATTAAAAATCTGATTCAGAAATGGTATCATAAGAACAAGCAAAAACCAGTTATTTTAGTTCAATTAAGCCACAACGGGTATAAAACTTATTTCCATTTTCAAATTAGATGAAGAACTCCTCAACTTCTGATCCAGCAGTTCCGAGGCAGCTAGCAGTACCACAGCTGCCTGCAGACGTTTCAGTGGCAGCGCATTCTTTTGGAGTTATGGTCATATCTCCTCGAGTTTAATGGTATTACACCACGAAAATGAGGGGTGTGTCACAGAGGCCAGAGTGGGAGGGGCTTCTCGTGTGGACAGAAAGGAGTGGAGGCTGGAAGGACCAGTGAGATTAGCTCCTACACCCAGCACAAGAGGCTGCCCCCGTGTGGCTTTAACACACAAATATTCTCAGATCTTGTTATAGAAAATAACAAGGATGTGCTGAAACTCTACTTTCTCAGAGAGTATTTTTAAACATAGCGTGTGAGCAAATGAGGAAGCTTGACGTCAACTTTTGGGTCAAGGGGCCTTGACTGTAAATGTAACACATGATCAACCAGCCCTCACTGTATACAAGGACTGGCAGCATGAGTAATAAACTAGAGTGATTTTGGTAACCATTCTGTGTGTGTGTGTTGCTTTCACTGACTGACTGTCTCAGAGCTCATAACTTTTCTTACAGAGAGACCCACGACAATCTACAAAACCTTCATCTAGAATTTACCTGGAACACTATCATGGGAATAAAGATGACACTTTATTACACTTCCATATAAATAAAATGACTGTCTGAAACAGTGATGTTAAATTACATTCTCCAGTATGGCCTGCAATTCTAATCAGATTCAGGATGCTTTTAAAATTACACTTTCCCATCCAGTTACTGGCAACACATGATGAAAGAAGCACACACACAGAGAGAGAGAGAGAGAGAGAGAGAGAGAGAGAGAGAGAGAGAGAGAGAGAGAGAGAGAGAGAGAGAGAGAGAGAGAGAGAGAGAGAGAGAGAGAGAGAGAGAGAGAGAGAGAGAGAGAGAGAGAGAGAGAGAGAGAGAGAGAGAGAGAGAGAGAGAGAGAGAGAGAGAGAGAGAGAGAGAGAGAGAGAGAGAGAGAGAGAGAGAGACACAACCACGGCCATGGACAGAGAGACAACCAGGGCCATGGACAGAGAGACAGACACAACCAGGGCCATGGACAGAGAGACAGACACAACCACGGCCATGAACAGAGAGACGGATGCAGAGACAGACGGGAAGCAGCTGGGAAACAGCTTCTACCTGAATGTGTAGGCCAAGCAGCTGCTCCTGTGGCTTTTTCCTGATCGGGCAGAGTTCTCCAACGACACCGTGGACTCTCCGAACGGCGTGCGGTACAGACAGCCATCCTCTACGGACATGTTGCCGTTGAGAGAGCGCTGGACACACATCACATCAGAGTTCAGTCCCAATAACACCTGTGGAAACAGTACTGGCAGTACTAAAGATTTTGTGGTGGTCACGGCAGTAGCACTTGGGACCCATATGTGAACAGGGTGCCCCAGTGCGGGTGTGTGCTGCTGGAAACCCCACTCACAGTGAGCAGAGTGATGCGGGTGGTGCTGGACTCCTCCGCCGGCACTTTGGACCCAGCGAAGGCACTTTGGAGGCCGATCCGCACGTCTTTGTTGAGGACACAGTGGAGGAAGAAGATGCAGATGCCCTGAAGGAATGAGATCATAACCATTTAAGCACACCGTACATTTATTTACACTATGCTAATAAGCCTATATCTATACCCAAGGATGCAATTCCCAATCGAGCCTTTAGAGAAACATTAATGTGCATGTCAGAATAAGATTAACATTATTGCTTTTGAGGTCCAGTGCCACGTCAGAATGGTTTGCGTATGTGTGAAGTGTTTTATCAAAGGAGAGAGAGGTTGTGGTGCATATAACCTGCAGGCAGGTGAGGATGGCGAACAGGTAGTGGAATGTAAGTACATCACTGTTGACAGCCATCAGGCCCAACAGCCAGGTGGCGCTGATGATCAGCAGAAGCAGGAAGGACACACGCAGTGCAGAGCTGGAAGGAATGCAATGAAAACATATTTTACAAACAATAAAAATATCTATGTAGATTTCAATAAATACATTACAGTCATGGACATCCATGGACATTGGCACCAGGTCAGTAAATCTACTTAGACATAAATCAAGGAATTTCCACCATAATTCCATTATAAATTTGATTCCTGCAATTTGGATTGATTGAACATAATGAAGTTGATCTTACTATGTATAATTTGTGCAGGACAACCCTGAGACGGCCCAGGTGAGTATTGCATATGTGGACCAGGCCAGGATTCAACCTAACATTTCTAGTCTTACAGAATTGACTTTGCTCCCGAGATGTTGCTTTGCTCCTGAGAACTTACATTGCTCCTGACTTCTCAAGTGCTCGCTGTCCCCTTACACAGGAGGCCTTTGCTGCCAGCATAAATATAACAATGTTTATCTGTAAAACAAGAACATCAATTACCAGCCACACTCTGAAAAATAAAACAGTGGCAAAAGTGACAGATAAACAAGACCACACACACACACACACACACACACACACACACACACACACACACACACACACACACACTTACCAGCACTACAAAGGAGATGGGCCCTGTGATGCTCCAGATGAGGGTGTCATGAACAGAAAGCCAGCAGAAATCTGGGTTGCCATAACCCTGAGGATCCAGCCCAACAGCCAGGCCTGAGAGAGACAGAGAGAGAGAGAGGACAGCAGGGAGAGAGAGAGAGAGAACAGCAGGGAGAGAGAGATTGGGGCGGGGGGGGGGGGGGGGGGGGGAAGAGAGGAGATAAAGAGAGTGGAGGGGGGGCAGAGAGGGAGAGACATAGATAAAGAGAACCAGGAGTTGCGTAACGAGAGAGAGATAAATATTATTGGTGTGTTAATCATCTGTGGATTGTGTTTGCTCAACACATTAACATCAGATCAGCTTCTGTGGCTACAGTGATGTTGATGGATCTCTCACCTGTGATGACGGCAGGAACGCCCCAGCCAATGGCGTAGTAGAACCTCATGTGGCCTTGGTTGATATTGCGCATCTCAGTCAACATGCGGTAAATGTGAAGTCCCTCCACAAACATCCAGGTGAACGTACACATGTAGGAGTAGTGTAGAAGAATGGCCACCACTGTACATGCAAACTGGGGACACAACATTCCACCTTCATAAGCGCCTGGTCCAAACCAGTCCAAACCAGTCCAAACCAGCCCAAACCACTCGATCTTGTGTAGTAGTGGTACATACATCATCAGGCAACATGCATCTTACATTTATGCTTCAACCAATCGAAGGAATCGCTTGTTACTCAATGGCTTCTGATTGGCCGCTCACCGGATTGTCAGTCTGATTGATGCCAGCGAGGAAGATGAGCTCGGAAAGGAAGATGGCAGCCACGAGGTTCTTGTGGATGCTGTGTAGGTTAGAGCGCAGCTTACGCAGAATGGCCAGGAGGAGGAAGGTGATGAGGAGGGCCACCAGGGAGGTGGACACCGTGGAGTAGGTGACCGCTTTCAGAGGAAGAACATCCCCATGCTAGCAAACACAAGGCTTCCATTAACCCAATGCAGAAAAAGAATCTCAAGATTTACCTACCACACACAAACTGTCCACTACAAAACTAATGTAATTGTCAGAACAATGTCAAATATACTGTACACAACAGTATAAAGGTACACCAACAGTACATGTGCCAGGTGTGTTAGCCAAGAGAACTGGGAAGTGCGAGATGGAAGCCGCCTGCACCTCTCGTTTGGAGATGTCCATCAGAACGGCGAAGCTGGTCATGTGGTAACACTGACAGCTGATGTGGGTGGAGTTCCTGAACACAAGCTCACAGCCTCTAGCAGACCATCCGCCCGAGCCACCCGCCCTGCACCAGTCCAGAGGGCAACATGAGCATGTAGTACACACACACACACACACACACACACACACACACACACACACACACACACACACACACACACACACACACACACACACACACAAACAAATATCCAGGCCTCTCTTTTAATGCCCTTAGAGCATAAAAAAAAGAAAACAAACACAGAGAGAGCGAGTGTGAGATATGGCAGTGTGCCACGTACGAGATGGAGTGGTTCCAGTAGACGCACACAGGTTTGGTCCTCTCCTGCGTCTCCAGCAGCCTGAAGAGCAGCGTGATGGGGCTTTGCATCAGCAGAGCAGGTGCCTCGCGCTCTCTGTGGACCACCACGGTCACCACAGGGCTGTTGATGACCGGCCGTGCGGGCAGTCTGCTGGTGGCACATAAACAGCACGACACGTTCACATCGGCCCACACTTGCCTGCAGTGCGATCACGCTGCCGCGCCGTTCAAAGGGCTTGACCACACAGTGGTCAACACAGCCGTGCTCAAACACAGTCAAAACTCCATGAATTTATAAATATCTAAGCAAACAACATCCGAAACACAGGCCAACTTGCAGTGCTGAATTTCACCGTGTCAGAATATGCATAAGATGCTAATATTTGCTTAACAGTTTTAGTGGAACAAAAACATTGCAGTGACTTTATTCTGTAGAAGGAGCCGTCTGCAGCTCTACGGAGGAACCCGTCACCTGAGACTACGCCGGTCTGGGTCATACGTCTCAGGCAGGAGCTGGCCTAGGGACCTGTAGATGATCACCATGGCAACAGATGGAGGGTCACCCAGCTCTGTGTGGCGTCTTTTCTTAGCAGATGATGCAGGGCCAACAAGAGGAGGAGAATATGTCCCATCAGCCCCTGGGTAAGGCGTGGCATCACTCTTTAAAGGGTCCTCCGCAGTAATGATGTCTGCAAACATCAGGGAGTTGTTTTCCTAAGTACTGTGATGAGCGTTTCTGGTGTGTATGAATATACAGTTGTGATCAAATTTATTCAACCCCCAATGCTGCGAAGGGTTTTATGGAATTCAGTGCACATTTGTAATTGTGTTCATAATGAAATCTTACAAGGACTTGTTAAAGAACTAAATGCAACTAAGATAGCATCAATTTTTTTTGTCATAAAGTATTAAATGGCCTTTTTGTGATTTCTTCATTGACACAATTATTCAACCCCTTTACGACTACCACTCCTAAGAACAGAGGTTCATTCCAGTGTTTTCCATCAGGTATTGAAAACATCTGTGGATGTCAACGAGCAGCAATCAAGCATGATAAGCACCAATTAGGCAGATTTAAAAGGACTGTGATACTCAGCTCCTTCTAGACATCTACTGGTGTGTTTCCAAGCATGGTGAAGGCAAGAGAATGGTCCCAGAAGACAAGAGAAGAGGTTATTGCTCTTCACAAGAATGGCAATGGATATAAAAAGATTGCGAAGTTGTTAAATATTCCAAGAGACACTATCGGAAGCATCATTCGCAAGTTCAAGTTAAAGGGCACAGTGGAAACATTACCTGGTCGTGGCAGAAAGAAGATCCTGACCGCGACTGCTGTGCGCTACCTGAAGCGTAATGTGGAGAAAAATCCCCGCGTGACTGCTAAGGAACTGAAAAAAGACCTGTCAGATGTGGGCACTGAAGTTTCAGCTCAGACAATAAGGCGCGCACTGCATAACGAAGACCTCCATGCCAGAACGCCCAGACGCACCCCCTTGCTGACTCCAAAGAACAAGAAAAGTCGACTGCAGTATGCCAAAAGTCATGTGGACAAGCCACAAAGGTTTTGGAACAGTGTACTGTGGTCAGATGAAACTAAATTAGAACTGTTTGGGACAATGGACCAGCGCTATGTTTGGAGAAGGAAGAACCAGGCTTATGAACAAAAGAACACCTTGCCTACTGTGAAGCATGGCGGGGGGTCAATTATGCTTTGGGGCTGTTTTGCTTCTAATGGTACAGGAAAGCTTCAACGTGTGCAGGGTACCATGAATTCCCTTCAGTACCAGGAGATCTTGGAGGAAAATGTGATGGAGTCAGTCACAAACCTGCGGCTTGGGAGACGTTGGACCTTCCAACAGGACAATGATCCGAAGCACACATCCAAGTCCACTAGAGCATGGTTGAACATGAAAGGCTGGAACATTCTAGAGTGGCCATCGCAATCACCAGACTTAAATCCAATTGAGAACCTCTGGTGGGACCTAAAGAAGGCAGTTGCAGTGCGCAAGCCTAAGAATGTGACTGAACTGGAGGCTTTTGCCCATGAAGAATGGGCTAAGATACCCATAGGTCGCTGCAAGACACTTGTGTCAAGCTATGCTTCACGCTTGAAAGCTGTCATAACTGGAAAAGGATGTTGTACTAAGTACTAAAAAATAATGTCACTAGGGGGTTGAATAAAACTGATAATGATGTGAGCACAGTAAAGACATTTGTGGTTATTCCATCATAAATATTATGTTATGTTTGTCTAATTTATAAGTGCCTCTTTGATATAATTGTAAATAAGATGACTGAAATGATCAAAATCAATGTCAAACTGGCCAAAACACTTTATTTCAGTGGGGGTTGAATAAATTTGATCACAACTGTATACTACAGGCATGTAACATTACTCAAGAGATTCATTTTCTCTAAAAGTCTAAATGTGGGTAAAAATGAGAGGGTTTGGTGTCTACCTCTGCTAACTGGTGGCTTCATTAATAAGTCTGGGAAGAACACAGAGGACTCCAGCTCTTTGGAATAGACCTCCTTAATCTCATTAAAGCGAGGGAGCTCGGTCAGCTCTGAAGTGGATGAGTCCAGCATGTCTGCAGAAACAACTAACCCACAAAAGCAAAGACAGCATTAAATCTAATGTACATAAAATATGGTCATTGTTTTGGACAAACCAGTATAAGGTCAAAAAAGGGAGTGGTCAGATAAGGTTATGAAAAGACTGGACAAGTGGTGAGGTCTTGAAGGTGGTCAAGTCACTCACGCATGTTGTCAGAAATGATGGTGAAGGGCTTAAGGTAGGTCTTCCTCATGTTCCTTGCCAAGGTGTTTGCGTAGTCCTCGAAATGCCGTAGAAGCTCCGCAGTGTTTCCACCCGAGCGCTGGATGAGATCCCAGTGTTGCTCCTTCACCGGGTCCAGCACCGCGCTGGCCGCCTTCACCAAGTCCTACAAATCCCACCAAACGCAGAGTCATCAGACACTCTAGCCACACAGCCCCACGGCGGCCATGAACGCCAGATATGTCCCTGGACAAATCAATATAGCGAGTCCTTGTTTCATTATTAAAGAAAGTCCTTAATTCTGCTCCTCTGCGGCCATGTGTGTATTTACTAAACTAAACTTGTCCTGGGCGGCATGTGGGCGGTACCTGGTTGAAGCTGGAGTCGTGGGTGGCGGCCAGGTCGAAGCCCTGCTGCAGGCTCTCGTGCTGCAGGATGCTGCTCATCAGCTCGTAGGCCGTGCGCACGTCGCTGCTGTACACGCTCCCCGCGGGCTCGCTGGCCACGGCACCCAGCCAGGCCACCAGCTCCCGGGCCTGGCCCCCGTCCAGCCTGGAGGAGTTAGCGCGGAGCTCCTCGTTCTGGTCCGCCGATGCACCGTTCACATAAAAAAAAAAAAAAAAAAACAGGGTGAGGGCGAGCTCGGAGCACGGACTGGGACGGCGAGGGCGTGCCGAGCAGCTCACCTCCTTCCTGAGCCTGGCGAAGCTGAGGGAGGTGCAGTTGAGGAGCTCGGGGGGCAGCCAGCCCTGCTCCTCGCTGCAGTGGCGAACGGCCGTGCCTGCACCACCACAACACGCAGGGGGAGAGGACAAACAGGCTCAAACCCTGCACGGGCGTCTAAAGACGGTCCATCCAAAGCCTCAAACCCAAAGTGGCGTGAAATGTGTTGCATGTATGAAACTGACCAGTAGATCCTTTGGGACAGTCCATGGCTGCAGGGCCACCAAACGTAGTCCTAGGCCACCAGATGCCTGCTTCAAAGGACTTAGGGCAGCCCTCATAAACCACTGTGAGAATTGAAGAGATACAGGGCAGAGAAAGAGAGACAAAGATGAGCTAACGTCACTTAGTGTCACTAACGGCAGTTCTTAACCACCTAACCTTACTAAAAAATAACAAAGCCCACCTGCTCATAGTAGTTCGCCGACACCATTACACAACTGGATATAATTACTGACATCAGAGCTTTAAGTTTTTAGTACAAGTACACCTGCTGAAAGGATTCGCTGTTGGTGTCATGTGAAGCGGGTTGGGCAGAACTATAACTAAAATATAACACAGATCCATAACAAATCAAATCAAACTATGATCTTCTATGGTTCTCTGCTCTTTGTGATGTGCTGTGTTAGAAACCATAGTGAACCAGAATGAAGATTAGCCTGGCCTGTCTTCAGAGTGTTGGTGACTTGACAGGTCACCTACCTACACAGCCGGTGGTGGTCACCTCTGCGAAGGGGTTGTCACACCGGTTACACTGGCGTCCAACCACGCCCATCTTACAAGGGCACTGACCCGTCAGGGGGTCACAGGTCCGTGAGTGAGCTCCAAGATGGAAACACTCGCAGGGGTAACAGGTGTCGCTCTCGGCCGGGCGATAGTAATTATCCTGAAACAGGAAGATAAAAGGTATTAACGGGTAAAGGCATCTTGTGTGTATAGTGACACTTTGTAAAGCACTTGTGGCTTTGAAGCAGTTGTCAAATAACATTTTCATATTTACTGTGTCTCCTACAGTGATGTCAGTAACGTGTTAGTAATCAGTCTAGTAATCAGATTAAAGTTACTTATCCAAGTAACTATGCATTACTATATTTTTTTTCCTTAGTAAAAATATATTTTTGCTTTCTTCTTGGCTCAGTTCTACTTTTGCGTCTGACCGTAGCACTCGACTCCGCACGCTGCACGCGAACCTGTGAGAGTGCGAGCGCGTTCACGTCATTCTGTGCAGTGTTCTCCGTAACGATATGTGGTAGTGTAAAAAAAACAGGGGAATGAACATTTACCTGACGAATTTTAATGTTGCTTTGTGTTCCAGGTTTGAAAAGTGCTGGAATTTTGGCTAACGTAGCTTACTTAAAAATTCTTGAAATTGTAATAGTATTTCATTTCACAACAAATAGTTGTCTGACTGAATAGTTCGCTTGTATTACGTTAACAAATATATTTACAAATAATACCGCGCAGCAACACAAACGTAATGTCAGGAGATACATTATTTAAATGTCAGGAGATACATTGTTACTGTTAAAACTACACTTCCAATAAAGTGAGTATTGGAAAAACTAATTTTGCTGCTGAATGTAACTACTAAAGTAACTTGTAATCTAACGTAATTACTTTTAAAATCAATTAATATGTAACGTAACTAAGTTACTTCTTAAAGGAATAATCAGTAATCGTATTACTTTTTCAAGGTAACTAAGCCATCACTGGTCTCCTAATATACCCATGTTAAATTCACAGTAAACGCATGTTAGATTCAGGGCGACAAGATCTTTTGCGAGAGATTCGACACTGTTCCAAGTGTACAGCAGCTGTAAGCAGTCCAAATCCATCAGCTCATTTCTGAGCACACGTGAGGATCCATGACTGATTTATTGCAGCGCAGACACTAGGCAGCAGCCTGAGGACGTGCTGGTGTGTTGTGAGGTGGTACCTTGCAGCTGCACACACCGGTGCTCTGGTTACACTCCCTCCTGAAGCCTTTGTTGACGTCACAGTTGCACGGGCCACAGTTTGGGTAGCCCCACCATCCCCGAGCACATGGCTGGTCTCCTCTGTGTGTGTGTGTGTGTGTGTGTGTGTGAGAGAGACAGAGACACAGAGAGTGTGTTGAGAGAAAGATAGACACAAAAGGCATAATAACTTTGGAAAAAACAACATCAAACAAATATGTTAACCCCCCAAATGGAGACAAGTGTTCCTCATCCTTCAAAGAGAGGCAGGATTGCTGCTGTCTTTTCATACTCGAATCCTAATTCCAGACTAAACACCACACTCAGCTCAGCAGAAATGCATCCTGCACTTTACCTGAGACATCAAAAGCTTCCCAGCAATCAAAGCCATACTATATATCCATAGCATTAGTAAGTACAAGGGAATTGATGTGCTATATGAAACAAAGCTATAAACTAAAGTGCAACACAGAAGTACTACAGTTTAATGTGGACTTTGTAACAGATTATTAATACATACTTAAATTTATCTTTCAAAAAATACCTAAAGTATTACAAAGTCTACTCTAAAATATGAGGCTAATCCTGGATAATCCTGGACTTTGTTCAGTCGTATGATGCTCAGTTAATAATTCCAGTTTAGAAAAAATTCAGGATGAAACCTGCTGTACTGAAAGACTCCATAAAAAATATTACAAAACCACAAACACAGCACAGACTAATCTAAAACATAAAACCTACTGTAATGAGCGTCGGCTACTCTCTAAAACTCTCTACTGTACAATTGGCTCACAGAGCTGCTCTGCTACCAGTGTAGTGTGGCACACACATGTTTATTACCATCTAGAACCTGAGGTCCAACCCTTTTAACCATCAGATGAGAAAGAATACTGGAATGTTGTTGTTTTTAATGGATAACCACAGTGCAACACTGAAATGAAAAAGCAATTTCAAACCAATTACCTCTTTAATGTATAACGCCTGAGGGTCATGTAAGCAAATTCACTGTGATCGAGCTCAGGTTTCTTGCCGTTTACCGGCGTATCATTTTGTCAGACACTGGACAGATTGTGGAGGCACAGCAGGGCACGGAGGACCCACTGCCGAGGAGAAGTGACTGTGCTCGTACCTGTGCTCGCAGTAGCGTCCGTAGTGGCCGTGTGCACACTGGCAGGTGTAGCCGTGCTCGGTGGTGGGCTTGCGCACGCAAGTGGAGGCGTGCTCGCACGGGTTGAGCAGACACGCGTCCACGCAGCCACTCCCAAAGTAACCTGACCCACAGTGGGCGGAAAAACCAGGGAGGCTTTTAGTACATTTCACACATGACTACATTCACCCACGCCCTCCGCACCTGTCCGCACCCACACACACAGGCTTTTTATTTTAGAATGCAACATGATATACAGACAGGCTCCTTTGACAAGAATTCAGCGTTTTTCTTTCATTTTTCCAACTTCCTCCCAGGGTTTAATAGTAGCCAATTAAGAAAATTAGGGAAAGTGGAAACGCCCGCAGGACTTTCTGCTGGATCTGGCGCTCCGGACGTAAAGCCCCAGCCTGTCCTCACCTGGCTCGCACACGCAGGAGCGAGAGGACCAGCTGTCCCTGCAGCGGCTGTGGGGGGGACACACGTTGGACACGCACATGCTGGCCACGTCACAGCCGTCCCTCACGCGCACTCTCGTGGCCTGACGCATGTTCACGTTGACCGTGTTGGTGGAGGTCTCTCCCATCCGCACGCCCTACGCAACGACAGCGTAGTGAGGGGGGGGTGTGTGTGTTTGTATGTGTCTGAATGATGCTTCTATAAAATAAAACACATGTCTTGGAATCTGTGTTAACTACACATGTGTGAATGCTTGTGTGTGAGAGTGCTGTTAAACTTTGATTCAAGACAGAACCTGTTCTTCATCAACTAATTTATGCTACTTTTGAGTAAATGGCTGTGCTTGTGCACCTGCATGTGTGTTAGTAACACACACACACACTCACCTGCATGCAGCCATCAAAGCCATTGAGCACGGTGCCGTTCTTCTTTGCCAGTCCTCCAACAGACAGAGTCCTCAGCCTGCAGCCTGGAAGCTCATTCCCGATCTCCACTGTCCCCTGCACCGCCGCGCAGAACCAGCACCCGGGCCAAACACAGAACCAGCAGCACCACATGTACACATCAGATCAGGAAGAGCACCACACGCAGCTATAGGTGCAACCCTAGTGGCACTTGGAGAAGAGCCTGAAAGATCACATGTTCTCGTACACTGTTCCGTTTCCAACATCGTTCGATGGCTCTCAGTCATTTGCACACTTATATCAACTGAGTTTAAAAGGCAGATTAATACGACAGGTTTCTTAAAACTAGGACGTTGAGGACGGCGATGTTAGCGCCCACCTGGAAGACGCCGTAGTCCAGAGACACCAGGGCCATGTACTTGATGTCCTTCCCATCTTTACCGCTCTTCAGCTCCACCAGGACGTGGTGCCACTCACCATCGTTGACCCGCACCTGTGGGAACTCCAGCCGCGCCACCCGCTGTGCCCCAAGGAACACCTGGAAACACAGGTGCCTGTTGCTCACCTGTGACAGATAGATTCTTTTACACTTTTCCCCCTTATATACCTGTTTGAAACACATTATTATATAAGTTTTTAATATATTATAATATTTTTATATTGTGTAGTGCTGGTGTGGGTGTAGCGCTGGTGTGGGTGTAGCGCTGGTGTGGGTGGTGTGGGTATAGCGCTGGTGTGGGTGGTGTGGGTATAGCGCTGGTGTGGGTGGTGTGGGTATAGTGTTGGTGTGGGTGTAGCGCTGGTGTGGGTGGTGTGGGTGTAGTGTTGGTGTGGGCGGTGTGGGTGTAGCGGTGTGGGTGTAGTGTTGGTGTGGGCAGTGTGGGTGTAGCGCTGTGGTTGTAGCGCTGGTGTGGGTAGTGTGGGTGTAGTGTGGGTGTAGCGCTGGTGTGGGTAGTGTGGGTGTAGTGTGGGTGTAGCGCTGGTGTGGGTGGTGTGGGTGTAGCGCTGGTGTGGGTGGTGTGGGTGTAGCGCTGGTGTGGGTGGTGTGGGTGTAGTGTGGGTGTAGCGCTGGTGTGTGTAGTGTGGGTGTAGTGTGGGTGTAGCGCTGGTGTGGGTAGTGTGGGTGTAGCGCTGGTGTGGGTAGTGTGGGTGTAGTGTGGGTGTAGCGCTGGTGTGGGTAGTGTGGGTGTAGTGCTGGTGTGGGTAGTGTGGGTGTAGTGTGGGTGTAGCGCTGGTGTGGGTAGTGTGGGTGTAGTGTGGGTGTAGCGCTGGTGTGGGTAGTGTGGGTGTAGCGCTGGTGTGGGTGTAGCGCTGGTGTGGGTGTAGCGCTGGTGTGGGTGTAGCGCTGGTGTGGGTGGTGTGGGTGTAGCGCTGGTGTAGGTAGTGTGGGTATAGCGCTGGTGTGGGTGGTGTGGGTGTAGCGCTGGTGTGGGTGGTGTGGGTGTAGCGCTGGTGTGGGTGGTGTGGGTGTAGTGTGGGTGTAGCGCTGGTGTGGGTAGTGTGGGTGTAGTGTGGGTGTAGCGCTGGTGTGGGTGGTGTGGGTGTAGTGTGGGTGTAGCGCTGGTGTGGGTAGTGTGGGTGTAGTGTGGGTGTAGCGCTGGTGTGGGTAGTGTGGGTGTAGTGCTGGTGTGGGTAGTGTGGGTGTAGTGTGGGTGTAGCGCTGGTGTGGGTAGTGTGGGTGTAGTGTGGGTGTAGCGCTGGTGTGGGTGGTGTGGGTGTAGCGCTGGTGTGGGTGGTGTGGGTGTAGCGCTGGTGTGGGTGGTGTGGGTGTAGTGTGGGTGTAGCGCTGGTGTGTGTAGTGTGGGTGTAGTGTGGGTGTAGCGCTGGTGTGTGTAGTGTGGGTGTAGTGTGGGTGTAGCGCTGGTGTGGGTAGTGTGGGTGTAGTGTGGGTGTAGTGCTGGTGTGGGTAGTGTGGGTGTAGTGTGGGTGTAGCGCTGGTGTGGGTAGTGTGGGTGTAGTGTGGGTGTAGCGCTGGTGTGGGTAGCGTGGGTGTAGCGCTGGTGTGGGTGTAGCGCTGGTGTGGGTGTAGCGCTGGTGTGGGTGTAGCGCTGGTGTGGGTGGTGTGGGTGTAGCGCTGGTGTAGGTAGTGTGGGTGTAGCGCTGGTGTGGGTGTAGCGCTGGTGTGGGTGTAGCGCTGGTGTGGGTGGTGTGGGTGTAGCGCTGGTGTGGGTGGTGTGGGTGTAGCGCTGGTGTGGGTGGTGTGGGTGTAGCGCTGGTGTGGGTGGTGTGGGTGTAGTGTGGGTGTAGCGCTGGTGTGGGTAGTGTGGGTGTAGTGTGGGTGTAGCGCTGGTGTGGGTAGTGTGGGTGTAGCGCTGGTGTGGGTAGTGTGGGTGTAGTGCTGGTGTGGGTAGTGTGGGTGTAGCGCTGGTGTGGGTAGTGTGGGTGTAGTGTGGGTGTAGCGCTGGTGTGGGTGTAGCGCTGGTGTGGGTAGTGTGGGTGTAGTGTGGGTGTAGTGCTGGTGTGGGTAGTGTGGGTGTAGTGTGGGTGTAGCGCTGGTGTGGGTAGTGTGGGTGTAGTGTGGGTGTAGCGCTGGTGTGGGTAGTGTGGGTGTAGCGCTGGTGTGGGTGTAGCGCTGGTGTGGGTGTAGCGCTGGTGTGGGTGTAGCGCTGGTGTGGGTGGTGTGGGTGTAGCGCTGGTGTAGGTAGTGTGGGTATAGCGCTGGTGTGGGTGGTGTGGGTGTAGCGCTGGTGTGGGTGGTGTGGGTGTAGCGCTGGTGTGGGTGGTGTGGGTGTAGCGCTGGTGTGGGTGGTGTGGGTGTAGTGTGGGTGTAGCGCTGGTGTGGGTAGTGTGGGTGTAGCGCTGGTGTGGGTAGTGTGGGTGTAGTGCTGGTGTGGGTAGTGTGGGTGTAGCGCTGGTGTGGGTAGTGTGGGTGTAGCGCTGGTGTGGGTAGTGTGGGTGTAGTGTGGGTGTAGCGCTGGTGTGGGTGTAGCGCTGGTGTGGGTGGTGTGGGTGTAGCGCTGGTGTAGGTAGTGTGGGTATAGCACTGGTGTGGGTGGTGTGGGTGTAGCGCTGGTGTGGGTGGTGTGGGTGTAGCGCTGGTGTGGGTGGTGTGGGTGTAGCGCTGGTGTGGGTGGTGTGGGTGTAGTGTGGGTGTAGCGCTGGTGTGGGTAGTGTGGGTGTAGTGTGGGTGTAGCGCTGGTGTGGGTAGTGTGGGTGTAGTGTGGGTGTAGCGCTGGTGTGGGTAGTGTGGGTGTAGTGTGGGTGTAGCGCTGGTGTGGGTAGTGTGGGTGTAGTGCTGGTGTGGGTAGTGTGGGTGTAGTGTGGGTGTAGCGCTGGTGTGGGTAGTGTGGGTGTAGTGTGGGTGTAGCGCTGGTGTGGGTAGTGTGGGTGTAGCGCTGGTGTGGGTGTAGCGCTCTCACCAGCAGGTTGAATCTGGACTGCTCCCCGGCTCCAGCTTGCAGCAGCACGCCGCCGGTCTTGCGGGTACGGAACATCAGGCCCACGTACCACGGGATCGCTATGGTGATGTCGGGGTCACTCCAGGAAACCATCGCATGGCCATCAAAGTGCAGCGGTGAAGGCATCACTGCAGAGAGGAAAACAGCCAACACAATGCACACACCTACAAGAATATCACTGCACTTCAATAACACTGATCCCAAACACACCCGTCAAGTCATTTTCCTCGTTCTAAACGTGCACTAGATAAGAAGGCTTTTGATGTTGTGACGTGTTTTTCTGGAATGCTGCAACATGGGAAATAATCGGGACCGTTTGCACGGTGTTTCCTAACGAGGACCGAGTCACGTTCGTACACACTGCTAGCTTGGGGTGAAATATTTCACATCAGCATGTCTGGGCCAGACAGGCTGGAACAACAGGGTTGTGAAGGAGTGGAGACGTCTCCCAGCACACACACACACACACACACACACACACACACACACACACACACACACACACACTTCCCCTCCGTGGATCTGCCAATGCGAACTGGGTAATGCTGGAGATCGTGGAGATTCACTCTGTGCTGATGGCTAGCTACGTTATCGAGTGCTTGGACTGTTAACTTTCGCTTGAAGGCTGAGACACTCTGCATGCTGTTTGTAAAGATACTTTACACTGAATAAAACAGACCACACCACACTTTAAAGAACAGGCCACATCAGGCATTGATTGGATCCTCAGGGAATATGTCAAACTAAGCTCTCTGAGAGCGCTAATCCCCTGACGCCGTCTTCCTTAAAGTGAACTTCAAATTGAACATTCCACCACATACAGCACATCGCTACAGAGCCAGAGCCACCTACGATAGCCCAACCTGCCCCCAAACACTTTTCTAAAACCCTGAGCAAGACTTCTTCTATGAAATACCAACATATGCTGGAACCTGCAATGAATAAGGAATCCTAAAGCCTATCAGCCATCCTTTAAGAACCACTCTATAATTTACATTTATGGAATTTGGCAGAGCAACCTATAAAAGCGCCTGAAAAGTATCAGCCAGTACAAATAGGTTAGAATCCAAAAATAACCTTGAACTGAGATACTGCTAGGAAAAAATAGAAAAGAAAGAGTTAGTGCTAAATCTGTATACAATACAATGCTATAAATCATATATGTAATCAAACTGACTTCTAGACACTTTTTTGGAGCCAACCAGAACAGACATTGCCAGTCTAACACAACAATAGTCCAGGGTAAAACCTGACTGAGTCTCTGACTGAGACTGAGAATCTGCTTAGTGTGAAGAATGTAGAAAAGAAAAGAAAAAAGTCAGTCCAAAAAAGTGTGTGTGTGTGTGTGTGTGTGTGTGTGTGTGTGTGTGCACCTTTGGAGGAGAGGCAAGGGTTATCCTACCATGTTCACAGTTTTTCCCTCCATAGCCCAGCGGGCATTTACAGGAGTACGTGCTCCAGTTGTTCACGCACAGCCCTCCGTTGTGACACACAACCCCGCTGCAGAAATCCCTTTTCGCGGGACATCCTGGAGGAGGGCAGACAGGTTTGCTCATGACTGACCCGCCCGGTGGTCACCGAGGGTGGAAACAGCAGGGCGTGTGCTGCCCCTCACCTGCGCCGGTGCCGTTGTTGGCGATGGAAGCGGCCATGTCGATGGCTGCGCCGTCAATGGTGAGGTTCTGCATGCAGCCCACGAAGTTGCGGTTCCGTATGGGGAAATCGGGGAGGTCCGGGACACCACCCAGGAGCAGAGGCCCAGTGAGGTCCAGAGACCTGCACATACATCACACATACGTGAGACACACATGTAGCCTCCAGCTACATCTTCACAAATTACCTTCAGACTACAGCCTCCTTGTAGCTGGGCTGCAACGCGCATTGATGAGACCTGCAGGCATTTATAAAGCTTCTCAATTGGTATGGGCCAAACAGGTTATACTGACAGGCCACTTTAGTTGTATCTTCTTCATAAAATTATAAGGGTTAAAGAGACCTTATTATTTGTTTCTTTTTAACGCTTTTCTAGATTTTATTAGGAACTATTTAAATCTAGCACACTGTCCAGTGGTCCAACATAACAGCCAAAATGAGCTAATCTAAATTAGCTGCAGTACAACAGACTTAACTAGACTTAGCACGCTAACTACCTGCTATGGAATTAGAGCAGCTTTCTGAACGTGCCTCATCAGATGAACTCAAGAGCTTAAGCAGAAACAGTTGAGGAACCAGTTGAGGAAAACCAAAAAATATCCCAGGCTAAAGGAGCTTGTAGAGTACGTGGTTTGTTTGACAAAGGCAGCATGGCTTTTTAGAGGTTCAAGCAGAGGCAGAGAGGGACGTGGGTGAACAGGGCGCAGGAGAATGCACTGTAATCTCCTGTAATGATGAGCTACTTAACACCAGCCTGCAGTTAGCGTGCCCTAGCGAGCTCACCCGCCCCAACCCGCCCCACCCCGCCCCGATTACGCTCGTCTTGTTCGGGCCCAGCATCAGACCTCTGGGCTCAGGGAAACATAGTGAGTGTGTTTGTATACATTTGTGCAAATTAAAAGTTAGTGTGTATATCCAAATGCAAATTGGAGAGACAGAAAGAGTGAAAGACACAGAGAGATGAGAAGAGAGAGAGAAGAAGAAGAGAGATGTCCTGGATTACATCTTCATGCATATGTGAGTCGTGAGACCAATACGAGCTCCGGGTGAAACGAGACATTGTGTGAAGCCCACAGCCGTTAGTTACAACAGGGAGGAACGTGACCCACGTGACCCAGCAGGGAACGTGACCCATGGCTCTCACTCACTTCTTCTGGCCCTTCTGGGTGCCCTGGGCGGCACAGGTGTAGTTCCCAACCTGACCACCAAAACGTACTGCCATGGCAACGTCACAGTCGTCTACGGAGACCACAGCCACCTTCTCTTCTGAAGGCCCATGAGGGAGGCCGAACTGTCCGATGTTGGGCTAGGGGGACATAATGGACACAAGGACATTGTCAACAATGTTTTTTGAGTTTATGTGACTACGGTGTATTTTTCAGCATCTTTTGAAAAACCAGATGAAATCAAAATGATCAAAATACTGACCAAAAAAACCCCACAGGAGACATGGAAAAATGAACATGAGATGACCCCTCTGTAAGAAAACAGCTTTGTTTATTGTTGTTTTTTGTTGCTGTTGTTTCCGTGGAGATAACGTGGAGAGATGCGTTTGTGTCTAATCTCTCAGACACAGCAGGAGGTGTCAGTTTACCACTCTATGGAGCCCTGCACTCTGTAATTCACCACCTAACTGGATTAAGTCTGAGAAACAGCGGTGACAAGAAAACAGAAGTGGGAAAGAGGGAGGGAGGGAGAGAGAGAGAGAGAGAGAGAGAGAGAGAGAGAGAGAGGGGGGGGGGAGACTGATTCAGTGAATGAGTGAGAGAGTGTGTGAGTGAGAGACTGCGAATGAGAGGGAGGAGAAAGAAAGAAAAAGCATCACTCCATGTCCAACCTCCCTGGAGACCCAAGTGGTTTCCACAACGCAGTAGAGGTCCTACACCCCGGTCTGGCAACACCCTCCCACACCCTGAACTTAGGACACGTGCTCCTTTAACCTTTATTCACTGCATTGACTTTTTATTTGTTTTTCCATTCTCGTCATGCATGCCATGTGACCTTTGAACTGTGCTGGATGGAATACCAGGGGACGTAATGTTGGCCAAGAGGAACCAGGCTGGGCAGATTCATTCAGACGTTCCAGCAGCTCAGTTCACAGCATCTCAGAGGGCCTGAAAGGACTCCAGACTGATCACCAATTCATCAGTTACGTGGGCTGTTTTTAAATAACCGTCGATGTTATGAACCACAATTCATCCAGAGCTTAGTGTCCAGAAGGACGGGCCCCGAGTCAGCTGGAGGAACCGTGGCGAGGACAGGCAGTGTTCACTACAGTGGTGATGTCTTTACCTGACAGTCATGACAAGGCTACACACACTCAGACCCAAACAGCTCAACAGCTGACTACTATCAGACCGCACAAGCCAGAGCCCGAGGGTACAGCCTGTGTTCTAACGAACACTGCTGTTGCAGTTCAGATAGAAATACGTAATACCGATGTTCTAGTCCTCTGCTGTCGTGTCAGAGGAAGAACGCAACACCATGCTGGACTACATCAAAAACATGGCAGTACAAACTCTGACTGGAACCTTCAAAATGTTGTGAGCAAGATACAGTACCAGTAATACTCCCCAATACCAGTAACGACTCCCCAGTCACCACGTCTCTACTTCACACCACACGATAAACTAGGGCAAAAGAACCAGTAAAGGTTCCAAAACTAAATACGACACCAAAGACCAGATGAGTGGCACACACGCTCCTGCACATCCCCACTAACCTGCTGCAGCTCCCTCGTGGACCGAGACGGCAACACTTCCACACATCACCACATCTTTTCCACTGCGACACCTCTCAGTAGCTCAGAGGTCAATGCCGAGCGCCTCGACACGTCACATGATTCGGCAGAGAGCTGCACAGTTGGACGGCTGTACTGTGTTTTTATTTTATTTTTATTAGAGTAGGAAGGGGTCTCTAGCTTCCTGCCCTCCCGGAGAACACGGCCAGCCGCACTCCTGAGAACACTCACCGGCAGTCAGAGTGAGGCTGAGTAGAAATACAGCTGCGTATGAATATGGCTCAGTATGAATACTGCCGAGTATGAATTAGACCCCGGCCTGCAGAGTAGAGGAGACTCGGCCCTCGGCCACTCAGACAGGCAAGTGGGGTTCCTGAAAGTACTCATAACTTCCCCTTGGTGTAAACCGTCCCATGGATGATTTAATGCAGAAGAGGAGCTCTCTCTAGGTGACCAGCTTTCCTCGTCTTGCTGAATGGAGCTGTTGGTCATATCGGAGTATATATCGGGGACAGCGGTTCAGCACATGAGCAGGATATGTCTCGGCAATGATGTACGAGAATCTGATGATCATACCACCCCTCACACTCACCCCCACCTCAAACACACACACTCACCCACACTGCAAGGCATAAGTGCTTCTGCACACACAGCACCGAACACAAACATCAAATCCATATTGAGAAAAGTGCTGGTTTAGCTGAAACACCACATGAATTATGCAAACTGCCCAGTATAACCACAGACATCACCCCAAATACACTAACTGTGTTGACTCCACAAAGGCAGTTTTGACATACTGCAGATGTTTCCAGCAGCACACACACACACACACACAAGCAGCAAAGCAGTCTATTCACATTCTTTAATGAAGACCTCCTGTTCTGTTTGGGGGCTGTTAACACTCTTAGTACTTCTACAAGTTTTTAGTGCATACCTATGACTCTCCAAAGTAAATCTAAAGTCTCAAGTGAAAAGGTATGAAGTGTTGTGCGTAAATAACTTCCAGAAGCACAGCAGCTGGTCAGAGGACACCAGATCATGGAGAAAGTGTAGGGGCTGTGACAAGGCCATCGATCACGTCTTAGGAAGTAAAAGAGTCTTTGAAACTGATAAAAACCATACATTGCTGGTACATGTAGATATAAATCTCACAAAGGATATATTCCGTCATGCAAAAATCTTGCAGCATTTTGTTCATGAGATATGGCATATTTGTTTCTTTTGGCACAGAGGTCTTTATTAGACAACATTGGGATGTTCTTCCTCAAGGACAGTTCCTCTAAAAGCATTCCTCATGCGGCTGCTCTTATAAGAATAATAGGTCTGGAACTTCTTGAATCTGTCCCCAGAGGCAGCAAACAGCCATTTTTCTCTATATATCTTTCTTGCTGACTAAAATCACCAGATAGCACAGCAAGGGGGGAGGGGGGTATCCCTGAGTGGCCCACCTCGCCAGTCTAAAGGAAAGCCATTAATGAGAGCAGTCCTGACACACACACACACACACACACACACACACACACACACCGGAAGAACCCCAACTAAATCAACCTTCACACACACTCCATGCTATTAACAGCCATTACTGTCATATGAAATATGTGAAAGCACAACACTAAATCAAAAGCAGATCAACACTTCAGAATGCAAATCATAAGACACTAATGATCAAGAGGTAGAGTAGAAACCGCTGAAAGTCTTTAGTTCGAAACTTAATGGCCATAATTTGGTTTGTTAATCAGTGACGGATGAGCCAGGTTGTGTGTGAAAAACATAAATGCAAACATTCAAAATTGTACTTAAAATACTAGCAAAGGTGAAAGTGGAGACTACAGACAAAGTAACAGCCCAGAATAACAGAATATGGGAAAGAATAAAATAAGCAGGTCAAAGGTCACAGCAGGGAACAGAGCCAGAATATGAGCCCCATGTCCCCAGCCTGGAATTTCCAGATCGGAATTTTAAAAAATATTCCCACAGCACCGAATTTTTACCACTTGGTACAGTTATATTCTCATAATGGACAGTTTGGTGAATTAAACATGGAGATGGTAGTGGATACACGAGCATTTGGTGAACAACAGTGCTGCATGTGTATATACGTGTAGGTGTGACAGAAGACATTAGTGCCATATGGCTGTTCCAAGCACGCCAAGCACCTCATTGTAGGCTGGATTAACTCAGCAGGGGCTCAACATTGTCTCCATCATGGGTGGAGTTCAGTCTAAATGCAGGCCGCAAGACTGAGGGGTTACAAGCACTAGAACACACACACACGCACACGGGGCAACACTGCCAGAATCAAACCATTTGTTTTTGGATGGGTTTTCATTTACAGCTTGGCATGTACATTACAACCACCTGGGCTGCACAACCACCTGGCCTGCTGTTTTTTATTGGCTGTCGTTGGACATTCCAAGTGAAACGAAACGCTGCCAGCACGAATCCATCAAAATCAATTTCACACGACATAGCATCTAATGACCAGTTAGCACTCTGTCCACATCACAGCTGCTCAGAGCAGGAAGTACCGACCGGATGATTAGGATAACTCTGACACCGTCAGTCCGATAACACGTTTGTGCACTGACACAGTATAGTCCCGTCGCCCGAGTCCAGAACACAGGTGAACCTCTGTTAGCCAGTCCAGTTAAAAGACTGACTTCAAAAATATAAACCCACGGTACGACAAAGTCATCCAGCAGGAGACTTCCTTTCATAATTCCTTCAGTGAGAGAACTTTCAGTGAGAGGCGGTTTAATCAGAAATGCATTTCTCCATGTCTGATTATCTGCTCTATTGACAAATGAATCTGGGAAAAAGCTGGTTCTCTACTGACCTCTTCACTGACCTCTGACACAGAACTGCCTATAATCACCACTAAGCTTCCAAAACAGGCAGTATGCCCTGGGCACCGTATATGTCAGTAGAGCTCTTTGGCTGTAAAGGTCTCTGCTTCTGATTATATGTGACAGATGACGGACCCTCAATAGGCCAGTTTTACTTTCATAGCCTTGGATTGATTGGACAAAAGCCAGCCTTAAATAACCATTCTGCATCTGCACATGGTTCTCAGCCCTTAGCGGAGATGCTAAAGATGCTTCTTCAGTCTTTTAAACTGTATTGTGATAATACAATAAAAGAGCCTGGAGTTGAATGAGAAAATATAACTATAATAACGTAAAATGCCATTTAATACAATAAATAAAATTTACTACTATAATAAAGTAAAATTTCCACAGTTTGAATGGAATGTGTAAAAAAAAAAAAAAAAAAAAAAAAACACTTCACAAAAGGTAAAACAACACCTTGGTGTAACAAGACTTTCCACTTGCTTACAGCTATGAAACACGATACCTTATGTATTACATGTGGTTTCTTGACATAGTGCAATCCATTCTTGTCCTAGATGTGTTATAGGAGGGTCTTAAGACCGAGCAGGATCAAAGCAACAGAAAGCCAAGCTGGATCTTCTGAGGGGTTCCCATTAAAGGCTGCAAACTTTCATATTCAAAGATAGCACATGCTACAGGCCAATGGCAAACAAAAAATAATTATTTCTCTGCTGAGAGATTAATGACGTTAATGACTGATTATGCAAGTACCAGCCAGTAAAACGCTGTGCCCAATGGATAATTGCTGAAACTGTTTCAAAAGTGTTGGTGTGGAGCGGCAGGAACGCTGTCATGACGGGGCCCTTTACCTTGTTGTAGTAGTGAAGGTGCACGGTGTGCCACTGGCCGTCACTGACCCCACCGGCGAGGAACGGGGCCACCGTGGTCTTGCTCTCGCCTGCGGGGAAGAGGAGGCAGCGTGCATTGCTGTGGTTGTAGAAGGACAGAACACAAGCCTGGCTCTGCTAGCAGCCTGAGAAACACTGTAGAACATGGTAGAAACTATATTTAACGATGACTACATCTGACTAAATACATCTGACTAAATACATCTGACGCATACTGTTGAGGTTTAGTCAAGTCAAGTCAATTTTATTTATATAGCGCTTTTTACAAACGCATGAGTCCAGATCCCTAATGAGCAAGCCAGGGGTGAAAGTGGCAAAGAAAAACTCCCCAAATGGGACACGGGAGGACCAAGACTCAATAGGGAACTCATCCTCCATTGGGCGGCCCATTTAGTTATCATCTGTTATCTAGTCCATATTTATAGTTCTATTTCTATAGTTTAGGTATGTTCAGTTCCGTTAATGTCATATTATTTTCCTGATACCATGTCACATCTCTGAAATTAAGCATAATAAAGCATTATCAGAATACTTGATCTGACAATGCATCTCAAGATACAGCACACTGCATGCCAAACTAATAAAACAGTTCAGCAGCTCACGACAGAACTCACAAGGAGTTCTGCTATCCTGATGGCACTCTTCCAGTTCAGTGGATGCACAAAGGGAATCATTATAGAGGAGATAATGAAAGTCGTGGACCTCCCAAGAGGAGAACTCGGGCTTCACCCAGACGCTGTAATGTCTCTGGGAAGATCTTCTCTGTTGTACTTACTGTTCCTGTGCAATGATTGGCGGTGTTGAGGCTTGACCTCTGATTCTACTGGGTTCATCATTTACCAGAATTACATTGTTGTTGAAATTCCTTCATTCCCAGACAGTGCAATATTGTTTTTGGAGGAAATGCCTTTCAATGTCTTTGCTGTCCACTAGTGTCCACTGCTGACCACTACCAGTGAAAGACATGTGGACGTCACTCGGCCTCACGGTCAGTGTAGTGGCAGATCCTGCTGCTCTATTTCCTTTGGAAACAAGCTGAACATGAAACAGCGCTGTGGTGGCCCAGGAGGATGGAGGGACGGGGTTAGGAAAACAGGCACAGGTAGAATAGGACACGCTTCACAGCTCTCACCAGCTGCTTCCTTTGGTGCATGCCCCCCCCCCCCACACACACACACACACACACGTTGAGCCAAGTCACTCAAAGAACTGAGGGGAAAAGACTCCTCCTCTCCCCCCCCCCCCCCCCCCCCCCCCCCCCCCCCCCCCCCCCCCCTCTACCCCCTGATGTTTTCTGTAGTAAACAAAAGCCCCAGTCGTCACCACGTTTACCGATTAACTCAATTGTTACATGTTAATTAGCTTTCAATTCAAATTGTACTTCCTTTCATAAATACACAGCTCTGGAGTGAGTTTTCACTGTGGTGATACAGAGAGATACCTATGGCACACACACACGCTCTCGCGCACGCGCACGCACACACACACGCACACGCGCACACGCGCACACGCGCACACACGCTCTCGCGCACGCACACACACACACACACACACACACACACACACACACACACACACACACACACACACACACACACACACACACACACACACTTTAATCCCTCACCAGCAGAGAACGTGAGTTGGATCTGCTCCTCCACAATCTCCACAGCAATAAAGTCGTGCCTTTCATTAAACCTGCCATTATAGAGTAACAGTGCATTCCTCTCTCTGGTGGCAAACCTAAAACAAGAAAGAAATTAAATATTGACATCATTTTCATTAATAAAGCTAATGCTGATCAAATATTTCACCACACTACACATACTGTAATTCTAAAAACACTTTTACTGATGGAAGAGAGAGAAAAAGCAAAACAAAGGTCCAGGGCCACCAACGACAGGATTCTGCGTGATTTATGGATAAATAGGACGGGCCTGCGGGATGATGACCGCATCGTTTAACGTGTGCAGAACAAAGCCCACCAATCACAGCAAGGCCGAGGCAGGAGATGGTGAAGCACCCGGGGGAAAGTGAGTGGCAGGTGTGGGAGTGCGTGTGTCGGGGCAGTGAAGGCAGCATTGGGACACGCGGGAGGGAGAGAGGGAGCGTGTCAGGTAGCACATGGCACCAGGGCACAGGCACGGGAAGCAGGAACAAAAGATCCCCACTGCGCTACTTCCTGTTTGCAGATTGCCGTGGAGATGTGCGATGGGAACGTGCAAAGTTTTGCGTGCCTTTGTTTTCATCGTCGACATCGCGACTGTAAATTCCACACGCCGTGTGTGAAGGTGAAGGAATTGTTGGCACTGTCGGAATCGTTTGGCTAATTGCTGTAATCTTGCATACTTGATTTGTTAAAAGTCTTTTGAGGTCATGTTTAAAGAGACGTTGGAGGATGTTATGTTTTAAAAAATCCTGCAAAGCAAAACTATTTGCTGACGGGTCTCTGATAACAGCAATCAGGTTTTTTTTTTATATGACAATATTTCCCAGGTGCTCATTGTCCCTCATAGCAAATGATCCAGTGTATCAAGTTACTTTTTTTGTGGGGGTGGGTGTAAAGGACAACATCTCGCCGGATGGACAGACCCGCGAGGAAAATCCCAGACGACAGGCCTATGGTACTCACATGAAGGACATGGTGAAGTGGAACCTCTGCCTCAGGCCCCTGAAGGTGACGAAGGCCTTGCCAGGGAAGCTGCGTGTGGTCATCTGGCAGTAGGGCTTCTCTAGCGCCCCCTCTGGACACTGGCACACGAACCCCCCCACCAGCAGGTCCACGCAGCGGCCACCGTTCCTGCACACGCCAGGCACGCACCGGCCCGTGCGAGAGTTCACCTCGCAGTGCTCCCCTGGACGCAAGAGGCAGGATATCATCAGGTAATCATTTTGTTTATACGACACCCTTGCATAAATGCCCTGAAAATAAAGAACTGAAAACAAACTGTTTTGTAATAAAAGTGCTTTTGTAAGAAAACCAAACCAATGAGAGTCGACCAGCTTTCTACTGAAGACAATTCTACATCGTTCCTCCCTTGGCACGTACAGACATGACACCTAGGACACGTCGCTCAGCGACCTTTGCTGATTCATCCCATCAGTGCCCACAGCCCAAAGGCACTGGGACAAAGGGAGGCCAGTGGTGGTCTGTAGAACACCTGCCAGGCCTCCACAGCTCCATTCTGGAAGCAGGGACGTCTGAAGAAGTGATGACAGCTTGCTAATGGGGGACGCTGCCGGCGGAGAGGACACGGCGGAAGGCTTTTTGTTCTCCCCCAGGTCAGTGCATCCATGTGGATTCCTTTAGGGTTTGTTGACTGCATGCTGCCTGACATCAGTGTATAGTTCTGCCTTAGAGGCACACCTGATCAATCTGGAGATGGCGCCGGATGACAGAATATCTACGTTCAGGATTAGCAAGTGCTGTGACGCACCACAACTGAATCCAATTCGCTCGCTTCCCAAGAACGTACAAATGTGTGTGTAGCATGCGCATTTCCAGATAGAGATATTGGGTGCCATAATAGTAAATAACAGGAGTCTCCATCTTAAACCCCAGTAAGATGCGGGCTGAGGTTGGGCCGGGTCTGGGGGTAAACGCTGGGTGCACTAGTGCACACTCACAGGACTCGTGATCCTGCATTTCACACGCAGCACCAGCTCAGCTGCTGCCTATTGTTTCCCTGCCATTATGCTGACGAGGTCTCGGCCCCCCGAGCCGCTGTGCGTTTTGGGACAGCACACGGCAGCTTCCAGGGGTGTAATGAGCCAAATGCCTGCGAGGTAATCCCTCCTTCCAGAGGAATTACAGGGATATATTACAACGTAATGAGAGAAAGCCAACGCATGAACTACAGAGGCGACTGTCAGCACCTCTGGTTATGACCACTGACTACCGGAGGGCTCGAGTGAGGCACGGATTCACTGTTCTTTACAGTAGGATAGAAATCTGAATCCATGGAGAAAGAAGCTGTCAATGTGGGTGAAGGATCCAGAGAAGGAACGATATGTTGATGGTACACCTGCCCGTTCCTCATGTCAAGCAGTTCTGTGTTAACATTACATTTCAAAGGCCCACAAGGTTCACATTCCTGTAGTATCAGACCTAATAAAGACGAGCCGAGGAGTTACAAACAATTTGTTAAACGATCAGCTACTGCCAATGTAAGCCTGTAATAATCCTCCACCCAGCTGGAATGTTAGACTCGTATACACCTGCACGCTCCACAGGAGAAAACATGACAGGTCAGATAAGAAGTCCTGGAAGGAAAAGGGAAAGCAATGAACCCCCACAAATCCCCACAATCTCCCACAAACCCCCACACACCCTCACCTGTAAAACCCTGCGGACACTCGCAGGTGTACCCTCCCTCGCGACTGTGGCACCTCCCGTTGTTTCTGCACGGCGCAGAGTAGCACAGGTCGATCTCCGTCTCGCAGTAGTCTCCCGTGAAGCCCGTCGGGCAGCGGCATCGCAGCCCGTTGACGGGCCGGATGGGCCGGAACAGCACGGCGTCGGAGGCCACGAAGGGCGCCGAGCTGTCGAAGCGGAGCGCCGCCACGCACTTCATGTAGTTCTGGCAGGGCTCGCGCAGGCAGACGTTGTCGTCGAAGGGCAGCACGCGCTGGGCGGTGACGAGCGTCAGCAGGGTGCGTTTCAGGTACAGCTGCTCCTGGAGCTCCTCCGTGGGGAAGAAGCGGCCGGGCGCGCCCCCAGGCAGCAGGGCGGAGAAGGTCACGTTGAGCACGCCGCCCGGCACGTCGGTGTCGTTCTGCACGTTGAAGACGAAGACGCCTTCGCGGCTGGTGGAGAGCACGCTGGCCACGCCCTGGACGAACAGGCCCAGCAGCGGAGAGAGGAAGCTCTTCTGGGACACGTTCTCCAGACGGACCGTCACGCTGTTGCTCAGCATCTCGTCCGTGATGATGGTGGCACGCAGCGTGCAGAGCGCAGAGACCTGGTGGAGACCGTCTGAGGACACAGCAAAGAGTCACGCGGGTCATCCAGGACATCCCGAGAGAAACAGGACACACTGCCTTCCAACACATAATCTGTGTTGTTATAATCTAAATTATTACATGCAGGGACACTCCTCACCCATTTAACACAGAGATACTCAAAACAAAGAGAGGATAGAGTTGCTGATGTGCTGCCATGCACTATTTATGAGCCATCCTAAAGCTCTTTATGAATGACCATCAGAGGATGACCTCTGAACTCTGAACTCTGAACCCAGCAGTGACACGGACACATTTAAAAACTCCAGCACCACTGGATATTCTCATGCACGACACCAGCACAGACCTGCAGTATTCATAATCACCAGTAGGATAAAAAAAGATTTCAAATACACAACCTGCACCTACAACCATGCAATGCCATGGGCCATTACCCACATCACAGCGGTCATGTGAACAGAACCTAATCAGAGAGCAGATCACTGCAGGTGAGCGTGGCCAATGAGTAACGCTAACCCTCTGAACCTGTGCACCTTTAAGACAGGTGTATCTAACAAAGCAACCAGTGAGCCACCAGTGTAAGACTGCGAGTGTTTTAAATACAGTGTCCGCAGACTGGAACGCCTGTGCAGAATACGTAGCAGAGCATCAGTAGCATTTGACACATTTGTCCATATATCTGGTAAACTGGCAGCATTGATGTCTCTCCTCCTACCTCCTGCTTTCTTGCAAGCGTGGAATATCCACTAAAGTTCTCACACAAAGGCCTTCAAAGAGCACATGAGCACAAAGAGGAGTGCCCTCTCTATGCATGGCGTGTTGTTCATCGAGCGTTAAAGGAATACCTCACACAAATACCAGCAGCACCAACACTGAACTAAAACCCTAGAGGCCCCTTTACTTACTCTTATTTACATAACACTGTCACGTTTTTGAGGCTTTAATAAGCAATGCTAGACTTTTTAGTTCAAGTATGATTCATTGTTAAAAAGAAAAATTTTAAATTCATTCTTAAATCAAATAAATAAATAGTAAAATGTATATATTTAACAAAAAATGTTTTATTCATTAAAAATATATATATTATTTATTTATTTGATTATTTGTTAAATAAATGTATTTAACATAAATAAATATATTTAACAAAAAAAAAAAAAAAATCACATGATGACATAACAGACACGGGAAGACGTGCACAGCATTCTTGTTGAGTTTGGATTCGGCATTTACTGAAATGCATCTGCTGTAATCATCTGCACTCCCAGCGATGCAGCCATCACAACAGGTTTCAGATGCATTAACGGATGCATTATTAAATCTGCTTAAAGTTGCTCCTAGCCGAGAATGAAAAAAGACAAAAAACAGCTTTCTCTGAGCTACTGGACAGCAGGCCTTAAGCACCTCTTGAGTGTGCCTGGCAAGACAGGAGAGTGTAAGACGCTGTATGCTACATCTGCTTACCACACCATGATGGCTGCTCTCTATTGTCTGTTCTGGTTCAGGCATTGTTCAGCTTTAGTGTATTCTCAAGCCTTCAGTTCATCCCTGTGTAAAGGGCCCCTCTATCATCTCAATGGAGTGAGTTATAATTGCAGGACAATGTGGAGACTCGTTTCCACTCTGTTAGGCTGTCTTTACATAGCGTCAGCTCAGACATGCAGGCACAGACATAACGCAGGTGTGCTTTTCACACACACACACACACACACACACACACACACACACACACACACACACACACACACACACACACACACACACACAAAAAAAGACAAAAGTAAGTAGTAAGTAAGTAGTAAGACAAAAAAGCTCAACCACAATATACCAAATCTAAAACCAAACCTAAAAGATCCTGAAAACTGCAAATATGAATCAAAGTTGAAACATTTTTAACTTTTTGTTGAAGTTATTTTTTCTACAGAAACCTCAAAAACCTATCACACTATATGAATGTTGATTTAAAACAATTAGAAATGACACTTAAAAGGCGTTTGAAATGCCATGAACCACACATTTCCTTCCAACTTACAGTAAATGATATACAGTTGCATCAGCTAAAGTAGTCCTGCACTACTTTAGTGGTGCACAGTAAATGATATACAGTTGCATCAGCTAAAGTAGTCCTGCACTACTTTAGTGGTAAAGTAAGTGCACAGTAGCTTTGATGCAGCACGTTTTCTGAGTAATGAGCTGCACATTACAGTCCACCCCTCTGCCTTATAAATTCTGTAGTCATTTTGCTGTACATCAAGTGGTAACACCCCCCCCCCCCCCCCCCCCCCATCAGTGAAAGTGAACAGAAATCCAGTCAGACATAACACAACACTGAGTAACTTGGCAGACATATGTCTGCTAACTGTATAATACATTAAATACCCAGAGGAGAAAGACTGTAGAAGTGCATTAGCACTACATGAACATGATGACTCCCCCCCCTCTACACAGCTGTGAGACTGTCCTTTCACTCTGATGTCAGCTTCAAGTGCCTTTAGAACATCAAAGTCCTATGGGACTCGTACGACGACAGCGATATCCCAAACTACCCAAGGATGGATTTCGATCTGGAAGTGAAAGATCTGCTTATATTGGAACTTCATCTCCATGGTTGTTCCTTTCCTCCTTTCACACTGCTCAGTCACACACCTCTGATCTTCATCACACTGGTGCACACACACGGCACACCTCATCAGGAGCACACAGAACACACTCACTCCGGCCACTGTGAAACACACTCATCACATCATCACAACATATACAGCGGGCTGACTCAGTGGGCTATTCTGTGCATTCCCAGTGGGTGTCAGTCAGTCACACAGAACAGAATCTTTCAGCACTGGCTCCCAAGACGACGCAGAACCGCAAAAAGGACAAAGCGAGAATCAAAACAGTAGCCTGTAAATAGACATGACCAACAGTGCTTCAAAACACGCCTGCGTTTCCCTGGGCAACTGGGACTCATTGGTGGGTGAACATCTATATATTCATGTAGGAAAAAAATGGACTGAACTTAAGGAAATGAGACAACCTGACAACTGACAAATGCTGTGAACACACACACACACACACACACACACACACACACACACACACACACACACACACACACACACACACACACACACACACACACACACCTCAGTATATACACTAATTCATATTTAATTGACTCTTAGATAAATGCCTAAGAGTGATCTACACCATCAAGAAACAAAATCTACAGATGCCAAGACCTGATGAGAAGTTATATGACAAGCCAAGACCAGCTAACTAATGCCAGGACACATGTCCCTGTCCTGTGCCAGCAGTCAGGACACCACGGTTGAGAGTGGACATAAACATGTGTGGCTGTGGTCCAGTTGGCCTTCACAATACAGCGAGGTTAGAGGAGTTGGGGCCGTCAGCGAGCAATGCAGCGCGGGGGGCTCAAAACAAACCTCGGAAACTCAGTCAGTTTAAAAGAGGATGGACCTGCTTAGATTGGCAGAGACCGGAGACAGAACCAGCTCCCTCACTGCATGCCAAACGTATGATGAAAGGAACTTTTGGATTGATCAAATACTGGCTGTGATCTGACCATTCGGCACAAAGCGTCTATAAATGGGTACAAACAGTTTAAAGAGTTTTCTGTAAATACTCCTGTATCATCTTGTTAGCTATATCAGAACTCTGCCATGAAGTCCTCTCTCATGTGAGCTAATTCTCCAAGTTCTGTTGGGCGGACTCACATCAGTCATGTTTCTCTTGGTCCTCTCTCTTGTGTCCACACATGGGTCACATACATTTTTCAGGTGCATTAAAGCTTCATTTTTTTTCTTGACATGGCTTTTGTGGAATATGTTCAAACTCACTCAAATAAATATTTTAAACAAGAGCTCCTCCAGCAGAGGCACCTCATAACAGTGGCCACACCACTCCACACGGACCTCACTCCACACAGACCTCATGAACTGCTCATAGATCTTGTTAACGGCAGCAGTGGCAGACCTGACTGTGGTCCTCAGCTCGTCCTGTGAGGAACTAGAGCAGGATCAGTCCTCTGGGGGACTTGTCCTGCTGTAAAACCACCATCATTCCAAGGCTACGGTAATGGGAAGGAAGCAGTATTTATGTTTGTAACAAATTTCTGAAATTGCTAGATCTAATTTAGCTGATTTAGTCAATTAGCCTATTGCTGAAAAATGATTAAATTCCTTGCCATGTTTTCCAGGTGACTGTTTTGAGTATCAATTGTAAAAACTTGAAAAACTTTAGGTTGGAGGCTCTATTAGTACTTTATTCAAGATTTAGTCTGTGGACTGCATGGGAACTAATACTGGCTGGAGGATCAGGTCAAACTAAATGCATTTCTTAGCATTCATCTGAACATGCAGCGCTGGTGTCTGATGTGCTTCTCTGTGGAATTAAAATGACAGAAAACACCCTCAGCATTAAAGTAATGTAGTATTCATCCTTTGGTTCCTTCAGGTTGATGTTCTAGAAGTGGAATGTGGAGAACAGAAGCCCGTTGGCCTGTGTAGTGGTGCAGGCCGTAAAGAGACCCTCCAAAGACCCTCTCCACAATGGCAACACGTTTTATTTAATGAAAGAAATTAAGAATAGCCATAGAACAATGGTTAGATGGCATTTAAGCCAAGTTCTGACAGATCGGTGGCAACCATGGGTTCAGCCTTGGGCTAATCTTACACACACGCATGCACGCACGCACACACACACACGCACACATGGAAGGAAAATGGTGTGTTTTCCACGCAGTGTGTGTATGCATCCTATGACCAAATGTGCACGTATAGGTAAAGGCTGTCTGGTAGAAGGAGGATGGTCACCTGATCAGTGCCCAACTCCAGATCTGCCCACGCAGACAGCAAGGAGATACAAACACTCGCGCCATTCAGCCCTCCTCTTCCTTCAAGTTCTCAACACACAAACAGCTTTGTCTTCCGTGACAGAAATCTGCATGGGGACAATGGCTCCCCCCGTCCCTGTGTAAGAAACCCCCTTTTGCCTCCATCTCAACCCCCCTCCCTTCTCATCCCTCTTCACAAAAGAGGCCCGTGCTCAAAACCCCCCCGCACCCCCCCCCACAGAATGCCTGAGAGCTTCACAATACTCGGTCACCATGCCAACACCAAACAGGAGCCAGAACTTCTCAAATTCTCCTCGTCAAGCTGCCTTCAGATGACAGAGGGACAACCACAGAGCGAACCAAGGGGGATGCTCTGGGTCCATTACCCAGCAGCCCAGCGGAGGAACGGCTTACTAAACTGAAGTCTGGCACCTACTGGCATCCAACAGGGGGTTAAACTGGCCTGATGCTGACGAAGGGTTTGACTGCTACAGGATCTTTCAGTCCTTAAAGTAACTGACAGCAAAAGACAACAAACCAGGACCAAATAATTCAGTGTAAAATATTAGACTTTTAAAAAACTATGATAAGGAAAATAAATGCACACATGTCTTAAGACACGTGCTTTACATCAGCAAGCAAATAAATGAGTAGTTAAAACCTGACCACCACACAAAATAAATACATCAATAGGCCACCAGAAATGAAAAGGCTAGCAACAGTAAAAGGTGAGCCATCTCCAACAAAACACAAACCTCAGCAGAAAAATGAAGCACAGATGTTCAGTCAGATATACAGCCCAAAAATGCAGCATTCAAGATAAGCCTCATGCAGTCACTCCCCCTCTACTGGTACGTGCAGTTTACAGCCCTGAGTGGAAGAGACAGAGAGTGAAATCATCACCAGTTAAGTTACCAGAAGCACTCTTTGCATGGGGTCACTAAGTGCACTGTGTGTGTGTGTGTGTGTGTGTGTGTGTGTGTGTGTGTGTGTGTGTGTGTGTGTGTGTGTGTGCCGGAGATTAAAACTAAGAAAATGCATTCACAGTCCTTAATATCTTTAATGTTAAAGGACTTCTGGGCTCACTGCACAGGTTTAGGGATCACCACTCTAGAGATGCACCAGGTGTGAGATCACTAGGTGTGAGATCAGACCAGCGGCCCATCTGCACTGACTGGAACCAGCACCACCCTCTCTCACCTCTCTCTCCTCAGCACCCTTTCTCTGCATGGGAACACTTCAGCCGAGGCCCTCGCAGCTACAGGCGAACAAAAACGAAGGCCCGGATGGCAACGGCCGACTGGTCCGAGAACGTCCATGGATGTGGGCAGGAGGATTACCATGACAATGTCCACCGCGTGTTTTCAGTTCTTGAGAAAGAGGGACACCATCACCAAGCAACCATCAAACACCATCCCGAAGACACGTTCCACTCTGCATATTAACCATTTTACTTTATTACACTTTAGATTTTATAGTACACACTACGCAGCGATGTGGCGCCCCGTGCTGTAGCGTGCAGCCGGGAACAGAGAGGTGACCTACATGTGCACTGGAACCGCTCTGGTTCTGCCAGCTCACGGGTCAGAACAGCGAGGGCTGAAACGCATACTCAGAGAGAATGTGAAACAAGTGCCCATTTATGATAAGGAGACATCCTCCTTTTTTCTAATGTCACTTTTGATTCGCTGTAAAAGGCAAGCAGCTGCCACAGTACTCAAATATAGTATTTAATATAGCAGTGTTAATGCTATGTGCAGCTATCAGGAGAGTTACTGCCTTAACGCGCTAGGTTCAGTTCATGACTTCACAATCAAACTCCTTGACTTTAAATTAACTGAAGCCATTAACAGTAGAAATGGACACTGCTACAATTAATTTAGTACTTAAATTTAATTTGTTCAAATGTGCATATTAAACTAATTGGTTCATGATATTACAATCAACACAACTGTGTTCTAGGTGTGGGACACTCGTGGTCTAGTGTAAGTGTTCTAGGTGTGGGACACTCGTGGTCTAGTGTAAGTGTTCTAGGTGTGGGACACTCGTGGTCTAGTGTAAGTGTTCTAGGTGTGGGACACTCGTGGTCTAGTGTAAGTGTTCTAGGTGTGGGACACTTGTGGTCTAGTGTAAGTGGTTGGTTAAGAACACTTATGGTCAAATGTAAGTGACAGGAGTAGAATATTAACCTCAGGACTGGAAGCTACTCAGTCTGTGTCCTCTCTCCTCACAACACTGGACTGCATAAATAGCAAAAGGCATGTTTGTCTGTGCTAAGTAGTGGCGCATGCTTTGGCCAATTTCCTCAAATCACATAAAAGGTGGCAGCCGGTCCACGACACATTCACACAGATCCAAAGACACAGGCCGCAGCTCACAATGGGAACCATGTGGCCATAGTGGGCCCTACACACGAGACCTGTCTGTACTAATGATCAGAAACAATTCCTGATCATCACAGAGCAGCATTTACCAGCATTGGCATATGGTCAACACAGCCTCATAGCTTCAAACAAATACTCAAGAATGTGATTAAAGCTCCAGTCAGCAGTTCTAACCAGCCCAGGGACAGTATGTGTGGAAGTGGGGTTTGTGAAAGCACGAAACACGAAAATTATTTCAGTCAGTCAATGCTGAAATAAGGCTCAGTATGACCACAACTCTCACTGTGGTTTAATTACGTTGCAGTCAATCATAAATCTGCACACGGAAGGCCAAAAAGCTGCAATAAATGACGCTACCAAAGCATGCTAATTGTTACCATGGACACATTCACTTGGGCTTGGTAATAATTTTTTTGAGTAAGACAAGAGGGGGTAATGCTGGAAAAAATATTAAATGAGAAAGGACATGAAGAGGCTGGCACATATCCCTTTATCAGACAGATGAAAAGATACATTCTGGCATAAATTCCATCCGTATGCTTATCTGATCTTTTGCTGATGTTTAAGCACAACAAAAATTGTACACAACTGCATTTTCCTGCAAATGATCGTATGCATCTAAAGTCATAAATCTAATCATGTACAGAAGAAAAGTAATTTTATTTTTGGTATCTTAATTTGTGAATCACAGGTTAAATACATCATAAAAAGGCAACTAGGAAGCAATGAAAGTGAATACAACAACAAGAAGTTTCTTCTATTTCTGCTAATCACAGCAGGTTAAACTCACAAGCACTGACTCATCTCAGCTGGCATTAAACATCACCAACCAACTGAAATTGACCTGAATTTAGCCAAAAACAGGATGTGTAGCAGAAGGATTGATATATAACTGAATTCATACTGGATTTAAAACATTAAAGCAATTCTCTATTACTTTATAAAGTAATACTCTCTCATAAATTGTATATGGCAACTCCAGAAGGCTTAAGAGTCCTACCTGTCACAGTGACTCGCATGGTGGCTTCCAGCGGTCTGTTGGTGTCCAGATCTTGGCTAAGCTTCAGCTCTCCTGTGTCTTGGTTCAGAATCAGCAAATGGAGTTCGTTGCCCTCCACAAAAGAGTAGACAAGCTTATCGGACACATCTGGATCACGGGCCGGCACCTTCCCAATGACGTCCAGAGGGAAACTGTTGGACTTGTTAGTCACGTAGTTGTTAAAAATGATCTCAAAATCCTGCAAAACTGGATGGTTGTCGTTCACATCCACAAGGCGAACGTGTACAGTGGCCCTACTGACCAGCGGGGCAGACGTGGCCTGGACTACAATCACATACTCCATTTTAGCCTCATAGTCCAGGTCAGTGAGAGCAATCAGATCCCCACTGAAGATGTCCAATTGGAAGACCTCAGGAACATTACCCTCCACAATCTGGTACAAGATCTGGGCATTGGTTCCCTCATCAGGATCTGTGGCACTCACGCGAGCCAGCGTGGAGCCCACAGCACTGTTCTCCTTCACGTAGATAAACAATTCATCCTTCTCAAACACAGGGGCGTTGTCATTAATGTCTAGCACAGTCACTTGAACATCCACTGCTGCTTTAAGAGGGGGAACTCCTTTGTCCACCGCAAAAGCCTTGAGATTGTACGTGGCCACATTCTCCCTATCCAGCTTCCTGGCTGTTCTGATTATCCCGGAGTTAGCCTCAATAAAGAAATCACCCTCACCATCATCACCTCCCTGAAATGTATAACTCACTCTGCCATTGGACCCTGAATCTCTGTCTGATGCAGCAACCTGAAGTACGCTCATGTACACAGGTGCGTCTTCAACCACAGTGCCTCGGTAGATGTCTCTCACAAACTGGGGTGCATTGTCATTGGCGTCGAGGACTATGATCTCCACATAAGTCGTATCGGACTTCTGTGGGACGCCGTTGTCCCGCGCAATGATGGCCAGTGTGTAAGAGGCTTGGTCTTCATAGTCGATCTGTATCTGAGTGGTGATGGCACCCGTGTCAGGGTTGATCCTGAACTGCGGGACGTTATCCTCCATTATGTAAGTAATGCGGGCGTTCTCGCCGGTGTCCTCGTCCGTTGCACTGATCACCACTACAGTTGACCCTACAGGCCTTTCTTCGCTCAGCGACACCTGGTAGTTGGCACTCTGAAACACAGGCCGGTGGGTATTGGTGTCTGTGACGTTGATGACCACCTGCGCCGTGTCAAAGCGCATGCCGTCGGAGGCCGTCACCGTGAGGACGTACTGCCGCTCCTGTTTGTAGTCCAGAGGTAAGGCTAGAGTGATGAGCCCACCACCGCTCTGGCTGGTGATGGCGAAACGATTGCGCGTGTTGCCGCTGGATATCTGATAGGCTACCACACTGTGGGCATCCCTATCAACGGCCGTGACCGTGAGCACGCCGACTCCCACGGCCGCGTCCTCGTTTATCTTTAGGTTGTAGTTTGTGTGTGTGAACGCGGGGGCGTTGTCATTCACATCCAACACAGTCACGCCCACACTTGCTGAGGAAGACATCACAGGAACCCCGTGGTCCACCACCTCGATGCCAAAAGTGTAAAACTCTGTGGTCTCTCTGTCCAGCTCTCTGCTGACTGTAATCCAGCCTGTGCTGTTGTTGATGACAAAGGGAAAGCCGGGTGACAGGTCCGTCAGGCTGTACTCCAGGTGAGCATTGTCCCCTGAATCAGCATCAATGGCTTGAACGTGAATCACTGAGTGACCGACAGGGACGTTCTCCAGCACTGAGGCTTGAAAAGGAGTGCTGACAAACATAGGGGCATTATCGTTCACGTCGACCACCTGCACCGTGACCATACCCGTGTTGTTAATGAGGGGCGGCCTACCGCCATCTTGCGCTTTAACACGCAAATTATACTCCCTGATCATCTCATAGTCCAGAGGGCTGATGACATCAATGACACCTGTGGGGCTGTGAATGTAGAACTGGCCTTTCACGTTCCCACTTATGATGCTGTAATGTACTTTGGCGTTATTGCCGGCATCTTTGTCTGTGGCCTTCACCTGAGCTACTTTTGAGTTGACGGCTATATTCTCAAGAACCTGGACGACATATCTTTTCTCACTGAACTGAGGGTAGTTGTCATTCTCATCCTCCACAGTTATGTGCACAGTCGCCGTAGCACTTAGTGGACCAGGCTCTTTTCCTTGGTCATTAGCCTCCACTAACAGTTGGTACTGAGACTGAACTTCTCTGTCTGGGCAAATTCTGATTTTAACCAAGCCGTTCCGTGGATCAATTTCGAATCCCGAATTGACTTCGCCTTCATTCACAATCCTGTAGATCATGTTGGCATTTGATGGCGCATCTCCGTCAATAGCCCGAATTGTCATCACTTCAAAACCTTCCTCCACATTTTCTCGAATACTAACTCTATATTCGGTTTGTTCAAACACTGGCCTGTGGTCATTCCTGTCACTGACCGTGATTGTGAGATACGCTGTTGCAGACCTCTTTGGGGTCCCTTTGTCAGTGGCCATAACTTTGAAGATGTGCGTGTCTTTAGTTTCCCTGTCTAAACCCTGCAGAGTTGTAATTCCACCGGTCTCAGGATTTATTTGAAAATAATCGTTAGACCTGCTGTCAAAAATAGCGTCCATGTCATACTCCACCTTCCCCGCATCACCGTGGTCTGGGTCGGAGGCTTTGAGCGTGATGACCCGGGTGGCCGGCGGCTCGTTCTCAGGTACGGACACCTGGTAATTGGGCAGCTGAAACTGTGGAGGTGAATTCACGTTTCTTTTTTTACGTTTAACCCACGGGTCTCGCAACCACCGTTCACTCTTCACTGACAAACCCTGACTGGCTTTTAGACTAAACTGCAAGTTAACTTGCAGAAATATTACGCCGTGTCGAGAACTGGGTACCGTGCAGAGTAAATGTGCATCTCGGGGCAAACATTGTTCAGTGTGTGAGGCTGATTTGTCTTCTTCTCTCTGATCGATCTCCTTGCAAGTCGATCGGAGCATTTGCGATTCGCGTGTAAACACTGGTAAATGTTCATATATGCTTATAGGTAACATACTCGAGGTTAGGCACGCCCCGTATCCAGAATGGAGATAAATTAATGCGTCTAGTTTGTGCTTTAGATTCTTTCTTTTGTATTTGATAAAGCAGTTCTGGCCATGTACGAACGCATTGAAATGAATCAGTACAAAGTTTTCAGATAATGATGATGAAACTCGTAAAGACAGTGGTAATGGGTGTCTCATTAAACGTGAACAGTCCACTTTACGAGCGAGATATACTACTCCATCACTTCTCTCAATCTTGATGTAGTGTCTGATTGATTTTGGTGTAAGTCTTCTGTCAACTTTGTAGTGCCATCCTGGTCCAAGAGAAATATTTACTAGCGTTGCTCCAGGCTGAAGTGTTTCCGAAAAGTGTAAATCGAGGCATCCATACATTGGTAGGCGAAAAAGTATTCCAAACCAAATCCATTTCACTAGTAAATCCATGGCTCATAACATCTCAGCCAGAAACGGTGCCCAAAAGTATCCAAACTGTGCAAAAGCCTAAATGTGTGAACGGTTAAAATCCATGTGTATTCCAAAAGTCCATGGGTTTCACCATGCTTGTCCTTATAACTGGACGCCGGAGGGTGCACAGCCGCACTCCTGCTCTGATAAGTTTTAATGGGTAAAATGGCTCCGCCTCCTTTCAGTCATTTGCATGGAGCGGCGCGCGTGCGAGGATGAAGTCAGCGCAAGCCGCAGCCTGGCGCGTTTACTGTCCAGGTTAGTTTATATGAAATGTAAAATAAAATTTTAAAAGTGCATAAGCATTCACATTACCACGTCTGCGAGCACGCCTGTATTTTTTGCTTGCAAATTAGGTTTCTAATGTCATTACCGAGATATATGTCTATGCAAAACAATTCGTTTCTAAGCATATGGTTAGTTTTTATTGTATTAATTAGTCTACTGGTAGACGAGTGGGCCCTGCCTTAAAGGGGCAACATCTCTACAACTCCTTTCTTTCCACTTTATTTTCAAGGAAAGATCATTACCGTTGTCTAAAATAAGAGCGTATATTTGAAAAGAAAGTTTTACGAAAATACTTTTTTAACATTCCTTTTTATTGTGTAGTCAAATTGTTTTGGTAGTGTTAGTACTCAGTTCCATTCACTTTCCCAGATAAATACATTTCATACAGATAAAGAGCATAAATAGCATACAAATTAATTACAATGTTGTAGTCCAAAATGTACGTATGAAGTTTGTGTGCGAGATAGTGGAATGAATATATTGCGAGCAGCACCCCCCTGTGGACAAAGAAAACCAGCACCAGTGTAAGAACACAACACATCTCTCCTCAAGCCAGGCCAAACCAATCGATTCTTCACACCTTCATACGTCTGAATGAACTCACTAGCTAATTAACAAATCTCTCATCAGCATGGTAATTAAAATGAGCGTTAATGTGGCCTAATACACAGTCTGAAGATGTGATTTAACATCTGGTAGGGTATAGTAACATATTCAACTACATTCACACTCTTCACATCAATCATAGATCCATTATTTAAAATGTCTCAATATTTTGGTCCTGAAGAAGAGTAAATGCTTACAAATTTAGACAAGTACATTTTACTCCTTCATGTGGTAATTAAAAGAAGCTAAAAAACGGATGAGTGTCACAACCGAGCAAAAAGGCGACTTAACTGGTGAAAAAGAACAATACAACACAGTGGTAAACATGGACATTTATCTGTTGGAAGTGTCATTTATTGCAGTCAATAGGTACAAGATATTTCTTTAAATGTTTAAAATGTTATGTGTTAAGAAAACCATTCAAGCTAAAATATGACTGCAGTGCACCATTCTTTCTTGTCTTTCAAACTTAGAATTACACATTTATTCCTTATCTGTTATAAGACAAAATACCCAATAAGCTTACAAAACACTAACATGTGAATCATGTCATTACAGGCACACATACACACAGCTCAACCTGTGAACTGACACGAGTTCAATTATCAGTGATATTGTCATTTCAAACTGTCTTAAACGGACACAAGCCAAGTGTTATTGGTAGTATGGTCTATACCGGGCCTGTTCTGGGTGGTGGGGCATCTGACCTTGGGGTGGAGGTCCCTGCATGCGAGGGGGATGAGGGCCTCGTGGAGCAGGCCACATGCCTGGGCTCAAACCCCCAGGCTGAGTAAAGGGTGGGCTGAGGGTGCCCTGGTCCTGTGGCATGGAGTTAGGGTTATAGTGATGAGGTGGTGGTCCGCTAACTGGTGGACCCCCGTGTTGAGGGAGAGGACCAGGCAGAGGGTGGTTCATGAACGGGGGCAGTTGGTTAATGATGTGTCCAGGTGGAGGGGTGATAGGAGGGGGCGCAGTGGACATTGGAGGCGCTTGGTTGTAGACCATGTGGGGAGCGGCGGAGGCCTGGGGGGGGTGCTGCATGGGGTGGCTAAGAGGGGGAGGTGGAGGCGGGGGAGGCCCGTAATGCTGCTGCTGAGGTGGGGGCATGATGTGGTGAGGATGGGACACCACAGACTGGCCTGGGTAGTCCCCGGGGTGGTGGTGTGGAGGTGGCCCGGGGGGAGTCTGTGGGAGAGCCTCACGTGGAGACGGGCCGCTGCTCCCAGAGTCATCCTGGATGGGCACAGTGATGAGGTTACTGTGCTTGCGCGTGGTGACGGTGGCTATGCGGAACGTCTCCGGCGGGAGGGCTCGAGACGAAGGCCCCAGGTCAGTGGCGGAAGGCGAGGCAGGGGGCGGCTGGCCATAGGGCTCGTGAGCCTGCAGTGGGGGAGGGATCAGCGAGTGGGCCTTGGGCAGGTGAGGCGGCGGCGGCAAGCGGAAGCGGTCTGGTGGGTCGGAGTTCGGGGTGGGAGTCGGTGCCGGGTGGACAGGCTCGGGCCGCGGGCCTCCGGGCTTCCCCGACCTCATGTGGCGGTGGTTGATGTGGGCCTGCAGGTCCCGCTGAGAGAGGTAGGTGCGCTTGCAGCCCTGCACGATGCTGCACATGAAGAGAGAGCCACGCTGACACTGCTCGATGCGCTGGACCGCGTCTGTGCAGCTGTACAGGGAGAAACTGAACTTAGAATTTAGTACAGGAAGTGGAAATGATACACAATCATGCAGTTCTTAACACTAATATTTTATGGCTAAATATCTACACATTAAATTAGCAATGTAAAACAATGAAAATCTATTTTTGTTTTTACAATAAAAGAACGATGTAGGAGAGCAACAATAGTTCACTATATACATAAATAGCAGCATGTTGGTTTAAACACAGCAGTTATTTGAATTAGCTCCAGGAAAAGACTTACCCTGGACACATCTTGTCACTTTTCTTCTCATAAAGCACAGCACAGTCGTAGCAAAATACATGCTTGCAGGGAATCTGTTTAAACATAACAGAGGTACCAATATTTAAAATCAGCAGAACTCATTGAAGCTGAGAAGATTAATTTTTAAATGATATGAGAAAAAAAGTACAGTTATACAAATCCAGTTATTTTTACACTTAAAAGATAAATGAGATGAGAAAACTAAATGCAAATCATTAAAGAAAAAAACAGCAACTGGTGTTAATACACAGTACAGTCTTGAAACAAACAAAACATTTTTACCATTCGTCCATATATCTTTATGGGCAGGCCGCATTTGTCACAGAAATGAACCGGAGTTTCATCCCTCTCTCCAACCAAGTTCAGCTGTGAAAATAGAAATGATTCAGTTACAAAAAAAAGCCTAAATGATGAACAGAGAGGTCAGTATGCTGTTGCAGTAAGAAGATAATCATGGCATTCCCAGGACCAACAAGTACCTTGTAGTCCCAAAATAAAGGATGGGGAAACCTCCTCTGGCTTCCATAGGCATCTCCAGATTTGCACTCAAACCTCTCCTCTTTCTTGCAGATGAAAGGCTCTAGAAGTCACAGAAGTCCAAATACTTTAGATGCTGAAATCTCATGACACATTTACAGAAAAAGCTAAAGTCTGAATGAAATGCTTATAGATAATTAAATATCTTACTGAAACCAACTTGTGATCAGACATGTGGACATGCTATAGTAACAGGAGTATCTCAAGAATAATAGGCAGGCAATGATTCTGTACTACTTTACGTTCATGTATGTACATAATGTCTACCTTCATCACTTTGACCATTGGAGGGCAGTCGGGGAGTGGGTCGCTGCGCCCGGACAATGGGCTTGCTTCTCACAGGCTGTTTGGACAGTAACTTGATGGGAATCCTCCGGCGAACATCAGGACCTCCAAGAGTCCCTGAGCTATCGGTTCCCTGAAGATCATTGTCCACTGTACACACACATGCATCACACGGGCAACACGGTTCTGGGTCACTAATAGAGCTAACTGCATAATTCTGATCAGGACAGGAAATGAAAAACACAATTACCCCATGTGAAGAATTAACTGGCTTTTTTTGCACATTAAATGTTAAAGCCTGAGCTGAATATTGATTAACAAAGAATGAAAAAATAAAAATAAGAAACGCCCAAATCGAGTGTGTGCTCTTCTCACAGTTAAACACTTGAATAATGTTTCCTACATATTAACTTGGAACCCAAATAGTAATATTTCACTTGGAAATCAACAAGATAATATTGTTATAATGGTTAACTACAACATGTCACTGCCACTGAACGATGGCAGAAGCTGCGCTAACCAGCTGGTGTCTTGTCCTTTACAGATCTGTTGCTATACTGCTAACTAGTTAGCCATCAAACTAGGTAGAATATCTGGCTGGTTATCCATCTGGGTGCAGGCAAACCACTGGACTAAAAACAACAGATATTATTCAGGGCTTTGCAAATAACTGACAAGACAACCATGTGTGTCACAGTGTTTTCTGAGCAGGTATTAAGAAGTATTCGTCAATAACACATCCTCGTTAGCTAACGTTAGCTGTGCTAACTATGCTAACTACATAGCCTCCCGATGACCTGCACGCGCGAATGGCGCGCGCGTCGCTACTGAGATACAACGGCTAGCTGGCTAGCCAGCATTCGGTACTTAAGATAAAAATTGCTGGGCGTCAAAAACTACAAAGTGAATGTAGCATTCTGGATGCTTCAGACATCAGGTGCAAATTAAACGGGGATATCGGGACAATTTGAAACAAACAACCTTTTAAAGGCAGCTTGATTTATTAGCTTGCTTGTTGCTTACCATTTTGGTCCATGACTTCACGCTTTGCATTCTGGGTCCCTGTCTCTCATCCTAGGTGGGCGGGGCATTTGTCATCATTTTACTACCAGCGTTGTGCATGATGTTAAGCATACCTTCTAGGCATATGTGTTAGGCAGACATCCTAAATTGGTTTAGTTTATTATTTTTTTTACTTTTACCTCGAGTTTATGATAATGCGATATATGCTAAAGACATATAATTTCATTTCGCTTCGTTTAATCTGATTATTACTGAAGTTCCCGAGACTTTATTTAACCCAATACTTACTTACAATTAATTAAAGACAGGGGACTTAATGGCTTTAGTAATGGTTTTAATATTAAACAGGTATAATTTAATTTCTTGATGAAATATTTATTTAAATTGTGTAATTTGTTACAGAAGTTGTTAACAAGCAAAAATAAGATTTTAAAATCTTTTCACTTTCTTGTTATTTAAAAAAGTATATATTTCTAGAGTAAAGAAAAATAACAACAAATATTTCTAATTAACATATAGCATAAATAAATACCAAATTGTGCTACAGAATATTAAAAATGGCAAATACATTACATCAGTACTTTTAATATCCCTCAGACTACCATGTTGAAGTTTAACAAGTCTGCTGCTGATCGTGAGAGAATGGACTACTTCAGCCAAAAAGTGTTAGTAATTAGTTCCAGGCCAGGCTCTTTGCTGTAGGGTATGCAGCCCTGCATTTCGAGCATTTCTGGCCAGTTATCATATTTGTTAAGTGCCTTGTCATTCCTTATATGCTGAAAGAAAAATGATAGGCAATGGATTAGAAATTCTTGAACCTTCTGTTCACAAGTATCGAGCATGTCATGGCATAAAGGGCATGTGCTGCAATGCAGGAATGACTTTAATTTACCTGTTCCAAAGGCTTCATGCTCTTGATTCCTTTTCCTCCCACAAAGACCCAGTTATCTCTGAACCCCAGAACTGATATGTATGAACTGCCAAGCTCACCGATCCGTGTCCTTGCCTCGTCATTAAGTCTGTGACAAAACATCTCTGTTGTATTAGCAGCACATTGAGAGTAAGTTGTACTCTATTGACAACGCACCCCAGGCAGCTCCAAACAGGCATACTGTAGCCTTAGACTCTTATACTAGACCTTGTTGCTGGATCGTCAGAGGATGCCATTAGCACAAATGAGCCATCTTTAATTGTCTTCAGAAATTCTATTAGTGGCTCTACCTCTATGATATAAGGATAAACATATCAGTGAAGCATTTTTAAACTGAAAAGAAAACGTAAATAACAGGTGTAATAATGATGCACTTAGATGGAATTGATAGAAATATGACTTTATATGAAAACATCCTGGATGCTGAGTTATATACCACCATTCCACATGTCAAAGGTAGCTGTACTGATAAGTTCTCCAGTTTGTCCTAAAAATATGAATGAGCAAACAAACTAAAAATCCAGAATGTTGTGCAGTATATTACTCAGTATATCAGTCTGGACAATGCAGACTGAATAGATTTATCAGCACAAAATGCAGAATATTTATAATCTGTTTACATTAAGAATTTTAAACTTAAATTAAATGTACGCTAGTTACCATTAACAACAGCAATGTTAATTCCTTGTCCCCCATTTTTGTTCATTCCATCTATTATCCTGAAAGAAAATGTATTGTAAATAGTATGACATGTAATTAATGTCAATGTTACTTAAAATAGCATATTAATGTAATAATGCAATGTAAATTATTTCTTTCTATAAAAAGAAAAACTTACATTTTTCCATCAGTACAAATTTTTGGGCCTATTAGGTCTGTTGCTCCACTGGAAATCTTAAAGGCCAAATGATCCATAGGGCATGGATCTGGGAGCCCACAGAGAGCATGGACACTGGAAGCTAATGACATTAAATGTAGTATTTAGAGCAGAGGAAATTTTTTGCTGTTTTTCTGTACAAACTATTGTTAGGAATAAATCCTGCAAAGAGAAATGTCGCATATAGTGTAGGATTATAGTCTGATGGTTAACCAATTATAACAAACAGGTGATAATGATTACAAGCTGCAATGGCTGGCTAAGGAAAAGTGCAGCAGATAAAATCAAATCAACATCAAATCATGAAGTGGTCTTCATGGATGAGTTGTGGCCAAAATGCCATACCTTTCATTTGTAAGCAAGGAAAACTGTACTATACTATACTCTACTATACTAAAAACATGGGAACTGGGGAGCAGAAAAATGGCTGCATGTACTCTGGAGTGATGAGACAAAATGTGAAATATTTGGCTGTAGCAAAACGCGGTTTATTTGCACCAGGGCTGGAGGGCAGGAGAATAATGCACATCTGCAGGCAACATTGAAACACGATGGAGGTTCCTTGCAGGTTTATGGGCTACATTTTAGCAAATGGAGTTGGGGACTTGGTCAGGATTAATGATGTCCTCAATGCTGAGAAATATTTATTTATTCTGCAGCATGATAATAACCCCAAACATACAGTCAATGTCGTGAAGTACTATCTTCAATGTAAAGAGGTAGATGAAGTCCTGGAAGAGTTGATATACTCCCCAAAAAACCCTGATCTCAACATTTAGACAGAAGTATTTGAGCAAGCCTACATCCACAGAAGATCTGTTCTCCAAGAAGTTTGCAACAGCCTCCTTGCAAGTAGAAGAACTGATGCTATTTTGAAGGCAAAGAGTGGTCACATCAAATACTGATTTGGTTTAAATTTGTCATTTGTTTAGTATTTCCATATTTGTTTTTGTCGTGTGCTAAAAAACATGAAGTAGTGAAGAATAAACATAACATAAGAATGTTTGATAAGAATGGATTTCTTCAAACTGTAATAAGACTATAAGTTATAGTTGGTAAGAATCTAAAATAACTCACTTCTCAAATAGCTCAGTGCATGTTACAGAATATACCTAACCAACTTTATAAAGTTCCTTGATATAAACGATAGCCTGCTTTGTTAGAGGTTTATCATAAACATGCGCTGCAGATAATACTTTATAGATACTTTAGAGGGAATTGGTGTTAGCATTGTTTACTTTTACCTGATATTAATAATGAGCTCATCTTCTCCACCATAGCAATAACCAAGGAAGACTGTGGCTACATCACTAACCAGATTTATTCGATATTCAACAAAATATAAAACAATAACATAACCATACTAGATTAAAGTAACAATGATAATACCTAATGGAAACAGAAATACTGACGGGTGCAGGTTGTCTCACGGTGCAAGGAAGAAGAAACGAGAAGAAGAGGAAGAGCAAGAGAAGAGAGAAAGAGCCAGAGGAAGAGCAAGAGCGGAAATTGGACTACTGTTGGGACAAGGAGGAGGAGGAGAGGGGCGAAGACGGTTCTGAAGCTGAATGAGAGGTGGCAGAGCAGGAAGGTGGAGGTTAGAATTGGTACATTGAATGTGGGCTCTCTGACAGGTAAAGGGAGAGCAGAGGTGTATAATCCAGGTTCAGAAAGTAAAAGTCTTCACCAGGATTTTGCTCAAGCTTGCTAGATTTTCTAATTAGTGTAATCCAGGTAGAATTAGTGGAATCAACACAATCCAGGAAGCCTGAGCAAAATCCTGGTGAGGACTTTACTTTCTGAACCTGGATTATACACCTCTGAAGGAGAGAGCTAGCTGATGTGATGGAGAGAAGGAAGATAGATATACTGTGTGTAAGATAGATATACAAGTGGAAGGGGAGCAAGGCCAGGAGCATTGGTGGTGGCTTCAAACTCTTCTATCATGGTGTAGACAGGAAGAGAAATGGAGTAGGGATAATCCTGAAGGATGAGTTTAGTAAGAGTGTAGTGGAGGTAAAGAGAGTAAGTGACAGGGTGATCTGTGTAAAGTTAGAGATTGATGGGGTGATGATGAATGTCATCAGTGCTTATGCTCCTCAGGTAAGTTGTGATGGGGAGGAGAAAGAAGAATTCTGGAGAGAGTTAGATGAAGTTGTTTTGCAGGTTCCTAAAGAAGAGAGAGTGGTCATTGGAGCAGATTTAAATGGACATGTTGGTGGAGAGAACAGTGGTGATGAGGAGGTGTTGGGTAGATATGGTGTTAAAGAAAGGAATACGGAAGGATAAATGGTGGTAGATTTTGCTAAAAGTGTAGTTAACACTTACTTTAAGAAAAAGGAAGAGAACAGGGTAACATATAAGAGTGGGAGAAGATGCACACAGGTCGACTATATCCTCTGTAGGAGACGAAACCTGAAAGAGGTTAGTGATTGCAAGGTGTTACCAGGGGAGAGTGTAGCTAAACAGCATAGGATGGTGATATGCAGGATGGTTTTGGAGGTGAAGAAGAGGAAGAGAGTGAGAGCGGAACCTAAGATCAAGTGGTGGAAGTTAAAGGATGAGGACTGTGGTGTAAAATTCAGGGATGAGGTGAGGCAGGTCATGGGTAATGATGGTGGTGTTCTGGATACCTGGGATGAGACTTCAAATGCAGTGAGTGATGTGGCTAGGAAGGTACTTGGTGTGACCTCAGGACAGAGGAAGATAGACAAGGAGCCGTGATGGTGAAATGAGGAAGTTCAAGAAAGGAAAGTGGTTGAGAGGAAAGCAGTTGGCTAAAAAGAATTGGGATTTTCAGCAAGATGAAGAAAGTAGACAGAGGTACAAGGAGATGTGTCGTAAGGCAAAGAGAGCAGTGGCAGAACCTAAAGAGAAGGCATATAGCAAGCTGTATGAGAAGTTGGCCACTAAGGAAGGGCAAAAGGATCTGTACAGATTGGCCTGACAGAGAAACCGTGATGGGCAGGATGTGCAGCAGGTTAGAATGATAAAGGATAAAGATGGAAATGTGTTGTCTGGTGAGGAGAGTGTCTTGGGAAGGTGGAAGGAGTATTTTGAGGAACTGATTAATCAAGATAATGAAAGGGAAAGTAGGTTAGAAGAGGTAGAGGTTGTGAATCAGGAAGTGCCCCAGGTGAGCAAGGAGGAAGTAAGGGCTGCAATTCGGAGAATGAAGTATGGTAAGGCAGTTGGACCAGATGATATTCCAGTGGAGGCATGGAAATGTTTGGGAGAGACAGCAGTGGAGTTTTTGACTGGGTTATTTAATAGGAGTGGAGATGAAGCATAATGGTGCCGATTTTCATGAATAAGCGCGACATTCAGAGCTGTATTAATTACAGGGGAATAAAGTTGATCAGTCACAGCCTGAAAATCCAGGAAAGAGTAGTGGAAGCTAGGCTTAGAGGAGAGGTAGAGATCTGTGAGCAGCAGTATGGTTTCATGCCAGCTAAGTGCACCACAGATGCTCTGTTTGCTTCGAGAGTGTTAATGAAGAAGTATAGGGAAAGACAGAAGGAGTTACATTGTGTGTTTGTTGACTTAGAGAAAGCTTATGATAGAGTACCGAGACAGGAGCTGTGGTATTGTATGAGGAAGTCAGGAGTAGCATAAGAGTATGTTAGGGTGGTGCAGGATATGTATGAGAACAATGTGACAGCAGTGAGATGTGCGGTAGGAATGACAGACGGGTTTAAATTGGGGCTAGGACTACATCAGGGATCAGCCCTGAGTCCCTTCCTGTTCGCAATTGTTATGGACAGACTGACGGCCGAGGTTAGGCAGGAGTCCCCTTGGACTATGATATTTGCTGATGACATTGTGATCTGTAGTGAGAGTAAGGAGCAGGTGGAGGTGAGCTTGGAAAGATGGAGATATGCTTTGGAGAGCAGGGGAATGAAAGTGAGCAGGAGTAAAACAGAGTACATGTGTGTGAATGAGAGGGCAGACGGTGGACAGGTCCAGTTACAAGGAGTTGATTTGGTGAAGTTTGACAAGTTTACCTACTTAGGGTTGAGGGTACAGAGTAATGGAGGAAATGAAAGAGAGGTAAAGAAGAGAGTGCAGGCAGGGTTTTTTGGATGGGGTGATCTGTGATAGAAGGGTGTCGGTAGAATGAAAGGAAAGATCTATAGGACAGTAGTGAGATCTGCTATGTTGTATGGACTGGAGACAGTGGCACTGACGAAGAGGCAGGTGAGGGAGATGGAGGTGTCTGAGATGAAGATGTTGAGATTCTCATTTGGAGTAACGAGGAAGGATAGGATCAGAAATGAGTTTATTAGAGGATCAGCACATGTGGCATATTTTGGAGATAAAGTTAGAGAAGCGAGATTGAGATGGTTTGGATATGTACAGAGGAGGGAGGAGAGGTATATTGGTAGGATGGTCTTGAGGATGGAACTTCCAGGCAAGAGGAGGAGAGGTAGAGCTAAGAGGAGGTTTATGGATGCAGTGGTAGAGGCTATGAGAGTGGCTGGTGTGTTAGTGGAGGACACTCAGGACAGGGCCAGATGGAGGAGTTTGATCTGCTGTGGTGACCCCTAAATGGGAATTGCCGAAAGAAGAAGAAGATGATGATGAATTTATATATGCCACATTCTTAATACTCACCTATTACATTGTCTCCTTCAAATCCTGGATTTATTTTTATGATCTTGAAAATTAGAGTTATTAATAATAAGAAGGCAGATACCATAACAAATGATTTCAATATTCCTGGGAAAACAGTAGAATATATGTATTACATGCAATACTATTAGTAACTAGTAGTAGAATTAATATTTAATACTATAGCAACTGAATAATAATAATGACGATGATAATGATGTGAATAAATTATACTTGCATAACATATTGCAGGAATATTGCATAACATTACACACTCTGATACTGTTTAGTTACATATACAGTAATAGTTTTTTCTAGTATGCGGAACATCTTTATTGGCATAGGTTCCCTAAAGAAGGATCATAAGGACACAACCTGTTAATGTGGGCTAATGAGAACTTACTGTTTTTTCTCTGTTTCTTATGTGCCATAAGGGGCCCCACTGAAAATAAAAGCTTCAACATAAATCTGCAAATCTTACCAATGAAATTAAATATACCACAACATAAAGTGACAAAAAGTGTGTGAATCTGAGTAACCAACCTGTGCGTACATAGATCATGTTCTTCTCTTCAGATTCTCTTCTCTTCTCCTCTTCCTGGCTGATTCTGTGGAATCAGATTACCCACAGACTCTGAGAAAAAAAGATGCCAACGACACACAAAAAAATCAAAATAATTGAATCAAACAAGATATTTCTCAATTCTATTTTGTTATTACTTCAATTTTTGGTAACTCTTTAAAAGTATGTCATCTGCAAAACCTTGTAGTCCTCCTTTTGATGGTCAAACTCTGCAAATAAACTGGTTTCTTCCACCCACACACACACGACTTGTTAGACAACATGATCAAATTCTTATCCCGCCCATTCCGTGTGTAACCATGTCGGACTTTCTTCCATATGTGAAGCTCTGTAAACTGTGTTAGCATTCTCAATCATTAGCATGCAGCTCAGCTGGATCTCATAGCTGAGTATCAGCAACAGTGAATTTGTGCACTTGTGGGTGAAGGCTTGCTGGTACCTTACAAGTTGTATAGAATGGCTAAAGGTCTTGTGTCCAATAAAATGCAGTGGGTTAGCAATATAAGAGCCTCTAACTGCAAGCACTAGTTTTCACCATTGGGGGAGGATACAGACCATACAGCCCGAAGTCCCATTTATGATATTGCTTACATAATTTTCTCTCCACAGTGTAGGTTTCCCAAAAGTATTGTTACACAAACTATTAAATGGTAGAGGGGGAATCACACAAAACTCTCACTATCTATCATTTATGATGATCTTAGTTTTTTTTTATTACACTTTTTGTCTTTTAATCAATTTGTTCAAACACACCTGAAGAGGAAAGTGATGGCACAGAGCAGTCATATAACATGACTCAGGTATAAAATCTGTTTCTGTATGAGTTACTATGAACTGCACAATCCACCAGTGTTCCATAAATATCTTTTCTCAACATTCTCCTTAGGACTGAATGGTTTGAGTCAAGTATCTACCTCAGTTACCTCAGTTCAGTATTCACTGTGTGATAGATTTAACATTTTTATGCATTTGTTAATAACCAGCATTTTTTTTTTACTTTTAGCATTTTTCACAATGGCTTCCAGGTAAACTTCCCTTGCTTTATTTAAATCTATTTGCCATATAATCCAACTGAGAAATACTTAGTTGCACAGCAGACTGCTATTGTGAACCAACGAACAAGCAGAACTAGTTTAGACATGAAAATGTAATCTACAGCTATATCTATTTGGTAAGACCTAGCACACATTTATTTCGGTACTTAGATGTTGTTTGATAACAGACAGTAGACTACTTATGAGAAAGCACAGGCACACTTAAATATCAGGACAAATGTCAAACTAATTAGACAGCCTGGTCACTTCACAAAGATATTTTCAGCAACTTTCAAATAAAACCATGCAAACCAATGGTATTCGCATCAGAAACGATTTAATATTATGACAACTGCAACATCACGGTAAAGTGACAAATGCGCTATGGAGTGTTACTGTAATCTTTATCTTCTTAGCATAAAAAAAAAAACAATAATATATATTTTTAAAAGTTGTCAAGTAACAACATGGCTAACTTGGCATTGGTTATGAATCATTTCAGAAGCTCTGAAAAGTCACTCTGAAATGTATCCTTGTCTTATCTCTGCCCTACCTAATTCTTTCTTTTAAGCTTGTATTTCTCCATGTCATATTCTGTTTACTTGTCTTTGTTATGTAAGCTGTTGTTTGCAAAGGAGAGATGGGTAGTTTTGTCATTCATGGTGGTTATTTGTATGTGAAAGATACCTGGAGGATGACATACTACTCCAGTCAAATATTCCTGTATGCAACCATGTAATAACCATGAGTAATGTTTGTGGTGTACTGGATCCAATGTTATACAATACAATAAAACAATGTTGGCAGCAAATCTTCAACAAGTGGGTGGTGTAGTTTGGTTCGTCATGTTCTGGATACTACACTGCATACTACTAAGGGGACCGGTATGTAGTATAGAGTATGTATGTACTATGTAGTATAGAGTATGTAATAAGCTATTTCAAACACAGAATTAGAATGACAGAAACATGACAACAAAGCTGTTCGGCAGCATCTTCCATGACATGAATTATGTATGTCAGGTCTCATTGGTGGCCCACACGAGGTGAGGTATCACCCCATCACCCCTCCACTGCCAAGGCCTCCTTTCTCCTCCAGTCTGCCGAATAACTTCATCCTTACCATTTCTTTGGAAGATGGTGGTATGCATGCCGTCTGCATGCCCACATGTAACTTGCCAAAGTCTCTAGAGACACATAACCTGGAAAAACAATTGTCCTATTGTTGTGTATGACTAAGCATTTGGTTGTGACATTGCCTAGAATCATAATAGTTAAGCACTGTGAAACTCCTACAGTTGTGCCCTTTGGATTGTGTGAGCATAGGCACGCGTCACCTCGACACTGTGGTATGTCTAATTTCCCTAAGTTGTGATAGACGTTCTGTGTTCCTGCAGCTACATCCTTGAGGAGTGTCCTGTTTCTGAGCAAACAGATTTTGTATGCCTGGAGGAGGTTCATGCGTACCTGTAACATTCTCCAACGTCAGTATGTTCTCCATCTCCGAGAGAGAGCTTGACAGATGCAACAAGGCCAAAGTTTGTTTTGAAGTATAGCTGATGCGCAGGTAACATTACCTGGCAATGTAAGACTGCTCTGTGAATACCAGTGGGAGTATGTGTGATCATGGTAAAGCCTACTTGTACATATCTAGCGTCTTCATCATCATCATCATCTGTGTCCTTCAGAGCATCTACTGTTGTTTTGGGAACTTGTACCGTTATCATGACTTGTGAGCAGTGGTTCCTCTCCTGCTGCCTGTTGGAAGTTCTTGAAAAAATATTTTTGGTTGTGGTGATTTGTGAACCGTCATACATGTTATCCACCATACATACATGATACACTTCATGCACATTCATACCGATAATCCGATCATTTCCCCTTATTGATATGTGTCAATATTTCATGCAGAGAACCCTTTCTGGTCTGCTGTGGGAGAATCCTTGTCAGTACACTGAATACACATGATGTTTTGTTAGCTGCCACGTCTGCACGATCATTTCCTAGAGAAATCAAATACTTGTTGTTAGTTTGCACTTCACATTTACACACTGTTATTTGTTTTGGGAGGAGGAGCATTGAGAAGTTCAGCAATTAATTTGTGATGTGTGATCATCTTGCCTTGTGCCATTTTGCATGCTCCTACCAGTTCAGGTGCCTGTGTTGAATAATGCCCTGGCAATGGTCCTGATTTGATTATGTCGTGTTGTTAAGAACTGTACGTCTTTTAACTGTAATATTCGGCATTCTTAATAAAAAGTGTGATATCTCAACCAGCTGCCGCTGTCACGTGTGATCTACATCACGTGATGCGTTCACTGCTTCCTCAGCAGACGGTGGGGCGAGACAAGGAGGCACAGTATGCAGTACAACCCCATGTGGTTGTAACAATACAGAAGTCATACAACCTTGCTTCTCATCTGCTGTTTGCATGAATGACGGATCTGGATTATGTGATCCCAATGTGATCCCAATGCGATCCCAATGTGATCCCAATGTTGGAGTTTGCTGTAATGCTCACTTTTGCTCACAATTCACTTTTGCTCACAATTCATTAATCACATCAACAACCAAAAATCATTTACTCTCAGATTAAACCTTGAGAAAAAATCAGTGATCAGGCACCGATGGTGCTCTTAATAACATCAATGAGTTAACTTGATATTTTTTAATCCATCTCCATAATTTCAGTCCACCATGCCCCTACATGTTTCATTGGGCTTCAGCGGGTACTTAGGTTTACGAGGCATGTAAACAAAAACAATTCTCACAGGTTCACATCCTTTGATGAAGCTCATCTCACATTTGCCTTTTGACCACAGCACCTCAGGAGTTCGACCCGCCTTCTCAACCCGCCAACAAGACATGCGCAGTACTGTTCACCATTTGAAACACACTCTGCTCTAGCCAATTTCAACCACACATGTTAGTATTAGCATTTTGGCCTGCTTAAGTTCTCTAAACCAGTCATTCTCAACTGGTGGGTCCCAACCCAAAAGTGGGCTGCAGACAACTTGTAAAAAAAAAAAAAATGTATAGGCTACTCTTCTAATTTTGTACTTGTCTTTTATCTTGAAAAAAGACAGAGGCACATGCCATAACAACCTACAACTAAAAGATGGGTATTTATACCTTGCACCAATTTGTGGTGGTCAGTTTTTGTCAAATATTCCATCATAATATGAAATATGGAATACATAATTTGTCCACAAAACAAGGTTGTTGATTAGGATGCACTTAATGTAATATAACTTGTTTAATGTACTATAATTTGTTTTATGCTCTTATGATGGACATTTTAAAAGCTATTTAAATTTGACAAAATGTACACTAAACATATATACAACTTGTTTTTATATTATGAAGGATCATTTAAAAACCATTGAAATTGTTGCAGAAAAACAGAGTGTGCAGTGCTCTGGGGCCTTTACGACCGCTACTTTCGTCCATGTTAAGGTAATTTGTAGATGGTGACAGTAGTACATTTAAAGCACTTTGTGGCTTGTGCCTGTGAAAAGTGCTATATAAATGAATTTTACTTTACTTTACATTTAAAATAACATGTCTAATTCCGAATATGCGAACATGAAGCCAACTTAACCACAGTTACAAGGAAGAGAAAGACATCAGTCATGTTGGATAGCAGAGATCCTAAATAACAGCTGGTCTGATGTGATTGCTGCAATGCTTATTAGTTTGTATATTATTATGGTGCCTAGAAAAGGTTATTGGCACCTGATTTTTCCCTTTTAGGACCTACTGGCTCCTTGAGTAATTTTTCTGTCTGGAGCCCAGCATGCGAACCAATCTTGTTGCCATGGTAACCACCAATTGTTTACCCTTTTAAATAACATTTGTACTGTATAAAACTGGGTTGCGACTTAATGACAATGAGAAAATGTGGGTCCTGGACTGAGACCAGTTGAGAACCCCTGCTCTAAACCATTTAGCTTGTATGTCATATCTGGCCCTCCCTCATATATGTGTGCTATGTGGTGTAGCATGCACGGGTCCATGAAGTCATCGGTACACATTGGGTTAGTAAGACACTGCACAAGAATAATCAGTTCTGCCTTAATATCTCCTGTGGGACAGGTGCTCAGCGGCAGCCCATATGCATGAAAGAGCGGGTCTCATGACAGCTGCATATCTTGTACCGAATCAGATAATTTAACTTTCAGATCGTCCGGTCTGATTTTAATCTGAAGACTTTTTAGGCATGCATTTAATACCAACAAGGAAACCCTAAATTTAGTCCCCATCTCCTATAATGAACAGGTGAGGGGTACGGAGAACCACTAATGCACCAACCAACTGGAGATACCTGCCACTCACATGTGTGACTCACTACACTCAAAATACTTTAATAACAGAATGGCCTGTGCCAGGGTGTACACACAAAAAGGTTATTTCAGTTCCCCCTATTATTACAGTATTCCTCACCGATCAATATCAGCAACATTGGCTGGATAAACAGCATAACTGTCTTCACATTATCAACCATATTTAACTAGTAGAAATGCAGTAGCCTGCTCAGTTACTTAAACCTTTGTTTTTTCTTTCAACAGCAGTAACAGAGGTTTGTGAAGCATTTCTTCATTGCCAAGCATAGGAAAAATTGTGTCCTACCTGACCCTTCCGGACCGTCACCAGCCGACCCCTCCTCCCCTCAGTCATCATCCTCCTCCCACTGGTTTCTCTGTTTCTCGTGCTTGGTCTTCTTCTGCGGGCATTCTCATGCCCAATGTCCGCTTTCCCCACAGACATAACATGCGTTGTACTCATCGTCCATCGTCACGCGGGCTCACACCCCACGACCCCTCCCCTGCCAGGGTCCTCGGGCCAAGGCCTCCTTGATCCTACAGTCCGACAGATATATCATTCTGACACCAGACACAAGCCTTTCTACAGGCCTGAGACCTTCAGGAGTGTCTGCTCACACACACGCAATTTACTACTAGAAAGAGTAGAGAGAGAGCCTACAAGCATGTAAAGCATACCATGATCAACGTGTACTTGGACTAACATATAGTCAACATACCTTAATAAAGTGATTTACTTTCCACTTATTACTAAGAGTGGTCAATACATATATGAATACTGATGAATATGATTACAGAGAGACCAAATATAAATTTTGCCCCGACATCACTTAGTTGGAGGGGGTAACTGGGCAACAGCTTTAGCACCACCTATCGAGCTGGAGCAGGTGACAGCATAAAATTTTCAGTTTGCATATCTCAGATGATGCATCATGTTCTCCTTTAGCTCTTTTTGTTCCCGGCATTGTGTAGGCCTAAAAAAAATTTTATTTTCTGCACAACATCCTTTGTTCGGCAGGAAGCAAACTTAGCTGTTACCCCTCGTTTTACATACTTATCTTGATCTTTATAGACTGTTAATGGTATGCACGCACAAGGAACATGGCTGATGAGTACTTATGTAATATCTAAAGGAGATTTCTTTAAAACAGACTTTCTGCACATGAATCAAATACTAGGCTAACGGTTAAGGTCGTCACAACATAGCTACCAATGTTCTTGAAATAACGCAAAAATGAAGTCATCCGCACTTTCTAAATTCAGTACACATATATGTAGTTTAATTCAGAGTCAGAAACATAAGCAAATGTCTGAAAGTTTTACCATGCTAATCTATAAACAGGCAAAACATAACACAAACACTTTTGTCAGTTAAGTAATATTCATACTTAAGTATAGTTCCTCATAACACATGGCCTCAGAAGCCGTTTATTTCTTTTTTACCATCTGCAGCAGAGACTAACTTGACTTTTACAGCTTTTCCTGCATGGTTACAGCTCAAAAGGTTGATAAACGCCTGCTGTGAAATACATTTGAATGTGAAATTTAAACTTTGGTTTAAAAAATTCCAGTCTGGTCACTGATGATGAAAATGTCTTCAAAACTTATCTATCAATCTTTCAATTAAGAGGATTAATTTCTCCCTGTTTTTCTCATGTGGAGTGTCAACATTATGTCCAGAGGTGTTTTTTCCATGGATCATGGCATTCAGATTGTCTCTGTCTCTTAGAAGTGCCGCCTTGTTCCTCTCTAATGCAGCCCGGTCTTTTTCTAACTGGGCTCTGTCCTGATCAAGAGATGCTCTGTCTCGGTCCACAGAAGCCCTGTCCCTCTCTAGCTGCGCCCTGTCTCTCTGGAGTGCCATAATTTCCCTCTCTGCCAGATCCTTCTCCCTCTCGAATACGAGTCTCTCTCGATCCAGCTCCGTATGCTCTTTCTCCAGAAGCTGGCGTTCTTGGGCAAATTTGGCACCCTCAAGGTCCAGATCCGACAGCATTGTGGAGGTCTCATCTCCATGGAGGCTTGCTTGTTTCAGTGCAGCTGACCCCGGGTCCATTACCCGAGATATGCCTTCATCGTCCACCATCAATTCTAAAATGTCCCCTCCTACTTTCACCTGACATATCCTCTTGCTGGCCTGTGGTCCACATTCTTCATCGCTCAATGATGACATCATCGGGTGATAGTTGCTGTCAGGAAACTCCTCTCGTAATGCTTCATCGAGGAGGTCAAACCATTTCCACTGAGAGGACCTTGATCCTACCTCCATGCCAGGTGGAGGAAATTTTATTTCCTTTATTTAAAAAAAAAGTCAAAATCTATTGTTAACTTAAGTGTATCTTCTTACAAAGCAATGAGTACATTTTCTAAAGTGACACGTTACAAATCAGAAAGTACGGTAGACAAACCTTGTACTTCATCTTTAGGTTTTCCCATTTCTTCGCGATCTGTTCAACTGTTACCTTGTCTTCAAGCCCAAGCTCGTTGAGAATTGCGCTGAAATAAAGCAAAGATCAGTCATATGTACTGAATCGCTGTCGTTATTGCTCATCGCCAGCAGCTTAAGTTACCTCCACGCTGTTTTGGCTGCATTTCTTCTCCTGGTGAAAAGCGCCGCGTTCGCTGTTCGCACGCGTATCAGATTTTTTATGTCCACCTCGGTCACTACATAGCAACAAAGAAAGAGGCTGGTTAACCCCATTTAGTTAGCTAGCCAGCCAGCTAGCCAGATTACTTAAACTGATTGTGTCACCACCGCAGAAAGGTAGAAAAATGAACAAACCGTAGTGGATACATAATTTATTGGCCACTTACGTTTATATGTAAGTGCAGCGTTGTTCATGATTTATCCTTATCCGTTATTTATTTCTAAATAAAAGGGCATCTAAGCTAGGGCGCTTGAAAATAGTGTGCTTCCGAGAAGTGTTATTTCCGTAGAGCGAAAATGGCGTCTCCCTAAATCCGCCTTCAACAAAGTCATCCTAGCAAGTGCCCTAGCACCAACAGGTCCAAGCCGAACAACCAAAATTACTGGATTTTTTTCCAGAAAGAAAAATAGTTCAAATATTCTCTGACACATGTTAAAGTTAAAGTTCTGTGAAAAAGAAAATGTTTTAAATTTTAGATTATATTTGGTCATTACATTCCGAATGGTGATTCTCTCGACCAGACACGGTGTGTTAATTATCTCGCGCTGAGCTCCACGCAAAGGAAGTAAAAAGCATATCCTATATAAAAAAACATACATTTACTTAAAACAAACAAGCAAAAAGCACATTGTCTATCTGAAGTGCATGCAAAGATCACTCTTTGTGTATATGTGACCTCCCTCCCACATTTTATGCTTGTTTCCTTTCATTCTGCGATTCACACCTGTGTTTGTGTGTGTGTGTGTGTGTGTGTGTGTGTGTGTCTATGCGTCTGTGCTCTGATCACATATTAAGCAATTCATCTGTCTTCTCAGACTGGACCTAGTTTAAAACCTATCATCATCATCATTATCATCATCATCATCATCATCATCATCCCTATTCCTCAGAAAATGGGAAGTGTCGTAAGGCTTTGTGTTAATTGGGCATGGAACAGGCGTCAAGCTCATTTCCTGTGGGCAAATGCTACCGTGTTGAAGGCAGAATTTTAGTTTAAGGTCAGGCTTTAGGGTCTCAGTAATAATTCTATAATTAGGACTAACGTGTTTCGAATTCTATTTTAACCACTTGACCTTATCATGTGTGTAACATGCTATAAATAATAGAGTTGAACTTTTACTTTTGCTCATTAAGAAATGGTCAAGAGATCAACCCAAGGAACTTATACGCATCTCATTAACTGATGTAGGCTACTGAGTCTAAAGTTAGCATAAGGGTTGACAGGTTCTGCATTGCATGTAACAGATAGCCATGTTAAAACTATTATAATGAGACAAATGGTTCAGAGAAACAGGCTATTATTTATGAAGAAAGATCAGATTTTGCTACTGATTTCATCAATCTTTTTATTAGTATTTCTTCATCATGTTAGGTCCAGGGGGCTAAACTGTACGCATATCTCCTTGTAAGCACGTATGCTCTTTTCCCCTTCAATTATTAAGCATCTTCAGCTGTTGTAAGCCATTAAAGAGAAGATTATTGAGGTTATTTTGAGGTTATTTTGTGCCAGTGTATGTGTATGTGTGAAAAGAAATGGTCTTTCTCTGTCTCACACCATTTTCCATGTCTGAAAGAGGGGATATGAGACATCGGTTGCACCGTTCATTTCTCTGTGTGTTTACCCATACCATAACTACTCAGATCACAGACTTGAACCTCCACATATTTAGTAAAAGACCATTTGTACAAACAGCAGGTTCTGGGAGTGGCTGGACAGGGAAAACAACTGAAAACCTGGTATGGTCTGTGAGAACCTGTGTGACCCTGCAAGTGGAGGTGCAGTCTCTTTAGCACCCGCCCACTGATCAGGGATCAGAACGAGCCCCGCTGCAGCCGAGCAGATAGGCCGCACTATTTATAGCTAATCCTGTCAGAGCGAGGTCATGCTCAACGGTTCCTGAGACAGAGCGGTGGAGTTTGGCATCACAAATGTCAGTGTTTGGGAGAGAAAAGGCAGATGTATAAATTGTAGTGAAGTACACAGGACAGACACAGAGAAAGATAGAGTGAGTGAGATCTGCTTTGCTTGCACAGTTTATGAAATCCTCTGTCCAAAATGTCCTGTTTCTCTGGAAACTCTGTGTACAATTTTGAATTTTGAATATCTTTCTCTCTCTCTCTCAATATATATATATATATATATATATATATATATATATATATATATATATATATGTAGAGAAATCCTACCGCACAGAAACACTTTTCATGGCTGCACAGGAGCCAATACAAGATGAATAGAGGCTGAAATCTACCACACGAGGGAGGATCGTAGTTGCAGGCTGTGGAAAAATGGCCCCTGAGATCCAGCACATGACAGTGAGGTGCAAGATGCTACTGCAGGGCACACATGGAACACCATAGCCAAGTGGCTGGCATGATACACACATCTGTGTGGAGTATGGTCAAAGTGGGACACTTCCCTGAAAGTGGTAGAGAACAACCAAGCTAACATCCTCTGGGATAATATGCCAACTAGACATCTTGTTAATAAACAAACAGCACGAAAGCATTGATAGATGTGGCAATCCCATGTGATGGCAACATCAAGCACAAGGTACACAAAAAAAACTGAAATGCTGAGGGAAAAGCTCGAAATGATGCAGAAGGTAAAGGCAACAGTGTTTCCTGTGTTAATCAGAATACTTGGGTCTTTGATCCCCAAACAGGCAGATAGAACAACATCTGAGATCTCTGATTATATATATATATATATATATATATATATATATATATATATAGACCATACGTATAGCAGTAAAGGATGTAGAGATATATAAAAACTGTAGTGAAGTACATTGAGAGGGAGAAACAGACAGAGAGAGAGATGGGGGGAGAGAGAGAGAGAGAGAGAGAGAGAGAGAGAGAGAGAGAGAGAGATTTGCTTTGCTTGCACTGTCCAAAATGTCCTGTTTTTCTGGAAACTCTGTGTACAACAATTTTGAATTTTGAATCTCTCTCTTTTTGACTTCACACACACACACGCACACATGCACACGCACACACACCTTTTCTCTCTCTCTCTTTCTATATATATATACAGCTATCTATTACCTACTTACCTTTATTATATATATATATATATATATATATATATATATATATATATATATATATATATATATATATATATATAAGCAAAACAAAAAAGCAAAAAAAAAAATATATATATATATATATATTTTTTTTTTTTTGCTTTTTTTTTTTTTGCTTTTGCGCTACGAGTGATAACATATCTCAGACTACATTTGAGAGTAATAGGAAAATTTATCTACTAGTTTTTGGTAGTAGGCTACATGACTTTGGAGACTTGAAATATGGTCTCACGGATCAGAAAATGAGAAATGCCGTTGTCTTCGGGAATAATAATATTATAGAGCAAATCAGGTTTACGTTTAGATTAAGCATTTCTTCTTGTAGTACTGCAGATGGATACCTGTACCTGGAATGAACAGGAGCCAATAGGGATGCAAATCACAAGCTGTGCATCATGACGTAAATACTCATGGAGCTGTGTTGTGGGCGGGGCTTATTTTACAGAATGAGTTGTGAACACAGTTCTGCAAGTAACGTCGAGGGGATGTAACAGACACTTCACAGCGGAAAGTAAGTTTCAATGTCGTTGTTTCTAGTTTAGCTTTAACCACACCGATCATTATTTAATCAATTTAACTGCAACATATCAACTGTTCTTATATCTAATCGGACACAGATTTGATGTTTCACATGTAAACGTTCCTCCCAAATGAAACTGTAACATACGATGTGTAAAATATACACCTTTTCATGTTTTTCATCGTCACCCCTGATGCCCTTTTAAAGTAAGATACTCGTCAAACACGCAAAAACAAAAAGCTAATGGGCTGCATCTCCTGTAGCAGGTGGCGTGATGATGGATACAAGCTGTTCTTGCCAATTATGTGCTAAAACTAGCTATATGATTGGAGCACACCAGGCCGCCTCCTTGTCAACGGCGCACCTAGTTTCCTCTTGGGATTTAGGGTAGAATGCAAGTCGTTTGTCTCTTGCCATGTATTTCTAAAATAAATGAATTATAAAATGAACAAAATAGTTTTTTTCTACTAATAAAGAGTTTTGGAGAGTTTTAGCGTTCGGATGCAAAGATGGTACAGGATCTAAAACTACAGTCTTGCACATAAAATTCTGAAATAAAAAAAAATCCCCTGTAGCCAATTGGTTGGCCATTCAAGGTTGTAGTTAACCGAAGATGTGTCAAATAAGGCTAAAACAAGAACTAGCCTCATTCATAATCTCCATAGCTTTATTAAGGAAGGAACTAATTGGACCCTTATTAGTGTCAACTTTTTAGTTCAATTGTGGGGGATTTATGCATGTTATCAAATTATACAGTAAGAGTTAATTGGCTTCGTGTGTGCTGGTGGTATTGTTGGCCACCGCCTTGTGTTTGACTGGGATGTACTAACCGGAGCTTTAAATATTTTAGATTCATAAACATTGCCCCAGATGTGATACCTCTCGTCAAATATGTAATTTCCTCTAAATGTTTAAACATCCGAAACCACTTTTTTGGTTTTAATATAGACCTAATCCAGAAACGCTCTGTCTCTGTTGTGTTTACATCTGGTAGATTACGCCAGTGCAAATGTTTTTTTAAGAAATTCGGCAGTATCAAACCAATCGGATTGAATAGATTCTAGCATTTTCTATCCCGATTATTTGAATTTACCAGTACCAGTTTCCAGTACCAAGTATTTCTAATCCGACCCAACCCCCGAATCACCCTCAATCACGGAGTTAAATGTAGATCTAGATATAGCAAGGTTGTTTTGGAGTAGATGAACAGCAAATTTCTTACAGAAATTGAATAAATACCAATTTAGAGAACCCCCCCCCCCCCCCAAAAAAAAAAACACGATTGGTGTATGTTATTGTGAAGTCGTGCCTATTAATTGGTGAATGTCGTCATTACTCCGGTGCATTTTCTTTTCTACCCCTAGGCAGAAGAATGCAAGTTCATTCTTGTTCAGGTCACAGCTACTGACCAGTTAAAGACCATAGAGCAGTTTAAACTTAATTGAACGAATTAATAACAGAAGGAGTGTAAGGACGTGAATCCAGATTTCACTTTGGGACCTCACTTTGCAACAGTTTACGAGGATGGAAATTTTTCTTTTGAAATGGTTTATTATGTATTCCTTTTTTAAAACATAACTTATCTGTCCAGCAGGTGGCGGCTGACTTCTAATACAAAGATTTCCAAATACCGATCTGGATATTTCAGCATTATCTACGTCAACCTTTTCTAAATCCGAGATAAAATAATGGATCTCAGTTTTGTTCTAGATGGTTAAAAGAGGTACTTGGACATGTATATCTGGACACACGTAATCCAGATTAAATTTCCCTCTGGCAGAACAAACCACTTAGTAATGAGCCACCTTAGTGGGAAAGATATTTTTCCATACTAGAAATCGTATGAACTTTCTGAACTGTGGCAACATTGTGTTTGGGGTCCTCATGCTCAGTTTGCATGGCTCCAATGCTTTGTCTGGTACACGTGATCTTTTTTTGGTCAGTGAAATCAAATGGTGTTTAAAATGGGCTATACTGTTGATATCTGTGTTGGGGGAGGGCGTGTGTAACAGGCCATAATGGTTATGTTAAAAAGACGCACAATTCATCTTTACAGCATCACATTTTGTTCTTTTTATTATTCCTGTTAGAAAAGTGGTTTTTGTCATTTAATTGTTAACGAGTCTGCTTGGTTACGCAGTGTGACCTTTGACCTCTGGAGGAAGTAATTAGTTCAGCAGCAGGAGATGCTCTTGTTTTGATTTTCCACTGCTGTCATTCTAGAGATGTCTCTACGCTAGAATGTTTCCTCTTTTGATGTATTGATGGTGTGTTCACGCATACAAGAATGACACTAAGTAATGAGTTGCCTTTCTGAAAGCACATACAGCTTGGGGCAGTTACCAAATGAAAGGTTAAATGAGCTTTGTTGGAAAATGAGTGACAGTGATTGGAAGGGAACGTCTTTAGGGTGTTGTACATACTCTAACACACGTGGGTATGTTAGCAGTTTTATGACTAGTAAGTTTATTTATCTGCTATTCTGGAAACAAACTTTAGATGATTGCCAGCTCTGTTATCCTCCAGATTGCATACAGAAAGACTTAAGTTTTCATTGTTTAAGTCTGTGATACTGAATATAACAATATGAATTATCATTCATGTTTGCCCTTTTAATTATCATTTTATATTTTTTTACAATTTGTATTTAATCAAGTTTTGAGAATTGCCTATTTTGATAATTCCAAAATCTGTAGAATAGGCTATTTCTTACAGTTGGACTGGGCTTGTATCTGCAGTCAGAGAAAATGATGATGATTTAAAAATTCCTTCTCAGAAAACCCTCAAGCAAAACACATTGATGCAAAAAGAGCAGAAGCTTGTGTTCAGAAACTATTACATTCTGAGCTATTGCACAGTGTAATATCTCACCCATAAACAAAAAATGGGGTGTGTGTGTGCATGTGTGGGTGCGCACATGCAGAGAGAGAAAGAAGGGATGTGTCCTCTCCGCTGTGGCTTGTCTACTCTGTCGACTGGTTCTTCATGAGTACAACCACAGATTGCCTAATTAGATTAAGCAGGAGGCTTTCCTGTGATAATCATCCAGCCTTTTCCACTGGTGAAGACTGCCCCGCTCAAGACCTCTGCGCTGAAGGGCAAATTCTTCTCACTGAAGAGACAGAACATTCATTCCTTGGCTGTAAGTCTGGTCTTTGTGAATCAATGTCGGGAGCTTTTGGTGCTAAATGAGTGTCTTTAGAGGTATTGGGAGCTGTTTTGAGTGACTAGGTTGGCTGTTTTTTTTTGTATAGGTCTTTGGTTCAGCTTAATTAGAAAGCACATTTGCATGGGTTGTGTAGTTTTTGCTGTTATTAAAAAAAGTCAAATGTGCAAATCCTGTAATGAGTGCTGTAGTAAACTTGATTGTTTCTGTACACTAGTATGGTATAATTGTCTCTAGATCTCACTTGTTTTACTGGAAGAAATTACATTTTGCATTGACTCTAGAACTTCTCATCTTTAAGTTATGCATGTTGTATATTTGTCTAAATGCTTATTTGGCAGCAATTCTTACAGTACAGACGCTTGCCAGTTTCATTGTTTTTCCTGGGCTATTTTTAGTTAAGTGTTTTTAAATATTCTTGCTAATAAGTAGTTTTTTTTTCAGAGGTAGAATAATAATCTATAATGAATGAGTCGGCTGGCTCTTGTGTGAAATGCTAATGGTTGGCAAAAGACATTTAATGTCTTTTCCTGTGTATTATTACATTTGAATCTGTATCAGTTTTGTAGCCTATATACTGGCTAAATATAGAATCACTTTTAGAAGTGGAGTCTAATATTTTAGCTGAAATATTGGCCTTTCAAATGTTTTGGGCAGATTTTTCAGATGGAAGGCTGGTGGAATACATTGACTAACTTTGCGTGCTTGTTAACTACTCCAAAAATAGTTGACACTGGTCAATGTGACTTTCCCATTGATTGATCATGGTGCGGGCTTTGGCATGCCTGACAACTGTAGTCCACAGTTATGGGCAATCAATGTAACTTGCTTCTATTGTATTAGAATGTGAATGATCAGTGTGCTAAGAGTGCTAAAAACCTGCAGGGTAATGTCCCCTATTCAACATATGAAATGTTTATTTACTGTTAATAAAAATGCCATGATTCCTATGTCTCCCTTTCAGATGCAGCTTGGAGTGCACTCACCCAACCTGGATCTTCAGTGACCTCAGTCAAATCAAGATGAAAAAATACACACAGATGCATGAAGTGGATATATCTATTTACATGCATCCATTTACCCTCTTGAAATCTATAAATTCTGGATTTTGGAACTGAAGGTTTGGATTTCTCTGTGGGGAGCCTCTTCTTTGCTATTTCGCGGAGATATCAGAGGAGATATGTCCCAGAATTCCTTCCGTGGGTCCAAGTACAAGGCCAGCACCAACCATGATGCAGATTTTGGCTGCACTGTCAAAGAGCTTCAACTGCTCATGGATGCCAGAGGACCGGAAGGATTACAGAGAATCCAGGAGTGTTATGGAGATATTGAGGGACTCTGCTCCAGACTGAAGTCTTCACCCACAGAGGGTAAATATAGATCATTTTACCATCCAGAGATTAAGCTTACTGCCCTCTTATCTGAGGTGAATCTGATGCTTGCTGTGGCTAATAATACAACAACACCAAAGTACTTTGTAGCTCATTGTTCTGGCTTCCTGTGATTTAAGTTTTTGAGTTGTGATTTTTATTTTTATTTTTCCTTATACATCTATAATTAAGATAAAATGCGGAAGTCGATGTAAATTCTTATTCCCTGCATCAGATTTCAGATGGGCTGAAGTTCAGCAGTGGCCTGGAGAGAACCCTGTCCACATCAGCTGCCTGTGCTTTCCTTCTCAGATCTATTTTGATATTTGACATATGCTGAGCTGCTACCCCAGCACAAGTGAAGTCACCGGTGTTTGAGGGCACATCGGATGTCACTCACTTTGTTGGCAGTGTTGGGTGAAAAAGCAAAAAAGTTGATTTAGTAGTAGCACATTGAGGCACACTGATTGGTCATTATTATTGTCTTCGTGAGGCAAGTGGACAATAAATATAGATGAATAACACCATTTTTATAGCACAAAACATTTACCAAAGTACATTTGTCGGTCTACATGTTTTCCACGTAAAACTGACATTTCACCAAAATGTGTAATAGTTTTGACATTCTCAAGCTGCCTTCAAACATTTCTAGATTAGACTTGACTGTGGCCTTCTCTGTATCTAGTTGGATTGGCCATGGTTGATATTGAATACAAAATATATATATTTTAAATAAACTATTTAGATAAATGTGCTGGATTATAAAAACAATTCCTACTAATTAGCTTAGAACAACAATGATCTTACATTTCCCACGGATATTCCAGACAGACCTTTCTGTAAAATACAAAATAGCCAAAATGGTTTTTCCATGTTCACTGATATTTCTCTGGGTTTCATTCTTCATACAAGATAAATGACTTTCATCAAAGTGAGCTAAATGTGTGGGGCCTTACCTGAGACTGGGCTTGGCCTATGGGCTGGCACATTTTGTCCTGCTGTGCAGCATAGCATGCTGGTGACGTGTGGGAGCACACTGATTTATTACATGTAATCCCCCTCACCTCGAACCAGAGAGCAGAACTCTTCACGGCTCCATTCCCACACACACCTGGGCTGCTGAATGCTGCACACACGTCCTGCGCTGCATTGCTCTTGTTTGTACTGTGCGTGAAGGTGAAGAGAGCTGGGATGGCTGCTAGGGTTGGTGAACATGTTCACCGAGTGATCTGGTCAAGGTTTAAACAGTTTGAAGAATCAGGGATCACTTGTGCAGTGTGACTGAACAAATACCAGATATCCTCTGCTCTTGTAAACCATGATGAAACAATATTTGTGAGTTAACGTACAACAAAGTAGTTGAATTCACCATATTTAAGGATTACTGGAAACGATCAGCATAATTTATTTACCTGAGTAAATTCCACAATTGGGTTGAGTTGAGATACAGTTTTAAACCATGTTGCATCATGAGTTCACCAGAGTTTGAATATAAAGCATACTGAAATGACAATATGCAGCAGTATAACTGCAACATAGTACACTTTGTCCTATTGCACATAATGTAGCTTGTAATTGTTAGTCTGTTCTGGTTCTGCTCATAGTTCTCTGTCAGGTAACCAAGGTTGTAGAATCATGACAAGGATATGCTAGGGATTGCAGTCAAATGCAAATAGGGACTGGAAAAGTCGTTTATAGGCTTGAACTGTGTTCTAAAGCCTAATTGGTGATTCTCTTATCCGGATGAGGGAGGGGCTGCCTGCTGCTTCCCGGCCAAGATGTGGCAATTTGACTAACAACGGCAAATAAACCACCAAACACTTTGCCTTATAATTTTGCCGATCATCAACATTAAAGTTTGAATGTCTTTTCAGTTTATAATCACACAAATAAATATATAATGTGTTGTAATGCATTATGAGCTAGATTTTATGCCATAATGTTTAAATAAAATATCCCCTATATAATAGATGTCCAAGAGATTATGTGATTGTGGGGATGGTTCCAATAATTCAGAATTTAACCAAATAGTTAAAATGGAAGTGTTGTTTTGCTGGATAAAGGATTGCTATTTGGGGATGCACCCACAGGAGCAGAAAGCTGTATACTTGGGTTGACCTCATTCTTATATTTAGTTAATAATCCTACAAATCTCTTTCACAGTAAGTCATCATTCTGTGAAGAATCAGAGAGCTTTTCAATATTGAAATGGACCCCCGGGTTCTTGGCTAATCTGGTGTAAAGTTCTTACACACGGCTTTGCTGATTAGTCCTGTTCTCTTGTTCTGGACTTGTGTTCAGCACAACCGTGCACATATTGTGATTCTCAGGGGCCAGGGTTGTGATTGTGGAAATCTGACTGGGTGGTTTTCTTGGGTATAGTTTTTAGCTTCTTGTGAATCAAAATTAGAATGTTTGCACTTGCATTATGTAAAATAAGATGAATAATACAATGTGTCAAGGTCTGGTCAGTGATGCTTACAGGAGTGAAATCATTTGGGCTGTAATAGTGGACTGTTCAGAGAGTATCTAGGCAATTATCTAAACAGGTATCATACTCTGACCGAGACCAATACACAATCAAAGTGAGACTTAAATTTATTACAGCACAAGAACAAGGAGACATATTTATCCTGATAAATATTCTTTTTGATATTTGTGTGTGTGTTTCTCTCTCCTTCAGGGTTAAGTGGGCATGCTGATGACATTGCACAAAGAAAAGAAGAATTTGGGAAGAATTTCATACCTCCTAAAAAGCCCAAAACATTCCTTCAATTAGTGTGGGAAGCTCTGCAAGATGTCACTTTGATTATTTTGGAAGTCGCAGCCATAATTTCCTTAGGCCTTTCCTTTTATAGACCTCCAGATGCAGAAAGAGAACGTGAGTGCTTCAGGTATTTGAAGTGTATCAGTATCCTGCATATTGCAGCATTTCTCTCAAAATGGCTGATATGGCAGAGAAGCCTGAGCTTTAGGACGTTTGGCTTATTTGAATGCTTTGAGTTTTCAAGTAACTCAGAACTGCTTGTTTGAGCACGTTGCTTGTTCTTTTCTAATTTTGTATTTGTAGGTATTCAAATACAAATTTCTAAGCTAAATGATTTAAGGCAATTGTGGATATTTTTGTGTGTTCCCAAAGTAAGAAAGTGCTGGTTAATAAAACCAGGTTCAGGTTGTAGTTTAGCAAAAAATAAAAATAAAAAGTACTAATCGTTCGTCACAGGAGAGCACCTTGCTAGTGTGTTGGGCCCTTATCTCCCTGTGGCAGTGTGCATTCTTGTGCGTGTCCCGCTGCTGCTCTGTTGACTGACTGTGGTGTCTGCTTCAGGCTGCGGAAGGACGGCCAGCATGGCGATGGACGACGAGTCTGAGGCCAGCTGGATCGAGGGTGCCGCCATCCTCCTGTCTGTCGTCTGTGTGGTCTTCGTCACTGCCTTTAATGACTGGAGCAAGGAGAAGCAGTTTCGTAGCTTGCAGAGCCGTATCGAGCTGGAGCAGAAGTTCGCCGTGGTGCGAGGGGGCCAGGTCCTTCACATCCCCGTGGTGGATATGGTGGTCGGAGACGTCGCGCAAGTGAAATATGGTGACCTGCCTCTCCTTCGCCCTGCAGCTCTGACATTTTACGTCACACCTGCTTCACATTGCTGAAGCGTTGGCAATAGAAGCAGCCGAACAAAACGTTGTCTGCATTTTGGGTCTTTTCTACCTGTTCTAGCTGATTTAAAAACATTTGTTTTGGCTTGTGAAGTAATGCGGCTCTTGGCTGCGTTAGAGGCTTGAAGGTCTGAATGGTGCTGTGTCTTCAGGTGACCTCCTCCCTGCTGATGGAGTGCTGATCCAAGGAAATGACCTGAAAATTGACGAGAGCTCTCTCACAGGAGAGTCCGACCACGTCCGAAAGACACGGGACAAAGACCCCATGCTGCTCGCAGGTTTTGAGTCCTCAGTTTTTCTGTGCCAGATACATTAGTGATGTTTTACTTTAACCAAACATTAAGTGCTCTCATTCCTGCACAACAGTTCAGTAGATTGAATTTGATTCACTAAAACTTTGATTAATTCAGAGGAAGTTGCGCTACACTAAGAGATTGCCCTGTCTAAAGCCCAGAGACAAACCCTCCTACAAACTGCAAGCCCAGTTGTTTTATAGTAAATAACTGATGTAGGTAATGTAATGCCCTTCAAACAATTTTACAATGAACTTGAAAACAACTTAAAATGATTTTACTTACCCACATCAGATGCTTCCCTGCATTAAATAAAATATCTCGCAATATTGTATCCGCTTCTTTGTTTCCTGCCATGTTTCAGCTGCTTTTTGGTGCACTTGTGTATTATCACATGTCTTACTGCTGCAGGGACCCATGTGATGGAGGGCTCTGGGAGAATGCTGGTGACCGCTGTGGGTGTGCACTCTCAGACCGGGATCATCTTCACCCTTCTTGGTGTGGGAGACGATGACTGTGAAACTGAACAAGAGGGCAAGGAGAGGAAGAAGAGGGAGAAGGAGGAGAAGAAGAAAAAGGCCGACAAGAAAAATAAGGAGAAAAAAGACAACCAAAGTAAGGCTGCGGGTGAAAGTTGCCCTTGTCTGTTCTGCACTACTATAAGGGCAGACGTGTCTGGGTTGGAACACACTGTTGCATGTTTAGGGTTCGTGACGTCAGCAGAAAGTGCACAAATCTGGGCACTCGAAACATTCATGTGTTAAATGTAAACGCTGTTAACTGTAATGGGCTCAGGTTTCCATCTGTTTTGGTAATGCTGTTTTTGCATAATGTGCCTCACTGGATGACTGTCTGTACTACTCACTGTGTGCACTGCAGATACAGTGAGATTGCATCCACAGTTTAAGACATAAAGATGGCATGTGTGTAAAGCAGGCTATAAACTGAATTCATTCTCATACTTGTGTATTAATTTAGTTGATTAGTGGGTGTGGCCTTTGGTGGACCTACATTGCACCCTGTGTTTTTGGAATAGGCTCCTGCCTTTCACTACACTGAATGAGATGAAGTTTTCAGAAAGACAGAATGAATGGTTGGTTTCAGAGCTACTATGGATATTTGGTTTCCTATCCACTGATGTAGCAATACAAAGCTATAACATTACATCCTTCAGGCATTACTTAAACACATTTTTGTCCTGCATTAGTATGATGTGTGAATATATCATCCTTTCTTCCAACAGACAAAAACCACGATGTATCTGCCAAAAATATGGGTAAGGACTTTAAAATGCATCCAGTTTTCATCATATTGGGAAGGTTTTGCTTTGTGATGGAATCCAGAGACCTTCCTTGCTTGAACTCAAAGCTGCCACTTGTGGGTGTTAGTTCAGTGGGCTGAGTTGTACTGTAATGTGTGGTGTTCTATGGTTTCTTGAGGGTCTTCTTAAGGTCTGAGAACATCCACTGCCATGTGGTATGGCCCAGTGACTTAAGAAACCAGTACTTTTGGCTTATACTGATTGCTGCCAAGGGGATATAGAGCCCTCTGATGTGAGAACTCTTCCTTTGTTGCACATTACATTGGCACACGTGCACACCCCCACACATTGAACCTCAAAGGTTTCCTTCCATGGAGTTTGGAACTATTGAATTTGGGATTTTAGTTTATTTTGATTGAAGGTAGGGTGTATTCATTTTTGGTTGTTGTAGGATGTTCAGTTTCAAATGGTAGTGTGTGAATTGGCTTAGCACAGAACTCATCCAGGGTAATCCCTGGCCCAGGATTAACGAGCACACCAGAGAAAGACTCCTAATATTGCATCTGACTCCACATATGGTGAAAAATAGTCTTGTATGAGTGACCCTAGTTCACTGCTTTTTGTGCAAGAGCTCATTTGTGTAGTTTACTAAAAATGCTTCTGATGATTCACAGCTCTAAATTAACATGTATGTGCATGAGTATGATATTGTTTAAAGTGGAATTTAATGTAGAAAGAGTCAAAATTGCTATGTGGTCCATGAAGCTTTCGGGCAATAAGATATTTCAGGCAAAAATTCTTCACTCGCACAATCACTTGTACACAGTATCAGAATCAGAAGCTTTATTGGCCAAATATGCTCACGTGGCTGGGACCAAGTTAATAATGCTGAATGGAATAAGATATTCTCTTGTGTTGTATTTGATTAAATGTGTGTGACACCATTAGTAAGAATATACTGCTGTGTGTGGGTATTGATTGTCCATGTAAAGATGGTGCTAGTGTGGAGACTCAGCCTCTCAGCAATGAGATTGAGGTCAAGGAGAAGACCACCAGCCTGCCCAAGAAGGAGAAATCCGTACTTCAAGGGAAACTCACCAAACTAGCTGTGCAAATTGGAAAAGCAGGTTAGAATGAGGGAATAATTTGCTATTGTGACTGGCCCCTAACACTGGGCCCCTAACTTTTTTAATTTTCAGTTTGTTTTATTGACATGTATCTGTTTTTGAAGTCTGTGTCTGTGTGTGTGTGTGTGTGTGTGTGCTCTCCAGGTCTCTTTATGTCCGTCTTCACAGTTATTATCTTGGTGGTGCTCTTTATGGTGGACACCTTTTGGGTCCAGGGGATTCCATGGATCAAAGAGTGCACTCCTGTCTACATCCAGTTTTTTGTCAAGTTTTTCATCATAGGAGTCACAGTTCTGGTTGTGGCCGTGCCTGAGGGCCTCCCCCTTGCTGTCACCATCTCGTTAGCCTTCTCTGTCAAAGTAAGAGTTTTGCATGTGCATAATGCAAATGGTTTCATAAATGTAATTTAATGGATGCATTTAACCACATGATAACTTGGCTCAATACATGCCATTTCATATATAATTGAAAAGCAATGTAGAATTGAAAGCAGTACTGATCAAAAGATGCTCTGTCTTTATTTAGTCAGTGTGTCCAAATTTTTGTCTTTTAGAAAATGATGAAAGACAACAACCTGGTGAGACACCTGGATGCGTGTGAGACGATGGGGAATGCCACTGCCATCTGCTCGGATAAAACGGGCACCTTGACCATGAACAGAATGACTGTGGTGCAGGTGTATGTGGGAGACCAATACTACCCCAGTGTCCCAGAGCCTTCTCTCATTGCAAGCAAGACCATGGACCTGCTTGTCTTGGGCATCAGCGTTAACTCGGCATACACCACCAAAATTCTGGTGAGAACCAACGTACAGTGTAGTTTATACGCATGTGTGTGACTCTGTGTATGTCCCGTAAGTAATGTGCCTATGTTACTGCTGATCAGTGATCTTGAAGAGAGAATATTGAACCTAAACTAGCAGGGTATCTTTTTTCTATTTTCTCTGAAATGCGTCTGTGGTGTGTGTGGCGTGTGTATCTAGCCCCCTGAGAAGGAAGGTGGACTACCCCGTCAGGTTGGGAACAAAACTGAATGTGCCTTGCTGGGGTTTGTTCTTGACTTGAACAAAGACTACCAGGTCATCCGTAATGAATACCCTGAAGAGAAACTCTTTAAAGTATACACCTTCAACTCCATAAGGAAGTCCATGAGCACGGTGCTTAAGTGTTCTGACGGAGGCTACAGGATGTTCAGTAAAGGAGCCTCTGAAATTCTCCTGAAGAAGTAAGTTTGCATTGAATCTAGTATAGGTGAAGGTGAAAGTCATGCTTTACTGTATATTTTAAAGTTGTAATGTTTGTTTGTTTTTTTTTTTTTAAAGATTAAATTATATTGAAAGCATTGCATGTGTGATTATAACCGATACTTTCTGAATTGACATCAGTACGTTCTTTTGTATAAATGCTTTGGCTAACGCGTGTTCTACGTGTTTGCAGGTGTTGCAAAATCTTGACGGCTAGCGGTGATGCCAAGGTTTTCAAGCCCAGAGATCGAGATGATGTAGTAAGCAATGTGATTGAGCCCATGGCCTCTGAGGGCCTGAGGACCATCTGCCTGGCGTACAGGGACTTCCCTTCCTCCGAGGGAGAACCCGACTGGGCCAATGAGGCAGACATCTTCACAGGCCTCACCTGCATTTGCATGGTGGGCATCGAAGACCCTGTGCGGCCGGAGGTGAGGCTGATTTAACTTCCTGGGTGCACTTTTGTGTCCTGGACTTGTGTGTGTGTGTGTGATGGAGGATAGTGGAAGCTGATTGGCTGATTTAACATTCTGCTCTTCCTGCGCTGTCATTAGCGTACATCGGTGTGGTGATTTCGGGGTATAACCTATTACTCTCTCAGGTGCCTGACGCTATAAAAAAATGCCAGCGAGCTGGCATCACTGTGCGCATGGTTACTGGAGACAACATAAACACTGCGCGTGCTATTGCCACCAAGTGTGGCATACTCCACCCTGGAGATGACTTCCTGTGCCTCGAGGGCAAAGAGTTCAACAGGCGGATACGCAATGAACTAGGGGAGGCAAGTTGCCAACAATTCACCAGGATGTGTTTATATCAGGATGTGTTGGAGCTGCATTATATGGAAACGTATGGTTATGTTGTCATGAATAATGGCTAATCAAAGATTATTCAGTCAAATATTTGATTGTAATCCAATACTGAAATGTTATCATACAGGAGGAAGATAAATATCATGTCTCGCGTCAGTGTGCTGTTTTGATTCCTTTCAGATTGAACAAGAACGCATAGACAAAATCTGGCCCAAATTGCGAGTGCTGGCAAGATCCTCACCAACGGATAAGCATACATTAGTAAAAGGTAAGATTTTAGTGCGTGTGTGTGTCTGTGCATGTGTGTGTCTGTACATGTGTGGTTGAGGGGGGTTGGCTAAAGTAAAAGTTAAACAATGAGTTTGGAATTTCTTGCTCAGGAATAATCGACAGCACTGCTCTAGAACAAAGACAAGTGGTTGCAGTAACAGGTGACGGAACAAATGATGGCCCTGCCTTAAAGAAAGCCGACGTTGGTTTTGCAATGGTATGCCCATCAAAAATAATCACAGTACATTTCTTTTGTCCTCCATTTTGATAAAACTCTAAAATAGAAAACTGTCAGTACACTCTGAAAAACCCGTGAAATACTACCGAAACACGTCAATTTAATCTGACATGTCCATGTGATGACGCCTTTAGGGTATTGCTGGAACCGATGTGGCTAAAGAGGCCTCCGACATTATCCTGACGGATGACAACTTCACCAGCATTGTGAAGGCTGTAATGTGGGGGCGAAACGTCTATGACAGCATCTCAAAGTTCCTGCAGTTTCAGCTCACTGTCAATGTGGTGGCAGTTATTGTGGCATTCACGGGAGCTTGTATCACACAAGTTAGTGTATTTAATCTACAAGTTAATCACACACAAGACAACTAATAGGCCTGATTTGGGCAGCGTCTTCGAGATGCTGCTTGTATACAGACATTTTTTTTTCCTACTTCTAATCTGATTCACTCCCTTTACGAAACTTCCTCCCCAAAGGATTCCCCGCTGAAAGCAGTGCAGATGCTGTGGGTGAATTTGATCATGGATACGTTCGCCTCACTGGCCCTGGCCACCGAGCCGCCCACCGAGACCCTGCTGCTGAGGAAGCCGTACGGTCGCAACAAGCCCCTCGTCTCCAGGACCATGATGAAGAACATTCTGGGCCATGCAGTCTACCAGCTTGTCGTCATCTTCACTCTGCTGTTTGCTGGTGAGCCCTATACCTCTGTATTTGTACCAAATTATTTACTACCAGAAAGAGTGGAGGACTACAGTTACTGGTTGAGCTGTGTAGCAAACTTGTGCAAAAGCTGTAATGTCTTAATAGGTCTTTATAGGTTATGGATGGCGCATAAAATGCAGGCCAATAGCAAATGGCCACTGTTCACTTTTCTGTTGGACTGGAATAAGACCAGACCGGAGTAGATGCTGTACACATACATTCTTCTCGTGGTTTATCTCCCTGACAGGGGAGGAGATCTTTGACATCGACAGTGGCAGGAATGCTCCGCTGCATGCTCCACCTTCGGAACATTACACCATCGTCTTCAACACCTTCGTCATGATGCAGCTTTTCAACGAGATCAATGCACGCAAGATCCATGGCGAGAGAAACGTCTTTGATGGCATCTTCAACAACATGGTCTTCTGCGTCATTGTGTTTGGAACATTTGTTGTTCAGGTAAAGTGAAGCCAACAGTATTTCAGCAATGTTCATCTTCAACTTGCAACTTGTGCAGGGAACAAAGAGCTTAAAAAACAAGCTTGAAAATGTAATGGGCTATCATACTTCATTACAACTTAATTGAATTGAATTGCTTTCTTTTGCAGATCATAATTGTGCAGTTTGGTGGGAAGCCCTTTAGCTGTGTAGGCCTCAGTATTGAGCAGTGGCTGTGGTGTGTCTTCCTTGGCTTTGGATGTCTCCTCTGGGGTCAGGTGAGGTCACTGTGTCTTGGTTTCAGGTTTCTCTTAAAAAAGAAAAGGAGAAGAAAAGCTTTTAAAAATATATATTAAATAATATCAAAGTCCTTATTTATACTTTGACACATTCACAGCTGATCACTGCCATCCCTACGAGGCGTCTAAAGTTCCTGAAGACTGCTGGCCATGGCACACAGAAGGAGGAGATCCCTGAGGAAGAGTTGGAAGAGATGAAGGACCTAGATGAGATTGACCATGCTGAAATGGAGCTTAGGAGAGGGCGGATCCTCTGGTGCAGGGGCCTCCACAGAATCCAGACTCAGGTAGACGCCATGTGCGCCACCATTAAAGAGCTTTCATTATTCGCATTTACATCAGTGCAGTATAGACATTTTTTTTGTCTCTCTCCTAACCTCCTCTGACAGATTCGAGTAGTGAATGCCTTTCGGGAAGCTTTGTCTCCCTACGAAGGCCTGGAGACCCCAGAGTCTCGTAGCTCCATCCACAACTTTATGACCCACCCGGAGTTTCGCATCGACGACTCTGAGCCTGCCATCCCCCTGATTGACGACACCGATCTGGAGGAGGATATGCCCACAAAACGCAGTGCTGAGCCCCCCTCTCCTCCTCCTGTTCTGTCTCCTCCTCCTGTTCTGTCTCAATATAACAGGAACAATAATGCTATAGACAGCAGAATCTTTCAGCATCATGAGGATGTGAACACTGCCATTTCTCGGGCACCTGGTAGCCCACTACACAGCCTGGAGACATCTCTCTGACTCCATCCATTCTAATCCCACACTAGAGCCATGCAATCAAAGACCAAGCCAATGCTGTTGCATGCGAGCATATTTAGCAAGTTATAGGATATTCTGGCAATAGGAGAGGTTTTTCCATGGTCTGTGCACCAACAAGCTGTCCTACAAGGGAAAAAAATAAATCAATATTTGTACATTGCTTACACAAATGATTAAACAAATAACAAAAAATAAAATGTTGACGGGGAAATCTAGTTTCTCAGTCTCAATGCAATTGCCAGTTTTTACTGTACTTGTTGAAGCAGTGAAATGCAATGGTTTGGTTGCTTTGTAGTAGAAATATTTTGTTTACATTGAAAAGGTCTCATTTTGCATAAAATTGGGAACAAAATGCAAATTGACACCTATATAGCTGCTACTCCTCTGTATGCGAGATTTATTTTTAGCTGTATACAAATTCATAGAATGATGGTGATCCGGTAGGTGGGCTCATGTGTTTACAGTGTGTAAAATATGCAGAGGGAAATGGGGTATTTGTGGAAATAATAATGTAACCAGACACTCTTAACTCTTTATTTCTGAAACAATTGGTTGCATTAATTTTCACTAAATGTTTGTCCACATCAAAACATCAAGCAAAAGTGTCTAGAGAAGAGAGCGTCAAGGCAGGGCTGTCTGCTTGAGTGCAGTGTGCATGATGTGTAATGTACTGTCTCAAAAATGCTGCCCGTTATTTCTCCAGAAACATTGAACAGCAACTGGAATGTGTCTAACAGGTTGAAATTAAATCTTTGTTGATGTGGGATGCATTTTCTCAGCAAAAATAAACTTGAAAATATGTGATTATTGATATGAAAACATTTACCGGTAGTTTACAGAGTAGGCCATAGGCAATGGTGGGTTGTGCTGCATATCAAAAGTATATTATATTAGAAAACTCATAAGAAACAATGCTTTTTGTTTCACTGTAGTTTCATTCCTATTTTGGGAATAAATGTTTATCCATCTGTTTATGGATTATTTTTGCTATTGTAATATGTGTAGCAGTGTTATTTGTGATTGTGGTCAAACTTATTTGAAAGTATGAGTAATATCTATGGTTTTTGACAATAAAAAAATATTAGCATTTAATATATAACTATTGTACATTTACTGACACCTATACTAAATTACCTAAACACTGCAGCTGGCACCAATAGTTAATGATTTTCATGCATACTGTATATGTAGTTAGTCTTATAAACATAGCACCTATTTTATTAGAAGCAATTACACATTCTTCAAATCCTTTCACTGGATGGCCAGATGCCCTGGACGTGTCCTTTTTTGGGATCTAGAAAGATGTGTCTGCCTGTGGCTTTACTTTCTGCAATTGCTGAGGTAGTTTTTGCATTGCTTTGATGATTCTTCAGACGTCTTGCTTTCTTTACACTTTGCATACTAGCATACTAAAGTAGGTTGATCTTCAGAAAGTATACTTGTGTACATTTGAACCACTGAAACGTGTCCAGTGAAGTAGTGGATTTTATAGCAACTGATTTGGTTCTAACATACTACTGTATTTACTTTCACGTAATTTTTCTTTACGTTTTATTCATCTGACTATAATCAATATATCAAAGTACTCGAATTTAAACGTGCTTAATATAATGTTGACCATTTTCGTCCATCAAGCATGACCTTTCATGGAGTTTATTGCCTTCTAAATAGATAAATTCCCGTTTTTTTACTCTAAGTACTTTAAACCTAGGTACATCCCCTCATATGATTGCTGCCCGTGACATTTTGTCAACCAATGCCGCTTCACATCTTACACCACGTGATCTTTGAAATCCGGCCGCACGCGAAATTTGAAATGAGTGTGACGCGGTGTGTGAGACACTGGAGAAAACTGGCGAAATAAAGCGAAGCGAAAACTCGTCCGTCCGTTTGTAACTGAAAACATATAAATAGAAGGTAAGCAAATGTGAATGAAAACGGTCGTAGTCGTTATGAACATGTGGAGTGTCTTTCCTTCACGCTTGGTCACTTAGCTTGCTAGGTTAGCTAATCGTAGCAAAGGTGCTAACGACAAAAGCCAAGCAGCCACAGCTGAGGTGGTGTGTGTGTGTGTGGTGGTGTGTGTGTGTGTGTGTGAGGTGGTGTGTGTGTGTGTGTGTGTGTGTGTGAGGTGGTGTGTGTGTGTGTGTGTGAGGTGGTGTGTGTGTGTGTGTGAGGTGTGTGAGGTGGTGTGTGTGTGAGGTGTGTGTGAGGTGGTGTGTGTGTGAGGTGGTGTGTGTGAGGTGAGGTGGAGTAGCGGCTCTAAACACAAGCTTACATTGTTGTAGTATCTCCTGTATCTTAAAAGAGCTCTTCAGTACACTAAATGAAACCCAACAACATTCACAACGAAGACTGTGCGAATGACACTGGCCAAGTAGCTCATTAATGTTGTTTATTTGCAGGACTTTGGACTTTCCTGGAGACCATGACTTCACTAGCCAGCGACGGTAACTGTGTTAACATGGCTGCATTAGCAAACAGCTAACTAAACCAGCTATAAGTGTAACTAAAAGCCACATGTAGTAAACTCTGTGGTTAGATAGCTCGCTGTCTTGTTTATTGTACAGTGCGTTTTAAATACATGGACACGAGTTTATTTTGATCCCGTGTCGTAGATAATCACGTTTTACTTCTGTATTGTTCCTTCCTAGATTTTTGCTCACTGACTGAAGAGAAGTTTGATTTTGATATTTCACTGTCACCGGCAAGGTTTGTTTACATTTTGCCAGTTGCTGGTTTCATTACACACATGCAATATAACTGTTACTACCATTTAGACAACTATGTTGTAATTGTAAGACCTAATGGCTGGGGTGGAGAGTAATGTCCATAGCTTTTGTCAAATAAGATACCTTAATATCGAATAGCAAATTTCACTTGAACATCCCAACTCTGCATAGATTGTTCCATTTAGAACTGCATTATAGTTCACATAACCTTACAGGTACAGGCTTTGGAAAAATTTAGGGCAAGTAATAAAGCAGTTTAGACCTTCATTTTTATTTGGCAGTTGGGGGTTTTTTATGCCCTTATGTGAGGGTGGGAAATCAAACCCCAAACGTGTTGGTTTACATTTCAATGTGCTGTCTGTAAATAATTTGTCCGTCCAGTTCTAAAGGGGATCACGACATTGAAGATGAGGTCTTTATGGGTCCTGTTGGTCATAAAGAGCGGTGTATTTCCCATGGAGTAGAAACCACAATGAAAGACAATGTAAACAGCGAGACTTCTGTGGGTGAAGAGCCCAGCTGGAGGCCCCTAATTGAGGAGAACTTTGAGGAGATCTGTAGAGAGGCTAATGTTTTAGCCAGCCACATAGAGAGGACCATTATGGAGCCTGAAACAAAAAATATGCCAGCTGTTTCCATTGTGCCTGGAAACACAGAAAACTTTGAATTGGACTCCTCAGCCAAGCTGGGTATCTTCAGCAAGCCCGCTGATGCTCCTAGCCCCATCAAGAGGGAAACCTTCTGCGTTCAGGACAGCCCCATGAAACAGCTGCCACCAGCCATCCAGAAAAGACTGCAGAAGATGTGTGGTGTCTCTGCTGGAAAACCAGGTATCAGCACCTCCAGCCCTCTAAGGAATGCAGTCACTAAATTGGCTCCTCGAAGTAAGAGCCTACTGCCAAGTAGGGGGCTGGTATCCAGCAAACCTTCAGCCATGGGTAACTCACGACTATCCTGCACTCAACCTGCACCTCCAAGCAAAAATAGACTCCCTCCACCCAATAAAGTAAGGCAACTTGCAGTCACAAACTGCAAAAAAAAATTTTGGCTTTGAAGTTTAAGATTATGCATCATTAGACGTTTAGTTTATATAAATGTTAATGTTTCAGGCTGGTTTTGGCCTGACACGAAGCCCTGGCACTAGAAACACAAGCAAAGCAGGCTCTATGGAAGACCTCCTCTCTGATGCAACTAGTGTAACCTCTGATGTGAGTGATTCTTCCTTCAACACAAGTTTACCAGGAAAGAGGACTCTCCCAGGCTCTAATAAGGTACATGTACACGACATTCCTTTATTTAAGAATGCCTTGAATGGGAATGGACATTTTAAAATATCATCTATGTCATTTGACTAATATCTCCATAAGGTAATAGGTAGATTTAAATAATAAACCACGTATGAGTAGATAAAAGCTGGTAACTGGTTTTGAGATTATGTAAACTGGTGTTGCTCCTGGGTTTTTGTCAATCAGTCTGAACTAAGAGGCCCTACTGTGCGTAAAGCTCCTCTGGTTCCCAATGGGAGGGTGATGGACCGAAGCAGAAACACCTCATCTTCCTCCTCTTCTGTGTCGAGTTTCAATTCCAGCCTGTCTGTCTCTCCAACAGGAAAAAGTCAGTATTAAACTCAATACCTTTACTTCCTGTCCTGTTATTCAGTTTGAGATCTGTACACTTGTAGCTTCTAGGAGAGAAGTTGAGATGTAATAACTATACTCCGTTTTGTTGAGGTTGTACATTACTGTTGTCTTCAAAATGCTGCCATATATACATTTAATATAGTACTGTGGAATTAGTTGAGCCATTAGTGTCAATGTAAATTAAGCTGTTTCAAGATGCATTTAATGAAAAATAGTAAAACAATATAAAACAGCCTGTTTGGTAGATATTTGGTGCAATCCATGGTTTAATATTCTATGATCACTTATCATGCAGGCAAACTCAGTTCTTCCCTGAACACTAGCATGAGTAGCATCAGTGGTCGTGTTCCCAGCAGTGGCAATAAGCTGCCCAATTCCAGACACAAATCAGGCACCATCCCCAAACCTCTGGAGTCGTCTTTTGGGAGGCGAACATCACTCTCCGTTCAGGGTGGGAAAAGCAAAGACCCTCTGCACAGGCCTATCAAGGCCACTCCCATTAAGAGACCAGACCCTGCGTCTTCCATTCAGCACCAAATGCCAGCCAAGAAGACCATGGAGAGGGCTGCATCTATGCCTGGCATATCTATACTTGCTGCTAAGACTGGAAACACTGTTAAGATGAACTCCAACCTGAAAGCCTTTCTGGCACCTACTCCCACAAATTCACTGAAAGGAGTGCGTAGATCTGAAGGTGAGGCACAGTAGTGCAGTAGCAGACTTCAGAATTTAAATTTGGAGTAGCTCCGAATTAACGGTGATCAGCAAATTTCTAATGTGCATGTCCATATGGATTTATAGTTACCTCATCTCCTGATGTCCCTCGAATTATGAAACCAAAAAGGCTGATGTCCACTTGCAGTTTGGAGAGGTAATGTAGCAATACTCATTTCAAACATATATTGTTCTACAAAATTTTCAGCATTCAAACGGTGGCTTTTATTTTTAATGTTTTATCTTCATGTGTTCAGTGTTCCTCAGAGCCTTGCAGTGCCTGTACCGCCGGGGCTGCAGACCCCTTCCGCTGCAGCTGAGAAGCCTGTGCAGTCTAAACTGAGGCGGCCTTCTGCTCTGCCCACCCCTGTATCCCGCCGGGTGTCTGGTATTCCCATGCTCACACCCAAAAGCGTGCCTCGCCTTGGTGGTTCAAGCCGTACCCCAGAGCCGCGGTCACCAGCCTCTAGCGTGGGGATGGGTGATGCTAGGTACTGCAGGATTGGGTTTTTAAATTCTATGCAAATGATAAATACCAAAATACCAGTAAAAAAATAAAATAAATTCATGAGACATTATGCTTAAAGATTGGAGGCTTGCTGTCGTCCTCCCTGCTGTACTTTCATAGTCTAGAAATGTAATTATGCTCAGATATAGATATAGTAATTTAACATTGGTCAAATTGCTTATAGTTATTTAATAAAAGGTTGTGACTGTTTAGCCCAGGACAGCTGAAGCAGATTGTGCCCCAGGGAGCAGTTGAGCCGACAAAACCCGAGGAGGAGTCCTGTGATCAGGCTGTGCTTCAGCCTTGCTCCCTGGTGTTTAATCTGGAGGAGGACGCCGATAGACCCACTGCTTGTGAGCCAGCAGCAGTGCAGAGTCCTTCCAAGATATTCCCAGGTCTGACTCCTCACCAGCCCAAACCTAATCTCCCAAAACACTTGACGTCTGCGGATACCCTACACAACAATCTACTGAAGAAGCTGGAGAGACAGGAAATCAATGAGGTAATAAACAAAGTACTAGTCTCGTATAAGGCTTTTTTTATCTAAAGAAAGATCCATTATAAGGCACTATAATGATGAGCAAAATAGGCTCTGTAGTCTCCATTAACTGTTCTAGCCATGTATCTTGAATAATGCCTTATGCTGTAATAAGAGTTTATTATTATGACTTGTTTAGTTCTGCATTGCCAGTGTTTGTGTGGAACTTGGCGTGTGCAATCACGTCTTCTCTTTATTTGATCCAAGGTGATGCTGGTTGATGCACCTCCTCCTGTTTTGAAACCGGAGGAGAAGGTTCTTATTGACCTCTCAAACACCCCAGACCTGATCAAAACCATCCCAAATAAGGGTTTTGGTGGCCAGGTGAGGGATGAGTTATTTATTTAGTGTGATTTTTATTTTTTATTTTCCCTTTAAATATTTTTCAAGTATTTCCCAGTGTTAACACATTAGCCTTGATTTCTCATGATTTTCTGATTTATTTTGTAACAAACACTTTATTTTATTCCAGCTGATTGATCTGAGCTCCCCCCTTATAAAGTGGAGTCCAGAAGAGCACAAGAATAACACTGCGAATGAACCTCTGCTTATCAACTTGTCCTTTTAAAGGACATGTGTACGGTGAAACTGGAAAATAAAACCGGGAAAGGAAAACTGCCAGTTAATTTAAATGTACGGATGTATATGTGCCTGTTAAGGCCCAAATAATAATGTAGATTTTATTACTACGGTTGATCACATGTTAAGTGATTTATTTTAGTATGAATGAAAATTACTGTTTAGAATAATTTACGTTTTGATTGTATGTTTGTTTTCCCAAAAGGTACAAATAAAATTTATATTCTAAATGTAGTAGCAGTTTAACTGCATTTTGACGAGCGTTTTTATAGCATGACTTTCTAGACTGTCTCTTTCATTTAAAACTTTAACATAGGTATATAGATATGTAGTATAAGTTATATAGCAGTGTGTGAGTATATACACATATAGTACTGTAGGTGGCAGTAAGCACACAATGTATTAAAGTTAGATTTGACCGGGAGAAGAAGAGTTGGATGTGGCGCATGAATTGAAGAAGCACGATTAGTAACAATTGTAAAATACTGAGTGTGTCATTTACTGAATGGTTCTGTTCAGTAGTAACACGGTTTACATCGTTTGTAACGGCTACTCGTACTGACCGACGTTGTGATTTGATGTATAATTGTTGGAAATGACAACTCTCGTTCTGGACAATGGCGCTTACACTGCCAAGATTGGGTATAGCCATGAAAAAGTCAGGTAATGATTCTCTGTCTATATTAGTTGGCTAATACAGATTAATGCGATCTCTACACTTAATGACCTTTTCGTCTTTTTCCAGTGTTATTCCGAATTGCCAGTTCCGCTCGAAGACACTGAGACTAAAAACTTTCACTGCCAATCAACTAGATGAAATCAAAGACCCATCTGGATTGTTCTATATTCTTCCCTTTCAAAAGGTAGTTAGATAGATGCACAGCGTAGGCGTGTCTAAAAGTTTGCTTTTGCAAAACATATTCAATGGTGTCTAATGTTATTTTGTATTTCAGGGTTATCTTGTTAATTGGGATGTGCAACGCAAAGTATGGGATCATCTGTTTGGAAAGGAAATGTTCAAGGTACAGACAGATTATACTGGAATACAACACTGCTGCATAAGCTACGAGCAGTACATCAGTGTTATGAAGATCGTTGCCTTCGGTCATGAAATGACTCTCACGTAGAACGTTTTAATTACAAATGGTTACAGGTGGACTTTGCTGATACCAACATAGTAATAACCGAACCATACTTCAACTTCATGTCAATCCAAGAATCTATGAATGAAATTCTCTTTGAGGAGTACCAGTTTCAGGCGGCTCTGAGAATCAATTGTGAGTTCTTTTATGTTCTTTGTGCTTTATCAAAGTTTAAGAACATAATCTGAGTATTGTAAACGAGTACTGTCGTTCTGTACATCAAATGGTTCCCTACAAAATGTACTGTATTTCAGCTGGATCTTTGAGTGCACACAGATACTTCCAGGAGAACAATTCAGAGTTGTGCTGCATTGTAGTGGACAGCGGCTTCTCCTTCACACACATCGTCCCTTACTGTAGAGGCAGAAAGATGAAAGATGGTATATGCAGGTCAGGTGTTCACTGCCACACTTAATTACATCTGAACATTTCCCAAGATGGCCTGTTGGGGCTTTGTCATTCATACTGTACTTTGCTTTCGGTTCTGCAGGATAAATGTAGGCGGAAAACTTCTCACGAACCACTTAAAAGAGATAATTTCATACAGGTAAGATTAAAGTAAAGATGAATTACAATGTGTTAGAATGATGACCATGAACACTGATGCCTTGCAGATTAATCAGTATGGGTGTATAACAGAATAAGTCAAATTACTAGATCTGAAAGTTTGTCCTATTACTGCAAATATAGGAGCACAGAATGAATTTAATTGGGCCTAATGTTTTATGTTTGACTTGAAGGCAGCTACATGTGATGGATGAGACATACGTGATAAACCAAGTCAAGGAGGATGTGTGCTATGTGTCACAGGACTTCTACAAAGATATGGGGATTGCTCAGTAAGCTGTGCCTTTAGCACATTATTACCTACCACACATTTCTGGAAAGTAATTAATTCAGAATCATTCTAAAAAATATTTTTAATCATTCAAAATCAGCCGACATTCTGTTTGTCACTTGCTTTTTTGTACAGGTTGAAAGGTGAAGAAAACCTTGTTATGAGAGACTATGTGCTCCCAGACTTTAGCTCCATCAAAAAGGGCTTCTGTAAGGTGGGAAAGCTGGTTAAATGTAAATTTTTCATACTAGACTTTAGATCTTTGCATGGTGTGTCCACTGTCTATTAATAAAATGTTAACTTGTCCTATACTCTTGTGTTTTTTGTTAGCTTGTCCTCTTATGTCCTATATTTTCACTTCAAGCTTAATTGTGAAAACTGATATTAATTTCCCATGTTTTTGGATCCTATAGCCTCAAGAAGAGATGAATTTCACAGGGAAGTATAAGACTAGCGAGCAGATTCTGCGACTCACCAATGAGAGGTTTGCTGTTCCAGAGATGCTTTTCCACCCAGCGGATATTGGCATCCAGGAAATGGGCATACCGGAAGCAATAGTGAACTCCATCAGTAAAATGCCTGAAGGTAGGAGAGGGTGCAGCACCAATCATGAAAGCCACATGGCATCACACAGTCACATCACGCTTATAACTTAACGACTCAGCAATGTTGTTTTTGATCCTCATGCAGAAATGCAGCCCCACTTCTTCAAGAACATCATCCTGACTGGAGGCAACACCTTGTTCCCAGGGTTCAGGGATCGTGTGTACAAAGATGTCCGTGCCCTTGCCCCTACGGAATTCCAGGTTTCTGTAGTACATCCACAAAAGTGAGTTCGCAAAATGGACACAAAAAAAATGACTGAAAATGATTATTCATTAAAAGTGCTTTACTCTCTTACTTAAATGTTGTGTTCACATTTCAGTCCCATCAGCTACCCTTGGGAAGGAGGAAAGCTCCTAGCAGAAAACCCAGACTTTGAAGAAATGGTAGTCACACGGGACGATTATGAAGAAAATGGACATTTTATTTGTGAGGAGAAGTTTGATGTTTAATGTTGCCTATTATTTATAACTGCATAATATCGTTGTCATCTGCCATGATATCGCTAGTATTTCCAGTCTCCTGCAAGTGAGACTCTTGAATGTTGTACATTTTTGTTGTTTTGTTTTTTAATAAGTTTTTTTTTTTTTTTTTTGTACAGTGCATAAATAAAGAATGATTCATCACGATTAACATAATTAGTTATTGTTGCGCTTCTACTTCTCTTTAGTACCTCAGCGCAGCATATTTGGTGATGCAGAAGGATAAAATTAGAAACAGACCAGTCAACTGCAAACAAAAAAGATTTTATTTGTACTGAGATGTCTCAGGAGATCCCACACATACAATGCATGTACATGCTCCCCACCCTAAGAGGCAGAGACACTCCAATCTTATATACTGATTCTCCTCATATCTGTCTGCTCTTTCAGTAATCTTCCATTCCATAGATGGAGTTGAAAACCATTTCGCTCCCTAGTTATTTCCCCAAATGTTCTAAAGCATGTATGTTTCTATTCTATATAGATTTTCATACATGTATGTTTCTTCTTTTGGACCAACCTGTTCTCTGTAACTGAGTGCACTGATATTACTGATACAGGGTTGCCAACTTTTCAAGATCGCTTGGAGTGAGATTTGAACCTGGAGGAGGTGGCGAGTGTAAATTGTTGACGAGGAGTAGGGGTGCGGGTGGCGAACGGAAATTGTTACCGGGCGGGGTGTAAAATAGACACAAATTAAGTATTATATCGCGAGTGGTTGGCGCCAGAGCGATCAGAGGTAAATTAGATTTTTTTCGGCGTGAGAAATCGGATGTGTGTCAACGTGTGAAAACGGTCAAATGCGTGTGTCTCACTCTGTGTGAGAGTTGGCAACCTTGCTGATATGCTGCTTAACTCTTGTAATGCCCCCAAACTTACGAATATACTTTTGTAACTTAATGCACCTTATGGCGCATTCATATCTGGTTTTAATATCAAGCTTACTGCTAAGTAAAGAATATTTTCCCAACACTACATACATTATTTACTCCCAGAAGGACGCACGCTGCCGTTGTAGCTTGTATGTCCAAGCCAAGGTCATTGTGTGCAGATAACGAGCTGTTTGACACCTGCACTTGTGAACAAGGTTATTGTCAAAGAGTCATAACGCACAAACGAGACGCTACAAAGGGCGCGTGCAGTTGTTGCCTATACCCTCTCGCGTGCTCGTTTATGGCGCGAACGATTCGCTTCCACAGCTGAACTAGCTAACGGTTGGAGATATTTGTGAGTGAAAACTTACAATTTAGTTGTCCTGTTATCTAGATTTTTCCCCCACAAAAATACAGAGTGACCTAATTGACCCGTCAATACCAGCACAATACCCCTGTAAAGTGGGAAGCTGACGTTTAGTGGGTAGCCGGCTAACGCTAACTAACCTAGCAGTAATTCTAAAAGCTAGCTTAGCTTAGCTAGCCACCTATCTCGCCACTTTTCATTTTATTCTTTTTAGGAAATGGCGACAACAGGAAGAAAACAGAGCAAGAAAACCAAACGGACAGAAGATCCCACAGACTTGCATGCATTTGATTTTATTATAGAGGATGAAAAGAAAGGCTTTAGCGGTTCGGATGAAGAAACTAGAGGAGGTTTCCAGTCTATCATATTTTATGAAGTACACAGAATAAAATGCTTAATGCACAATTTAGCTGTTCTATAATATCAGATTACAGAGATAAATGTTCAGTATCAAGCTGCTATTATTAATGATATCAATAAACCAAATTACTTAATCATTAATAAGTAACAAAATAGTAAAAAGAATCGACACCAAATAATTGCAAAGGAAGTGAGTGTCCAGTATTGCTTATCAAGGTTAATACTGGCCTACAAAAACACTGCCTTTGCAGCAAGATGATTCAGAAATGGTGTTAATTACTTTGTTAGTGTTAATAACTAAGGAACCTTATTGTAAAACATGTATACGGTGATACTGTATATTAACTATATAAAACCACAGCTATAGACGCGATCGTATCTATCATTCTAAAGATAATTTAGAAAATTCAGATAATTCTTGTCTGAATGCTTTCTTAGAAACTTCTGCTGTTGATAAATTGGGAAAGAAAAGATCTGCTAGTTCATTTGAGGAAGGTGGCCTAAGTGTAGGTGTGGGGTGAGTTAAACATTTGTTCTGTGGCAATATGGTTAATTCTTTGGATGAAAACTGGTTGATAAACAGATAACATGTTTTTTTTTCTTTTTTTACAGCAATGAAGTTCAGACAATGTTGGAAAGATTTGGAGGTAAGGGAATTCCACTTATAAACAGGCAAGCTCAAGATAATGATCTAACTTTCTGCTATTTTAAGCAACTGTCTTTCAGTGGATTTGTTAAACTTGACATTTTATTGTAATAATGCATATTTAAATGCATAGCTGACATCAGCAAAGCAATGCAAGCCAAGAGAAAACGTTTAGAGGCTTTCACCAAAAGCTCTCTGAAAGGTAGCAACCAGAAAATAGAGCATTTGTGGAAAACCCAGCATAACCAGAGGTAAATGTGCACAGTCTAAAGCATCTTATGCTACATTACACTTGCATACATTTGAAAATAAAGAATATTTGAATACTTTCCCATCACAGGCAGAAGCTCACACAGGAGTACTCCCAGCAGATGTTCTCAACACTGCAGCAATGGGAGACTGATGTTCATAAATCTGAGGAGCAAGAGGAGAAATTGAATGTTAGTGCTGCTAAATGTGTAGTGAAGGCTTACGCTGATTTACAGTGCTTTAACTCATTCTTACCTCTGCAGGACTTGTTTAGGCAGCAGCTAAAGCTCTTCCAACAAGCTCGAGTTGTGCAAAGCCAAAAACTGAAATCCATTAAGGAGCTGTATGAGCAGTTTATCAAGGTTAGAGGCTGTAAGATAACATGTTTTGCATGCATTTCACTACAGCTGGTCAGAAGAGTTAACTATTTAGTTTTTTTCCAGTATACCTGTAAAGATTTCTGGTTGTTTATATATGGAAAATGCAAAACATGAAAAATAATGTTGATGCATCCTAAATTTGTGTTTTTTGAGAAGAATTATAATGATGCATTTGGAAACTACACTTCAATATTCCTATTAATATTTATAATGTATAGGCTACATGTTTTTGTGTTTATTGGAGTATGTCCTCCTATATCTGTTCTACAGAAGATGGAAGAAATGGAGAGGAGCCATGAGGCGTTTCTGCAGGGAGCACAAATGGAGCTGAAGAAGGAAATGGCCCTTCTGCAAAAGAAGATCATGATGGACACAGTAGGGGCATTCACACAATTTCATGTTATTTTTCTTAGGTCTTATGGCTAATCTACCAAATGCATATTTTAGTCTGTTTCACAGGATGGATAACATTGTTACCAATGATTACCAACATTGTTACCAATCCACCTGTCCTGCTGTGTGTTTATGCTCCAACTGTGTTTTTTCTTATTACATGTAACTGCATAACTTTAGAGGTCAATTAAAATCTCACACCACAGCATTCTACATGTTGCATGCTGAATTTAGAATTATAGTATACAACAATGTTGTCAGAGCAACATTAGTGTCATCATAATAATTATTAAACCGGTTTGATCTACTAATCTTCTTTACAACTAATTCATCACTATTAAGTGATCAGTACTTAAAAAAAACATTGTGGATTTGCCAGGGAAAATAATTCAAAATGAAAAATGAAAATGATAGTTTTGCTAACAGAATGTAACTCTGTCAGAAACCATTACATGTCTCTGACGTGTCTAGTGTGAATTGGGGATTGTTGACTTTTGTTACTTTTTATCACAGTGCAATTTATCACAGTGGTAATGTCCTTCTGCAAATTTTTCTTAGCAACAACAGGAGATGGCCACTGTACGGAAGTCCCTTCAGTCCGTACTCTTTGAAGTGTAGGCAGCACTGGACAGTGAAGGTGACACTGGACAGTCCAATGACCTGTTCGTACCTTTAATGCTCATACTGTCTTTGTTTATAAATGTTAGTCTTAAAGAAATTAATGGCTTCATATTGTTCCTATTTAATTTACTATGCTCTTCTTAAACTATTTAAATGAAATCCTGTATATAGTCCATGTCATCATCCAATAAAGAATGTTATATTTAAATATTTTAATTGTTTTGTCATGAGGTCATAACTTCTTTATAGCAGGTTAGGCCTTGGAATAATGTCCTGAGGCAGGATATATTTAATACTAGTACTCCGTTACTGCGTCCAGGATACTCACTGCCCTACATAGTGTTACCCTGCCCTAGTGCACATAGTCCAACTAATGAAAGTATTGAAACCCAATGCAGAGCGGTTGATGGGTCAAAAAAAATGGTAACACACCAGCTACCATGCCACCCTGTTCTGATGAAATTTATTTTTGTTCATCTAAAGACAGTCAAGTAGTGAGAAACTGACCATTGATAAATGGGATAAGAGGAGGCAGACAGATTGTTTTACATCAGGTAAAATAGTGTCCAGTAAAATAGTGTCCAGTTACTAATAAAGTGGTTGATGAACGGGTAAAATGTCCAAAATATTTTTTATCCGATGATTTTGTTAAAACAGTTCGAGTTCATGCACAGCGAGCCTAGACGTCATACAGTCGTGAACGTGCAGGTGTCCTCGCCATATATGTAATCAGGGCTCTCAAGTCTCACGCATTGAGCGTGTGACACACGCATTTGACCGTCTTCACACGCTCACACGCCACACCTCCGATAAAGGGCGGAGCATGTGTCAATCATTTTCGAATGCAGCCAATCAGATACTAGACTTTTGTTGTCAATCAATTTTTATTAAGCCAATTATCAGCCAGAGTTAGCTGTCAATCATTTTTTACTGCAGCCAATCATCTTAACAGATCTGCCAAAAGAAGGCGGAAACTGCACGGAGAAGCTCTTTAAACAGAAGTATATGCCATTCTTGCACAAAAGTAGATGAATAAAAACATTAGAAGAGCTATGACTTTAGACATTTTTAAATAAAAGTTTAAAATACTTCTAACTTGTTATTCTGCAACGGCACTTTAATGTTTTTTTTTCCTTTATTGCACGTATTGCATCATTTGTACATCATTATATATATATATATATATATATGTGGCAGTGTAAATTGTTAGCAGAGGGGAGGTGTAAATGGACACAAATTAAGTATTATATCGCGATCGATCGCCAAGTATAAGCGCCTCCGTCGAGCAGAGCGTTGAGGAGCGATTTCGATTGGAGGATCGTGCTCTATTTTGTATTATTAATTTTTTTGCTGATGCTGGTCCAGCGTTTCGCGTGCCACTGATTATGCCTCGGCGTGCCAACGGTAGCCCGCGTGCCATAGGTTGCCGACCCCTGCTGTAGAGCCTTTGAATATTAAAGAGCCGGCGCTAGGGGGGGGCAGAGGGGGGCATAGGCCCTTTTCACAACAAAACGGAAATACGTCACCGCCGGGTAAAACAAGTTCCGGTACTCGCAGAAGATAGTTGTTGTCAATTCACCTCAGCATGGAGCGTGTGTTTACTTCATCCCTGTCGTCGCTGCCGAGACTGAATTTTAAATACGTTTCCAGTATCGTTGGAGAACATTCAACAACGAACGGTTCCAAGTTAAATAGAGGCTACAAATTGTTTGTAGAATAATTTATTCACTTATACCAGGGTAAGCTAACACCAGCTAGCACTAGCTAGGTAACTAACTATTATTTAAGGTATAGCTGGTTCCATTAGTCATCCTACGGAGTGGTAAAACAGTCTATATTATTATGTTATATATTATAATATTACATATTATACTGACAGCTTTAGTTAACAATATCTAGCTAGGTTAAGCTGTGCGATTTTTGGCCCATTTTCAGCCGATTTTTCACTCGTGCGACTATTTTTGCGATCGGGCTGAGTTTCGGCTCAATCGCGTGTCGTGCATCGTATAGTTTACACAGGTAAACGAGGAGCGATTCACACCTCACGACCAACTCCCGATCAGAAATCGCAGCGTCGCAAGAATATCAAACATGTTTGAAATTCAAATCGCTCCTCGTGAGAGTATCACTGTTGAAGCAGCTCCACGAGCCGACTCTCCCTGCGATTTAGTCGTAGTTTGAGCTGGAGCTGAGTACATGATTTAAAATATCGTACAGTGTACGCCCAGCTTTAGCAAGCCAAGGGACGTCAGCTATTGATTGTTTGGTTTACATCAGTATCAATAAAGTTCATGACACACACCAAGTTATTACGTGTTATTGTTTATTCAGTGTCCAATATAGTCGACAGCAAAGTGATGGTCAGAGCTGGATGCTACCGAGCAGAGCTGGATGCTAGCGGATCACAACTAGTTTCAGAGCCGTTTCAGTGGAACAGTTGCTGTCCGCATTTGAAAGAGCAAACTCTCGAGTAGTAGATGTTCGTGGTGTACTGCCAGCCGAGAGCTTGCTCTTTTCTAGCTAGATGCTATCGGATCACGGCTAGAAGCTATCGGATCACGGCTAGAAGCTAGCGAACCGGGGCTAGAAGCTATCGGATCACGGCTAGAAGCTATCGGATCACGGCTAGAAGCTATCGGATCACGACTAGAAGCTATCGGATCACGGCTAGAAGCTATCGAACCGGGGCTAGAAGCTATCGGATCGGGGCTAGAAGCTATCGGATCGGGGCTAGAAGCTATCGGATCGGGGCTAGAAGCTATCGGATCACGGCTAGAAGCTATCGGATCACGGCTAGAAGCTATCGGATCGGGGCTAGAAGCTATCGGATCACGGCTAGAAGCTATCGGATCACGACTAGAAGCTATCGGATCACGGCTAGAAGCTAGCGAACCGGGGCTAGAAGCTATCGGATGACGGCTAAAAGCTAGCGAACCGGGCCTAAAAGCTAGCGGACCGGGGCTAGATGCTATCGGACCGGGGCTAGATGCTATCGGACCGGGGCTAGATGCTATCGGACCGGGGCTAGATGCTATCGGACCGGGGCTAGATGCTATCGAACCGGAGCTAGAAGCTAGCGAACCGGAGCTAGAAGCTAGCGAACCGGAGCTAGAAGCTAGCGAACCGGGGCTAGATGCTAGCGAACCGGGGCTAGATGCTAGCGGGTAACAGCTAGATGCTAGCGGACGTACGTGTACTCCCAGTCGAGAGCTTGATCTTTCAAACGCGGACAGCAACTGTTCCACTGAAACCGGCTGGGAACAGTAACAGTACTGGGAACAGTAACAGTACCGGGGACAGTAACAGGGAACAGCACCAACTTTTAGCCGCGAGCTTTAGCCGTCTGCAGCAGTGAAATGCTGGCTACACACAAAGATGCTCCGTATCACAAAGTTTTCCCCTTCATCCCTCCTAATTGCACAAACCCATTTTCTTTTCTGCTCGTCGTCAGCCGGAAAACCGTAGAAACTGAGATACGACTGTTTTTGCTTCGAGATCGAGCAGCCTGGTGCACTGCAAAAGCTCTTGTTATTGGACTCTGCCATTGTTTAATGTGTAACGGAAGTAACTTTACCCTGCAACGAGAGTTTCCAGAAGAAAAAATGCGGAAGTGTGAAAAGGGCCTATTGCCCCCCCAAATTGTGTCTTTGCCCCCCCAAGCACAATGCAAGCAACGGCTTTTTTTTATTACCTCTGAACCAATCACAAAAATGCATTTTGCTTTACAGCGTGAAGATATTTCCTTGCTTATTCCTGATTGGCTCTTTGAGTCATATAAAAATCGGCAGACCGCCCCAAACGGTTCAGTTCGGCAGTATATGTTCTGTTAGTGTGAGTGAAAGACAGGTATACTGGTAAACACTCTTCTGAGTAGTGATGGGCAAATGAAGCCTCTTGAAGCAATGAAGCTTTCCAACCCTTTGCTTTGCAAAAAGGTTCATTACTCGAGGCTTCATTCATCACTCACTAGTGACATCTGCTGGTGAAACTGTAACAGCCTCGTCATTCAGTTGGATCATACTTTCAACAATTTGTAAATGCAATATTGTCACAAAGTTTCAATCAAACTCATGTTTAGTAACAGGAGAATCAATTAAATCATACTTAATTGTCATGTTTTAATTATTAAAATGATTTGTAGCCAATCTAATCCCTGACCATTAGTGGTTGTGTTGGGTTTTCTTGTATGTCATGAACGTATTTGACAATGAAGATATGTTGTACTTTACTATATTGGGAATTGAGTGGTTGTTGAGGCAGACTGAATATTTTGAGTTAGAAACTGATTTAAAAAAAAAACAAAATGTGTTTAAAATAATTGCTTCTTGGGGGTTCTAGATCTGGTTTGGTAGTCATGGCCTGGTGGTTAGGGAAGGGAAGTGGTTAGGGAACTGGTCTTGTAACCAGAGGGTCGTGGGTTCGATTCCCAGACCTGAGGCCATGACTGAGGCGCCCCTTAACCCTCAATTGTTCACTTATATAAAAATGAGATAAAATGTAAGTCGTTCTGGATAAGGGCGTCTGCCAAATGTAAAATGTTTTTAACATTACAAATAAGGTTTGCCTCTTCCAATGGTTTTAATCTGTTTTTGATGTGTGAATCTGATGTACATCCTGATCAAACAAAAAGAATTTAGAACGTTCCAGATTTTAAATTTAACCACCTTCTACAACACGAAGCAACAGGGTTCGTAGCGCTTTTATTTTGAAAAACGATACGCAAAATGAAGCAATGACGTGGCCGATGTAATGCGAGGCCTCGTTTGTTGCTGATCACGTGATTTTGCTCAATCTAACACAAGCTCCGAAGCGGGGCTTCATCGGACACGCCCCTTTTTACTCGGTACACGCTTCGAAGCGTAGCTTCAGATGTCCCATCACTACTTCTGAGTTTAAACTGACTTCCACATGGTAATATTTGCTTAACTGTGGTTTTTCGTTGCTTTAATGTTACTCACCTCTTACATAGGTGTTGCTTAAATTATTTTATTAGCCGTTAGCGGTTAGGCTAACTTGGTTCTCCTAAACCTGCGCGAACGGCGGAAACGTTTAAATACTTGCCGCGCAGTGTTGTCCGAAACGATATGTGGTAATAAAAAACAGGGGAATGAACATTTACCTGACGAATTTTAATGTTGCTTTTTCAGATTTGAAAAGTGCTGGAATTTAGGCTAAAGTACTTGAAAATGTTGAAATTGTAACTACTTCGTTTCACAACAAATATCTGTCTGAATGAACAGTTCTCTTGTCTTAGGTTAACAAATACGAGCCTCTTGTAATTCCAGGACGAAACATGAGAGAACGTGAAGACGTTAAGATTGGGCGTTTTGAAAGTGTGATTTAAAAAGCGAATTATTTTGAGTATATGTATAAATATTTAACTTAATTAAGTTTATCGTGCTGAGAAATATTGAACTGGACCTTTAAAGTGAGGTACAAGTGCTTTAATTCCACCTTGTATAGGTGTATGAACCCGGCAAACATGACATTGTTCATTGCGCTGTGGCGCGGCGCGCGCGAAGTTGCAAAATTCGAGAGGTGCACGACACCGCGCGAGGCTGCTCTTTCCCCCGTGCAAGCCGTCGCGGCTCATGGTTTAAACCATAGACATATATACATAGACGCCTCATCGAGCGGGGCAGCCCGCTGCTGCGATACGTAACAGCGTCCGCCATATTGGTGAGGGCATATGTGCCAGTAAGGCTAATGCAAGTGAATGGAGCGAACTTCAGAAAGTGCTCTTCTACAAAGTATTTTTAGCTAATGTTCGTCATCGACCCACTCACATATAAACGTTAATATATTTGGAAATTAAACAATCACCAAAGACAATATTTATGACTTTTCATTATATTTTAATTGTAATTTCTGAATAAAAAAATGTCAACCTATGATACAATTGATTCCGTTTTTATATTTACAGTAATTAACATTTATGAACATATGTACACACACATCATCAATATATGAAATAATAAATAAAATATTTATTTATATATGTACACATTAATATCTATATATATATGTGTGTACACATTAATATCTATATCTATCTATATATATGTACACATTAATATCTATCTATCTATATATGTACACATTAATGTCTATATCTATATGTACACATTAATATCTATATCTATATATATGTACACATTAATATCTATATATCTATATATATATCTATATATCGGTCTATATCTATCTCTGTATATACTGGGATCTCTATTGTTTGAAACTAATACCCTTGGAAAAGAACAGTCTTGCACAGCTTTTTCCGTGTGTTACCACTCTGCAACTTAAGAGTGTTCAGCTTGGCAATATGGTGCAGTCTCAGTTTGTGGAAGACAGACACAACTTGAGACATCAACATGAAATGGTGGTTGTCAATTCCAAATTGTGTTTCTTGAATGTGCCCCCCCAGAAAAAACACATCCTCAGACCCAATCTCTGCACGAACCAACTGACAGATCAAGGCCACTTTGACCACTTGTTCTGACCTCGTCTGACGAATGAAGCGCTCAGCTGATCTGACCACCCTCACTGTGCCCTCAGAAGGAATCATCAGTCCTCCTTTGTTTTTTAATGTGAGCAGGTGATAGCTCTGATCAAATGATGCAGGTGTAGCATCAGTAACCAAACTACCACGGCACACATCACAGGACAGCTTTGTAAGAATTTGCCTGACAACAAACCCTGAGATGTACACCAGTGCATTATCAACCAGTGCACCAAAGCGGGTTGGTAGATATGTATGGTCACACACTAAAGCAGAGATGTTGACAAAGGGGGTCTGCTACTGCTGGAGAAGAGGACATCTCAAGAGCTGGCTGGGACACGGTCTCATCCTGTGCTACCACATTTCCTGATGAACTTGGAGACACACCGCACCGCACCGCACCATCAGATGCCTGAAGATGGCCTGGAACTGGTTGGCTGAGGGGTTGTTATTCCAGCCCCCTGAAAACATGCACACAAACACTTACATATGCAGTTAACCTGACAACATGCAGACAAAAAGACAAAGCTCATCTTCAGAGGAAAGAAGAATCTCAGCTCTGTACCCGATGCTCTGATTGAATTAAAGAGGAGCTCCAAGTGATTCTGATCCTGACTGCCTGACCTGTCCTGTCAAAATCCTCTGGCCTGAAATGCTCACTGCAGAGCATGGAGGACAAGCTGGCAGAAAACCCTTCTCGTCTGACAGCTGTTTCCCATCTCTTTCTGAGATCTCTATCTTTTGGAAACCTACATAGTATGACAAACGTTTGCTAAACAAATCACAATAATCAGAGTACCTACTTCGGTCGAATTTAGTAAAAATATACTTTCTTTGTTTGTTCTGAGACTGGTTTCACCGCGGGAAATCACAGTATTACGTCCGTGATGAACAGTATTGAACACAAAATCAGGAAAATCTGTACGTAAAATGACTCCGTAATGGACAAATAGAAGCATTAATACATTTACATTCTTACCTGTGAAAGGTTATGCCAATTGATCTTGTTTCAGTTGAAAAGCGGTTGGTGCAGTTATACGCAGAGCATGAGCGAGGCATCTTTCGCTGCTTCTCCGATCGCTCTTCTGCCCTCACCAATATGGCGGACGCATTTACGTACGACTCAGCGTTCCATGAGGCGTCTATGTATATATGTCTATGGTTTAAACCACATATGTCAAAGTCAAGGCCCGCGAGCCAGATCCGGCCCGCGAATTGATTATCTATGGCCCCCTGGATGATATTGAATTACTATTAGAACCGGCCCGCAGGCCACAGCCGCCCGATGGTGTTTTGTACGCAAACACTACATTCCCCACAATGCAACGGTAGCCCACGAAGTCACTGCAGCGCGAAGCGTCGCGAGGGTCCGCGCGGCGAAAATGACGTAATCGCAGTGGCTCCGCCAGCGCAATGAACAAAGTCATGTTTGCAGGGTTCATACACCTTTATAAGGTGGAATTCAAGCACTTGTACGTCACTTTAAAGGTCCATTTCAATATTTTCCAGCACGTTAAACTTAAATATGTTAAATATTTATACATATACTCGAAATGATTCGAAATAATTCGCTTTTTATTCACATTATTTAATGGTTGTTTATTTTCCCCAATCTTAACGTCTTCACGTTCTCTCATGTTTCGTCCTGGAATTACAAGAGGCTCGTAATTGTTAACGTAATACAAGAGAACTGTTCAGTCAGACAGATATTTGTTGTGAAACGAAGTAGTTACAATTTAAAACATTTTCAAGTACTTTAGCCTAAATTGCAGCACTTTTCAAACCTGCAACACAAAGCAACATTAAAATTCGGAGTCGCGCACTATGGTCACTCGCGAAAGTATAAACCTAAATCAGCAGTCAGAGCAGACATCAACGTTCAGCTATCCCCCTTCTCAAAAATGACTAAACGTAAGGTGGACACTGAGAACGGGTTTCAAGCCAGGTGGGAGGCAGAGTACATGTTCACGGAGGTAAAAGGTAAACCTGTGTGTCTTCTGTGTGTCTTCATGTGATTTTTCTTTGAAGGAAGTTTGCTTTTATCTGTTTGCCTGTTGAAAAATGCTTTCACTTGAAATTACTGACAGATCCATAAGAAAATAGTGCTTTATTTATTTAAACATTAAATAATATACACTGTGTTAGGTCTTGGTTCAATAGGCTATGTGCAATCATTTCAATATGTTTTAATAAACATTGAACCAGTCCGGCCCTCGGCTTGTAGCAAATTTGTTTTTTTGGCCCTCTGTGTTTTTGACTTTGACATCCCTGGTTTAAACGATTCCTCGCCATCACAGCCAGTATTGTTATACTGTGCATAAATACCGCATTGTACCAGTACGTTTCATAACATCAATAAAAACTTCAATACTTTACCAGATTTTTTACCATTAAAGTGCAGTAGATAGATTTCTTATATGTACTTTCATATTTTTTTCTTTTTCAAAATAGAAATGTGACGAATACTCCCTTTTATAACAGAATTTGTATTCTTTTGTTTTCTTTATATTTTAATTTCCCAGTAATATAAATATTCTCACTCATTCCTATTTCCATGTTTGAATATTCTCAGTCTGTGTATAGGTACATTTGTCAGCCTTTCAAGAAATAGAGTTGTTCTATTAGTAATGGCAGTATTGAAATGAAATACAATTAGATAATCTTTGTTCTCCATTTACATAATCAACATGTATTTTTTAATCATTGTGTTTTAAGTTTTAAGTTCGAAAATATGCATTTTTATTTCTTTACCTAATACATCACTTTAAGCCAGTATCAATAGTCATCATTCATGCACAAATCAAGCCTTGAATATATTTCTGGCTTCATAAACATGACTATCAACATGCCCCCTCATTATGTTTTACTGCCCCCCCAAGCAAAGCAGTCCAGAACCGGGGCTGATTAAAACCATTGTAGAAATTAAGCTCAGATGTGACCAGCAATGGAGCGCAAGTAAAAGAAGGACGCGATCACACAGTCTCATTGAAAATGTAGGAGTTAATGAATAAAAGTGCACCAACGCAAAACCCGTAACATAATCCAAATCCAAAGTTTGAAGACCAGTATTGTTTGATATAATCAGGCATTGCTTTTAATCGTCATAATTATGGAGAGCTAGCTAGCTATCGTATGCTCACCGTGTAGCCTACATCTTTCGCCAAGAGAAATTCGTGGGCAGAGTTTAATTACATCTTTGCGGGAGTCATTGAGTTGGATTAACTCTGATTTGATCAACTGTCCGATAACTCCCAACACTCCATCGTCATTTGATTATATCAAAACAATACTAGTCTTCAAATTTTATTTGGATTATGTTACGGGTTTTGCGTTGGTGCACTTTATTCATTAACTCCTACATTTTCAATGAGACTGTGTGATCGCGTCCTTCTTTTACTTTACTTACTGAGCTTAATTTCTACAACCCTTCTCGTCCTCGCGGCCGTACACCCCGGAAATGACGTCAGCGGAAGAACTACGAAAACGCTTGTATGGCGCCTTCGAGCTCTTAGTTAGCCGACACAATTAGCCACCGAGTTAAGAAAAAAAGACTAATTAGGACATGTGTATTGACGGTAAGCAAAAAACCCGATACATACAATTAGTTGTCCACTAGATGCACAGGGGGTAACGTTAGTTAACCCAGAGTAGTAAGTTAACAGGCGAGGTTGTTGTGTTTGGTAGCTAACGTTGTGTGTCGTTCATCACTGCGGGTCATGAGGCTGCAGTGATGAAGGTCCGCCCAGATGTTTATTTGTTATTCCCCCTTTTCTTCAGATCTGCAGACACCGTGAAGGTGAGGTAGATAACCAGGTGAGCAGCTATGGACAGCGCGCTCGGAGACCCGGGGTCCGGCAGCAGTCCTTTCCGAGGTTCCGACGAGGAAGACCCGGCAGCGTGTCTGAACGACGCGTGCCTGCTGAACCACAGCGAGATCTCCTGTGATGATGGAGGAGCCTCTGATGAAGCTTCTCCTGTAATCATCCCTGAAACTCCAAGGTATTACTGAGGGGACGTTTGTTTAAAAACACATGTTTAGTTCATGTAGCACAGACTTTTACAGGGCTGCCTGTATTTTCATGTACTGCAAAATGTTCTAATGAGTGTAGTGATATTTCTCAAAGGATTGAGCTCTCTGCCTCCAATGGCTCTTATAATACGAGTACTAAGGACGCTAATTGTTGTTATTAGTTTAATTCCATCTTAATTCTGTACTACATGTAAATCCAAGGTGTTGAATGGTTTTGGGTCTCAACCCAAGTCAAAGAGTCTTCTGTCTAATTGTCTTGGGTCAGGAAAATTGCCAAGAAAAATTACTAGCTATCATTTAGCGTGTTCATAATTCTATGTCTGTTAGAAATCTGTTTCTGCTTTGCAGCCCCTTTGCATTTAGAAGAAAACGGACTTCTAAGATAGTTGATGACCACAAAGTGGTAAGAGCCGCTTTCTTCTCAAGTCCTAAATTTTTGTCGACATATTATCAAGCAAAATAATTTCTTACAATTTCGCTTTTATTCTTAGAGCGCACATTGTACTCCAGACACCAGGAAATCTGAAACGGGGGACAACATTCCAGGATACCTTCACACAACCCCGAGCTCTGGAAGGACACTAAAGCGACGGAGGCTACGGGACGCTTGCCCTGACGCTCCTCAGGGTGTGACTGTAGCAGCAGCAGCAGGCTTTGTGCCTGCCTCATCTCTCCTACCTTCTGACTTAACGTGGTTTGAGTCTCCACGCCCACCGCCTTCCACCTCCTGTTCTCTTTCTGTGGCCTCCAGCTCTGCTGGAGCTCCTCCGCTCACCGTGCTGGTAGGCGCCGCTGCTCGAAGCGACACGTCACTCCGTGGTTGCGGCTCATCGCAAAAAACACTTGGTGTCGGCAGAAAAGAACAGAAATGTAAAAGAATGTCCACTAGAGCTTGTGGGAGGTCTTCTGGATGTGGAGCGGAGGAAAAGAGATGCGTGCGAGATGCAGGTGTGTTTACACAAATGGACAAACGATATTTCTAGAGTGATTATCATCCCCATGGCTGCTATTCCTTGGTTGAGAGAGACCGGTTGTAATAACAGATTCCCCCTGTGCCATGTGCAGAGACAGAAAGAAGAAATGGATCTGTAAGTCCTCCTGCATGTCAAATACAGGAGGAGATCATCATCATAGATGAGGATGAAGATGATTCCATGGTGGTTGATGCCATGGTTCGCTCTGTTCAGATGGCTGAAGATGAGGCGTTTGCCAGAAGTCTTCAGGTAGGAGCTGCTGTCCTGATTATTGCAGCCATGAAGGAGTCGTCGAGTTATGTTGCATGATCAGAAGTAGAGTGAGATTTTGGGTGAAGTGAGAGGAAAGCCTTGAAGCTCCGGAACAGGCTGGTGAGTCCTGAAGTCCAAAAATAACACATTTACACTATGTATTTAATTAAAGTGATAATTATCAAACATTTAATGGGCTAAAATGGATAAATCTTTGATGGTTATTGATTGTTGAAGATATTTCAGGCGTCTAACGTGGCGCATCGTGTAGTTTGAACCCGAGTGCTTCTCTTGTTCACGTTTTCTCATTACGCCCATGTGTTGTTGTGCAGGAGCAGTTTGACAGAGAGGAGCAGCTTCAGCAGGAGCAGAGGAGATGGGAGGCCAGCTCGGCCAGCAGACAACCTCACAACCACCTGGTTAGGAGCTACAAGTGCACGACCCTTTGCATCTTCACTGGGCTGAAGCATATAGTGTGGTCAGTGTCGCTGACCGCTAAAAGTAATGGTCTTTATCTTGTTTGCATCTTCCCTTTAGTTGGACTCCTATGTGGGTTTGAGCTGGATCTCACCCTTTTCATCCGTGATGAACTCCCCATCATTCTCCCACACTGCCACAGAGTATGCAGAGCTGCAGCAGGCCATGTTTCAGGGCCAATCCAGTGAGTTACGATTTCACAGACGTGGCTTATTGAACATCTGCACGTAGCAATTGAGCATTTGAGGTGAGAGTAGTGGATTCCAGAAGGTGTTTGTGTGCTGATGCTGTGGTGTGACCGACCAGGCAGGCAGACGCGAGCGCAGGCCGGCCGCTCTCGCCGCAGACAAGCTCAGCATTTGCCTTCGGGACTGTTTGACGACAGCCAGGGGAATAACTATGAGGTACATGCTCGTATTGCAAAGCTCTGTTGTTAAATGTGTTGTGGCCCCTGTGATGCGTTTTCTTTTAATTGATATTATTTTCTGTGGCTTTGGTTTTAGGCGCTTCTAGCGTTTGAGGAGAACCAGGGAGCTGTTGTGTCTAAGAACGCTCTTAGCAAAGGAGAGATCGAGAGACTCCCTACGAAAGCGTATGACCCTGCACACAGTGCGGGAAAGACGGAGTTAGTCTTTGGAGCAGACTTTTGTTTCCTTTTTGTAATGCTGCTTTCATTTTTATTTATTTGTAATATTAATAATAATAATTATCTTGTTTAATTTCTCTCTCTCGAATAGCTGTCAAATCTGTTTCTGTAGCTACAAAGAAAGGGAGAAGTTACGAATACTTCCATGTCTCCACGACTACCATGTAAAGTGCATTGACCGTTGGTTAAAAGTGAGTCAGTTTTCTCCACTCAAGCTCCTCTCTTCTCCACCCCTCGTCCTGCTATCGTGTAACTCGTGTCTTTTCACTGCTTGCTTCTCAGGAGAATGCCACCTGTCCCATCTGTAGGGCAGATGTGTCGGAGTGCACTTGACCCGTTCTCTACCTCACATGGGCTGTCCCATGACTCATTTGATACCTGTGCATCTGAAAGAACCCTTCTAAAAAGGCTTCCATATTTATGAAATGGACATAGAAAGACTGACATTTTTACATATCTTAATGTGTTCATTTTTGGGCTGGTCTGGGTTTGCTGTTGAATTGAACGGCTATTTTTAATTTGTCTAATAAACACTGTTTTTATAGAGCAGCTTAGAAGTTGCATCTCAGGATGTGATATTTAGTTTGTTTTATAGCCAAAAAGATAAAGATGTATAATGAGACTTGCAGGTATTAAATATTGTAAATCTACAATACTAACATGTTTTAATAATGTATTGTTCTGACTTGAGTTTATAATGATTTGAAGTTTCTGGGCGATGTAGCATCATAAACATCCTGTTATTCATAAGTATTGTAGTGCCATCTCAAATGGCTGGCTGTGAGGTGCTGTAATGTAAAGTCCGCCAACACCTTTAGCTGGAGGTTAATGCATCGTTTGCCTCTGGAGCATCACAGTAACCACCAGCAAGATACTTTACAATTGGCCAAAGGAGAGAACAGTGGTACATGGGGAAATAGTCTGGCAGTCCATAACGCAGTGTTGTCTAGTGGATACAGCTGCAGCCTTCTTGGCTAACCCAGAAGAAATGGTATCTATCACCAAAGATGTCATCTATTTCTACTGTTCTGGCTTTCCATTTGTGATCTATTTCAAACACACCAGGCTTACAGTGCCGCGGGTGCCTAGCAGGTCCCGTGCTGTGTTCTCCTCGGCCCATACGAACGCTGCTGTGAAATTTCCATGTAGAATCCACAGCAAAACCGTAATGCAAATTGCAGTTAACCAAAACAAAACAGTCATGCTGCCCGTTGAAAACTCAACACCACTTTTGGCTACAGGTGAAATTGAAAACCTGCATAGCTAAAACATTACAAAATTAGTTACACACTTCCAAAGATAAATTCATTTGTTCAGAAATAAAATAAAACACTGTATATTAGTAATTCAGTACTGCAAATGTGTAATGACAATAAATACAAGCATTGCAGAATTATATAAATGTAAATCAATCACAAAAGTGGGGGGGGGGGGTACAATGTAATAATTTATTCAGGAAAAACTGCTTAATAACCCATTACAAAGTACACAACCATATTTGAGTTAGTTATGTTTTTGCAGGTACTGTCATGATGTCACTTAAAAATGCACTCGTTTGTAATATATCGTATCCATGTCTTAATTACGTCTGTATTCTAACCACTGGCAAGCGAAATAACCAGTGTACAATTCACTGGATTGGCCATAGGATTACAAAACTATGAATTACAAATGCACAACCTGGAGCTCACTCACCAAGTGGATGTCAAATTCCATCACCACATTCACGTGTAAGCCCTGTATATCATATTTTAGTATAATTTTCCTATTAAAAAGATATGCAAAAAACAGCATGGAGCGAGATGATAAAGTATATTCTCTCTTTATGAAGGCACAGAAATAGTAGAAAAATCCCACCGTAACCTTATAAGTGTGCACTGGTGTGACAACTACAAAACAGGATGCATGTCTCTGGCCTGAGGACTCATGAGCATACTCCAGGCATCAGCAGCCGAGCACAGAGCTCTCTGTCCTTCCTCCACCCAGGCCGACAGGGTAGTGCCCTCCACGCAGACTTCAACACGAGCCCTTACCCCGGGCAGCCCCTCCCCGTGTGACGAGGGGACCCAGGAGCTTCTCAGTAGTTGGCTTTGAGTCGCTTGTTTTCTTCCTTCAGCTTCTCAATCTCCTCCACAAGCGAGTCGTTGACGGAATACCTCTCAATGAGCCCGTGGATCTCGTTCTGGAAGGGCACGGCCGTCACATTAAAGGGCGAATTATGAAGAGGGAAAGGTAAGATAACGACAGGCATGTGGGCGCAGGTGAGACCTACCAGCTGAATGTAGAACTGCCTCACCATTTCCACTTGGAGATTGATTATGTCTCTATGGCACGTGTCCCTGGAAGAGAATCACAGAAAATAACTTGGCCAAGGGGACTGGCGGTGATTAAAAGGCAAGGAAAAGTAGACTTCAACGGCAAGCAGTATGCATAAAATGAAATAAGCCTTAGTATTGGCATTCATGTGTGCGCTGGCTGCATGTATAAACTTAAAATCTCTTACCTGAAGTCCTCTAGAGCTTCATGGATCATATTGCGTACAAAATTCATCTGGACAGACGTGAGTGGCGCTTCACTGCTTCCAGCAGCAGATGCACCAGCTGGGGAAATAACATCATGTTTCAAATAAACGCTGCTCAAATGTGATTACGTGTCTCCAGCATCCTGCTCATATACCTGCTGCCGCTGTGGGCCGGCCCCCGTCCGTTGGCGAATCATAAGTGTGCAGGGTTGGCACTTCTCGGCGCTGACTGGGCTCAGGGGTGTTGAAGGGAGGCACTGATTGGACGCGTGTACTCTGAGAAGCAGGGGGCGTGGTCATGACGTCCTGTCTGGGACCGCTGCTTTTCTCCGCCTGCCCACAATGTTCATAAACCTCAATTATAGAATCAACTGACAACCAGTAAAAATAGACTATAGCCACAGAGCATATTCTCACTGCCACAAACCCTAACAGCTACAGTCTGCAATGCCATTATTTGTTTAATGTTGGTATTGTATTAATTTTAACAGTCTGGCTAAAACAATGTGACTGACCACTGTGCTGCACTGCCTGTCTGAATGTGCAGGTGACGTGGTTACTGGCTCCTCCTCTTTGATGGCAGGTGGAGTGTGGACAGCAGACAGAGGACTATAACAGCGGCCGGCCGGGGTGCCCAGGGGGTTCTTACGCTGGCCCGAGCCGTGGTACTGAGGTAGGAAGTCTAAATCTAGCCCTGCATACAGACAGACAAGTGAGGAAATACTTAATAAATGTACTTTATACAGTATAACAACAATAAAACTGCACTGAAAAAAAAAAAAACATAAAAAAGCCATTAATCACAGACTGCTGGTTGAAGTTTTAAAATGACTGAGGTGGGAAATGAAATCTCACCTTTTTTCCCACTTGAGGCATCACTGAGTCTTTGACCTTTGTAATCTGGGTAGAAATTTATAAGATGTCAGTAACTCCATCGTGGGCTGACCACTCTTAACCCAGCACGACGTCAACATGTGCAACAGTGCACAGTGCCGTTCCTGGTGCACGCTCAACAAAAGGCCCACTACCACAGCAGGGCCGCTGCTGTACGAGAATGGTCCACTTAAAGCAGAGATGTCCAAACTTGTAGAGTGAGGGCCAGATTTGGCAAGGTGAACGTGTGAGGGGCCAACCATTCAGCTTTGCATTCCGGGGAGTGGGAGTCTGGGACTGCTGTTCCATACTGCCATCTTCAGGTGAAATATAAAATAGCTTAAAAAAAAGTCTACTGCCATCTTCTGGTGAAATTTAAAATGCGGGCCAATGAAACTGAACGCAGGCACACTTTGGACAGCCCTGACAAAGGACTAACAGAAGAAATGGTGCTGTGCTTAGAAACTGAAGACTGTGGGGTACAGGATGGGCGACAGTAGATGGTTTAGATATATATGTGCCAGTAATTAGTCATACATTATTACAGCTGTTTTAATAAAGTGCACGTATACCCCTAATAACAAAGTATAATTTATATTTCACTAAAGTGGATGGTTAGTTTATATTCTGAATGATAAGTAAATGAAGATAAGCCGGAGAATTCTCACCTTCTCGGACAGGAGAGAAAATATCCAGGCTGTTCCGCGCTACTTTGTATTTATCTGAACTGTGATGACCTTCAGCTTCCCTGAAGAACACATCAGCACTGCCACCTAGTGGACACAAAATATCAATGCTAGTTTCCCCTCAAACCGAAGTAATGAAATGCATTCACTACTGGGCCTTCATGACCAGTATTGAAAGAGTGTACCTGAAAGAGACCAAACATTAAAACATCACAAATCTAATGCTCTATTCTATATGTATGGTATATTTGAGATTTACCGTTTCTTGAAGTTGGAGTATCAGCACTGAAAACATGCGTTTTGAAAGCTGGATACAGATGAATCATATATAGAAAGATGGGGGACCAGGGAGAAGAAAAAAAAAAAAGAAAAACATTACATTTAGCAAAACCTTTTAGACCCCATTCCGAAAGCACAGCGGGTGATGAGAGGCAGCGTGTACCATCAGTGACGGGAGAGAAGATGTCCAGATTCAGGCTGTTTCGGCCCACGGTGCTGAACTTTTCCAGGCCGTGTTGACCCTCAGCCTCCCTGAAGGAGCCTTCAGCCGCTCCACCTCCTCCTACACACCCCCGCAACACAGCAGGAGAGTTACTCCTTCCACCTGGTCCTGAATCAGCGTTAGAGGGTACGCTCCGGACAAACAGAACCTCACCTGGGTTCTGAGCCTGGCCGTCTGCTCGCTCCGGCGGCTGGTGTTCGGGGGCGGGTGGGACAGGGGTTGCTGCGGGGCTGTGGGTCGGCGGACCGCTCGGCGGATTCGCTACCAGCTTCACAGAAGTCCTCTTGCTGGAGTGCAGTGAGGACGTCTTGCTGGACACCGTTTTACTGGTCTGAGAGAGAAGTGTTAATCATGTGGGCGTGCGGTCATGTGGTTTAGGGGCCGGCGAGATGCTGCACGAGATGCTGCACAATGCCGTACCTTCAGCCTGGTGTTGGAGTGCTGAAAGCGGATGCAGGTGACGGAGGTTTTGTGAGCTGTGGTGGTTTTAATGGGGGCACTCAGATTACGCAGGTCGTACAGGTAGATCCTGCCCTGGGTGGAGCCCACCACCAGCCCCGCCCCATCCGGAGTAAAGTCCACCGCCGTGAGGGGAGACTCGACCTGCTTGCTCCGGAAAATACTGCAGAATCGGCACAAAACACGGCACTCAATATACGGCACATTCACGCTTTTAAAAGGATTCGCAAAAGGTCCGAGCTACGGCACGCATCACGTCGAACCCGTCTCTTACATTTTGCTGGAGGTGTCGTAACAGACGATCTTCTTATCCAGACCCACGGTGATGAAGAGCAGGTCGTTGGCCGGAGAGAAGGCCAGTCCCGAGGCGGGAGCTTTGTGCGCGCCCTCAAACATATGCTGCTCCTTCTGCGTGTTGGCGTCCCACAGCACCACGGCACCGCTGTCCGCCACGCTCCCCAACAGAGAGCGCTTGATCAGCGAATACCTCAGATCACGCACAGGCTACGAAGATGAAACACCTGTTTACTTTTTGTATCCACGTAATTTATGTTTGTATTCAAATGACCCGATGGGGATCTCAAATGTTCCCCGTTCGTTGTGGTAACGGGGGACTTGCCTCATTTGGCCCATGGCCGAAGGGTTTGCTGGACATATTTGTGGTGATGTTATGGAGGATGATATCTCCACTGGTGGAACCAGATGCTATATAGCTATCACCACCATTGAAAGATACGCATGTCACTTCTTCTTTATGGTCCTGATGAGAGACAGAACATATGGAGATGAGCAAGGAGGAGTGATGTACTGATGATTTTGAGAGGTGCCGTCAATTCTGCAGCCACACAGATTAGCTTTCAATTCAGAAAGTGAATCATGCATTCAGTACAGAATTCACAAAACATTGAGGCACCTTTAGGCTACGATGTAATCTCTTTGTCTTCAGGTCCCAGATGTTGACTGTGCAATCCAGTCCTCCGCTTACCAGGAACTGAGATGTTGAATTCAGCGCAACCCGCGTTTGCTTCTTCTAAAAACCAAACCCCACATATTGCACAGATAAGAATGTAACATCGTAATTGTAAGCCAGTTCTTATTACTCCAGTATAGTTTGTCAACGAACCCCTTCTGCAAGCTCCATCACTGGGATCGGCGAGGACTTCAGGCTCGTCACCACCAGCTTGTCTCCTGTACTGCTGGCACTGACAATGTACTGATCTGACTGTTGTCAAGGCACACCATAAAGTAGTACTACAGACACAGTGAATCAGGTTCATTTGGTGAATGAGATGATACATTTGATCAGCATCTTTAAAGAAAAGCCTTCCATGCATTCAGTGGGCGGTTGTTCGGGGTTGAACGGGCCGCTGTGAAGGATACTGCTGGTGCTCCAGCACACGTGTGTCAGGGGCTGGACCACACTGTGCGGGTTGAACTGCTCCACTGCGGTCATGGTGCTGGAGTCCCAGATCTTCAGGCAGTCACCTGCCGACACCAGCCGGGTGACCTCGTCCATCGCGGCGCTTATCAGCACATAGACACGCAGGAATGACCTGGTGACCCAACTTAGACACGCAGCCAAGACACTCACACTCCCTCGGACCTCGTGTTGAACTGACAAGAACAGCGTTGAGTTTCTGTTCTGAACCCAAACCTACAGCTACACAAGTCCAACAGCTAGTCCAGGACAGGGACACACACGGAGCTAACTGACCCGGACGCGCTGACCTGCTACACACACACTAATACTACAGTAATACTCTTACACACATATCGTGATCATAGCTGCACATACACACCTGTGATATGCGCGCGTGAAGCGCTCACGTGATGTTGCCATAGAAACTTTATACTCCACTAAACCACCATGTTATGCTAGCTATGCTATGCTAAGCTAACAAACAAAACTTGCCATCGTGCAAGCCTAATCGTCTTAGCCAGATTTTGGCAACTTACCTTATCTTTTAGAGATAGAGCAAATATTGGTGAGGCGGAGAAATATATGTTTAGTTAACAGGGCGTCCTCGGTTATGTAGTTTTATCACTTTTTGAAGCACTTTTGGCATATCGTAGTTTGAAAGTATGTGGACTCGGTGTGGGTGAAACCGCCACTACGGCATACGGCGAGGGTCAAACCTAAAACAGTAATTAGCGTGCAGTGTAACCTTTATTATTCGGATTTGGGCCAGTGATATATATTCACTTTATTTTGAGAATCGAAGAGCAAATAATAAGCCTGTTATCGAGTAAAGTTATTTCCAGTATGGCTTTAATAAAACAGAAGCATCATCATATCTCCAAAAGTCTATAACATTAGGCTACATTTTATTTTGTGTACTTGTCCAATTACTTGGTTTGATATGCGATAAATGGAAATAGTTATTTTTTTATTTTTTAAATAATACATTGCCTTTGGTTTCACCTATAAGAAATTTTAAATAATACATTTAAACGCTAATATTTACCATCAGCCTCAGCCTGTCAACATTTATTGGCATACTAAATATTTCACAGGTCTACTTTGATTACCCCAATTTACAGCATAAGACCAAAGCAAAATGCAAAAGCTTTGCATAGTGGAATAAACCCCGAGATAACCACTGTGAGACATGAAGCTTTAAATAAAGCTTAACTGCTTTAAATAAATGTGTTATCCAGTGGTCAGAGCTATGTATTTTCAAACACCAGTGATGTGATGATTTCATAGTGCAGCGGTACCGTTACTGTGGCAGCGGTACAATAACATCAACGTAACTGATGGGGAAAAGGCCAGACTCCCCTCTCAGAATGCCTTCATACCAGTTTGCATCGATCTTACTGGTGAGAAAAATGATGTCACCCATCTTGAAGCCTAACTCTCCTTGATTTTCAGCCTTAAAGCAGTAAAGTGCTCGACAACAAGGTTGGTCCAGTGGAGAGTCTGCAAAAATAAAATAGTTTTCCATGAATCCTCATAGACCTTAAGAACAATATCTAGTTGTACACCGTTATCACACATCACAAATTTAGTAACATGTGAGAGATATCTAATCTGACAATACTGCTGCCAAGTCCATTAAAAAAGTACAAAAGGCTAGCAATTAAATTTTCTTTTTTTAAATGAAAATATAAACATTTAAAAAACCTAAATAAAACCTTTATATAAATTATAGCTAGTCAATTGCAGAAGAAATCTTTTGCTCTGTTTTGTTTTCAAACAAAGAGCAAATTGCAATTATTTACTTTTGTGAGTTGAAAGGTTTGAAGCTTGGGGTGTGACGGTAGTCTGGTTGGTACTGTGGACCACAGGAGTGACATCTAGCAGGAATGGACAAACAGTACACACAGACTTAGTCAAGGTTCTGAGAACTTCAAACATGCAGAGTGATGGGTTTAAGTCTGTCTATAGTTTATTTGTATTAAATCATACTTACGTTTTTCACTAAATGCTTCAGTTATTTCAGTATCTGCCACATTAAACAAAGTTAAAATCTCAGCATTTAGAGGAACAGTAGTTTAGAGGAACAGTAGTTTTTTGACAGAGGAAAAAATCAGTGAAAACAGATGATTTTTAGAACATTCTAGAACTCTGATAACAAAAAAAAAACACCACACCTGAAGACTGCGGCGATGAGCACGTCGAAAATCCATAAATGTCTGTATAGCACAATGAACTTGCAACAGATTTTGACTTAAACTCCGTCCTGGGTCTGTTGCTGGCCTCCATCAGCCTGAGCCCAGGGAGGATGTCACATTCATAACTCAAAAATCACTGCTGAAATGAAACAAGCGTTTGGAGCGTTTGGGCCGTCCTTCTGACCTGTTCTGCAGATTGCTGTGGAGATTGTCCAGAACATGGCACGTCTGTCGATGGTAGTCCAGTGCTGCTTCGGTGAGTCCTAACAGCTGTTGTACCTGATCCTTCTAAAGTATACATGACATATCGAGTTTAAGTGGCGTCACACAGACGGAAATGTTTCTGAGTGCATACATTTCAGATGTCTTACATCATTTTCTATGAGATTGAACATGCTTCTCTCTGCAAGCTCTTTGGACTCCTCAAACTTCTCCAGTGCCTGTTTTATCTCATCGTCTGGGATCTTCCCTTTACGCCTCTTCTTGTAATCAAAATCTAAACGACGGCCTTCAAGTTTTCTCAGATGATACTGCAAAACAGGAAATAAAGAGATCATTCAGTCATGAGTAGAAATACACTATCCTCTGATGATGTACCTGCAGGAGCAGCATAGGCAAGGCCCGTTTGTGCTTGAGAGTCAGAGGTGGTACAGTATTAGTAGGAAGGAACTCATGCCCCTTTATTGATTTGTTTTGGTTTCTTTGCATAAATATTGCAGGACTCACTGCGATTTCCTTCAGCTCTTTGTTCTGCAGAATCTGAAGAGGATCGATGAAGCTCTGTTTCACACGCACATCCAGACAGTCTCTAATTTTGGCCATATCCCTTAAGGCGTGTCCCATGTCCACTAGTGCACAGCCTAGCAGCAAAAGTATGAGCTAGAATACAGCCCAACAGAGGAAATGCTTTTTTTCTCCAAACTATTTTGTTCATTGATTAGAAAGCTTCACATAGTATTTGTGATATGTTGTAAAACCTAGTGACTAGAATACGTAGTAAGTTTGTAATGTGAACACAACTCAAACCTATTATGTACTGTTGCTCTAAGTAATTAAAAAACTTTCTAGAATGACCATTAGGGAGTTTTATTCTATCTTACAAACATACCAAATGCTGACTCCATCCCTAGCTCTGATCCATAGTGCAACATACAGTCTCCCAGCATGCCCTCTGTCTGCGGGTATCCTGTCATCTTCACCTGCCCACGGATCCTCGACACCGTGCTGAGCATGCTCACTTTTGCTCTGTATGCTGAGCGTCCAGGGGAGATGGCAGAAAATAACATTTGAATGAATTTATTATTATCCAATTGCTTAAAGAGTAGTAAAGTGATGAGATAACCATGAAACCTCTTATAGCCATACCTGGGTTGGGCTGAAGGTACTCTGTGGTTTTTGTAACAAGGTCCAGAATCAATTTGTGAGTGATCTGTGTCTTCTACAACAAGGTCAGCAAAAAGATGTATTAGTTTGAATCTTTGGTAGGTTCACAGGTTTAAACCAGTCACATTGAACGCTACCTTTCATTTAACAGTTCGTACCTTTTCCATTTTGAGAAAATCTTCATCCAACTTTGTTCCTTCAACTCCATTGACCTTTTCATTGAACAACTGGACTTACATTGAAAAAGACACATGCAAGGTACCATTAAGCAAACTGCTCTGTGGAATACATAGAACACACAAAAGAACCATTTGTCAACTTTTCTCTGTAGGTCAGTAGTCAGTGATTACCCCCAACCCCCCCACCCCCGGTCACTGTGCTACCTAAAGCCTTCATGTTTGTCTCAGAAGTGAGTATTAATAGACTGGTCTATCATGCATATTTCTATTTTCATATCTGTTACCGCTGCTCTGGTCTCTATCAGGTAATGTGAATCGAATAATCACATTCTGCACATCCTGCATTTTAACATTAGTGGACCTGGTGCCAGACGCAAAGCCCCCACAGCAGAGAGCTCAGTTCTGACACACCAGCAGGATCACACACTTCCTGAGCGACTCCATCACACAAGTGTCTCCTTCAGGGAGTCACAGTCTCTTGATACTCAATACACACCTTCACCCTGGGGAGTGCACCTCTGTGCGTGACACACTGCACGTGCACCCCTGCGCGTGACACACTCATGCACTCACCCTTCGTGCAGGGTCACACCCAAGCCCAGGGACTCACACTGGGCGTGGTACCAGCAAAGGGTGGGGGTCATTAACTATGGACACACTCCTGATGGTCTCATGGTACCCATCTCTGACACCATTTATGATGAAGGCGGGCAAACACAAGACCCTGATGACGGACCAAAGTGCCAACTCTCTGGAGCAGCAGACAGAGATCTTCCTGAGACCTTCCCGAGTGACATCACAGTCTCCATCTCCATCACAGGCACTACATTTTTTTATTAATTGGAGTCTAAGAACCTCGTTCATTTTTGTCCAACATTATCTGATAAAATACATAATTAGTAACTTTCCATACAGCTTTCTTCATACTTTGCAAACTCACTGGTTTAACGAAGCCCTTTTAACTGAAAGATTCCTCTCCAATAGTACATCACTAGTTAGTATCCCGACATGTATACTGCTAACGTTAATGTGGAAACCCTTTCTACATTAACATTAGCAGAATACACGTTGGAACGGTTCAGTATATTTATATAATACTAGTTCAGGACAATTTTCCATCGTTAATTTACAATTTACGTTCACTTATCTCCTTTGCCCTTATAGTACTTGTTTTACTGCTGTAAATCAGTTCAAGGTGAATAAGTGAATATTGGCTCGTTTACACAAGGTGGGACCCGCAGCTCAGTCGCCGGTGTCACGGTCATTATATGGTGCCACTTTTTGAAACATGTGCTGATCATATGCGGTTTGTGTTTTGTTGTAAACGGATTAAATCTGTGAGGCAGATTGGACCGTATGAATGATGTAGGCTAGAAATAGAAAGCGTGATGTGACAGTGTCCAGATATAGCACATGAATTAACAATAGTAACGCGTACAAAAAAGTCACCAAACTAAATTAAGTATTAAACAACACTGACGATGTGATACTTTATAAGTTATGGCACAGTTTTTTGCGCATAAAAATAAACGTATCGTTTGCGTTACCTGTCTTGCTTTGTGCAACTGTTTCTTCAGTCCCGCCACGGACATCTTCACGCATTAGTCACATTCAAATGAACTCATACAAACAAGAAACGCAAACATACAAACTATAAAGTAGTGCTGTGTACACGATCTCCTGCAGTCTCCATCCAGGGTCCATGTGTACACAGCACTCCCCACCCTTCAGAACCGCCGCATTGGACCGTGTCTTTTTGTGTTGTGAGCAGTGCCGAAATTTGATTGGTGGAGAGCAAACGCTGGACCGCCGCTGTAAAAGTCCGACATCGGCCACGTGGTGTGCACTTCTCATAGCCACTAGAGGGCGCGCTGCTCTACATTTAGCTGACGCTATCGTCCCGAACTACTTACAAAGTGCAAATCAGTTCCGTGAAAGGAATGGGCAGCGTAAAAAATAAAGTAATAATAAATAAATAAATAAATAAATAAAAATATATAAAGTTCGATTACTTCAGTCCAAGACTATTAAACGAGATCAGTCAAATATTTTTATTTATATTATTGAACAATTACTCGTTATAAAGTATGCTGAACTACTCATTATGAAGTATCATCATCCCTAACAAAATGCATAGATAGATAGATAGATAGATAGATAGATAGATAGATAGATAGATAGATAGATAGTAAAGATCGATTACTTCAGTCCAAGACTATTAAATGAGATCCGTAAAATATTTTTATTTATTTTATTGAACAATTAAACATATCCATTGCTGAACTACTCGTTATGAAGTATCGGCTAGCACACTTTGTAACAATTTGATCAGTATTCATCAGCACTCTGTCAGGACCGTTACTTGACTGATGTTTGCAGGCTACAATTTTGTTTCCTTCTCAATCACAAACTCTCCTCATAATTTGTGAACTTCTTCAGAAGGTGTGCGGCAGGACCTTGATTACATCTCAGAGCCTCTTGCAATGCTGTGTTTCCCCACCTGTCAAATGTTAGCACATCACTGCATCACAGATCTGACATTATCATTCAGGAATAAAGGTTGAAATATACAATCTAAATATTGCATATTGTATATATACAGTTTCATATACAACTAAACCTGGTCACGCAACACATCATCCAGGCCATTTTTTTCTTTCAACTTCACCTGTCCTTGAGCATACAGTCAGCTCCTGCGTTCTCCACCAGGAAGCCAACGACCTCCAGACGCCCCTCTGAGGCCGCCACGTGAAGGGCAGTCCTTCCATCATAATCCACCGCATTCACATCTGCTCCTGACAGGAAGTACCTGCCACGGTGACGCATTATTTACAGACAGCAGAGGGAGGTCCTCAGAATGGGTGTGAAACGAGGGGGAGTGGAGCGTGTGCGGCCACGCTTGCTCTATCTGCGTCATTTGCACAGTGCCGGCGGCACGGCCCTCAAATCACTGGACCAACACCGGGCCAACACAAACCAGTGAGACCTGCCCTCGCCACCCACGTCGTTAGCCTTGCTCATCCAACACAGGGGTGTTTACTAAAGCCTTCCCTTTCTGGGTGGAGTCAGAAGGGGCATGGCTGTGAGCACCACGCAACGGGGCTGGGGAAGTTCTCTCAGTACCCCTGCTGGGCTGAGGATGGTCCGTCCAACAGCAATCCTGTGGTCAGGAGAACACAAATCGTGCCTGGCAACAGGAGGGCTAACTATACACCTTGGGCTTCTATTAATTACAGGTTCTTGGTCAAATGGATGGTGATACTTCCACTGCTTAAAATGATTTTTGCGAGTCTGTTTTTATGGCATTTATACAAATCAGACAAGAACCAAACCAAGCGAGGTAGTTTTTAAATCCTGCTCTTGAAGCTTTGATGATAAATAATGTCTGTTTGCCACTTATGTACTGTTTTCAGCTTGTACATGCATGGTGTTGCTATATGGCAACATACCAAACGTACTCCTTTAAAAAATATTTCTAAAAAAACTAAAAAAATGTAAATCTAAGTTCATTTTAAGTGATAAAAAACAGTTGATATAATAATGTGTGCAGTAGAGGGTTAAATGCATTTTAATGCTTTTGAAAAGAGAACCCCCCCCCCCCTACCTTTAATGACATCATCAGTGCATCATGTGCCTACCTTCGTAAGGAGTGCACGTCGCCACGGTAAGCAGCTAAAAGCACGTTCATGATCTGGTAACCCTGGGGGCAAAGAAAGCGTGGGTGTTTGCACCTATTATCAAACACAGCGGGTAATGCCACAGGAACGGCCTCGACGTGCTTCAGTTCACCTCAGACTCCACTTTCCACTGTCTGTAGGACAGCGCCTGTCTGAAAGGAGTCCGGATGTCAAAGCTGTGGAGCTGAAAACCTGACACCAGCGCCTGAACACATCAGAGAATTACTGCAGACGCGTGACACACACAAGACACAGTTGCCAGTTCATTAGGAGCGCCATTCTTTAACCATGTCTGTTTGATATCACACCCTTCTTGATCAGTTCTGAGTTAAATGGCTGATGGCAATGCTTTTTCTCTGCACCGTTGTGCTGTGTTTCCAACGGTCCCATTCATGACAAGACTTGCTTTTACAAAAAGGACAAATTATGTGTGGATATGATGTGTAGGTATAAATGAATGCATAAATGTATCACATTACGCTGTACTCATAAGAATTTGCATAAACAGTACTTACAAGTGCATTTATAGTATAAAAATATCTTAAAAGCATCCAGTTAACATTAATCAGATCACTAATAAAACAGGCCAATAAAGGTTGACACAACAAACACAAGGTGCATCACGCTACAGCACAGTCAGCCAGTTAACGTCAATGTACAATAGCAGTGCCAAGAGCAATTATTTAGGGCAGACTTCAAAATATAAGGTACGCTATTAGGTACAATTCTGCTAATGTCGTGCTCAGTTTATTTCCATCTGTAAAACTGGTCTGCTGTGAACATAGCCAGCTTTGCAGCTCACCTCACAGAAATGCACCCCCCTCCAGGAATTTCCGTGTGCGTCCAGCTCAGGAGACCAGCAGGTCAGGCCCAGGACCCCAGGGATGACAGCCAGCACCACACCGGAGCTGCTGGATTTAGCAGGAACTGAGGTCTGTGGAGCAGAGAGTGTGAAAGCCATTATGCTTCCACTTACCTCAGCATATTATGATTCAGTTTGGTTTGAAGGCTGCATAAGTAAAACCAGAAAAGGTTTTGCTACCACTGTGTCATACTTAGCAGATATCCTGCTGTTTCTATCACATTCCTCAATGGAGACTAGAGAGGTTATTTTTTGTACTGTAAAAATAATGTAATAGAATTGAACTAAATATGTGAATCATAAGTTACTTTCTTACCAGTAGATGGTGCAATAAGATTAGACAATTGTTTAACATGGAGAAATATGCAGCAATTGCTCTTATATATTTTCATTTTTCTGTATCTAACGTAAGGAGAACAGCATGACACCTGATGCTCGTCATTTATTGCACGAATAAACAGGATTGATATTCAGTCCAACATGCTGACCTTAAAATGGAAGACTCTGGAGTAATCGTTCAGCCCTGCCACCTGCATTAGCGACAGTGCGCTCCGAACCGCAGACGGGGACAGGACCTGGTCCCCTGACATAGGGCAGAGGCCGCCGTTAGCGAAAGTGGCAGCCATTACGGCTCCAGACGCACAGGTGACCTCTGTAGACAAACACTAAACACAAGGTGCTCTGTGAGAGATGCAGACTTAGACTTAGAACACACTGCAGCTGAACTAAACTAAATATCGACTAAATAGTGGAACTAAATACCTGCAACAGGAGATCCAATGTGGCATTTATGTCGACGCCTTCTGGGAAGCACTAGAAGGAATCAAAGTGTTAAAGTTTAGAAAAGACATGTGGTTCGATATCTCACTGTACCAATATGTTTTTACAGTGGTGTTAATTTAATTTAATATCAGGAAAGAAAATGCACAGACCTTCTTCTCCTGAAGATAAAACGAAAGGGCGTGCAGACGAATGATGTCCTTTCTCAAACGTTGGTAACTGAAGAGATGAGAACAACACGGAAGTCCAGCGGATCGATCTGATATATGTTATAGAAGGCTGTGAAAGTAACATACCTTGTACAGTTTAAATTTGCGTGTTCCTTGTTACACAGTCGTCTTACAATATTCAAGACCTGAGGATTCAAGACAGAGAAGTTAAATTATTAATTAGATTACATTAGATTAGATTATGAAGTAGATTAGCTGAAGCTTAATTTTAATCAAAGATAGGAAAACCATCTACAAGTTGAAGGTTATATTTTAGTGCAGATGCTTACTGACTCATACTTCTCCTCTTCCTCCGTTACTGGCCTCACTGTTAACTGCTACAAGGCAGAAACAATCATCACATATATTGATTCTCTTTGGTGAATGTGTTGTGGTGGTCAAAGGTCAAACTTGCACCCACCTGCAGCAGTGATGCACTGACAATAGCCCCCGTTTCAGTCAGGGGGCTGTGAGGGACACCTGCAACCCAGAATAACCCAACCACACCAACACAGTCTACATTGTTTGAGGATCTTTACATAAAATACACCCTCAATAGGGATTTAGCTCAGGATTACACTTACTATTACAGATAGGAAACAGTACCAGTTTTATTTAACCTGGCCTAAAAAGGTTTATCAGTGTATACCTGTGTGTTATTTACTGCTTGGTACAGATGACAGTGTGGGCTGTAACATATGGCCTCTTGTTCTTACCTTGTTTGTTTAAAGTAAACGGGGATTCATACTTGGCATATTCATCCACCCCTACATATCTGTGTACATAGTCGACTCCAAGCTGATCCACCGCAAGCCCGTAAACAAGAGCCCAGCACACCTCTCCCAGAACACAAGGCTCTGCCCAGTCACCGAGAGAAAGTCTGCAGCCAAAACCAAACAGGCACATCTGACGTAAGCAGAATCTAAAGCTCATCCATCAGGCAAAAACATCTTGACAACGCGATGGCACAGAGAGTGCTGAGAATGCAGCACATGGGCAAGAACCCAAGAACCCAAGACCCAAGAACCCAAGACCCCAAGCCTCTTGAAGGGCTGTTGTGGAGTTCTTGGTGATGTGGAGTTCTTATGTGTTTCAAAATAGGCAATCGTGCTTCTGTACCTCTGCCCATCCACCGTGCAGATGGAAACCCCCCACGTTCCAGCATTCTCATTCCCCTCTTCTTTCTCCTGGTGGAAAACGCAGCCGTGCATATGACTCACCAACTCATTATTCAAGTACACTAAAGTCATTCAGATATTGACATATTAAGATTAAAAGTCATTGACATTTCTAAAAAAATGAGACTTTGAACAGGCCCAAAGAAGAAAAGCTGAAATGAAGTCACACACCTTCACAGAAGACAGCTGCTTGCATTTAGTAAACAACTTCTGGGTCTCCTCGGTGAATGTGGAGAAATCGGGAAGGACAAATCTGCCTTGCAAGGCCTTCAGGATGAAGGACACGAAACCCGTCACACACCTGCGGCAGAACATCCGGAGCCGATCAGAACCTGCCTGACTGGTTTATTTCAGGCTTGAAGTTCTTATTTACGAAGGTGAAGGGCTCATCAGTACCTGTGGAAGGTGCTTCTGCTCACGGCCCCGTCAGCATCCTGGAGCTTCCTCATCAACGCGTAGCAGCCTTTAATCCGCGGGTCGGTGCGTAAAATGCCACAGCTCCACAGCGTCTGAGGGGGAGGAGGAACACCCACAGCATCTAACATGCCTTCAGCAGAACAGTTATGAAGAGATTGTCCAGGTATACTGCCATTCGCCGCTACCTCAAACATGCGATCTGTGCTGACTCGCCCTCCAGATGCAAAGCTGTCAAACAACACGTCAGCAGCCCTGGAGAACGGTGGCAGTGAAGCACGGGTCATCAGCACGTATCAGCACAAACGCAGCACAAATGACCTTAAGCACATTTGGGCCACACCGCGTGTTTCTTTAAATGTCGCTAGAATGAGAAGTGTGAGACTCACACTTTCTTGTGTGACTGGCTGTTGAGGGTCTCCGTCCTGCTGATCATGGGCCAGGGCTGGGGGGAGAGGGCCTGCTCTGGGTCAGCTGGCAGGGACAAGGCCTTTACACCATTGCTGCAGAATGCTGGTACGCCTGGGAGGAAGAGTGTGACACTGCAGTTTTTACTGACAACAAAACGTTTTGGATAAGTTCTCCTGATAGAGATTAAACTCACATTACACTAGGTCAAATCCTCATCCTCCAAAGCAGCTCTTAAAGGGGAGGTTTTCCGTATTTAAATTTATATACTTTGTAATATCTTTTAAAACAAACTCATGTGAGCATTATAGTGTCTTCCTATACTATCACATCGATCCTACACTATCACATCAACCCTATATCATCACGTCAATCCTATATCATCACATCAATTCTACCATCACGTGAATTCTATACTATCACGTTTAAGAACTCAGTGACTCCGTGAAGAGATTAGTGCGAGTCTTCATCAGAACACATCCAGTGTCTCAGCTGTACGGACAGTCAAGGCAAGGCAAGTTTATTTATATAGCACCTTTCATACACACTGGCAATTCAAAGTTCAGGGGAAGTCCATTCTACCGCCTCGGTGTCGGGACAAAAATGAAGGTATAGCACGTGATACCTACGTTGTGCATGTTTCTACATGCCTTTTTGTATCAAAATATGCAGTTTCAAAATTTTGCTTTTTCACCACCAATGATTGGCAAGATAAATTCTAATCATATTTATGCCTGCATATATGCCAATTGATATTCATCAAAATATTTTTTAAGACAGTAAGGTAATATTAACATATTTCTGGTACAACATATTCCCGTTGTGATTCTATTTTCTTCTGCGCTGTTGTTAGATCTGCTGGAAGCAGCGTAGAAACTCTCGGTATGTTGTACCGGTCTTCGCCAGCTCATTCAGCACTCAGCAGTGTGAGGTTGGTCATTGGTTGTAAATGAAAAAAACCATGAAAAAAAGAGTTTTTGTGCCAGTTATGGCTACAAGCAACAGAACACCATGAGTTTTACTCAAACTAGCCCAATGACATGCTCAAAGTGATATTTACATTCTTAAAGAAACATTCCTGAGAATGTTGTTTGCTTAACTTGTTCAGTTGTTATGAAAACACAGTAGGCAAATACAATCATTCAATGAACTGTAAAAGCAGAATTACTATGTGTGTATTTTGTGGAGTGTTTACTATGTGTGTATTATGTGGAGTGTTAACTATGCGTGTATTAATTGCTTAATTGCAGTAATTACTTTATTTAAATTATCTTTAAGGAAGTATTTACATAACAGATGTAAAAATTGCCAGAGTCTCCCAGAAACCATTCAATAAATACTTAGAATGTGTCCAATGGGAAATACGGTGAAGTCCGTCTTTAAAGCCGTGGGACTATTTCAGTAATTATGGGGAAAGGCTATTCTTCATAACCAAGTAATAACAATAATGATAATGAAAATAACAATAATAGTAATGATTATTGTTGCTGTTATATAAAGGATATAACAATGTTTTGGTAGCATGTTGTGATGAGAGAGATAGAGAAGACTAAAACACACATTCTCTGTGGTTGTACCTGTTGAGCCTGGAGATGTTAAGTTCACAGACCTTGGAGATAGCCGAACGCTTCTTGGCACAACATGAGGAATGTTCCCTGAAATGTTCCCTGAAAGACTACTCTTCTGAAAAATACACACATATATAAATGCACAATGCATGCAAATAAAATGTTTAAATTGTTTAAAATGTATAATGGTTATATTGTTTATAACTTGTTTGTTTGTGCGATAAATCAACCACTGTCTGGTTTTAATCAGAGTGCTTTCCTTCTGGGTGTTGAGGAAACATCTGAATTAGCTTATTTAAAGGGCTTACAGGAACTTGAATCCACATGATATATGAGATGCACCGTCTACAGCCTTAAGGCACAGTGCAGAACGCTCTTTGATGTCTGAGTAAATGCAGGTGCTGCTCTTGGAGGGAAAAACTAATTGATACCTTTACAAGGTAACACGGCAGATGACGAATGTGTTGAATCGGCTGACAACAGCAACAACAAGAGTGCCTGGAGGGGTGGTTTTATTAAAGGACACGTTGGCTTAGCCTCGCCTTATTACCTTGTGTGGGTAGGTTTTTCTAGCATAACCGGCAACCAAGGCCATGCTGTGTATAATGTAATGTTCTTCCTGATATCACCAAAATATTACAGTGGCCTCCTTGAGTTTGACTCACTGTGAGGAAGCATGATGTGTATTTAGAATCTCATTATATAGAGCGGTAAAGAATAGCAACTTTCAAATAGTTGTTATCCAGTGTCTCAGCTGTGCGGACAGCCGGGGAAGTTCATTCCATCGCCTTTGGTTACGGGTCTCGTCCTTTCATATCTGTTTGAATCAGGAGATGTTCTCCTCCCTCCCTGCGTGAGGCCACCTGTGGACAACGTGTGTGAGAATGTGGCGGTGGGTGAATGAGCAAGACAGAGCGTGCACCTCAACTTCTGCACTTCTCTCCGGGCCTGCATTCCGCCCTGGGATCCCCTCTGTCATCACACCATTATCTAAAAAGGAGGAGGGAGTGCAGAGGAGGAGGAGAAAGGAGGTGAGATGGGAGAAGCAGACCTCCTTGGACTGATACTGAAATAGCAATCAAAGTATTTTTATATTCGTTCACTTGCGGTGGCCCGAAATGATGAGAGGATGTGGGGTAAGGACATTGTAGGGTGAGATGGCCAGAGGTATTTTAGCAGAGGGGTCGCACCCTCTCATGACCTCTGAATTCCACGCAAAAGCATAACAGCAAACATGCTGGAGTTGGTGTGAGTTATAATTGTAATTTCTATTTTCAATCTCAGGACAGTTTTTTTGTATTGGGGTTTTATGTCATAGATTGTTTAATGTGTAAATCCAAAGTGCCTATATGCATAACTCATAGAGTACATAGAGTGTGTTCTAAAGGGCATTAGACATACCAACTGCCAGATTGGGTTTCAATACATACTGGGAAACTGAAATAAACTTGTGTGCAACCTCTACATGCCACTTTGGAGAGGAAGGTCATAAAAAACATTTTTTTTCAGAGAAAGTAGATTCTATATCTAGTTATATTGGTGCATTCCAGGCAAAGTTGTGCAAACATGGCCAACCGTTTAAGTCTGGGCTTGGGCCTGGCTATCTGTAGCAAAAACACTTCTAACAGTAACTATATACCAGCAGTTTGAATCCATGAAACCTGTTTAAATACTCCAGTTGGTTATTAAAAGAGCCTATGGACCACAGAGCAAAGCAGGAGCCACTGAAGCAGACGTCTGAAGAAAAACGAGACTACTTTCCTTATTTTTATTACTCATGGTTAAGTATTCAAAGTAAGTAAATTATGACATTTTTATCACTGAGACATTTTAAGCAATGAAAGTACATTCCTGTAACTTAAGATTAAGAGACAAAAAGTCACAATTTATCATTCCTAAAATAAAATATTGATGGGAATATCAGTATAATTCAGTGTGGCTTATTTCTTTATAAGTCATTAATTCAGAAAACAAACCACACAGAAAACATAGAAAACATCACAGTGCCTCATCTTGAGTCGGTTTCTCTTGCAGACACACCCGGTTTCTCCCAAAAGTTGTCCAACCCAAAACTCAAACCACAGGCCCACTTAACAGGCTGTCTGCAGGAGTGCGCCACTCTCTGACCGCCCCATATTGTTAGGGCTCCTTTTTGAAGCTGACTTCAGATCTGTTTTGTGGTTTCACTCTGCCATATTTTAAAATGGGATTTGGGTCAGAAAAGCTGCCTCTAGGCTAGCATGAAAGGACAATTACTAACTGTTACACCCAAAGTTAGAGACCACTGTCAGTGAAAATGATGGGCTGTAAAGTCACGTGGGCCGTTTCCAAATGACAGGCTAGAGCAGTGCTGATTGTAGGCCGGTACCTCTCATGTCATCGCCTTCGTTTGGATCCAGCAGTTTGTTGCCGTCCAAACCCCCGTAACGTTTCCTCCATTTGCGACGCAGAGAGGGCGTTCTCTGGAAACTGATAAAAAAATGTCAGACTTTTTTTCCCTCTCCAAGCAACAGATAAGCAAGAGAACCAGAGATGCAGACAGGAGTGTGTTGTTTCCGTTGGTGTTAATGAAGGCAAACGCACAGGTGGAAAGATCAGTCACATGCACTGATACTCAGAAGCTGCAGTAACAGTCACAACTACAGACTTTTATAATCTGTGCTGGTACAAGTCTAGTCATGAGGCGTCTTGAGTGTCTTATGTTGTGACAAAATTGTCAGCATAACTTCAATGTGCTTCTGAACTATTACTGTTCTCTAATTTTTTTAATTATATTTCAAGACTATGTGAAAAAATAATATTTTCCCTAAGTAACACCTCAAGTAACACCTCAAAATAGAAAGAAAATAATCTTACCAGACATAAGGATTTTCATCTGCTTCTTGGTTTGAATTATTTTCCATTATGGTCTTGACTTCAAATTACTGTTACACTCCACCCACAGTCCTGTGTGAGATGTCTCAAGCTGCTAGACTAGTGATGGTCTACGCGTTTGCTATCACTGGGTGTAAACCTTGTAGAGGTGAGTTTCGAACTGCGTCTAGACAGCCAGAAACACCATCTCAGTTCCAACCACCGGGAGGAGGGACATGACTGCCTGCATTTAAATGACTAGGAGGGACTAGAAGACTTTACCGTTGTAAACTTGTAGACAGTGGTGGATTATGTATAAATGTTTTAGAGAACAGCAGTAAGAAATGTAATAGTTGTAGCAGATGAAGTATAACAACTTTTGATCAGATTAGAAACTTAAAACTAGCCTACTAATACTACTGCCATTTTAGTCACTATTTGCATGACATTAAACAGATATGCCCAATAATTTAGATCGCATCCAAAGAATTTACTGCCATGCCTGAAGTAGAAGAATCTGGAGATTGGAGAATGACTTTAATCTGAATTCGTCATTCTTTCTCTAAATCAACCTTCCTGCGTGTTTTGGACGCAGAGTTGACGCACCACAGCGCACATTTCACGACATGCGCAAAGTTCTTTATCTGACATGTTTTGATAGCTAAAGCGGCTAACCAGCTAACTTGTGTTAAAGTAGCTTACTTTAAATCTACACCACCGCACTTAATGCACTGTCAGACTCTACGTAGTTTTATGAGAATACCGCCATTTACACACGCTGAGGTGTTTCATAAACGACTGAGCACGGCTGTGTTTCTCCACGGAAGAGTATCTCACGGGAAGATGCCCAAAAAAGACAAAAAAGACAAATCGGTAGGATCTGAACTTCCTAGTGTCATTTTATTTATTTGTTGTTTATCACTGCAGAATTTGAGTTACGTAACTGGCGTAAATTCTTCCATAATTTCAGATTCGTTGGTGTTAAGTGATTAATGTTGATGCCTCATATCTGCTCAGACTAAAAGTGTTCAGAAACAACAAGCAACGCCGACCGGTCCAGTTTCCAAAATCAAAGACGGTGAATTTGCAATCGCAATACACGCAAAGCCTGGAGCAAAGCAAAATGCTGTCACAGGTTGGTTATTCCATAGTTTTATGGACATTTGATAAAACGTGTATCACTTTTGGTGAAACAGACTATGTTTCCTCTGTTCTGTGTGCTTTCATCCCATGCTTAAAATGGTGGTGTATATTTGCTAATGTTGTGATCTTCCACATCAATGGGAGCCTGCGTTTCTGAGCTGGCTGCAAAGAGCCTTTATCTTATTCAATACTAATTCAAGCAACAATGTTGAAGTACTGACATGGCTGTTTGCGGTCAGACGTGAGCTCGGAGGCGGTGGGTGTGGCCATCTCAGCCCCCCCCACAGACGGCGAGGCCAACGCCGAACTTCTGCGGTACTTATCCAAAGTGCTGGTGTTGAGGAAGAGTGAGATAAGCCTAGATAAGGTACACCTTACGGCGATAAAATGTCCAAATGGGCCTAGACTTTAATTAAGATATTTATCATTTATAATACGAAAACCCCGTGATTATTTTGTATTGACTTTGTTTCGCCATCTTTATGTAATTGACTACATAATGTGTGTGTGTGTGTTTGTGTTTGTTATTATATTTCAGGGTGGTAAATCCAGAGAAAAGATAGTTAAAGTTAACGCCTCTATTAGTCAAGAGGAGCTCCTGGAAAGACTGAAGAATGAGGCTTCTCAAGGTTCCTGAAAACGAAAAAAACTCTTTGGTTGTCCTTTGGTTGTCCTGGATGGACACAGTTGTCTCAATCAATTAACAACCCCAAAACAAACACCAGGCCTGATTTGTGCCATCTTATGTTTAGTGCTTACCTTGTGTGATTCATCAAGACTGCTTAATGTTTCATGAAGAGTGCACAAAACTTTCATTTTTCTCCTTAGCTCATTTATTTTGTGCTCTCCTCTCTTTGAAGAGATCTTAATGACTCTGCATTTCTTTGAACGCACCTAGAGCTATTGCTATAAGAACTGTGTCCCTGTGGGTGAGCTATGTTTTAATTAAGGAAAATCCCAATGAACTGCTATTAGACCACTTCCAATACGAAATGCACTCAACACTGGATAGCCTGATTAATTTATTTGAGGGAGGGGGTCCATTTCAGAGTAACTTCCTTTTCCACAGAAAGAGTTTTGTACTGTAAAACATGCATAATGGAAGCCATTCTAGGGTAGCAATGATGTACAGTGACTCCTGAATATCTGCTCATATCTTGTTTTATTTGTCGATATTTCACATTATTGTGTAGTGGTTTGCATCTTTGTAATAACATCCTGATTTTACAATTATGTGAGGTGATGGAGAACAACTCCAAATGCTGAATTAGCTAGAAGCTGATGAGCTAATGCTAGCACTCATAGTGCAGTAAAACCACCACCTTCACATCCGTTCATGGTGCTTCAGTGCCTTTTTACCCCAGTGCGTTTTCTTGTGTAGGTGTCAGTTAAAGTGATGGGGAGTACGAAAATGTGTAGTCATATAAAATCACCACAGTTCATCTCTTTCCAGGACCGTTATATTCAGTGTTGATTAAATTTATATGAGTGTGACCTGAAATACTAAAGGAAATGCATTCTGTGAAGATTCTGTTAAAGGTGTTTGAATTTTACCCTCATAATCAGTTTTGTGTGTCTGCACGAAATAAGAAACTCATACATAGAAATCTTAAAAATCAGATAATCTTACAAAGCTCTGCCTGGTAACAAATTCAGATGGATGTCTCTATGATTGAAATTCATGCTCAAGTAATGGTTTAAAATGTCATTTTCTGAAAGGTCAGCCAAAAGATCCATCCAGGATCAAGTGTGTACGCCCTGAATTGCACTGCGTTATGCAGTCTTAATTGAATCATTGAGTCAAACTGTGAAATGCAGTCTTCATTACTGTCCATCAGTGTGGTCTTCCTCAAGTTCCTTGAGTTCACAGATCTTTTTCTTTTTGCACAGAAGATGAACAGGGATGACACATGTCCTCATGTCCTCATGGCTTGTGTTAATAGTTAAACACATGATTTGTTTTGCTTGTCCAACAACTTGGAGATCTGAGCTTCAGCTTAATTTACAGAAAGAAAATATTACTAGTAAGAATAATGTGTGGTTGAATATCAGTGCCATGCTTGCCTGTAGTGTTCTAATTAATGTTATAACTCTGTTAGGTTAAATTATGTTATAACATAGTAATTTTTAAAAAGCTTAATGTTGTAGCTAATAATAGACTTAGACGTTCAAATCTGATCCAAATTTTGTAGTTTGGTTTTTTAAAGACCATATGGAAAGCTTCAGTTTTTCCCAATGCCTATTTGGGTGGGAACTGATTATATCCACTCTTCATTGACTGTACTGTTAAAACAGTACATGTTGATTAATATATTTTTTCTCTCACAAGCCATATTATAAAAACAGCAATGAAGGACATCAATCAAAAAGATCCATTTTGATTTTAGTTTTCCTTTATCATTTTTAAGTTGTGCAAGAGCTGTTGAACCATGGCTAGTCTTTTTTTTTCTTTTTTGGAGGGGGATTTGTGGTGTTATAAAAATATCCAGTAGGTGCTACACAGAGTGATGTATGTGGCAGGAATGGTGAATCCCTCACAATAACTAGAGAGAAAAGTGTCTAGAGCCAGGAGTGAAGATGTGTGGGTGGTGGTGGCACTGTGCTACGGTGATATTTCACACAGGTGCCCAGCTGTTACACAGTACGCAATGACTTGGAAGCATATGGCGTGAACTGGAAGGCTGTCTGTTACAGTCACTGGAGACACTGAATCACCTCTCACAGGAGGATTTCATTTGTTGCTAAACATGGGACTGCTGTCTCTGTGTTTGACAAACCACATGAGCTGCAGCTCTGTTACACTTACAGAAATATACTGCCTCCTTATTGTCTATATCATCTTTAGCCCTCCAGTTTGCCCCTGGCACTCGTGTTTTATGAGGCAGGCAGTCCACACCCACCTGGCACCTCTGCTTTTTGAATCACTAAACTGGCAGGTTGCACACTGCAGGCACAGGAAATATATATCATCCAGCAAACAGAAGAATAGAAAAAAAATATTTAATTAATAAAAAAACCCTTTTGCTAAGAAAGTAACTGATGAGTTAAACACAGTACAAGGCCTATGGATTTATTTTATTTGCTTAGTCCTCGGTGCAAATAAAATTCTGCCAGGAGATTAAAAATACAGTAGGCTTAGTGTTAAGATCCGATTAAAGGTTGAGAGAAGGTTCATGCTTAGCAGCTAAGTGTAAGTTAGTAAGATTTAATCATTTAGCCAGACTGGAATTAGGTTTTTAGTGTTGGTATGGTGCCTCTGGGATAGAAAAGAACATATCTGACTGCTCTGGTGCACTGTTGAATATAATCAGTAAAGCTGTGTATTACGTACATTCACTACACTGACGTGTGGGACCATAAAGAACATCCCTTAATGTTATTATTCAATTAAAATAAAATTAGTCAGAGGATCTCAGAAAGGATTCTCCTTTTTGTAACACCACTGTTACAAGTAGAGTTCTCAACCGTGATCAAACAAAGAGTCTAAACAGGGCTAAACACCCATTAGATCTCCACCTCTGTCACCGTCTGTTCTCTGTGGAAGTGTAGTGCCGTTGTTCAGGATGTGGTCGTCCTTTCACTTCGTCCGTGTGGTGCAGTCCTCATTCGGGGAGACGGGAGCGTAGCTGGATACCCGCGCGGAGGAGATCAGCAGAACGAGACCTCCGGAGCACGTGTGGACCGTTGCCCCTGCGGGGCAGACGCGTGACACCGTGCAGGCAGAATGTTGCACGAGAAACCAATCTTTAAGAGCTCACGGAAGGGATGGGAGTGTGGGATGAGTTCGGCTTGGGAAATAATGAGGTCTGTGCTCTCCCACACACTGAAAGATCCGTGTCCCTCCACGGGGAGTTCAGCTTCAAAGCAGCAGTGCTTACTCACACGGAAAAAAATGGACATTCTCATGCTTCTCGACAATTACAGTCACACAGTGTGTCACGCTGACACACACTTTATCACTTTCCAACTGCCCCTTGCATACATGCTTTTGCTCGCACAGGTAATATTAAGCAGTGTGTGAAACAGTTTGGACAGACAGCTCAAAGGTATGACAGTACCACGACACAGAGTTTGCTCCACCGAGACTATTGTCACATGTCTTCAGTGACCAGTCCAGAAAGCTCAGATAATTAAAACGTGGCCTTTGAAGCATTTCTTTTGCTGTGATCTTATAAGACTTCTTGCTTTTTATTCCCCCCCCTTCATCATGTCAATCCTCAAATTGAGGCTTTTCTCAGCCAGGGAAGCAGCGATTTGCATTAAGCAAAGCAGCTTAAGAAGGAAAACTTCAGCAGGACGAAAGACTTGAAGGAGGCCAGCAAACACTGCACTGGCCTGCAAACAAACACTGAAACAGGTCGACAGCTCAAGCCCTGCACTGACAACACAATCTCATTCTCTAGAAGCCCTTCTTGCCATTAAGGGTGAGCTTCCTGTCAGGATAAGAAATGGGGTGGATGTCAGACAAGGCTGTCAGCGACACAGATTTTAAATCTTGAGGGGCCAGAAGGACCAAAGGCTGCTTCTGCCTCGTTGTCTTTAGGCCTGTGTCAAGATGAGCAGCTCCGCTCCCACATGTAAATACGCACAGCCTGTGCCCAGAGAGACATGAGTCTAGCCCGCAAGACCTCAGAGTTCTGGCAGTTCTGACAGCTGACTCCACAGAGGAAGAGACTTATGAACCTTCTGGGTGTTCCTGTGTGTTGCTTGACCTTTAACCCTTAGAGTCGTTAAGTGCGTCATCACTGTTAGTAATAATAGATTTTGGTCATGTAGACTGTCAATTACTGTTAATGTGTTGGGCAATAAATAAAGCTCCCTTTAGAGGGACTGATGGTTAAAAGCTTGTTTAAGAGCTCACATGATCAGTATAAGTAATTTAAACCCTCTGCTTGTTCAGGGCAGTGTCATCACACGGAATTACGGGGGTGTAACTACATGTGTAATTTCATACAAGGCATACTTGTGAGCAATTTAAAAATTTTATGAGTCACCCTCAATTATCTTACATTGTTTCTGTCTGAAACATATTCATAATCCAGAGCATGAAGACACTCTAAGCTTTGCCACCTTAGAGGTTGCTTCAATGATTCTGCATAGATTACTGGAATGCTATTAAATCAGCTTGGGAAATCTGCATAGAGTCTGATTGGTCCTCTATCCTGCTGTTCATTAGGACAAGCCTTGTGCTCTTGCCCTCTGATCAATAGTAAAATTGAAAAGATTTATCTTCTACTTCCTCATAGGGTTTAATTGCAACACCTTAATTTTTTTTCTCTGGCAGTAACAGAAAGAAATGAGCTTGCAGCACTATACAGCATGTGTAAGAAGTTAAATGAAGACATTTGCTCTAATTGGAGAGCCAATCAATTGGGTGAAATGTGATGTAGGTGTATTATAATGTAGATTAATTATAATACAGATTATAATGTATTTTCCTGGCAAACACCGCCCCCCAAAACATGAAGTTTCATGAAAAAATAACAGCTTAATATAATTTTTTGCCTTTGTTTTTGGAAACAATGACTTAATATGCAAAACTAGCAATGGAGTCATTGATTCCAGCCCTATAATCTGCTGAACAGCGTACATACCAGTTACAGCGTGGAACAGCATACAGATGGGTCAAGCTGACAGAAAATGGCACTGTTGTAGTTTGTCATTGTTTCAGGACTCGGAGGAAAACTCGGAATAGACTGGCATGATTTATAGAAGCTGCCCGGTCCTGGTCCGGCTGATCCCGCATGTGTCTGTTTACTCTGTGATTTCTGAAAGGCTGCGAAATGTGGGCAGACATAAGCGGATCTTGTGGAAGCAAACAGGAAGAAGTCATGCCTCTCACCAGGAGTGAACGTGGCAGGGCAACAGGGGGGAGATTTAAGACTTTAAACCCCGTAACATTCACTGACGAGCTATTTATAGCAAGAGGTATGAACAGTTCTTTGGCTTTGAAAGCCTTCTTTTCCTTGGAGTTAGGTGTATGGGACAGGCTCTACTTGATGCTTACCTAGCTGTGGTTTATGGTTGACTTCGCCTCCCTGGCATGGCTGAGCATGTGATTGACTGTCACTGTGTCTGTAGCTCTCATTAGACCATATTCCATGGATTTGAATGAATATTATAACAAATGTGAGAAGAATGTCTGTGGTTCCCAATGCATTGTGGGAATTCTATGAGGTTTTGTAGTCAGAAAAACATTGCAGGCCTCTGTACTTTGTTCTTTCTTTCAAAGATATACAACAGATTTTACATGTGCAATAGGAGTTCACACATGATGGTAGTTATTATTCACCTCTACCATCCAACTTTTTAGCAGTAACAGTGTCCTTTGCTGGAACTATAGTCCAAAACAAGTGGATCAGATAGCATGACATCCTGTTGTTTTCCTGTTGTGTCACTTGTTATATCATTTTTTCAACAGACAGGTAAGAGACAATAAGCAATTCATGCTACTAGACACCAGACTAGACACCAGAATGTGAAAAAAGGTTTTGCTCTCAGTCATATGTATTGGACTATATGTCACTCAGTTTTAAATGAAAATGAATTAGAAAATGAATTTCAGTTTTAAATTTAAATCAATTTCTTAGAAGTGAGTTTGCCAGTGTAAATAGACCTAAACAGAATTCCCCTGAATTGCCATGAGCGTGAATGCTATTAGACAGAAATGGTTGGATCTGCTGTCACACAAGTAGCCGATCAAATCCAGCTTCAAAATAATTTCCTCCATAGGTGACGTCACCACTGGGTGAAGATATTAGCTTATTATTCTCACCCACAAATAAAGGGCCGTAAATCTAGAAAGTCATTTTTCACATTGAATAAATCCTCGTTCAAATTTTAACAAGGCTTAACCCTGTCTAGACATGTTTAAAGTGGGGGGGGGGCTGCATTGGTTTTGCTCAATGTGATAACAAATGAGCACATATGTAATCACGTGGTCACGCTCAAAAGAAAATTTATCTCTCCACAATGTTTTTTTTATGTTTTTTGTCACACCAAATGAAAATAAATGTGTATAATATGAATCTCGATCAGTTTTGATGCTTATCATTCTAGATGATGGAAATCCTTAATAAATGCAAGTACTACATGAATGCACTGATAAGACATTATTCATGTCTTGTCTTTTAGGCAGCAATTCAAATACTCAGAAATCAGTCATCGGAGAGCACAGTACGAAGAGCTTCCGAGCCTAATTAAGGTAACACCAGGACCGCAACCCCATCATGTCCCTGCTGTCTGACTGAGTCATGAATGTGGGCACAGCAAGCATCTGCATTTGTGATGTGGGATTAAAGAATCCACAAACTGTTTCTAAGTGTGTATAATCACCTAAAAATATCAAGGACTCATTTAATGGAATTTTTCTTTGGCTTTCACATTCATAGAGAAAAGAAATTTGTTTACACATTTGGCTGAGATCCAAAATAACAGGTCACAATTCCTACAAAGCAAAAAAATAGTCTTGTAGCTTTAGTGAGTCACTTAATTTATTTATGAACCCATCAAAGCCAAAAGAAAACATTGAGTGTGTGTGTGCGTGTGTGTGTGAGAGAGAGGGGGGAGAGAGAGAGAGAGAGAGAGAGAGAGAGAGAGAGAGAGAGAGAGAGAGTGAGTGAGAGAGAATTATTCAAAAGCAGGTTTCACACTCAGATATGTGGTTTAAAAAATTATTGAAAGAATGCCGGGGCTGTTGTTTCTTAAATGCATGTTTCTTAAATTCAAATGACACAAAGCAAACATAAACAACTCTAATTACCTCCTCTAACTCTCTTTACTTTTACATTATTCTTCAAAATATTCATAAAAAGTCATAATGGAGACCCCAGTTAGATGCACTGAAATAATCTTCAAACAAGTGTTTCCAAAACAGCAAAATTAACGCATTTGATGTCAGCTCTCAGGCGCTTTTACGCAAGGAGTGGTGTCGCTTACGTACGAAGAAGAAATCAATGCACAAGGCGGAGCGATGTCAGATCAGATAAACGCAAATACTGTGGGACACATAAAAGGATGGCGGGGGACGAGAATGGTTATTTGAGCTGACGCTCAGACAAGAAACCAACAACGGCGGTACGAACCTGAGTGCCAAAGCTCCCTTCGTTCAGGACCATGGAGAGCACCAGCATGTGGACAAGAACGGCAGTATGCGCGTTGCTGCTTTTCCTTATGACTTGCGCGAGAGCGGATGACTCGGAGATGGAGGTGGACTTGGATACGAGAGCCATTCGAGACTTCTACCCAAAGGACCCTAACCTGACCAGTGAAAAACAACTTGTGAGTAATATGTTGTTCTCTACGCCAGACACAATATTTAAACAGACTGACTACAGGTTGACAGAGATCTTTTACCGATTCTGACTGAATCGGCAACAAAGTCTATAAGTCTATCCAGGCAAGTCTTTCAATGAACAAATGACTGCAATGATTTATTTTATTTTTCTGCAACATTCTATTCTACCAGCTCGGGGCTCTTCACGAAGTTCTGGAAAAACTGCAGACAAAAAAAATCCCTACTTGGGAGAAGAAATTTGGACAAGTTCCTATGGTAACTGGATCTTAAATGGATTTATGTAACTGTAAGATGTATTGCGCAAATCTGCATAGCACACAATATTATCTATGACCGTTGCTTTATCGCACTCAAGTAATGACGCGTAGTTTTAACACTCTGGCAATGCTTTCCCTGATAACTTGTAATTGCATGTTGACGCATTTGAATTGTAGTTTGAGGCGCGTGATTTTGTACTCACTTCAGTACTGTGCAATGTCAAACTTTCAGTGCGACGTCGGAGAGCAGTGCGCAATTCGAAAAGGATCACGAATCGGCAAGATGTGCGACTGCCCGCGTGGGGCGTTTTGTAACTTTTTCCTGCTGAAGTGTTTGTGAAGGACTTCGTCCGATTCTTTTTGTTTTTGTTTCGTGTTTTTGTTTTTGCTGGTCGTGGAGAGGAGGGTATTTATGTGTACCATTAAAGTATTGCAATTATTTATATAGATATTTTTTAAGTGAAGTAACACTTAAATGCAATGTGGAACTTTGTTATTCTGTTAAAATCCTGCACGCATATAATTATGTCAATATGTAACATTGACTGTTTTGTGTATTAAAGTCCACAATATCTTCTTTTGTAAGTAGTTTGCGTATCCGTCCTTTTAATATATTGTTAGTAGAAATCAAAAGGGTTAGTAGATTTGTAAGAGACTGTGTATTTACACTTGCTTACTGTCCTCAAAAAGTTATATTTCGAGAAAGTATAAACATGCATATGTGTGTGTGTGTGTGTGTGTGTGTGTGTGTGTGTGTGTGTGTGTTTACTAGATAAACATGTTCTGAAAAATATCAAATGCCCAAAACTACACAAGAAATGTTCATATATATTTAATCAAAGCCTTTCTCTTTATTGCCGTCTTTGAACAGCAGGCACAATAAGAACACGTAGGCTGAAAGCTTAATAACAAAAGATCTGTCAAATACCTCATAATAATACCTCATAATTCATTGCTGAAGATTTCTCACTGAACTACGACTTAATGTTTTTCACTTGCCATCAGGTTCTAAGTTCAAACCCGGTTGAGTAAATGTACTTTTATGTTCTAGTTGTTGTTACATTTATTCGTAAAAGAAAAAAAGCAAGCAATTAAATATCCAAAGACTTTGAGTAAAAGCACTGGTTTAAAATGACTTCAGAAGTCTTTTAAATCTTCAGAGGAATTTTCAGTTTTTTCGTCAAATGACTTATGAGTAAAAATCTTAGGACACTCGGGTTATTTCGGTTCAGTTAAGGCTGTCACACAGCTCTCCACATTTGTTGATCTAACAATCGAAATATTTATTTGTTGCTAATATTAAACAGGAGAAAACGCTTCAGTGACGATAGTTTCACTTTTCTCGCAATATCGTGATGTCATAGACTCTTCAGCCTCTCAAATAACAGAAGAGTTTAGCATTACTGTTTAAACAAATATCATGTCTCGTGAAAATTCCTAGGGTATTTCTTCATCAATATCTTCATGCTGACACCTCTGATATGCAAAGATCATTACTTTGTATTACACACATTGGTTGGTTTATATCATAACTAATTATGGTTTACATGTGCCTAGACTGAACATGTAGTAGCTGCTCAGTGTGTCTTTTGGATCGTTATTTTTCAATGTGATGTTAATTAATAGTCTATGTGAAGGGAGGTGTTTTATTGCCCCCTAGAGTTACGATGTAGAAGTGAGAATACAAAAACACCGTGTTTGTTACAAAGGCCACCTTTAAACATTATTGATGCCAAAACCACTACCAGAAGTACTGCAAAGCTGCGCCTAGCATTCGCTAACTTCACTGGCCAGATTGTGATCTCATTCAAGGTCCGTAATATCTTAATGCACACAGAAGAAAGTACAATTATGTTTACAGCCATCACCATCCTAGCGAATAAGAGATGACATTGCAAACGAACAGACAGACACTAATCTCACTGCCTGACCGTGGCTGCTGGTCAGTAAACTGTAGCCTCACAGCGTCTAAAAATACCGACATCCATTAAAGAGTAAGACAGAACCGCGAGCGCTCATACGGCTCTGTCCTCCAGCCGCGCGCGGGGTTCTGCCACAATCGCATGCCATCAATCTGCGTATTGCCTATAAAATTATGAATCACACTAACATTTGCTCAGCGTGGATTCAGTCAACATCTCCGGCTAATAGCGAATGTGTAGCTAGGCAGCCAGGAGGTGGCAGCAGGTGTTCATGAATTTGGAGAACGTTTGCCCTGCTGACTCACTGCACGAGGGTCCGTGGTTAAGCAAGGTTACTGCGGCAGCGCGCCACGCAGCGGGGGGACGTACGTGCACGCCTTTTTAGCTCACCTTTCAACTAGCTGCACTGATTTCGTCTTTATTTTTCTACTTTTATATAGAGGATTGTTTTACTATCAAGGCAGATCCTACCCCCTCTTCCCTGCAGATCCTACCCCCTCTTCCCTGCAGATCCTACCCCCTCTTCCCTGCAGATCCTACCCCCTCTTCCCTGCAGATCCTACCCCCTCTTCCCTGCAGATCCTACCCCCTCTTCCCTGCAGATCCTACCCCCTCTTCCCTGCAGATCCTACCCCCTCTTCCCTCGTCGGGTGTGTGATGCACATGTGTTTATTACTCAAGTAAGAGGCCGATACAGACGTGTTCCTGTTTTTGTTATTCATTTCATTCCAGATGAAATGAGCATTTGCTCTGAAGCACGTGGAGTTTTGACACTGAAATTCGTCGATTACATTTCTTCATATGCTCTGGCGATTCGTCCAGTGCCACGAACATACATTACCAATATTTTGCAATTAGAACACGTGTAAGATTAATCTTACAAATCAGCCTTTCAACAAACTCATTTAGTAAAGGCTTCATTTAACGTAATCGATTTGTCTACTTGTTTTCACTCTTTGAGTTTTTGGTTCGTTTTCTACACAACTGCATTAATTCTCCACGTTTTGGGGTCAGATGTGACATCACTCAGATGCACGGGCTTTTTGACCAATCGTGCACGCGTAAATTGCTCCCGGAGTGTGCGATCTTTCTCTCTACTAGACCCACCCTCTCTTAACTTTGCACGTTGAGCCTTTGGCAGAAGCAGTTGTCATGGAGATTGATTTGGGCCCAGCGTCGGCTCCAGGTGCTGTTGCCATGGAGATTCGTCTTCGAGGCGCGCTTTCGGCTGTTGAGGAGGACGAGGACAGCGAGGACCGGCTCCAGCACCATGGACAGCTCCACCGCCGTGGCCCAACATCAAGCCGCGGAAACTTTTACATGTTGATTGTGATAGGTGAGATAGCTACAGACCACCAGCTTCAGATCGCCAAACAGCACATCGAGCGTGGTAAGTGATGCTATCTACTGGTAATCATTACCGTCGTCTACACGAATATTGTTGCATCCTGTAAATACCGAAAACGACATTTGAAGTCTACACGATATTATAAGTTTGTAGGTTTTCGGTTTGCTTATATTTTGGCCTCACAATGCTACTTAGACAGCAGCACACATTTCCTTTAGGTCAGATCCATCTTGCCGTTCAGCTAAAATAACCGCATAGCTTTGGGAAAATTGTTGAAGAAATGATGGATGCGGGGATTTCGTGTCGATCAAGTTTTATTTTGTGTTTGCTGATGTAGCACTTAGTCTGAGTTGTGCGAGAAACATAACTGCGTGACAACTGTTATATATACAATATTTTACTCTTCGTGCAAAGTACATAATATTGTAGATCTGCATAAAATTTAGCAGCATTAAATAAATTCATATGGTATTTCATCTTCATCTGAAAATAAACTGGATCTGAAGAAACCACTGCTGTTTGGTATCGCTTATAGCGCATACTGCGGCGACGTCGAGAGACCGGACTGAGCACTGCGCCATGATAGTGGTATTATGGCGTTTTCTGCTTTGGGTAGCTGGAGATTGTTATTAGTTTAATAGTATTTGAATTGACGATATTATTCTTTATGTGAAAAAGTTTCGGCATTGCATGTTGAAGATACTCGACATAAAACGACGTTCTAATTCAGCCGAATATGAGTTATCTTCACTAGCCAGTATGAACCGAGCTGTCTCAGCAAAGTAATGCAAGGGCAGTGTAAATAATTAAACCGACTTTTAGTTATCATAACTTTCCATGTGATTACAATTTAGTTCTACTGGTGTTGTTAATAAAATAATAAGATATGTTTTGAATTGTTTTAACTTGGAACCTTTAAACTACAGTTTAAAAAAAACTTAATTGTATTCCAATAATTTGATCATAAGCATACTGTTCTCATGTTATACTACACACTTTCAGAAGGAGAGGTACAGGCAAAGATAATATAAATATATTAATGAGAGCTCCCTTAGTCTCTCATGTGAATGTGTATTTACTACCTCACTGGCACCCTTAGAGGGCGCTACTCCAAAAAAGACTTGATTCATTTATCCTGTGGGCGTGTATGATTATTTTATTGGAAAATGCATAGATTATGTATCAGTCTCGTGATGTCAGATCATGGGACAATCTAATTAGAATTATTTAATATTCAGAAGCTACATGAAGTTTATGGATAAACTTAAAACACTAATTTAAAAACACAAACAACTACTTAATAAATCAAAACATTATTGTTCTTCATAAAGATTTACATATAATTTATGATCAAACCAAAAGTCTTTGTAGCTCTGTCACCATCATGGATTAATTTTTTCCATTATTTTATCTTGTACAAAAGTTTTTTTCATAGGTAAAATCCAGTTTGCACTTTCCTTCATACTAAATCTTTGTTTGCAGACAGCGTTGCAGCCACAGGGCATTTAAACACTAAAGTTTCATGGCTTTCCAGTTTTGCATCCTTTCCCTCTTGCAAAGATCAAATTTGAAAGTATCACACAGTCCGCTGTTGTATCATTTGTGTCAGGAAAATGATCCTCAGGACCAATTTAAACACAGAGCAGAACAGAAAATACAAAGCATTTGCAGTCTGGAAGTAAAGCACTTGTGTGGATGGTAGAAGCACAATGTTCACCTGGCTTCTCTCAGTATCTGAGGTACTGATCTGAAATGCAGGTGCTGGGGGCTTCAATCAAATATTTATTAGAAAACAAGTGTGTACATGGCTACAGTAACAACATTCCTCCTTTTATATCACCTCAGATGAAGTTTTCAAAGCCTCTGTGTTAAAACTTAACAGCCACAAAAACATTCAACCCAAAAGTCTCTTTTGGCATTCCAGAAACAATCAAAGTACTTTCCCCAGGACTATATTTTTAATATGTGATTAAGAACTGAAAGGGAATCAATATTATTCAAGAGTCTCATGGGTGTTTGTGCATGTGGGCTGCAGCCAAGGATCTCTTACATAGCCAGTGGAGGGAGGGGGATTATGGGAGTGTGGGGGAGGGGAGAGAATTGTATTTGATATACCTGGTAAGTGACACAGCGTTTCAGAGCACAGAGACTGCAGTGTGTTTATTTTTAATCCTAAAGAACCAAGATCTAAGGAAAATGAGAGCCATGAATCATTCTGAAGCATGGTGTTAAGGGAAAGTCGAAATAATGAAGAAAAGGGGCATTTAATTTCATCCTCTCATTATACCGTGTTCAGAATACCTCCCAAAATGCTGTGTTAAGAATACCTACCAGAATGCTGCGTTCAGCGTATCTGTCGCAGAGTGATCACGTGAGCGTCTGCTTTTTTGCTCACTGTTATGAAACACTTAATGAGATTCCACAAATAGTCAGAGAACATAGGAAAAAATCCTACAGAAGTCATGCCAGCTGTTTAGAGTGGGCACAGAGTATCAGTAGCTCCAAGGATGGTCTCAGCATGCATAATGCCCAAGTTGGCACAATCGTCTAAAGGATGGTCACAAGTGAATCTTTCATATCATATTACAAATGTTTAGCTATATCAGGCAGCACAAAAGTGAAATATTTAAAACATTGTGAAGTCAGCAAAATCTGACTTTTTGAAGTAAAGTGGCTGAAGTAAAGTGGAATGTTCCTGTGTGCCTGGTGTGTGTGGTGTAGCTGCTTGTGTCTCTGTGCAGGATGCATGCAGTAAGGTCTCTGCTTTCTGATCGCAGGGATCCGCTCATGGGACACCAGCCCGGCAGCATGTGACCTGAACCATGAGCTGCAGCTCTTCATAACTCGACACTCCGCCCAGTTCTCTGCAGAGGTCAGAGGTCAGTCTCATTTTGAAGCAAACATGAAGAATCGAATGAAGCTTCATAGCAAAAAGCAAAACATGAATAAATAAATTCAGATTTCTTATTTGCAAATCAGAAATGGATGTCAGAAAAATAATTGCTTACCTCGGGGCTCCAAGGATACATGTTACAACCACAGGACACAAAGCAATGCAGTTGGATCATCTGCTGGTGTAATATAGTGGGTGTAATGTGAGTGAATTGTACATGCCCCCTCCCACACACGGCAGCTCACTGCACTGCTAGAGACATCACAGTGCTGATGGGAGGGGCGACTGCATGGTCAGCCTCCACTGCTGCAGTGTGTGTGTGTGTGTGTGTGTGTGTGTAGGTGCTCATGGCCATTATTTGTATATTAGTGTTTATCTGTGTTAGTGTGTTTTGTAGGTGACTGTATGTAGGTGTGTTTGTGTGTCTGTGTAGGTGACTGTATGTAGATGTGTGTGTGTGTGTGTGTGTGTGTGTGTAGCTGTAGGTATTTGTATATTAGTGTTTATCTGTGTGAGTGTGTTTGTGTAGGTGTGTAGGTGTGTGTGTGTGTGTGTTTGTATATGTGCTGGAATAGGATTTTAGTGTGTAGAATGTGGCTGAATACAGGTTTCCCAGGCAGGATTTAAAGGCTCAGGTTTGCTTCAGTCCAGTCAGGACTGGTATCTAAGTAGTGCTATTCACATTCCTTCCTGTGCAGGATTTTGCCAAGGCTGTCTGAGGCTTCTACATGTTTTTGCAGCATTGAGAGCCATTACACCACATTGGTATGGGGTTCATGATAGCTCATGGTTATGGGGTTCATGAGATTCCCATCTAGTGGCAAGCAGCTTTCAATTCTCTGGTGACAAAGTCATGCAACAATCTGCAGAAAAGTGTATATTTAACTCACATTATTCCATTTAACTCAGACATGCTGACTCTTATGGATTACTCTTATGGTTTATGGATTGGGTTTAATTGGTTTGAATGTTTCATGATTTGTTCAGAATCATCACATGAACTAGTTATGAGTTGTGCCTCTGATGGTGCACATTTTACACCACTTTGATATCAGTTTTTAAGTATCTTTTTGTAATGGGTAATGTTCTAGTTTGCTTAGGAAGACCTGCTCTGAGATCAGTAATAAAGAGAGATTCTGTGTGGTGTTAAGTTACTGAAGTGCACATAATGTAATGACTGCATTTCAGGGTTTTTTTTATAATTATTATTATTTGTCCGTAATACCTGCAGTGGTATCCGATATGCCCACCAGGGCGAGATGTTAATATCGATAATTTCCAGACTCTTGTTCAAATAAAAACAGTTTCACAATTTGTTGTCACACAGCATATAGTATTTGCACTGTGTCTGCTGAATTTATTTCTGTCCATACAATAACAACCGTTTAGTAAATGAGCAATTGAATGCAGTATTAATGTTTTGCTTTGGAAATCATCCACTTCTGCTTCTGCTCAATTAGATATTTCTAAAGCAGCACCTTTATCTTAGATGTGTTGCACTGTTTCCATGACTGCAAGCTTCCGATGCAGTACCATTAGGTGAACTGTTGAAGTGGGAGGGGCAAAGCAATTCCCAGAATCCCCTGCTCAAGGACACAATTGGCTGATTTATCAGATTGTGACGACTGGCTTGTGTGTTGGTGTCTGAGTGGACACGGACACACCTTTCAATGATACCTCTGACTACACCACACCACACCACACCACACCACACCCCGCGATGCCACGCCACGCCACGCCACGCCACGCCACCCCACGTCACGCCACGCCACGCCACACCACACCACACCTCACCCCACCACACACCACACCACACCCCACCACACCACACCACGCCACGCCACACCACACCCCACCACATCACACCACATCACACCACACCACACCACACCACACCCCACCACATCACACCACGCCACACCACGCCACACCACACCACACCACATCACACCACACCACACCACACCACACCACACCACACCACACCACACCACATCACATCACACCCCACCACATCACATCCCACCACACCACTACTCATAAAAATCAACACTGAAAAATACATCCTTTAAAAAGTCTAAGAGTGAGTATATATTACTTAAATTTAAGTTCACAAATGAAAGGCAATGACAACTTGGTTAAAAATAATAAAAAACAACAACATGAAAGCAGTTGTTATATTAGAGGTAATTCTATAAAGGACCTAATGACATGGCAATGAATCAGCAGGCTTAAAAAGTGAGATGTACTGCCCTCTTGTGGATATAACTAGTGTAGGGCGGATTTGTACTCAGGTCAAATTTAACCCTACATCAGAAGTAAATCTTGTAGGGCAGTAGCATAGGTGGACATATATCTGCAACATCTAGCTGCCTCAAAATTGTGTGCTTAACATTATAAATACATAAAATAATTTCTGTAGCTCATGGCCATTTTATAGGTTTTGAATGATAGATATGAGATGTCTGTCCTTTCTGAAGTATGGCCTGTTTTTTATGCCTACAGAATTCTGCAAACATTTCAGAAACATTTTACCTTAATGACCACAGATGTGAGAACTGCCCACGGTTTTTATATTGGCAAGTGAAGTGTGTGTGTGTGTGTGTGTGTGTGTGCGCACACACAACACACACACAGACACACACACACACAAATACACACACACACACACACACACACACACACACACACACACACACACACACACAAAACTCTAATGCAGTATTAAAGGGCTACAAATGCGGGCCAACCCTGGTGCTGACCCAGATCAGCTGCACATCTGACTTCATGAGCTCCTGTGAACTGTCACTACTTCGGAGCTGGAAAGGAGTGCAGAGAGAAAAGGAGCAATACAGGAGGATGAGGTGGCATAGTGATTAATGAGCTCACTATAGCTGAGATATAGTGATTGATGAGCTCACTATAGCTGAGACATAGTGATTGATGAGCTCACTATAGCTGAGTCATAGTGATTGGATGAGCTCACTATAGCTGAGTCATAGTGATTGATGAGCTCACTATAGCTGAGTCATAGTGATTGATGAGCTCACTATAACTGAGTCATAGTGATTGATGAGCTCACTATAGCTGAGTCATAGTGATCAATGAGCTCACTATTGCTAAGTTTTAGTGATTGATGAGCACACTATAGCTGAGTCATAGTGATTCATGAGCTCACTATAGCTCACTATAGCATTGCTGCCTTTGTTTTCTGCTCAGCTCACTTAAAGGGTAACATGTGGGCAGAAATGTTAGACTTCTGAACAAAGTTGTTGGAACTGAACAAGATGTTTGCTGGTGCTACAGTGAGTCATCACTGCATGCGAGTGTCCTGACTTACCCCAGGGAGCAGGGCTGAGTTACCCCAGGGAGCAGGGCTGAGTTACACCAGGGAGCAGGGCTGTCATGTGTAATGCTATCACATTAGCCCTTGCAGCTGGAGGCCCTGGCCTTGACCTGCGACCTCTCACAAGCCCTAAGGCGTTGCCTCTGCACGGTCTCTGTTTATTAACGCCTGCTTGTCAAGTGTTATATAAGCACAGAAACATTTAATTCCAGGCACCATATTGCAGCCTCACCTCATGTCTGTGTGGGCTGCACAAAAGTATGTTGTTAATGGACACAAATACAGCAAACCACAGAGACGCACAATGCAAAAACGCTGATGCATTTACAACAAGGGTGACCATTCTATGATCACCATTCTGCCTTGGTCTATGAATGTCTACTCCCTAAATGTTTCTTTGTCTCTCTCTCTCTCTCTCTCTCTCTCTCTCTCTCTCTCTCTCTCTCTCTCTCTCTCACACACACACTCTCTCTCTCTCTCTCTCTCTCTCTCTCACACACACACACACACACACTCTCTCTCTCTCTCTCTCTCTCACACACTCTCTCTCTCTCTCTCTCTCTCTCTCTATATATATATATATATATATATATATATATATATATATATAAGCGGAGTCCTGTTCCAATTATGTAGTGAATAGGACACTAAAGACCGTGGACTGCTAAGAGCGCAACACTGCTGTGTCATTCTGCTCTGCTCAGACTGACTTTACAGTAAATGCCCCTGTTTTTGCCCTCCTAGGCTGATGTGGACTATGGACGGGAGGCTTTAAGTTGTACTGATTTTTACTTTTAAAGCGTGTTATAACTGGACCATTTTGAAATTGTTAAATGTTCATCTGAGGCAAAATAATTACCATATTGATGTTCCATAGGATTCTGACCAACACTCCTAGGTCAGGATTGATACCAAGAAGAATGGCACCTGTTCATAATGGATGACATAATCTGAAGAGATCAGAAAAGGTAGCCTACATGTTACAGTCAAGGGAACAGAAGCTATTTGTTCTGAGTCTTTAATCTTGACTCTATAATGCTCTCAATGAATCAAATATTCTTTATCATATGAGAAATCCAATTCAATGTAACATTCTCCTATCCATGCAGAGGAGTGTGTCATCTGCCTTTTTGCGTATTAGGATGGGCAATTCAGATTTTTGCATAGGTACTGATGTATACTGAAAGTTGATGTTTACAGTGGACTTTGAAGTCCTGTAGTAATTGCAAGAGAACTCTAACTATTTCTTATTTTCTTTTCACATGTGATAAAGTAAAGTTTAATATTTTAGAGTTAAAGAGATAAAAAAAATATTTCCTTTTGTGTGGTTTGTTCATTTTTATTGAATCAAAGATTTTGTAAATATTTCCTCCTGTCATTTGGGCTTTAAGGAATACAGTTATATTTTGTCAGTACTGACATGGAAAATTCAAATGTTCTGCCTACCCAAGAAGAGCTACTGTACATATATTGTCTCTTTACTGACATGACTTTTTGAATTCAAATTTAATGCCAATGTTGGATTTTTAAAACTGCAGGTTGTATGTCACAAATTTGTGACAGTTATCATGTAACAGGTCTCATAACTGAGGGTTTTTTCCAGGATGTTCATTCAGGGGGTGTTCAGACTTCCTCAGCAGGGTAGGTGTGCCATAAATAATGGAGCGTGTTGAATAATTTAGGGTTTGGATATTGATATCACTGCAGAATGGTTCTGAGCACAAGCTCTGCATCACCAGTCAAGGTCCTCATGCATTGATTTCTCCTCCAACTCTGGCATTCCTTGCAATAAAGTGTAATCTTTTCTTTTGTTGCAAGAGCAACCGGGAATCGGTGATGCCGGAGACTGTCAGTGTCACCAAGTGGTTGCTGAGTCAGTGATGGAATCAATGTGAGAGAAAAAAGATTGATATCAGTTATGGAAAAATGTTTGAAATTAATGTTGCACTTTATTTTTCAAATAAAAATGGACGTATGATACTTATGAGTAACACTCTGAAACTAAACACTGATAAAGATTAAATTTTATTCACTAGCCCAATGTCTGTGATGACAGATTTTACTGATTTCTCACTCAGTTTAGGTGGTGTGACTGTAAAACAGTAGTCCACAAATTACCTAGGTATACTTTCTGATTCTGTACTTTCCATCAAACCCCACATTAAGGCTCTGGTCAAAACAGCTTTTATCCATCTTTTATCTGTTTATTGCATTTCCAAGAATCAGTGAAACTCTGGCTCATGCCTTCACCTCTTCCTGCTAACATAGGGAGCTCTACACGGCCCAGCACCAACCTGTTAGTCGAGCTCCTGCACCTGTGCTGCCGCACCTGAATACTTAGGCCCTCTGAATACTTACCTGAATACCTGAATACTTAGGCCCTCTGAATACTTACCTGAATACTTGAATACTTAGGCCCTCTGAATACTAACCTGAATACCTGAATATTTAGGCCCTCTGAATACTTACCTGAATACCTGATTACTTAGGTCCTCTGAAACAAGTAACAATCTCTCTCAGAATTCAGACTTTTTTCAGTACTTTAACTGATCTGCTCAATAAAGTTAAGTGTTTTTTTAGGTTTCTATATAATAACCAATGATATTATTATTATTATTATTATTATTATTATTATTATTATTATTATTATTATTATTATATAGACCATGTGCTGCATTATCAGAGTTTGAAAACATAGGTATACACACATCAAGAACACCAAGGAGCTATGAAAACAAATCTGGGACAGAGTTCTAGAAAAGTATCGACCAGGGTGCCGTTCTAGGAATATTTGAACATAACGCAATAATACATTATTAATAAATGTTAAGAATAACAGAATGTACCTCCACCACAATTCTGCCTATAAATCACTGATTAAAGAGGACAATAATTAGAAGACCTACCAAGAGACAGAAGGTCTGAAAGAGACACATGTGCAGCTGAGACAGGAGGAGCTATGAGCTGCACAGCCGTGGTCCAGATTCTGCCCCAAACTGACCATTATGGAAAAGAGGCAAGAATAATGTTTCTCTTATGCAAGATACTGTACATTTTGTATAAACCAAAGTGTGTGTTTTCTGCTCCCACAGATATTCGAGGTACAAGTGATGCATTACTAAATAAATGTAGCTATCAATAATTTTTTTTAAGACTGTAAATACATAATTTGTGCCAAGCACCTCCATCATTATAGTGGTGCTGAGCAGCATCAGATCAAAGTGAGTCAGAAACCATCTGATTGGTCGAGTGGGAGAGGGCAGGAGAATGATTAGTCTGGAGGAACGGCCCCAGCACTGTAAACCCTCTGCACCAAACATCTGCTTGAATGTAGGTCTCTCATCACACCTTCTCCCAAGCACAGAGCAATCCACCACTGAACAAATACACTCAGGTCTGATATCCAACAGAGGTAAACAGAATCCCAATTTAAAAAGTGTCTGTTCCTGTTCTTTAGTCACTGGGTTAAAACAGGGTGTCATAATCACAACATATTTTACAGGTGCCTGATCAGCAGTATCAACATTAACACGAAGTAAAAATGGGAAAACATTCTAATATCCTTTTAATTGTGGTAAATATCCCTTTAGGTGTGGTAAATATATAGTCTTGTGAACCTTTGATGTGCCGGTAGATATGAATGCTCCCATTACTGCAGATATAGGCCGAATTCTTATTCTGTGAACTCTGACACCAATTTGAACCAATAGCAATTCTGCGGTTCTTTATAGTTGTAAATAATTCACACATTCCCATATGTCGCTGTTGAGTTCTTCACGCATTGTATTCAAGTTTTTGAACACTGGAAAATGTTTTACAGATTTACAAGTAGGACTGTTCAAGTACATTGATGTTTTTACTAATCCGAGCTATTGGTCCTTCGTGATGCAAGAATCACTAACCATTAGTGCATGGGTGAGTCTCTTGACACCACCATCCGCCTCCCCCTGGCGTCCCTCGCCATCACCTCCTCTCCCACCCCCGCCTCCCCCTCTCCATCACCTCCTCCTCTCCCACCCCCTCCCGCTCCTCTTCATCAGTGCTGCGTCTGTAGCACCGTTGGCGACAGGCTGCAGCCTACGCTGCTGCACCCAGCACGCCCAGCTCCGGAACCGAGTCTGTGGAGAGAGCCCTCCCCACACTCCGGCCCCTCCCTCGCCTTGCTCGCCCGACCCATACAGCGACCATTACGGCTCGGCGTCCGCCAGTCGCTACACAAGACGACCCGTTAACGTGTCCGGCATCAGCAACGGTACGTAGATACATCTGCGGCGTATAACAGGCGCCTTGAAGATGTTGTGTTGTTTGCGTTGAGGCTCATTTTAACCGGCGTCTTTCGACAATTTGACGAGGAGAGACGGGAGAATGAAGTAAAGAGTTACTCGGTGTGTCAGACGTACCTGAACACATCACCCTCCGCTTTATCCGAACCGGACTAATGTAGGGCGGTAGAGCCGGACAGCTGATATCACCCGTACTGCGTGGTCAGCTTTCACATGTTCGTCGAAGGTGTCGCGAACTACTGAGGGGCGAGTGTGTCTGAGACCTGAAGGAGTTTATAAGTCATTTGAGGTTCTGGAGAAAGGGTTCGCCTACACCGACTCAAATGTTCCGAATGACGCACTTTTGCAGCACCGTGAAAACAGGCTCTGGTGATCTGAGGTATTTCGTGTAGTTTGATTGTGAGTGCTAGTGTGCAGGCTGTGCATACACATTAATACGTTCTTTGTGTTTGTGGAAAATATGCTACAGGAGTTTAGATGAGATTAAATAGTTTAGCTTTCTTATGTAGACGATGAGATGATTTATCAGTCGGCCCGCTGCAGACATGGAAAAATACTGTATTAGAACATAAATTCGGCTGTGGTTCTTGTACATACTGATGTCGCGTTAAGGAGTTATACTCATTTTCGTAGAAAAATAAAAATAGACTAAAATCAGTGCTATTATTTTATTTTGCTGGTCAGTGGTACGGTGCACCCTTTTATTTTCTTTAGCGCAGACTCTGACATTGTCACAACATTAAGGAAAGTATGACATTGTTGTGGACATTGTTTTCCTATAGACCGAAGTAATTGAGAGTCTGAAGTAATAGTGTCTCTGAGACCTGGTGGCGCTCTGTGGCTGTGCTTAAGTACTGCCACATTACATCACTGATAATATAATATATATTATTATTTTTTTATTACCAAATTGTCACATTTGGTCACTTTCCTAAGGTTGCAGTTGGTCAAGTCTCTTAACAGCAAGTGTCTCATTTGGCCTTATAACGTCATGTAAGTGTCAAGTGAATGCATTCCCACCTAAATACTGTACGTGCTTGCAGCCCGTGTACTGGAAGATGGATTTATTAGCAGTCTCAGTGCTGCACCAGTTTAGTCATTCACTGTTCTCACTGATGGTAAAATGTCTGAGTGATGGCACAGACCTGCAACTAGAGTTGTAATAAGGTTCATAAGATGAGGAAACTAGTTATGCAGCAGCATCTGCAGTACAGACAGGAGGCTGAACTAGAGCACGTTAGACTGCATATGTCAGATTAAACATATAAAAAAAAAACCTTCAACATATCCACTGTTTATAAGAAATCGATGCTGGAATGATTTATCTTCCGCTCAGATGCAGCCTTTGGCCATCGTAGCATCATTTCCACACAGTGAGTTTGCCCCATTAGCTGCGGGGTTTGGGTTTGGTTCTGTCACTGTCACCCTGCCTGCTGGCGGATCTCCAACCCCTGCCGCACTCAAATCCGGCCATGCCACCTCCGCTGCACCATGTCTGCCTGCTCATTTGCCTAATCGACGAGCTTCACATCCCGTTTGACTTTGCGATAACGTACACAGGGCTGAAGGACACGTCTGTCTGGCTCAGTGTTTCCAGCGGACAAGGACAGCCAGAGCCAACCAGTCTCCACTGACTCGTGCCTTTCATTTGGTCCACTTGCCCGCTGAAGCAAAGGACAGAGCCCAGTGTCTTAGCTCGGACTTCTGATAACCTAACAAACCCTCATGCTTAGGTGCTTATTACACGAGCAGCTGTGACACTGGACTCATTTGACTAATCCTTTCGGGTTTACTCACAACAAAGAGCCACGGTGTGAGGGATTAATGAGTTGAAAGGTGCCTCGGCCTGCAGGTGCTGGTCAGGACCACTAAGCGCTACTAGGACGTAAAGTGAGAGTTAAAGCGAGTTTTCCCATCCTCAGCAAACACAAGCAAGCACACTTATTTTGAATTATTTTCCAGTTCCTGGGCTGGAATAGAACATGCAAGGTGTTTCCTTGGCATACGCCATCCTTCAGTGTCTGCAATCAATGGGTCGCAGACAAATATATTTAGGCGTTGTAATGGCTTCAACGATGCTTAGATGAATTGCTGCCAAACGGCCTAGCGTTTCTAGTGCACTGAAGGTGTGTGCCGCGGTGCTGATCGCTGGACTGGGACGCTGGACTGGGACGCTGGACTGGGACGCTGGGTGCGCTCAGCTGTGCTGCAGTAGACTGCGTGAGGGGAGAGGGTTCATGGAGCAGCACGCGTGTGCAGAGATGCACCCAGTCTGTGATGATTGAGACATGATGTCATGAGTCCCTGCTGTGAACTCAGTCACGGTGAGGTAAAAATCTCCCCTCTCCCCTCTTCTCTCTCCCCTCTCATCTCTCCTCTCTCTTCTCTCTCCCCTCTCATCTCTCCTCTCTCTTCCTTCTCCCCTCTTGTCTCTCCCCTCTCCTCTCTCTTCCTTCTCCCCTCTTGTCTCTCCCCTCTCCTCCCTCTTCTCTCTCCCCTCTCATCTCTCTCCCCTCTTGTCTCTCCCCTCTCTCTTCTCTCTTCTCTCTCCCCTCTTGTCTCTCCCCTCTCTCTTCTCTCTTCTCTCTCCCCTCTTGTCTCTCCCCTCTCCTTTCTCTTCTCTCTCCCCTCTTGTCTCTCCCCTCTCTCTTCTGTCTTCCCATCTGATGGCATTCTCCTTTTTTTCATGCAGTTTTCATCATTTTCTTCTCTATTTCAACTGTGAAAGGGTTTTGTCTTTCACCACTGCTGCTAGGTGACGGTGTTGGTGGATATGCAGGAGACTGCACAAACGGACACTATTGCTGAAACCAGTTTGTGCTGGTGCCTTTCCTGCCCCCAGTACTGCAGCACCATACAGTGTGAAGCCTCCCAGTCACTCACCTAATATTACTAGTACATTAATAGGATCCAACCTTTTTTTTTTTTTTTTTTTTAAACAAAGGGATGTTAATAATGTGGAGGATACTATAACCTGAATATATTTTATCGTAGTGCCAAAGAGAGATTAACTTTTTATGTATTTGGAAATAAGCACCAATTAATGTTTTTGGAATGAGAGACAAAGCATAAAAAATTTCTGCATGCTATTAGGAAAGATAATGTTTTGTTCCTGGTTTTGGCTTGCTAAGGCTTTAAAAAGGCATTGTTAGGCTAGACTAAATGTGGGTGCTACCAGGCCGTGTAGGACTAGATACGTTCATGTTGCGTGGTTGTCGTTAAAAGCTCTTATGCACTGCAAAGAAACTAGAGGAAACTATTACAAATGAACATTGTAATATGCCTAAACATCTTAAACAACTCTAAAATGTTACTTCTCTACATGTCGCTTATCCATGACCTTCTGTAATTAAATTGTGTTCAGATAGAAATGATGAACATATGCTAGATATTTAATGTAATGAACAATAGTTATTGTTAAATCCAATAAGAAGTTGATTGTTCATATTTCCATGTTGCACTGAGACAGAGAGTTCCAGCTGATGCAGGACAGTAGCTTTCTAGATGCCGTGATTCACGACTGGGTTTTCAAGATGCTTTCAAAGAGTTATTGTTTCATGTAAGCCACTGTTTCTAAGTAAACCAGATTGCTTCTCAATCCGTATGATGCCAGGTTTCAAATCCAACCGTAAGCCTTCTGTAAATCCTTTTGGCACTTCAGTCTCGGTTCAGTGGTAATACTGTAATACTGATTTAGAGTAGAAGAGGCCCTCACCAACTTGTGCAACGTTCACTAGCAAAATACATTCCTCTCTCCCTTCTGTCTCGCCTTAAGAATAGTGCCACAATGGGGACAATTGGTTTCAGACTATAACATTTTTGGATAGATTCGTTATATTACAGTGTAGATGGCAAATAGCATGATATAACTGATAACAGCTAACCCTAACCCAAAGTAAATGTGTCATATTGGAGAAGCTAAGGGAGACATGGCCACAGATGTGAAGTAGTAGGTTGGGTGGGGTTTCTGAGCTCATAGTTGGCTTAAACTGAGCCTTGGGTTTTAGTCTCTAGGAAACAGTGGTAGGGCACCAAGCATGTGCTTCTGCCCTTTCTTCGTTTTGTCAACATTTTGGTCATTTGTTTCCTGATTTGTCCTCCCTGTCTCTGTTTGTATTCTGGTCTGCTTTGTTTCTGTCTTTAATATTCATAATAAGCTTTTCAACTTGGACTCAGTTGCTATAAGCCTCATGTCGTTATGTCTTCATTATGAAAGGTTTGGTGAATCACTAAATAGGGTATTTGTGTTGTTTCATTCAACTGAGAATGACAGTGTTTATTATATATGCCAGTTATGTGTAGAAGGTGTGATCTTCAGTGGCATAATGATGTATCTACGCCTCCACCCAGGAAGTGATTCCGGATTCAGTGATACAACTGTAATTAACATAGACTCCAATTAACTCCAACCGTCTTCACTGCAGAATCATTCAGCATTGCCAAGTCACAGGTCAGGGGGTTTGGAGAAACTGGGACATTCAGTACTGGAGAAGGGACCCAGAAGGTCAAGTCTAGACTGAAAAAAAGTTTTACAGTTTCACAAAACCAGACAGTATAAGAAGCAAAGCATAGCTAATGATAACATGTTTATTATAATCCAGTGAATTGATTATTGACACATCATTTCATACTGCTCTGGATTATCACATTCATCAAAATGAGATCACAGTGAGTCAGTTACAAACACTGTTATTGTACTGTGCCCTGATTAACCTCACAGGGTTCCAAAACAAGAGGTCTTTGCCCGTTAATTGTATGCTTTAAAGTGTAAGACAAAAGTGCTATAGTGATAGCTCTCATCCTCAATCTGACACTGTCATCAAACATATACCGGGAGGCTTGGCTTTGTCAGCAGCTGAAACACACACACACACACACACACACACACACACACACACACACACACACACACACACACACACACACACACACACACACACACACACACACACAAACACACACACAAACACACACACAAACACACACACCACAGCAAGGTCTCAAGGTTATGCAGGCAAAAGAAAATGCTCACATGATATAATAGCATCATTGCTCTGGAAAAGTGCTCTAGAGTTTCCTCACCTCGGATGAAGTGATTTTAGTTCCCAGCTTCCATAGGCCTCTTCCTCTGGGGTGATTATATCTGGAGCGAACTATCTGGAGCAGTGCAGTGGTTTGGTCTGCGTTCTGTCAGTGCTCTCTGTTTGAGCTTATTTTAACATGGCGCTCTCATTTTGGGTGTTCATGAGCAGATATTTATAGCAAACAGGTCAATCTTGGTAGGACTGCTAACAAGACTGCGAGACATGCTTGAGAAATGACCAGCTATTTTGTGTAAGCGCGGAGGAACACATTCCTTTAGGAAAGCTGCAATTAAAATGTATAAACTCACGCGTGTGAAGTCAGAATCAAAATACAGTTCGAGTGTGTTTCTTCCTCCTGATGGCTACATAAGACGAAGGTATTTGAGGTGAATCGAGGGATGATTGTATTAATTTTGTTTAAGTGTAAACAAGGAGTTACATCAGCCATCACAATATTATACTTCCTCCCTCTCTGTCGGTGAAATAATGGCATAGGGATCTGTCACACAAAAGTCTTGAGATGCTGTGAAAAGGATTTATTGCACATGTTGACTTAGACAGTGGTGAAGTTGTTCAGGAATCTAAGCTTTGACGATTCAAATGATTAGTAACTAACATACCTGTAGTTGCTCACAAAATGTTTTTTTTTTAACTGTCTGCATGTAAGAAATACTGAACACTTCAAGTTCTTTAAAGTAGAATCCAGCTGGAATCCTTGACATGCAGGAGTTCAGGTTGACAGCTTTTTGGTGATAACTTTGTAAGGTTTTCAAAGTAGCAACAGGAGTGTTATTTTGGCATCTGTCACCTTGGCAGACAGTTGATGTTCTTGTCTGATTTCCTGAGGCAGGTGACAACACTTTGACTTAGAAAATCTCATTTGGAGTCTCAATGTCCTATTGTTTAGAACTGCTGCGTCACTGAAAGTTTGACACTACAACTCAAACAAATTTATTGAGGGTGTTTTACTGTGTTATTATTATAGAATATTATAAAAACACCTGTTATTATACCTTACCATTTATCGCAAATGCTAAATGTAAACTTAAACGCCCCCAATATAAGTTTCCATCCAGCAGATGAAGGCCTCTCTGGGCCAAGGCCAGTTTGAAACCTTGCTCTAGGCTTGCTGTGTTCACTATATTTCTATGTTCATCACATATTACTTTACTAATTACTTTACTAATTCCATAATAACAGCCTGTTATGATAATGGACTTTCTAGTGCTGCCAAAGATCAAACTTGTTCATGCTGTCCATTGAGAGGATGTAAAAGTAAGGATATTTTTTAGTAGTTGTGACGTAGGGTTTCCTCGCCAACCAATATCATTTTTATATCAATACTCACTTGCAGTCATTGCAGATGTTATAAAACCCACTAATCCTTACCAGCTGAATGATTGTAATCTAAATGAATTATATATCTAAATGAATCTCACAGCAGATGAAACTGATATTGTCTTGAGAATTTCTTAGTCCTGCTTATTTTCCGCTTTGCTCAAGGATGCTGCAGCATTAAGTTATAAGCATTACAATAATTGTATTTTTTTAACATATCTTTATTGCAGATTAAAAGAGAAGTACTACCCAATGGTATTCATTCTGCCTGATGTTTGCTCATTTACTTCAACAGATGAGGTTGATGCTGGTAACAATAATGCGACTGACCAGTCACCGTGCTGTTCCTAAGGGGTGCGAAGATTAAAAGTCAATAAAGCTGCACTGAGCACTGCAGTAACTTGCTTATGAGTGCCCCACTTGAAATTCAATGATTCAGCTAAAATGTGTCCTGAACTAATGCATTGTTGATTAGATTTGGATGAATGTTTTATGTGCAGTCTTCAGTTAACTTTATCTGAATTGCACAGAGTCTGAGTGAGAAATGAAGTGTTTCTGGTGACGGAATGCATATTTCTACATTTTTTTTATTTTTATGAGTATTTTATAAAATATGTGGGTTTTCTGTCATCTTTTAATGATAGGAATAGCACAGAGCAGTAAGCCGTATCTCTTTGATGATGGAATTCTGTAAATCACCAATGCTGTGTGTAGTATTTGAACTAATTTGTCTACAGATTGAGCAGGTCGTTTTGTATTTTTGATGGAATAAAGTCTGTTGCTTTACAGAATTAACTTTCAATCAAATAAGAATTTATTTCTGTACACCAATAAATACATAAATAAAACTTCAGCAGTAAATTCTTTACAAAAAAAAATGTTTTTTTTTCCCAGGACAAAGGACTCTGCACCACAGAAGTGATGTACTTGAGACAGTCGTCTTAGTCAATCCATCAGCGGATACAGTTCTTTCAGAGGTAGGATTCTTATTCCACAAAATCACTATTGAAAGCACAGTTTTTTGGAGTTTCACTATTTTCTCACTTAATTATGAACACATATGCTGAAACATATGTTATTGGACTATCAGATATATACTTACTTGATCTGCTAAAACACAAAGGCAAAGCAATTCTGTGACGCCTCTTTTAAATACCCTCTGTGTCTCTTGCCATTGTCCTAGATCCATTCTCTCGTGTCTGACCCAGCTGTGCACAAGCTACTGGTCCTGAGTGGACAGAACTCGGACCAAGGTGACCTGATTCTTCAAACTGGAGTATTTACTTGTCAAGCCTTTTTACGTGTCTTTGCTGATCCTGGAGTAAGTTAGAACCCTTTTTGACTTTTAGATTTAACTACACAACAAATTAAGTAGATTAATGTAATATTTCACATTAGATATTTTTTCATATTCATATTTACATGAATTTGATTGCTGTTTTTCATTTTGCGTATTTCTTGCTTACACCACATGTAGGTCACTAAACTGCAGGAAAAAGTTGACCCAAGGGAGAGGGCAACACTCACTGTGTCCTGCCGACTTGAGACCGGGTGGACGTCTCTGGGGCAGCACTTAAGCAAGTTTCTGGACTATAAATTGAATCCTGTGCCCATACTCCCCAAAATGGACGGCGTCACAGAGTTCACAGAGTACGTTTCTGAGACGGTAGATGTGCCGTCCCCGTTCGACCTGCTAGAGCCACCCACTTCTGGAGGATTTCTCAAATTGTCGAAACCTTGCTGCTACATCTTCCCCGGAGGGAGAGGGGACTCTGCACTTTTTGCAGTCAATGGCTTCAACATTTTGATTGATGGTGGCTCTGAGAGAAGATCATGTTTCTGGAAACTTGTCAGACACTTGGATCGTATTGATTCCATCCTGCTCACCCATATTGGTGCTGACAACCTCCCTGGAATCAATGGGCTCCTTCAGAGGAAGATAGCGGAGCAGGAGGAAGAGCAGTCACAAGGCTCCACTACTTACAGTGACTGGATGAAGAACCTAATCTCACCGGAGCTTGGAGTTGTGTTCTTCAATGTTCCGGAGAAGCTGCGCACATCTGAGTCAAACTTAAAGGTTAAACGTAGTATTGAAGAGGCATCTCTGACACTGCAGTACCTTAATAAGCTTGGAGTCAAGCCCGAACCTCTTTTCAGAGTGGTTAGTAATACAATTGAACCCATCACACTTTTTCACAAAATGGGTGTAGGAAGGCTAGACATGTTTGTCCTCAATCCCGTGAAGGATAGTAAGGAAATGCAGTTTCTGATGCAGAAGTGGGCTGGTAACAGCAAAGCTAAAACTGGAATTGTGCTCCCCAATGGAAAGGAGGGAGAAATATCTGTGCCATACTTAACGTCTATTACAGCTCTTGTGGTGTGGCTTCCTGCCAACCCAACAGAGAAGATTGTCAGAGTTCTATTCCCTGGCAATGCACCACAAAACAAAATCCTTGAAGGGCTTGAAAAGCTTAAACACCTTGATTTTTTGAGATATCCTGTAGCTACACAAAAGGATATGGCATCTGGAATCTCAACATCTGCTGTAAAACAAACAAAGTTAAAGCAAAGGACTGACAGCAAAGAAAGTCTTAAGTCTCCCAAGATGCACACACCTACAAAGACCATTAAGAAAGAAACTGATTTAAAGGAGGACACATCCATTCTTGAGACAAAGAGTGATTCTGTCAAGGATAACAAGTCTGACAAGAAAGAGGAGAAAAAACACACAAAACCACTGAAACCAAAATCTGAGGTAACAGAAAAGAAAAAGTTGCTAAAGGAGAAGTCACTGAAAAAACACACTAAAGAAAGAGTGTCCAAAATGGATGAGAAAAAAGACAGGGAAAAAAAAGATCTCAAGAAGGAAAAACGTGAAATAAAAAAAGACGACTTGGTAAAAAAAGATGAGAAAAAAATAAAGGCCAAGGATGTTTCAAAACCAGAACTAAGGAAAATTACCAAGCCTGATCTAAAACCCTTTACGCCAGAGGTCAGGAAGACTCTTCACAAAGCCAAAACTCAAGGGAAACCAAAAACAATAAAGAGCAAGACTGCAAAGGTGGATCATTCAGAGACTGTTACAGAACCAAGTACCGAGAAAGCCAAGATTGAGATTCAAGAGAATGGAACGGGAGAGGTCAAATCTGTCCCTTCAACTCCAGAAGATTTGACAAGGGATTTTGTGGAGTTGCAAGAAAAGAAACCAACTGAACTGATACAACCACCCGAGAAAGATGAAAGTGCCATTCCATCTTCAAAACCATCTGATGAAGAATTAGGCCCCAGGCCTGACACTGCTGATGAGGAAGAGGAGGCCATTGAGTCTCAAACTGCACCTGATATCCAGAAACCACAAGTTTCAGAAAAAGAAGATGTGCCTGTAACTACTGTTGAAACAAAGGGAAAAGCTGAGGAAGTTGCAGAGCAGCAACAGACCCTGGAGGGTGATAAATTTGAGGATGAAGGCACTGCCATAGAGGATGAAGATGAGGAAGAGGAGGAGGAAGTACTTACCGTTGAAAAGAAAACAGTAGAGGAGGAGGAGGACATGGGTATAGGAGATGAGGAAGATGAAGGGGTGGGAAAGGACAGCAGAGACCTGGAGGGAGTGGACAGAAAACATGAAGTCGAGGAAATGGAGAAGCATGAAGGCAAGAAGGAAATTACAGGCATAGCAAAGAGCGACGTTGAAGAAGGGCAGATGGATGAAGAATGTGTCATTGAAAAAGCAGAGCTGGAGGAGGCAGAGGATTTAGATGCCATTGCAGATGAAGAAATCAAAGATGTTGCAGACGACAAGGTCACAAAGGAATGGCCGTGCACAACAGGTAAGGAGACCCAGCTGGCCAATGAGGACGAGGATGCGTACCTGTCCAATGTGGGTGGCGTGACAGCTGCCATTACCTCCACAGTCCAAGGAGTTGCTGCAGCAGAAAACTTATCATATATTCAGGATGAGACCATACCCGGTTACTCTGAGACTGAGCAGACAATTTCAGATGAGGAGATTCATGAAGAATCTGAGGACAGGATACCTCATCTTCAGTATGAAGTTGGAACATACGATGTCTCTGTTCCAGATCAGACAGGTTCCTTTGATGCAATCCATGGCATGAAGGAAATGCAAGCAATGGGTGATGGAGCAGCAAAAGCATTTATGGGTATTCAAGAACCTGCTATTTCAGTGTATACTAGCATAATAGCAGCTCCATTGGCAGAGGAGGAACACGTTTCTTCAGCTACATCGATCACAGAGTATGACAAACTGTCCTCTTTTCCTACATCTGTTACTGAAGATCAGTCAGCCGCACCTCAGTCTGAAGACACCCCAAAGAGCTCACTTCTTCTGGACACAGTAAATAGTGTACAACCTATAACCCAAACAGAAGCTACTCAAGGAAAAGATTACTTGCACTCTGCAGGAAGCATCTCTCCAACATCCTCCCTGGAAGAGGACAAGTGCTTCAAATCACCTCCTTCAGAGGAATGTCCACCACTTCCCTTAGAGGGAAAAACAGAAGGAGTTGAAACCACCCCTCACTATGACGAAGAGGAGGAGGATGAGTATGTAGATCAAACACCAAATGTTGACATTTCACTTGAGAAGTTACAGGAACGTTACACTGACTTTCATAAAATTGAAGCCAAAGATGTTGGCAGGCCCAAAAGTCCTAAGCCTTCATCTTTGGAGTCTGCACTGGATCAAAAATCAGTGTCCCCACCTGAGCTGGCAGAAAAAATGGCAGTGTCACCATTTAAAGAAGATGCAGCCTCTCAGGTAACTGAAAAAGCTACTACATCTCCTGTGACTTCAAAGCCACTAGTTTCAGAGTCCAGTGGTTTTACAGAGGTAGATGACCGATGCTTCAGCCCAGATGACAGCACTGTTAAAATGGCATCTCCTACACAGTCTGGACCACCTAGTGCCACGCATTCTCCACTTCATGCATCACCTGTGGAAGACAAAGACAGGATATTCCCTGAACAACTGGAACATGACATAGAAAAGGAGTTTAAACTTGAAAAAGAGAGTGAGAAACCAAGAATACAAACTGATGAGGGTGAACAACATGAACCAGACACAGTCGTTAAAACTGATGGAAAAGAAGCACAGAAGGCAGAAGAGAAGGGTGAGACTTCAATGAAAGAGGAGTTATCCCAAACACAAGAGAAAAAGGAGCCCGCTGCTGTAACAACTGTACTGACTACAAAGGAGGAACCATCAATAAAAAAAGATGATTTTAAAGATTTACCAGCAGAGAAGATAACTGAAGAGGATGAGGACAAATACGAAGGGTTCAGTTTTTATACTAAAGCCAAAATGGCAGAGGAAAAGGAGGGTCTGTTCCTTGATGATCGTGATCATGTTGATGAATCCCATCATGTCTCAACCTCTGTAGAAGAACAGGAGAAAAGAGAGAAAGAAAAGGAACTTTATGAAGATGAGAAAGAGGATGCAGAGGAGAAGCAAGAAGGTGCTTATCAGAAGATCTCAATGGTAGAGACAGATAAGGAAGCAGCCGTGTCATTTTTAGAGTCTAAAGAAAAGCAGTCTGAAATATCAGAGCAGCAAGGTGTGATTTCAGGATTTGAGAAAACATATGAAATCCCTAAAGAGTATTCGCAAATTGTGATGTCTCAAATAAGTCATGAAAAATCAGATGTGGTCCCTAAAGAGGATAAGGAATCTAAAGAAGAACATTTTGAGGAAACCAAGCCTCATTTATCGGAGACTAAATCAGAAAAGGTTGATTTGTCCTTTACGTTGGACACCACCGAGCAGGATGTGGCCAGCAAAGAAATTAAAGATTTACCTTTAGGAGCTGTAACAGCTCAAACACTCACAGTGGATGAATCTGCGAAAAAACAAGCAAAGGAGGAACAACCTGATGCATCGACAATATCAGAAATAGTAGATAAAGTGAATCAGGTAACCGAAAAGAAATTAGAAGTTACTAAAACTGTAACTCTGCAGCCAGCATTACAAGACACACATGCATCCCACACAACTGGTCCAGAAGCTAAAGAAAAAGAAACAAAAGTAATATCATCTCAGGTTTTATCTTTGGAAAAAACAGAGTTGATTTCTAAAGAACCTGCGCAGGATAGCCATTCTCATATCGCATTATTGCCAGAAAAAACAGATCTCGTAGCCAGAACAGATCAACAAAGTGAAGATGCAACAGTAGAACATAAAGTAGAACACAGAATTGAACAGACCACCTTAGAATCAAAAGATGAGCATGTAGTGGAGTGTGAGTTAAAAACAGATGTTATAGCCAAACAGGTTCAAGAGTCTAGGGAAGAACAAAAGGAAGAAACTCTGATGCTGTCAGCTGAGACACATTTAATCTCCAAAGGTGAAGAAGAATGTTTAAAGGACACTGTAGGTGACACTCTATCAACTACACAAACTTTAGAAAAACCACATATATCATCTCCAATTGATTCTGAACCTAAAGAAAAGCTAACTGAAAAAGCAAGTCACCCTGAAATCTCAAAATCCGCTTCAGAAGACCCAGAATCAATCTACAAATCTGACCAAGAATTTAAACATACAGTTCCAGAAGAAATCAAATTCCAAATGGATACATCATTAAAATCTGTCCTTGAAACTAAAGATGAACATATAAAAGAGAGCCAACCAGAATCTGAGTCAGAGGCCACCGATTTAATTGTGAAAGATAAACAAGTATCTAAGGAGAAAGAAGAAACTGTGTCTTACAAGCTGGAGTCGGATTTAATGTCGAAACACGACAAAGAATCCGCAGAGAAGCATGAAGAAGAAGTCCAACCTATAGCGCATCTTGGTTCAGAACTGTCATACATACCTTCACATATAGATTATGAAGCTAAAATGCTGGGCAAATCTGACACATCCATAGTTTTAGAACAAAGGGATTCAATTTGCATAACAGATCAAGAATCTAAAAAAAATGAAGACATTAAATTAGAGAAACAGCAGTTAACTTCAGAAATAACAGAAACAACCTTTGAGGACAAACATGCACAGCAAAGCCATCCCCAGACTGCTGAGATTATAGCAACAACAGATGGGGAATCTAAAGATAAGATAATGGATGATATCAAGTATCAACTACCAGAATCGGCTGGTAAAACATCCAGCCTGGCAAGAAAAACAGATGTTGACCCAAAAGTAGATCATGAACCTAAGGATAAAGATATAGATGATGACAAACCTGAAGTCTTCAAATCTTTACCTGAGAAAACTGATTCAGCAGATAAAGAGCATCAAGAATCTAAAGAGAAACCAGTAGAAGAGGTTCTTTTTCAAAAATCCGAGTCCGTTTCAGAAAAGACTGATCTTGCATCTGACAAAGATGAAGAAACTAAACAAATATTTGTAGAAGAGAGGAAACCACAGTCTTCAGAATCATTGCCTGAAGGAATAGATATCATTTCTAAATCTGACCAACCTGAAGAGAGGCAAAAAGAAAGTATATCCTCTGTAGCTGATGAAACATTCACTTCAAAACTTGAGTCGGCATCCAAAGAGACAAATTTAAAAGAGAGTCCCTTTAAATATTTACCTGAAGAACCAGATTCACCTGAGGATTCTAAACTTGATTTAGAATCTAAGAAAGAACTTGAGGATATTGTAAAAGCAATAATCCCAGCAAAGCTGCATGAAGATCCTGAGAAATCAGCTCTAGAGGAATCTCCAAAGCAAATGTCATTGTCAAGCTCTGAAGCAGAAGATCTGGAAGATACAGACTTTGTATCCAGATCACAACTGCAAGAAGACAGTCATAAACATATGCTGTCAGTGTATGAGACTTTACCATCAGTATCAGAAAAAATGGACATTAGTGCCAAGTTGAATTTAGAATATAAAGAGAAGTGCCTTGAGGCAATTAAATTTGAGGCTTCACTGTCCACATCTGAAGAAACAGAGAATGGTGGGAAAACAGCGGTGGGCTCTGAATTTCCAACAAAATACTCAGATCATGAAGAAAGTACAGAGGAGGATGAAGGAGATGCCGTCTGCATGGGAGGTGCAGGTTCAAGACCACTGTCAGTAGAGCCATGGGCCTCAGACGAAACAAAAGAGAGTTGCACTGATCAAACTCCATCCATAACAGGCACTGTAAAAGAGGGAATGTCGACTCATTTAGATGAACCAACTGGACCTTCACAGTTGGAGGAGAGCGAGGAGCTGAAGACCACATCGCCCTCCACCGCACTGTCAGGGTCAGAACTGTCGACCCACGCCTTCGGTCTGGCAAGTGTTGAGGACTCTAAGAAGCAGGAAACGCAGCTCCCTTCAGCGGGCGCGGTGAAGCCTGAGAAGGAAGTAGAGAAAGAAAAGGAAAGGGAGCGAGAGATGGCCTCTCCTGGGTTAGAAATGTCTTCTTTAGATCTTCATAAAACAGACAGTGCCGATGAAAAGCATGCCAAAAGCACCGCTGAAAAAGAAGCAAAACCAGAGACGGAGAAAAAGGATGACGGCATTACCTGCCAACCGGAAAAAGGGAGCTATGAGCCATCTAAATATGAACCCTATGAAAAACCCATTTCAAAGGACCTGGACAAAGACACAGAGGACAAAGACAAATATCCTAATGTTGAGACAGATGACGATGACAATAGAAGGTCTAGCCAGTCATCTTCAGTCGGGGCTGCATGCAACACAGATGAACAGAGTGATGAAGAACCATTATCATTCAGCAAGGTTGACTACCATGCCTCTTTCTCAGAGATGAGGACGGGCGATTTGAGTGGGCCCAGCACCTGCTCCGAGCAAGATAACAAGATGAGTTACCAAGAAGAATTGTTAGATAGGGAGAGATTAGACACCCCGTACATGGACAAGAGTTTCACATATGTGGAGACATATGACAACAGAATCACCCCTACATCTGGATCAAGTTCCTTGTCCACCAGTGACTTCCAAGAGAGGTCAGAGAAATTGGTGAGGGAAGAGAAAGAGAAGGAAAAGCAGTGTAGCAAAGAGGGCAGCTCTTTCCACAGAGAGGAAAAAGAAGAGGAAGAGGAAGACTCTGAGCCGTCAGTGAAAAAGCCTTGTTCCTCTGCCTCCACTTTCTCACAGCTTGATAAATCAGAAACTAAGAAAGACGGAAAGACAGAGACAACATGCACACCTCGGTCAGAGGCCAGCGACGGTTCTGTTAAAGCTGAGGCATTTGTGGCTGTGGAAAGTGATAAACAAGGCGTGCTTTCTCCGTCACAAGATCAGGTTGACTTTCAGACGACGTCGGTGCCATCAACCTCATCCCATACTGCAAGCGTACCAGAGAGCCAAGCCATGAAAAGTGATGATAAAATAGACACGGTGTCAGTTACTCCACTAAAGATAGATTCATCTGTCAGCAAAGACGACCCATTTTCCTCTGGCCGTCACTCCCCACCAGAGAAAACGCTTGGTCAGTCATCCCCCGAGAATCTAGATAATCAGGTTTCTGCTGCTTCTTGTGCTGACGTACATCATGTCGATGACAATGTTCTTGCATCCGACAGCGTAAGCAGCACAAGCAGTCATACTAGCAAATCGCCGCTTGCAAGTGGACAAACGGAGGCTTACCCAACTAAAAGTCAGAAGTTACTGGCCGAAGAAGAGGATGATTATGAGGACGAGGATGAGGAAGGTGAAGAAGATGAAGTTGATGTGGATATGGAAAAAGGAGCCCGGGAAATGTCAGAGAAAGAATGTAAAGCAACCTCCGATGATGCTAGTGATGCATTAAGTGAGAAAAAACAAGAGGAAAAGGAGAAGCAGTCATACAAATCAGAGGAGAGGCAGGAGCGGGAGAGTGCATCAGCAGCTGCAGGAGAACATTTGGAAGAGGAGACAGCTGAATCAATTACTAAAGCCACAGGAAGCACCTCTTCCTCTCCTTGTCGAGATGTCTCTGAAAAGGGTGCGACAATTACAGCAGGCCCTGCATCTGGACAAGGCTTCCACCAGGATGATGTCAGCAAGGGAACTGATCAGCGTGTGGAAAAAGACAGCAGTTTACAACCTTCTGAACTAAGCAAGACAACAGATAAAGCTGATATGCAGATCTCTGATAAAAAGCCAGAGGAAGTAGAATTCATGAGTGTCCAGACAGCTATGTCTGATACAGCTCATTCTTTATCCTCATCTTCTACGTATTCTTCATCAACATCGGCCTCTTATTCAACAGGGCAACACTTTAGAGAGGGGTTGGAGAGCCCTATTACTATGTTCAGTTCACATTTGAGAACAGATGCAGATAGTATATCATATGAGTTCTCTTCTCTCAAAGAAGAGGAATCTTTAACAATGGATTTAAGCTCTGGGGTGCAGTCAAGAGATGAATACATGGAAGTCTCTGAAAGGCTCACACCTGTAACAACAACTGCTGAATCAATGTCCAGCCTTGCAAGGTTTTCTCCGCTCAGTCCTCTAGAGGAGAGCAAATCGTTCCTTCAAGAACAAGCATCATCAGCAGAGGAGAAGTCAGAGGATGATACAACAAGTATCAAATCAGACAAAGATCAGTCCTTCAACCAAACAGCCATGTCTGTGACTGATCCACAGTTCTCAGAAACACCTGCATCCCCCAAACCTCCACAGTCACAGGCTGACGTAGTTTCTGCTACAGCAGTAATGTTTGATATTGCTCCATTAAAGAAAGCTGACACAGCGGACAAATACTACCAAGAAGAATCATCTGACATGGAGTCAGAGGAACATGCAAGCAGCACAGAGGAAGGAACTTTACCCTGTAGAATTGAATGTGACAGACCTGCAGAACATGATCAAAAAGAAAGTAGAAGGTCATTGTCTGAACCTCCTGCTGATGTTAAAGCCTCAACTACAGGAGTCCACCATGAGTGTAATCTGCAGATACGCTCACAACAACAGTGTGAGGTAGGGTCATCAAAAGGACCATCAGATGTTTGCACAAGTTCTCAAGATGTTTCAAGTAAGGTTTGTGAAACACTCATAGCAAGCACCATGGGCCAAGCAGATACAAAACAGGTAGAAACAGATAAGGAGGAGAAGAAGGATGAGTTTAAGATGGAATATGAGATACATGATGTTAAAAAAGTGAGAGAAGATCAATCAGACCAGCAAAAAGAGGAGAGGGAAACGTGCAAAATGGAAGGAAAACAGGCAGTCATCCCAGGGAAGGAGAGCATAGAACATGATAAAGAAGGAAAGGGGGATGAAGAGTTTCCAAAAGATAAGACTGCAAAAATGACAGGACTAGAGGTAAAAACTGAAGATTTTAAAGATAAATCCCTGGAAGGAAAGGAGTGTATAGAAATTGTAGAAGTGAAAATGGACATAAAGAAGGAATCCATAGAGAAAGAACAGATGGAAAAAGTGAAAGAAAATACAGAGTCCAAAGAAAAAACACAGGAGAGTAAGGATCCACCAAAAGAAGGGTTGTCAGGAAAAGATACAGAGAAATCAGATGAATCGATCAAAACAAGCACGTCTTCTTCTGAAATGAGGAAGGAAACTGTCACATGTTTGAGTTCGGGACCTGGTGATAAAGTGGAAATGCTGGAACGTGACGCAAAAGAACAGAAAGATCAAACACCGCTTGCATCTCGTTCTGCAGACGAAGAGACCTCGTACTCCAAGCCCTCCAAAAAGTCAGACGATGATTTATCCCGACCCTCTGATCTTTGCATGGAGACCAGCTCATCTCAGTCACCTCCATTATACAAACATCACAAAGGGGAACTCTCACCTTCATTCATTAACCCGAGCCCACATCATTTATCCAGTGAGGAAGGAGAGGAGGACGTGGGAAGTGACTGCTCTAAGGAAGATGACTTTGATGATGAACGTGAACAGCATTCTGTTAAAAGGAGATCTCACAAGCAGCAGCGTCACCATGCTCACAGTCACCATGGAGACAGCAAGGAGGGCTCCCACTCCCATACTAGTGGCATGGCAACTGGACATGGAGTATCACTTGCAGGAGAAGAAACCCCTCCCACCTCTCTAAGTGAGTCACTTCCTTCTCAGTCTGACTCAGACGTGCCTCCTGAGACTGAGGAGTGTCCATCCATCACAGCTGAAGGCAACCTAGACTCAGATGAAGATACAGAGCATCTACCAGTGGACAAAATGTCTGCCAGTGGTGGATGTGGAGGAGGTCATCACTCTCCAAGGAGCCATGATCCTTCACCAGTTCCAATGAAAGACCCTGTTCCTCAACCACCCCACCCCGATGTGTGCATGGTAGACCCAGAAGCTCTTGTTAATCCCCAAACTCACACGGAGCGACCTCTCAAGAAAGACCTTAAAACCAACAAAGGATTAAAGAAGAACCTGGGGAAGCCCAAGTCTGCATCGCCGGCACGTAAAAGTGAATTGAGGAGCAGACGGTCCATAACTCCTGTAAAGCAGGCATCCAAAGACTCCTCACCTCATGGTCCTCCTCTTAAAAAAATTGATTCTGAAAAGACACTCCATTTGTCTCGAACGTCTGATTCACAGGGCTCTAAGGGTGAGAACCATCCAGGAAAAGGGCTTGTCAATGGTGTAAAGAGCAATATAGGTATGTTTTTTAAATGGTTGCAACTGCACTGAATGCTTCAAAATGCATAAATCAAATTGACCAATTCATAAAAAATCTTTTATGAATGTTTAGGTTCCAACCAAAAGTCCAGCTCTGGCCTTTCCCCTGGACCACCTTTCTACGTCGACCTTGCCTACATTCCAAATCACTGCAGTGCGAAAAACGTTGACCAAGAATTTTTCAAGCGGGTGCGCGCTACGTACTACGTTGTGAGTGGGAACGACCCAGGAAGCGGAGAGCCCAGCCGTGGGGTTCTGGATGCTCTGCTTGAAGGCAAAGCACAGTGGGGAACCAACCTTCAGGTATTTTGTGCACAAAAAGTCAACGTTGTATCTTGTATCAACATACTTGTATCATCACTATTAGATAAAAAAAATTGCAGACACTTAGTCTTAGACATCTTGTAGGAAGACATTAGGTTGATATGAAGCTACTGAAATATGTATATAGAGTTGTACACATTTCCCAAGTGTCACTGACCACATTGTCCTTCTAAAGGTGACCCTAATCCCTACCCACGACACGGAGGTGACCCGCGACTGGTATCAGCAGACCCACGAGAAGCAGCAGGACCTGAATATCATGGTCCTGGCCAGCAGCAGCACGGTGGTCATGCAGGACGAGTCTTTTCCTGCCTGCAAAATCGAATTTTAGGCAGGTCTTTCAATTTATAAATACGTTCATTTGTCATGATTCCTTAAGATGGTGTATTCAGTACCGGCCATAGTCTTGCTTTCCATTTATTTAGTTTGAATCTTAGCCTGCCACAAATCCTAGTGCTGTCAATCAAGGCCTTACTTATAAGATTTGGTTTAGTGTCTTCATTTACACCCATGTGTTATTTGATTGTCTATAAAACTTAGGCAAAGAATTCAGTGTTGACTTATTAGATACTGTTTGAGAATTGGTGGCATAGGCTGAAGTTCATTGTACATTTAAATCACTCATATTTGCTAGAGTGATATCTTTAAGAAACAAGTATTTGTGTAAAAAATGAATTTGTAGCACAAAAATGCCCTCTGCAATTTGTAATAATATACCTCATCCTTTCCCTACTTTATTCATGTTGGCATGTTACCAAATCACTACACAATTTTGTCTTAATTATTAAGTCATACAGTGAATATAGGAACATTTATTCTTCAGAAATGTAAAATCAGCCTGTGAGAGACAACAAGTCTTTAAAGTAAATCTTCAAAATATCTGTGTTGTGGCTGATGGTACAGTATTATGGCTGTATTTGTAAGACCCAGCACTGGAGACCTGAATCACCCTATTCTGAAAAGACGCATGCAGTACACATACCAGCAACAAAGGAGCAAGCAACCAGTCAAGAAGCAAACAAGCTTGTTCAAAACATGTTTAGGGTCCTGATCTAAAATCATTATGATGGTGAACAAAACCTCTTGAGGTTTTCTGAAAATGTTATGCAAATATGTCTTTTCAAAGAATAGAGTCTGCAAATACATAATCTCAACATGAGTTTGTTGTTACTGGAGACTGTATATGTATGTGTCTTTAAGAATATGGCACAGTAGATGACATCAACAGGCCCTTCTGTACGTCCATTGGCTGATGCAAAACGTTCAAGAACAGTGCAGCTTGTGTGTAGCAATCTGTATAAAAAAACCTAACTAAAAACAAAAAAGCTAGCAATGAAAAGGATTTATTTTGCAGCGACTGATATTTTAATTTGTTTAACTAAAGCATGGTGCTTGTGTAGCTCAGGCATATCTTAAGAGCTATAGTGACTGAGGGTTCTGCTTCGAGGGTTAAAAGAGTTTGTATTCCCCCATCTTTACATGCAGACTAATATTTTCATATCATTTAGTGAGTCATCCACATGCTGACCAATTTGACAGATTGAGAAAATGAAACCTTATTGCCAAATGTGTTTTTTCCTGATAAGGTTGGAGGTCAGTAGCATGGTGCAGTCATTTTCATAATGACATCATGGGTACATGCCTAAAGAATTTGAACAGGAATACACACAAAAATAATTGACACCTTTTGTAAAGTTTTACATGAAAGTTTCAAGTGACGTAGTTTAAAAACAGTTTTCAGATAGTAACTCCGTCTTGGGTGAGGCACTGATCACCAGAGGTTTATGTAGCAGTAGCAGTTCTGAGGTTTGTCCATGAGTGTGTAGCATCCATATTCTGGATGAGCAAAGAGCAAAGAGGCCTCATGTGCCTTCTGCATTCGATATCTAGAAAAGGCAAAATAATGGTTTACAGAACAATGCAGAAGCACTTTAAACAGCATGGGGGAAGGATTAATAGAATTGATGTATGCTGAAATAGCATCTAGATTTTAATTATGATTAATTATATGTCCTTGGCAGCCTTATTAATAGACACACAAAAGTACAGTAATGCAGAATTAAAGGTTCTCTGATCTAAAGCATTATCCAAAACATCTAAAAACTATATTTTGCATCAAGAATAATAGCAGATTTTATAGAGGGGCCAAAAATGAAAGGGGCTATAGGTAGGTAAACTGCATGTAAATATTACAGAAATAATCTGAAATGGTTAATTTATTGTAAAGAATTAGAACTGTCTGTTGATTGAACTGAGGTATTTATAACATTTACTGAAGTTTGAATGTAATGTAGTTGATTGAATCTAGAATGGCATCCCAAATGTATAAACCTAATGTTATTGTTTGCCTGTCATGCAATTAATTTATAATGACCACCATAGAAGTACCTTCCTTGAGTGATTCAGAGGTTGTGGACTCACTACAAACATTTTTAAAGCGCTAAAAAATATTAATGTTAAGCTGTTAATAGCATGATTTAATTCATTTATTTACTTTCTCTTTTATTTTTTTGCTTGTCTAAACCAGCATTGTTCATTTTTGATTACTTTCTATAATAGTACAACATGGCTAGATGTTAAAAGTACTATTTCTGTCTGTTAAGTTTAGTATTTGCCTAAAACACACACACAGACACACACACACACACACACACACACACACACACACAGTGCGCTAGTGTAGAATTTCGTACCATCACACTGTTATTTGTTGCATGCAAAATGGCCTGAAAGCAAGATGGCGAGTGTGTTTGAATAATCAATTCTGGAGTGTGGTTGCTGTGTTCCCCCCTCAGTTACATACCAGCCATATTTTAGTAATAATCTTGTAAACCCGGCTGCTGCTCACCTATGAATGACGTCTTTCTGTGGGAAATGCGCTGTGTCATCTCGTAATTTGAGAAGCGTTTAAATATTATCCCAAGCCAGATGAAAGATAACAGTGAGCCTCTTTACGTTTTCAGATTTTCTTAGTTGGTTATTTCAAAGATGTGCGATTCAGCATTTTAAAACTTTTAAAATTTTTGGTTTTTTAGAGGTTCCCCCCCCCCCCCTGTGTAAATGGGCTAGTTGTCTTCTGAAAGGATTCCTTCTGAGATGCTTTCAGTGACAAGGTTTTACCGTATTCCTCTTAGCTGTGGACGCACAAGGTCGGCTGGAGGAGATCATAGCTGAGTGGCCAAAGTGACAGAGTTACCTCTTTGCCCACAGAGAGAGGGTCAGTGACTGAGAGGGTCAGTGACTGAGAGGGTCAGTGACTGAGATTGCTCTCTGCTCCCAACAATATACACCAAGGACAATGTATTTTTGATAGACCTATGGTAAGATAGGATCCTGTACTGTATGCCCACAGATATTAAATATATCTTAATATTTGGCCTTAGCGACAAGTACCATCTGGTCTTGTTGATTAGCTGTGATTTCCATACACAGAACTGCAAGTAATGGATGCACTAATTTAGTTTTATTGAATGTATTGTAAGTTGCTTTGCTGGATTCTGCTTGAACACAAAGAATTTGCATTCTAGAAGTAATTCTACTTCTCAACAAACACAACAAAGTGACATCAAGGATAAGGTCAGTTTCATCCTTCTAAAACCATTCTCAAAACAGAATGGACCCCCTGGCACGCGTCATGCCAATGCATCAATTTCTGCATGCGATTTTATTAGTTATACTCCTGAATGTACTCATTTAATAACCGAAATTAAATACAAATACCATTTCAAAAAGGTATATTTGAACAAGCTAACTGTCTTAATAGTACTGAAATATGCATATTATTGGGCTTTGCTTCTGTTTGCCCTAAGATGTTGTTGAGAAGACGCTGTGATAGTTCCTGTTTTTTGCCGCTGTATGACACTGTTCTGTTCTTCTTTAGTGCAGTATTCCATATGATCTCTTTCAAATCGAAATGCAAAAATAGATTTCTGCTGATTTATTGTAAAAAGGAACCATCCTGGTGATCATCAATAAAAAAACAACAACCTCATGCCAAAATTCTGAGACTCTCTCTCGTTTTTTTTCTCATCTCACATTAGTCAGGCTCTTTAAATTCAAGCCAGATACAATGCTGCCTTTTCAAGGTTAAGCTTAAGCACAGGAAAGGTCATGGCTGCTATCAGTACACTGACTGAGACCGTCATTCTAACTCTGCCATGCCAACTGAGCAGGCAAACAGGGTTGGCAGGGTTGCCAGATACAGCCAACAGCAACTTGGGGGGACATACCCGTCTGGAGGTCAGCCTGCTGTTAGGTGTCCATGATACAAAGACAACAGCTCACACAGCTTCAACCACATACTGCTCTCCAACAAGCTATGACAACATACCCTACACGACAAACTACCTTCTATGTAGAGAGAAGCACAGCATCGGATATTAGCAAAGTCCACACCACACAAATGTGGCAGAACAAATCGATTACGTTTGGATAAAGAATCACTGCAGTTTGTCCTCATTGGCCCACAGTGCATACATATGGAACGGCTGTGGGAAACTCCCGCCTACCCCAAAGTGCATGAAAACCAGCAAAGTGGTGGCAATTACATCAGCATTTGGCTTCCTGTTAATGTCTGGATGTGACCGATTCAGAATAAACTCTCCCTTTGTCCCGCTGTCTCAGCCTCCCGCCCGTTCCTTCTCCACTACACACTCACCAGTTCAGCCAGGTTTTCACAGCAGAAGTCAATGGCGTTCAGAATCCCGTCACCATAGCAATGCAGCACAGCGGAGGGCAAGGCATGAGTCATCATTAGTGGATTTGAGTGTCCTGAATTAAATTAAATGTTAAGACTCTAAATGTGGTTTCAAAATTGCAAGATTAAGTCTAAAAGAATGGGAACGTCGGGAACAAACAAAACGTATGATGAATATGATTATTATGAATCATCACTTTATATAAAAAGGCACTCATCTTTACACACATTATTTTATTAATGTAATAATATAATCTGCATAGATCTCAAAATTAAATAAATTCAATCAATTCGACGACATAACATTCTGACAAGAACAGCAGATTTAAACATTTAAACATTCTCAGTCAGCCATTCCTGACATTTCCAGAGCACTTAGGCATACACAAAAGTGGTACAGGTAATAAATCTGAACTGGACGGAAAGTTCATTTTAAAAAGCAAAACACAAATTTGGAATCCATGGCAGGGCTAAGGCACAGTTGTTACCAAAAGTAAACTCCCCAATACTATTATTTTTAAGCCATACAAATAATTCCCGTTTGACTCAAACCTTCCTCTCATTTATATGATTTGCATTATGTAATACTAGTTTAAAATGGGCAACATAAAAAAAAAATTTACCTCAGAAAATATCGGAGGTGATTAAAAAGTCTGTGCTTGATCAGTGGCTACAGCAGAACTGCTTTTTGTGTATTTACTGGCACCGTGACTCAGCTGTGTGAGTGCGGGAGGCGGGACCGCTCGGCTCCCTCCAGATAAACAAACCTACGTGCTGATTGGTCTGCCTGCATCTTTTAGCCGCTGCTGGGCTTGGAGTGACATCACCGTCCAATGAAATTGCTCGGCTGCAAGAAGCGGCGACAGCTGCGTTCAGCTGTGAGAAGGGACAATTACCAGTGTGTATTCCAGTCTCCTTATCTTTATACTGCTTAGCGTGGACTGTAATTAAGATCTCAGTCCCTCTCAGCACAGAGGTATAGAAGTTCAGCTAATGAATGGATTCACGGGTCTCTTGTCTGTTGCCTGACAGCCCAAGTAATGCTCTTTCTCTGAAGACAAAGGGCCTTTACATTACCACAGGAAGTGCAAAAGGTGAGCAGGTTGGCAGCTGTGGGCGTCAGGAAGTAGCTGCTTACTGATCTGGGCTTAACTTCTGCTACCCATAGCACCGCATGACGGAGAGAGAAAGAAACTGATCTTGGATCAGCGGTCGGCGGGGACGAGATGAGTACATGTGCAGCGTGAGTTCTACTCGCTGCTGATGCTGAGGGCTGGAGGCTCAGCCGAGGATGGGGATGAAGGTCCTGAAGTGGATGCAGCGCTAGGAGGATTGCTGAGGTCTGGATGCACGAGAACACACACACACACACACACACACACACACACACACACACACACAATACAAACATTGGTTTGGCACAGAGGTAAGATTAATCATTTTATTGCTCCAGTTTGCACACCCTTCTCTAGTCCCACTTAAGCCACACCTCTCATTTGGAGACGAAACAGGATTGGTCTAAATAAAGAAACCCCATGGGGAAATGCCACAAGTCAAGCTACAAAACGGCAATTAGAACAACTCCACCATTCTAATCTGCAGAACGCTCATATCCTCAAGCGTGTCCCTGGTTTCTCTGAAACTAAAGAGTCATAGTAAATAGGTTATGAGCAGTCAGACAAAGCAAATGGTGCCCACATTAGGCAACCTAGATTTGCCAGATGCCTGCGGAGATAAATGTCCAGAGTGGATGCTGATAACAGCCGGTGAACACACACCCCAACATGACTTGTAGCAGACAGAGGATCTAAAGGCTAAGAGCAGCGAAGGCGAGTGACACGATCAGACTGCAGCGAGACAAGGGTGCTGCAGGGGAGGAGAGTCCTTATTTGGCTTTCATTCTTGGAAGGCTTCCCCTTCGGAGATGGGAGGAGACGGCACGGTAAGAGCATCTTAGACAGTTTAAGGCCCACACAGACGGGCCAATTTTGTTTCCACGTCTGGTGGCAGACGGTCAACTATGCCGGGTATTTTGGAGCATTGTGTGTGGGGGGGGGGGGGGGGGGGGGGGGGGAATACTCACACCAGACAGGCCGGGCTGGCGGTTGCGGAGGTGAAGGAGCTACAGAAGAACTGGCCCGTTCCAGACTCTCGGGCTGCTGCATGGATGGCTGGAACTGGGAATCAAACATAGCTGAGAGACCTTAAAGGTAAGAGAAAGAGAACATGTGCTCAGTAGATCATTCAAACATGTTTTCAACTTAACCATTTTCTAAGAACATTAAATCTTAGATACACAGATCAGTTCACACATTTTAAGAGTTATAGAAACTTGAAGGCTATTAGCGGTATACAACATGGCATTTATATAATTCGTTTCGTATCACTTACATAGCTGCTGATCATGATGTGGGCTATGCATACATGTGTGTGTGTGTGTGTGTGTGTACCTACATTTCAATGTTTTGGTGAGGGTCTCACTCCTGCTTTCACACACTTTGTTGAGAAACTCGTCCACTTGTTTCAGCGAGAGGGAGTTGTGCAGTGTCTCCAATGGGTAGATAGAGGGCACCATCGAGCAGCCTTCAAAGCCTGCAGAAACAGAGAAACAAAGGCCCAATCCCAAAGCCGCTCCTACATGCTCCAGCTCTCTGCCACCCAGAGTATTTGCATTCATAAGAAGGGAGGGGGAGTGTTTTACAACCCCCAGCTGAAGTGCCATCGTCTCCACCAATGTCAACTTTAATACCACACTCAAACAGCGCCGTTTTGGGTTTTGGGAGATTTGAGTGAATGCCTCAGAGAAGGAAAAACCTTTCATGCTTTTGAAATGTCAGGCCGTCAGACAGAGAGTAAGAGTGGAGGCTCTTCTTCAGAAATCCTTCATTACCACAGGACCTTTCCACTTTTTCATTTGGGTAGCATTTGGGATTTAAATGTACCGGTAGTGTCACAAAGACAGCAATACAAGAGAGCACAAGGGCCCTGGGTGACAGAAACACGACCTAAAACACCCGTGTGATGTTCATGTGCATCATTGGTTACACACACACAGATATGAAGTGCTTCAGATACTACATCACAACAATCGATGTGAAACGCCATCCTGAAGCGCAGGGCCACTCCAGTAGAGTAGCGCTCCTCAGTGAAGCAGTACAACACAACGAATCAGGTCTTTTGTCAGAGTACAACCAGAGACGCACCCGTCCCGTAGCCTGAACACGATCTACTCCCTTCAAATCTCCTATTACCAAGTTCAACTGTGCCTTGTTTCCCCACTACCTAATTTCTTCCTATTTAACATTTCACACCATATAGTACTGTGAGCAGCACCACATTAAGCCTGCTTGACTGACTAATGCACCAATTAAAGGAGATAAACGGGTCATCAGTCTCAAGGCTCCCGCAGTGTCGTGCCACTGTAGAAAATGTGCCGCGATAATATGATTTCTGTTTGTTTTTCGGGCACGTCGGTTGGGAGGGTTAATGGAGTTGGACGCTACCTGCCGCAGGTCGTGGTGGTGACGTTAGGCAGGCGAGGCGTCCTTTATAAGCTGTGGAATCTGCTGTGCTGAAGGAATTCACAGTCTCTTTATATCAAAATCAGAGTTAAATCATGCCGGGAAGATCCGTCCAGACGTCGGTTAGCAAAGGACGGACAGCTCGGGCAGTTTCAGGACAGGCTCGGGTCCCTCGTTTTCTCTCCTCTGTCACGAGGTCTGGAATCTTGTCTTGGTATGGGAGGTTCTCACATTTAGCTGATGCAGTAAGTACAGAGGACATGGAGGTGCAGTGTTCACTGCTCATTACCATGTAGCAGAGAGGTGTGTCGAAAACCCAAGGAAGGAGTGAATGAGAGGAGGATACATAGTGCAGGGACAGGAAGAGGGAAAACAAGCAGTCTGAACTGAGCATGTTTACAACACTGTGACCTTTTCACCCCATCTGTGCTTCTGCCAACTTAGAAAGCCATTAAGCCCCAAACGTGTTTATTACATATAAATCAGCCGATCAATTTTCCAATACACTCCCGCTTTCCAATTGACTCGTGTTTCAGGTGCAAATTCCACCACACTCCTGGGAATTGGTCTGAACATCATTACGTGTCTTGGATCAGGTCTCTATATTAACGAAGAGGGACGGCCGCACTGAGGAGGTGGTCGCCCGGCGCCGGTCGCCAGCCCCATGTGGACACGCTACAGCAAGCAGCCAGAGGAAGAAGCAGAGGTGTGACTCCCAGTGAGGGAGCTGCGAAAGCGAAGGGCCAGGAGTGGTGGTGTGGGGGGTGCGCTGACCGGAGGAGCGGTCACGGGGCTCCAGCTGGGAGAACAACCAGCTGGTGAACGGACGGAGGTGATAGGGGCAGCGGTGGAGGTGCTGAGATAACACGGGGTCAGTCGAGAGCCCGCCCAGCAACTCAGCTACCCACTGCTGCTCCTGTGTCGTTCCTGAGGGTGCAGAGGATGAAGGGAGAGAGAGAGAGAGAGAGAGAGAGAGAGAGAGAGAGAGAGAGAGAGAGAGAGAGAGAGAGAGAGAGAGAGAGAGAGAGAGAGAGAGAGAGAGAGAGAGAGAGAGAGATTGAAGAGGATAGAAGGGGGAAGAGGGAAAGGTGATTTAAAAGAAAAAGAAAAGGAGACAAGAAAGGAGGTGAGGAGGTGAGGAGGTGAGGAGAGCAGAGGCACAGCGGAGACAGATATGGAGGATGAGGAAGATGAGGAAGATGTGTAGGAGCTACTGGTCAGTGCGGCATGCTCTTCTGGCCCCGGGTCAGCAGGTGCACATGACATCACAGGCCCGAGTGACTCATCAAGGTGGGCAAATTAACAACAAAGGCTGTGTTGTTCCTAACGAAAAACACACAGACATCTCCACACCAGACCCCTCCAATTCACAGCTCCAATATGAAAAAAGCTCATGGTTATTGTCTTGCTAACACTATGGCTTTTACTCAGTGTGTTCAGGTACTTCAAGATGATAAAAGTGAAGAGACCTGAAAGAGACGTTCCAGCTCCCTGAGGTGAGTGAAGCCTTTCCTGAATTCAAACATCAGTAACCTTGACATCAGTATGTCTGACAGCATTTCAGAACTGACTTTACAGGGCATGCCAAGATTAACTGATGTATTTTAACCAACATTATCATCTTTACAAAAAAAAAGTCCTGGAAAAAGTCCTGACTGGAAGGACTCAGTAGTCATCTCAGTGGTAGTCCTCTCCTGCAGACCTGCCACAACCACAGTTTATTGGTTTGCCACCTCTAAAACATGACCCTAAACCCAGCAGCCAATTATCAGGTATTCTGTCTGCTGAATGACCTGTAAGGAAACGACCACACTGTGCAGCAGAGGGGTGCTTAAGAACCTGGGACCTCTGCTTCTCCCCGAGGCTGAGCCTTCCTGCGGCGAGACGCCTTCCTAAATGGGCTGACAGGTTCCCTTTGCTGCCTCCAACACACTCTTGTACCGCACAGGGTCCGGGTTCTCACCAACAAACCCGGACAGACTAGGCAACGATTCGGTTGCATTCGCTTTAATCTGGAACACCGCATATGGAAATGACCAAGACTAATGGCCACTCCCCCCCCCCCCCCCCCCCCCAGGAATCTAACCAACACCAGGAGCAAGGACTACGACTCTAGAGCTGCTGAGATCTGCAGTAACACAGACTGCTGTTGTCAACAGTTTCTTTACGACCAGCACACCTACTCCCAGTGAAGCCCAGGGCTGCAGATATACGGCCAAGTCCTTAAAACCAAAACAACAAGGAAGGAGCTGCAGATCGATGAGACGGCCCGAGTCCGCCTGCTGTACTGTGTCTTCCCAGCTCATCACGGCATACATCAGCAACAGAACAACAACAGAACTGCGACAAGCTTATCGACACGAGATGTCCACAACGTATGAATACCCCCCCAATGTATTCGGTGACTCTGGGGGTTACATTAATCAGCAGTGGTTAACCACATTGTGCGTGGACAAACAGCATGGCCTTCAGTTTGGGTGGGTGTTCAGTTCAACTTAACGCAGCGAGGAGTGAATCACTGCTATCCAAATTGCTAATGGATACAGCAATTCTACACTGCCAGCAATCATCCTTAGCAAGGATCACTGAATATTAAGCAAACATGGAAATTTAACATAATTTAGCATTGACCAATTTATTCAGTGATGGGAGGGTTAGGCATTTCTCCATATTGGTTGATCACATCAGACATCGAGCACATGACAATGTTTGAGTACACAAAGGAAAACAAAATCACACGGGTCACATCCAGTCAGGGGCCATGCACGCCAGAGCACGAGCACGAGGATGAGCACGAGGATGAGCACGAGGATGAGCACGAGCACGAGGATGAGGATGGAAAAACGAAGGAGTCAGAAAGGAAAGATCAAACTCAGAGGTGTGACGGTGCGGTCAGAGGATCCACATTTTAGAGGGTAAGAACAGACGTGAGGAGCTGGCAACAAGCAATTCAAACAACGTCCAGATCAAGACCATGACACTACATGACTAGGCACTACCACCCCAGGGCATGCAGGCGGTGTCAGAACACGAGGAGTCCAAACAGCGGACATACCATTAGTTGGATGCCTGGCATACGACACAGAAAACCTCTTTACAGCCGGCATCGAGAGCAACTCTGAGGGAATAAAAGAAGCACGCCATGTTACTATGCTGCCGTTATGCTCCTATTATAGCCATTCAATGAGAACGGACACCAGCAAGTGTGTGTGTGTGTGTGTGTGTGTGTGTGTGTGTGTGTGTGTGTGTCAGTGTATACACACTGCCCATCCCTCTGCCCCAAAGCTTTTAGACCCAGTCCCTCTAAATTAACTTTAGAGTTAAATATTAATTAAATATAAAAGAGTGACAATCTGCATGCAGCGGGTTTGATGTGAAACAAAGAGACAATCTAAGGTTATATAATACAAACAGCCCCCTGTGCCCATTTCTAATGGAACGGAGTGACACTGCACTATTCTGGGTAGAGTTTAAACCGTCTATTATGCCACAGGTCTTAGTGTAACGGCACAGTGACACACTGTGGACAAAACTGTAAAAGGCACAAGAACATACCCTGTAACAAAAAGGAAGTGGAAATTTTGTGTGGACGGTTGAGTCATGGAAGAGTTAACCTGACTGCTACTGCTAAATTGGCATAAGCAAAATGACTGAGCACTGTTTTAAAAATATAAACATTCAAGAAAAGCAGAACGGAGTCTTCTGGAGGTTCCAACAAACGCAGCCATGTGTGTCGTAGCAGGACCTAACATGTTCATGAGAGCATCAAAGGCCTTCAACCTCGTCCTGTGGGAATAAACTCGCGCTACGTAGACCCAAATGAGTTGGAACAAGAACCATATGCAAACAGTCTTATAAATAAATAAATACTTTCTTTACAGATATGTTAATGTGTGTGTAGTCATGCACATACACTCACACAATCAGTTCATTTCCAGATGCAAATTAACGTGCTGAAGACAATCTCCCATGCAGAGCTTCAGGGTCAGAGTTTTAATGATTAATACATGAGACATGAATTAATCATGAAATAAACATGTCAAAGTGAATTTGAACTGAGCAGTTGAATGAGACGGAGGGCGATATAGAGGATGTGTCTGCAGCGTTTGGGACACCCACGTGAGCAGAGGGTTCATGGACGAAGCCATTAGCCCTGGAGTGGTACAGTCAGCTCTGAAGTTCAGAGAGGAAACGAGAAAGGGACAGATATCCCAGAGACGGCGCCACCCGCAGTCAGGACCGTGCAAAAGCCCTTCCGTGATTTAGGGTGTAATGGAAAAGTTATGCAGATTGGTCGGGAAGTGAACTGGCAAAAGCGATAGAAACCGATTGGGAACATGACACTGATCTGAATGATCGTGATGACGGGCTCAAAGCCCATACGCTTCACCAGAGGCCGTCGGGGACGTACCGTGCCCACTGGTCCGCCTCCTGGGGGAGGTGACCTTTTTGCGCTGGGATGGCGCTAGCTCGCGTAGGTTAGGGGCGCTGGAGGACACCCCTCGGGAGGAGGCACTGAAGAGGCCTGTGTATGGGAAGCCTGTGAGGGGGGGTAGTAGGGGGTCACAGAGGGTGGTGTGGGTGGAGGTGGAAGGGAGAGGGGCGACGGCAGTTAGTTTCACTACTGGACATGCAGGGGACGTTTTGTGGACAAGTTCACCTGAACAAGCTCACCCCTACACACCCCCCTCCCCCATTCCCAACACTCCCCAGGGACGACCAGGCTGAAGTGCAATCATCCAGATTCACAGGGGAACTGGTGGGATTGTTTAATCCTGGTGTGAGGAACAGGCTCGATGCAACATGCACTGGTACTAATAAGAACCTCACAGACATGCTCAAAGTGTAAATACAACAGCTGCATTTAGATGGTGAATCTCCTTTTTTTTTATGAATTACAGTTTTTTTAAACGTACTCAGTAAACTTGTGTTCCTACAGGACTGTAGCTTTATGTTATGAAGAGATGAGATTCTACATGTGGAACAAAACTGATTTCTGTCACTTGTCCAATGTAATCTGTGTAATCATAGCGGCCATCGTTGTCCTGGCGCAGGTATATGCAGTAGGTACGCGCCACTGAGGTATGAAGTATAAAAGTGTGAAATGGTTCATAACTGGAGGAAGGCTTTGTACTGTTTCACCTCTTCAAAGTTCTTTTCTGACGGGAACAGGACAGACAGGAATAGCTCTCAGTGTGTTGCCAGCAGCCAAAATTAGATCACAACTGGCAGCCGGAGTACCGACGTGCTGGTAAAGCGCAAGCTGCCCCCCCCCCCCCAGCCTAAACAGCGCTCAGAAGAGCCTCGTCACTGTCCCATACACGCTAAGTAGGGATGGCAGGGGTTCTGGGGTCATGTGTGACCACAGACACTGCGGTCAGTGAGGTCTGGGCTAGACGGGGGGGGGGGGGGGGGGGGGGTTGTTGGGTTTGGGGGGCGACAGTCTGTACGCACCCAGGCCGCTGGACTTCACCTCAGGAGACTGGCGGGAACACGAGGGGAAGAGACGATAAATGGCCCCACGAGAGGAGGTGCTGCACTCAGACAGGACCTGTGGGGAGAGGAATCACACAGACAGAGTCGGTTAAATAAAGCAACAGGCTACCCAATGACAATTATTTACTCAGCTGCTCAGGCAATGTCACGGAGACATTTGAAGTCTCTAACTTCAAAAGACCAGGGACTCTGCCTGTTGACATTAGACATGGACTGCAGACATTTATCTTCAGTCTAATTTATGATTGTTATGTTTAATGCTTGTGCAGGTGTAGATGGCATGTTCCACAACAGGCGTCACGCTGAATGCGAGACCACGTCTGCTGGAGGCCTGGCTGAAGGCCGCACCTCCATGGAGCCAGCCTTGCGGTTGCCAAGCAACGGCGACTTCCTGTGGATGCTCAGGGGGTCCGAGAGGGTGTGACAGGTAGGTTGGTCCTCCGTCAGGTCCTCCAGGCTACCCAAGTCCTCCTGCTTCTCCTGACTCTGCAGTCACGACAAACATGTTACGCAAAGGATGAACCTTCTCCCGTCGGGTCAGAACAAACATCTCACGGACCGGGTTGGGTAAGGGTGGGAAAGAGGAAGCTGGATCAGTGCAATAAACGAACACGGGTGCCGACGCTGACTGGTACACGGTGAGTGTTTATACTGTCTCCACACACACACACCCCCACACACACCTTAGCGGAGGCAGGGCGGAACCCAAAGCCTGCTGGTGCATTCTCCTCGTTTGGGCTGACCTTCACCCCGGGACTGAAGTGCAGCTCCACATGGAAACGTTCCTCTGAAGATGGATCCTGCACACACACACACACACACACGCTGAGACTGCCTGTAGGACAATGGGTTATAAAAGAAGATGCAGGTGGACTGAGAGTTTACCTTATTGTTGTCTTCATACAGCATAATGACTATCTGAGTCATGTAGTTGAGTTCAGTTACAGCACTAAGGTAATCCATGGCCTGTTTCCACTGCTCATCCTTCCCCTCCTGAAGCAGAAACACATGAACACACCAACGTCAACACACACACACACACACACACACACACACACACACTAAATGTGAATGTGTGGAAGGCCTAGGATGAGCTCCTACTGACGTCGAGAAGGCCTCCGTAGCGGAAGATGCTGAGCAGGGAGTGCACGTGGCTCTCGCTGGTGAAGTAAAGCCGGGTTCGCACGTGGCGACCCGGAGACATCACGCCACGCGAGTACCTGAACCACCAGGGGGAGTGAAAGCACATTCTGATCACTCACATGGGTTCACACAGACACACAGACGAATCCTGTCTCTCTCTCTCTCTCTCACACACACACACACACACACACACACACACACATTTACGGCATTTAGCAGATGCTCTTATCCAGAGCGACTTACAGTGCTTTGCATCCTAGGTAATAGTACGGATAGGCCAGAATTCAAGATACCATTGAGTCAGACTACTACTAAACTACAGGAGTCAATATCATTACCTAGTGTTTTGCAAGTTAGACATTTGCCAAGAAACACAAATAACCATAGACAGACATACAATTTAAAGAACAACGACAAGTGGTATCAGCTGAGTTAGTGCTCTGGTAAGAACTCAACACACACACACACACACACACACACACACACACACACACACACACACACACACACACACGAGCGTAAACAGCCAATTAACAAATCCAAAACACCCAGAGAGGAACAAAGATCTGCTTCATGAAGTGGGTTGTAGGTAAAATAAAGAAAGTTAAAAACTGCATAAGGATATGTTGAACTTCTCAAAGTAGTTTTTTTCTATAATTGCTTGGGTGTTGCGTTATAAACCACACGGCCTGAGGGGGATTTCATGGAGCTGTAGACCAGCACAGAAACTCACAGTGGGTGGAGCTTGTTGACAGCCTCATCCTCATGTGTCCTCTGCAGGTCCAGCTGGATCTTCCTAACCAGCGGCAGGCAGTACGCACTGGCAATGTCCAGCTTCTCCAGCTTACTAATGCCATACTCCTACGGGATTAGAGACAGACAGACAGAAACAGAGACAGAGAGAGAGACAGAGAGAGAGAGAGAGAGAGAGAGAGAGAGAGAGAGAGAGAGAGAGAAAGAGCAATAAGGGAATCAAGCAACCAAAACAATCAAACAAATAAAACATCACTCAAAAACACATGAACAAAAACTAAAAAATAGCAAGTGTCCCCCCACTTGTGGAATGATGATGTCGGCGAGCGCCCGTGACAGTCGGAAGAGCTCCAGCGTGTCCTCCAGGGCCAGAGAGCCGTTGTGCTGCGTGTCGTACTTCACGCAGTCGTAGATGTCGGGGATCTTGCTGATGTCGTAGCGGCCGCTCTTCATGCGGAAGTCCCGCTCCAGTTTGGACCAGCGCTGCAGCATCAGCTCCAGGGTCTCGCTGTGGTACAGCTGCAGGTCTGAGAGCAGGTGCTCCGATCAACACGCGCTCGGAACCGCCTCAAAACAGCCTCGCAAAACGGGCTCGGAGCGGAGAACGGCCACGAGGGCCGAGAGGGGCACTCACTGGCGGATTTGGGGTCCTCTAGGCGACTGCGTATCTGACGCGTGAGGCTCTGGATGAGAGCGTGCACCTTGTCGCACGTCCTGACGGGATTCTGGATGGTCTTCATGGAGTTGATCAAGGAGGGGCTGCCAGTGGGAGCCAGCTGTGAAGAACAGCAGAGAGGATGGCATCTCCAACAGGCCCAGCTAGCTGTATGGGGAGCAGACCCGACGGCCGGGTACCTTCTGGTAGTCCTCGCTGAAGTCCTGGTCCTTCTGCATGACGTCGTGGAGGCGGGCCTTGACGCGCTGATGGCAGTCGGTCAGCGAGTCGCTGTCGCTGTCTAGCAGACCGTTCATGTTGGCGCTCTTCACCATCTGCACCAGGATGGGCGTGAGCTCGCCCTCCAGCGCCAGCAGGCCCTGTGCCCACGCGGGAACATGTAATGTACGCATGCACACACACACACTCACACACACACACGCACGCACACGCACGCACACACACCTTTGCGAAGGCTGCAGCGGTCATCTGCACGCGGCCCTCGTCCGAGGCGTAGATCTTGAGGTCATGGCGGTAGGTGCTGTGTAAACGCAGAAGGCCACAACCAGGGAAGCCTGCATAATCACCTGCAGGGACACAGGGGTGGAGGTATTGCTATGGGACACAGATCTCAGCACCAAACTCCTGGCCTGGCTAAGGATTCACTCACACACGCGCTGCGCGCGCGCAATACAAAATCCAACCAGCCTCTACTGAATACCATTCCCCTGCTGTTCTGAATGTGATTCTTACTCTGCCTGAGCGTCCTGCTGGCTTGATACTAATAACTGAATGCATGGGGGTAGGATGTTACATTTGGGGACTGGATAAGTTTGTTACACATTAAGTCATGCAAATCTGAGCTATGAAAGATAAAGGAACACAATAAAAGCATAGTAATGAAACCACTGTCAGATTCAAGAACTACAATACTCAACTACAACATAGCAATGGATACAAACACAAGAGTCCACAGACTTTGGTATTGGTTGTCAAGAATGTCAACAACATCGATATGCTGTCAACTAATTCACTGTACAAAACAACCAAAAGGTATTTTATACATTACACTGACAAATTACAGGATTGTTTATGAGCCATGATAACCAATATCCATGTCATGGAATCTTTGGTACAATCCACACACAGCATCTCCCGATGCCACTTACGCAAAACAAACGGCATTAGTTGGGTCGTATGCCTGCTGACAAACAGGATTAGATGGGTCACATGGTTGCAAAAGTATGATATGAGGATGAAAAAAGCAGCTTAGAAAGCCCAATATGAAAATCACTGCCTCACTCCCGCCCCCCCCCGGGAAGGTCACTCGCACACTCCCGCCCTGGGAAGGTCACTCGCACACTCCCGCCCCCTGGGAAGGTCACTCGCACACTCCCGCCCCCTGGGAAGGTCACTCGCACACTCCCGCCCCCTGGGAAGGTCACTCGCACACTCCCGCCCCCTGGGAAGGTCACTCGCACACTCCCGCCCCCTGGGAAGGTCACTCGCACACTCCCGCCCTGGGAAGGTCACTCCCGCCCCCTGGGAAGGTCACTCGCACACTCCCGCCCCCTGGGAAGGTCACTCGCACACTCCCGCCCCCTGGGAAGGTCACTCGCACACTCCCGCCCCCTGGGAAGGTCACTCGCACACTCCCGCCCTGGGAAGGTCACTCCCACACTCCCGCCCCCTGGGAAGGTCACTCGCACACTCCCGCCCCCTGGGAAGGTCACTCCCGCCCCCTGGGAAGGTCACTCCCGCCCCCTGGGAAGGTCACTCCCGCCCCCTGGGAAGGTCACTCCCGCCCCCTGGGAAGGTCACTCGCACACTCCCGCCCCCTGGGAAGGTCACTCGCACACTCCCGCCCCCTGGGAAGGTCACTCGCACACTCCCGCCCCCTGGGAAGGTCACTCGCACACTCCCGCCCTGGGAAGGTCACTCGCACACTCCCGCCCTGGGAAGGTCACTCCCGCCCCCTGGGAAGGTCACTCGCACACTCCCGCCCCCTGGGAAGGTCACTCGCACACTCCCGCCCCCTGGGAAGGTCACTCGCACACTCCCGCCCCCTGGGAAGGTCACTCGCACACTCCCGCCCCCTGGGAAGGTCACTCGCACACTCCCGCCCTGGGAAGGTCACTCGCACACTCCCGCCCTGGGAAGGTCACTCGCACACTCCCGCCCTGGGAAGCCCTTCTTACCACAGTCAATAGGGGACTCGCCGCCCATGGATCTGCAGCTATCTAGTTTATAATTCAAGAGAAGAGCAGGTCAGCTGGCAGTGCGGAGAACTGTAGTCCTCTCAACAGCGCCATGACTCCGCAGGAGACCAGGAAATAGCCTGACCGGTTCGTTTTTTTTATGCCACAGCGAAAGCTGTTAAGACAACTTGCAAAAATACCCAAAAAGGAAATAAAAGGTCCCAGGTCCACCAAAAGTTCTGGGCAGGAGAAGCGAGACAAGCATGCAGCTCTGAGATAAAAAGGTGTGTGTAGAGATCACAGGGCAAACGGTTACAGAGAAACCAAAAGGGCTCGTTATTCACCCGTTACAAAAAGCTACTGTATGCCATATAATTGCATTCAGCTGCAGAAACTATTTGACAAAAGAAAAATCATAGTTAAACTCAAATAAAATTATGCCACAATGAACAAAATCACACATTACTAAAATTCTGATATTATTTAAATTATATAAGATGATATATAAATATATAAAAGATTAGGATCTTTAAACTTCACTATTACAAATTTAAATGTCTTAATGGTCTTCCCAAAGAAGCACATGTTAAAACACTTCAGACAGTGAGCAGCAGAACCAGCATGTGAATACAGTGTCTCTCATGCCCACCACTATATTTCTGCAGCTTTACATGTACAAAACTACATCAGTAAATCTTCAGCCTGGGCTGAAGGAGCAGAAAGCCACCCCTACTTATGGAGAAGCGTGTTCATGCAAGCAGCATTAGCCATGTGGTCTCATTTCAACATGACAAATATACACTTATGTATTATTTCTTTATATTTAAATGATTTTTACTTTGTCATCAATCCCCTTGAACTGCAGATTGTGGTTTCTTATGTATACTCTGTCACCACTCTTTAGATAACACAGATAACTCATAGACGTATAAAGGGTGCGAGTGTACCTTGGCCTCCAGGGTACATGCAGCGAAACGCCCTGCCCAGTTCCTCGGCCTGCACACGGCCCGCCGGGGTCAGCTCCCCCCCCCACTTCAACACCAGCAGGAGGGAAGGACCACCTGTCAGAGAGTCTGTGTGTGGGCACGTGCATGCACGCACGCAGACAGACACACGTGCACACACACACACACACACACGGACACACATGCAGACACTTAATGGCATGAAAAGTGACTGTGAAATGCAATAAAATAGCTATTATAATGAAGATAATGAATTGATGATTAAAAATATATATCTGATGCATCAGCCTGATGTTTCTGAAGTTTTGAGTTGCACTGTACTTAGTTCTTTAATTCAAAATCTAGGGTTAGGGTTAGGGTTTTGAGTTGTGCTGTATCTAGGCTTAAGGTTAGGGTTTTGAGTTGTGCTGTATCTAGGGTTAGGGTTTTGAGTTGCGCTGTATCTAGGGTTAGGGCTAGGGTTTTGAGTTGCGCTGTATCTAGGGTTAGGGTTAGGGTTTTGAGTTGTGCTGTATCTAGGCTTAAGGTTAGGGTTTTGAGTTGTGCTGTATCTAGGGTTAGGGCTAGGGTTACTTTTCATGCCACACTATCATTTTTTTTTTTAACTTTACCTCATCTTTTTTGTTGGACTGACAAACCTAATTTAATAAAATGTACACAGATTAAAATGAAGCATCTTCATGCTTGTCTGGGACTAATGAATGAACAGGCACGCACACGGAGACATGCGCTCATGCACACGCGCTCGTGCACGCACACAGAGCCATGCGCTCATGCACACGCGCTCGTGCACGCACCTTCTTCTTCACTCGATGCCTTCAGCTGTCCGTTGGGCAGATAGGTCAGCTGCACCTTCCGGTTAATCCCAGAGAAATGGCCGTACCTGAAAGACAACCCACAGGACGAGGCACATGGCCACAGCCACACAGACACACCATCAGACCACAGCATCGGCCACACAGACACCCCATCAGACCCCATCGGCAGCCACGCAGACACACCCCAGCACTGGCCACAGGCCACGGCATAGCTCCCTGCTTGCTCACGGGTGCTCTGGGGTTGCCAAGTTTCTGGAAAGAATCGTGTGGTTCGCCTTTCCAAAAGGTGGCATGGATTACCAGCTGGCTTGTGTGCCATGCTATAGCGGGTGGCTGTGCCCACACTGGCTTTGCAGGACTTTGCAAGGGCAGACAGCTGCGGTCCTGCCTTGTTGTTAAACACACTAAAGTTTAACAACGTTCTCTAGTAGAGCCATCCTTTCTGCAAGAGGACATCTTAAAAATGCAGAACAAATATGCAATGGAAAGAACAATAGAATTGTTCTCAGAACTGAGAGCAACATGCCAAAAACAGAAATAAAACAGACAGACGTCTGATTAACCTGCATCTGATTATCAGACGTCAGATTTTTAAACGCGCATTTTAAAAATGCTTAGAAACTTGGTCTGGAGTCTGTCTTTAACCAAAAAAGGACAAACTGACTCTAAACCAGGTTTGAGGGCATTTTTCAGTTCAGTTTTTTTCCATAACAAACCAAGCACTTCCCCAGGGGTTACTGTCACACAAGTGTTGACCCAAAGCCTGTTTTTTAAATCACCCTGTTATCAATGAATCAAATATCTTACATGACGTGTTATGTGTTATGAAATTGCCTTGCTTCCAGACGGCTGGGGAGGTCAGGGGGGTTAAGGAGGGTGTGGAGTAGTTGGTTATTCGGGACACACTTGGGGTTACATGCAACATAAATGGACGCCCGCTGGTCTCATTAGAAGGGATTCATTATAATACTAGGATATCCTACTTAACTCATCATTCAGTTGTACAGGGCTACAGGTTAATGACTGTGAGTTTGAAAGCCTCAATAAGGCAAAATGCACTTCAGGAGGCACAGAGGCCATGAGGTGCGTACTGATTATCGTTCAGGCTGGATTCCCTTGAGAGAGAGAGCAGGGACGGAGGGATAGAGAGACAGAGGGGAAGAGGAAGAGAGACGGGAAGGAATGTAAGAAACTGGGCTCTTTGGTGTGGGGGAGCACAGTGACAAGCTACACTGATCATTATGATCATATAAGCTAAATTTTTATTCTCCCAGTTAAAATGACATAAAATAATTTTTTTTGTTTTCAATAGGTGTGAATAAAATTAGGCAATGATAAGCAAGACAGTAAATAAAACCGCATGTTTTATATTAAAAGGGGACCCTGCGTGTAGAGAGCAGGACTAAAGCAAAGGAACAACAGTGGTGTCCAAATCACTCATAAAGGAGAGAACCGAAGAAGGAGGGTGCAGAGATGAAGACTGGTAACAGCAAGGGCGCAAACACTGCGCTGCTGATAATGGACAGCAGGGCGGCGCTGTGGATAGGAGCTTTGACAAACCAGCTCTCCTGACCCGCAGTGGCAGTGTTAATCTGGTCTTAATCACTGTGTACTCACATCTCCAGGACGGTCTTCAGCTGTTCCAGTTTGGACTTCTTCTCCTCGATCTCACAGTCATTGTGCTGACCCAGTTCAGCCAGCAGCTGACGAGCAATATCCAACACCTCCTAAAAACACAACGGCACACGGTGTCAACATGGTCCATGACCTCAGGATTCAGATCCCTGGAATCATACATGAGAAACCTCACTGAAAAATGAGACACAAAACAAAAACAAAAAGAGGAAGAGCAAGTCCCTTACCAATACATGACCTACATTTGACCTCAGGTTAATTCTGAAACTGAATGGAATATTAGCTGGCCCATAAAGTGTCCTCTGTACTCCCTCACACCCAATAAAAAGTTCACAGACAACAAATGTCCATGGGAAACTAACCAGAATGACACATGATAACCTTGACATGAGATATTCCGGTCATAAACAGCTTAGCAGTGCACGTGTGCATACCACAAGTCGAGCAGTTATACAACATTCACATTCCAGCGACCTAAATGTGTCAATGACTAAAATACCCAGTGAAGCCCGAACCCTCCGAGCTAAACATGCAGACAAATGTAGGTAAACATGACTGTCAAGGCTGCCCTTCTGAGCCCCAGATAAAAATTAAGCACAGAGTTAAAAGAGAGCTCACTGGTGATTGACCATTGACAGAGCCATTGACAGAGCAATTCGGTCCAAGATTAGGTTGAACCCGTATGTGGGAAACAGGCCTTAATGTGCTGCAAGACTAAACGTTGTAGCAACAAATATGGAATGTTTGAGGGTTACAGAGAAATTGTGCAGGACTTAGCAGGACATTTCTATTCAAAGCTGGCATGTCTGGTGATTAGCAACAAGGTCTTCAGTAGGATATTTACAGTAAAATATGAACAAATGCTTCTCATGCCTATGAAACGAAACAGCTCTATAATTTATATAGTGCCAATGATTTGAAGACTAACAATTTACATCAACTTCTTATCCTAATAAATTTACATTCAAACCCCGCCTCCTCATGTTATTGCTAACAAATTTACATTCAAACCACGCCTCCTCATGTTATTGCTAACAAATTTACATTCGAACACCACCTCGCTATCGCATCGTTAAACAATTTTATATTGGACCCCAACTTCGTTATCGCATCGTTAACAAATTTACATTGGAACTCCGCCTCTTCATTCCACCACACCCACCTGCAGCTGCTTGGGCTTCTTCAGCTTCAACTTTCCAGTCTTGTACCCACCATACTTGTCAAACAGTTCGAAGAACCTGAGAGAGACATCGGCGCAGTAAAGCACAGGACGCCAAGCCTTCGGGTGTGGGTGCGTTAGCGTGACGACTTACAGGGCATTCCGCACCTCCATCTTCATCTTCTGCTTGGGCGTGCGGTCTCCATGGCGAATCACCGCAATCACGCAACGGAGCTCCATCCTGAAAGAGACATGACGTTAAGAACGATGTCAATATGCCACGCCCACTGATCGAGTGGATAAAGGGAGTGTATGGGTGGGGTCCACACATGGTTCCTGAGGTGGTGGGAACTATGGGGATGTCCTCCGCTTCCATGGGGATGGACCAAGGGATGTGTAGCTGAGGCGCCAGCTCCCGCATTACCATGTTCCTGTAGAAATGATGTCAGAGCTTTCACGGAGAAGTCCAGCAGATCTGCAGATGTTCAAGCACTCTTGTTGTGATATAAACTATTGCCGATTATGGAAAAAAAGCAGGCTCACCTACCCCAGGACTTTGGCACAGTCGTCATAGTATTTCATGGAGTTCTTTACAAAGCTAAAGCCATTTACATCACAGACAAAGGAGTGTCCATTTGCCCGGAGGAGGTCAAAACCGCATACTGTTTGCTGTGGTGAGCAGATATCAATGTCACTCAACTTTATCCTTCAGGGGACAAATACAAACAAACGTAGAGAAAACGGCACACCTTGAACGCCAGACACACTTTGCGGGCCACTAGTTTCTCCATGGCCGTGAGCATGACCGGGTAGCGGATCTCCTTCCCCTCACTGTCCCTCTCCACCTTCCCGTCCAGCGCCGGGGACTTTCGGGCTTCTGCGTGGGCATAGTCAGGACCTACTGTGTACACCTGCCACTCCCCAAGACACAACACGAGACGCCGGTCACTTTGACACCTATTGCCAGCCACTGGAAACACACGGGTGCATAAACATCACAGTGCCTGCTCGTACCTTCACATCTGTACCGTCTGTAGGCATGAATTCCTCATATATATAAGAGCCAGTCTTGCGAACTGCGCTCTCGGGAGAGTACACACTGCTGCGGCTTCCAATCTAGGGCACACGGTACACACTTGCATCACCCTCCCTGGGGCGAAGGGGACAGAAACATTGCCAAAGTGTGTGACAGGGAGAGGAGAGACGGAGGGTACAGCACCTTTCTGAAGAGACGCTGGCTGCCCCCCCCTGCTGGGGTGGGGTAGTAGATGTACACATTGTGGTCCTCTGCAGACACGGGCTTCTCCACAAAAGGCTTCTGGAAGACTTCCCCATTTACCTCAACATGGTCCTCTCCCTCCACCAGGTTACACTCTGATACACACACACACACACACACACACGCACACACGCACACACACGCACGCACTAAAGAACACTGCCATACAGCTCAACACTAAGGTACATGCCACCTACAGTTACACATCACTGTGTACATATGAGAACGCAGACACCCATTTACAGTGTGAGAGGCACATACGTCTCCATGGACTGTTACCTTTGGGTCTGTCAGGGTCCCGGTTCAACACAGCATAGCGTGGCAGGTCGATACCCTCCTCCTTCAGAATACGATACACTTCTCTCCTAACAGTCAGCAACATTCAAATCTTTAGGCTATTCAACCAAAGACCACACCATCAGACCTGACATGTAAGGGGAGGAGGCTTTTGGTCCACCGTACCTGTCCCGAATGAAGTACTGCATATTGAGGTCATTGATAAGAAGAGGGTTCCTTAATTTGGCATAACTCACGGCTTTGTCCAGGGGAAATCCTACAAATGCAACAATGAAACAGAACAATTCAAAATAGGATAACAGGATAGAGTCTGGCACTGTGTATTCAACGTGTGTGTGTGTGTGTGTGTGTGTGTGTGTGTGTGTGTGTGTGTGTGTGTGTGTGTGTGTGAGACCTTTGGAGTGGAAGGAGATGAGACAGTCACACAGGGGCCACTTCTCTACGGGTTCGTTGAGTATGACGTCTTCTGGGAAGATGACCACAGTGATGTACTCAAACTTACACAGTCGCTCCATGATCTGGGTCATGGGCTTGGAGTTGGACTTCTTCATCATGGAGCATATGCCCACCACAATCTGACGCTCAGAGGACTTAAAAAAAAATATATAGAGTTAACAGAAAAAACGGTGATGTACATTATATTAAACCCATCTAAGGGTAAACCAAGTTCACTCTGTGAAGATTCATTTTGTATAAGACTTTACAGTAAACACTATTGACTAACTAATCCTTCAACTACTGGTAGAGTGTGAGTGGTATTACAGGTATTAAGCGATGTTGTTTGATTTTTGGTCTAATGACATTGAAAAACCAATATGCTTCACTACTAACTGGCACAGTCAATAGCCAGTTGTGTCCCAGAATTGGGGCAAATGATCTATAGGCCTGCTGTGTGTAGCCACTATCGATCACTTCCACAACCGCAAACATCCACGGGCACACCCCCCTCCTCCCAACCTTGTCTTATGAGCCCTCATGAACTGTTTACCACATCATCGTCATCCTCCTCCTCGTCATAGGGATCCGAAGCGTTCCTCATGTTTCTGCAGTCCAGTTCTCTACGCTCATTGCCCTCCAAACTCTCCAGGAAATGGGGAACCTGTTCGCCTTCTCGTATCCTGCCAACTTCGACTTTCCACACACTTGTCAACCAAACATTCCTGGCTGCACAGCACCATCACGTGCTGACAAACACCATCAGGAGGAGCAACTTCAGCCCAGAGAGTTGAAAGGTTGCAGGACAGGACTGCTGGTTCTTCTCAGGAGGCAATTTCAGAGGCGCTTTGTGCTGCTTCTTTTCTCTCTCTCACGGATCACGTCATCCTACGAGCCCCTCTTCAGTTTTTGAGACAGCAAGCCTGTGTTTTGGACAACATCTGCATTCGACGTCTCCGACTGCAATAAACGAAGAGTTAACAGAGTCACAAGCAGAAAAAAGACACAGGCTGGTAAAGGTCAACAATGCTCATTTTTACTGTAACTCCATCGAGACCCAAGCAGAGGTAATACCCATGTGCCTTGCCCACCCATATGCTGACGGCAACGGAAAAGGCATCGTGTTGCACACACTGTTGGAGTCATGCACCAACATTGTACACTACAACTTATCATGTTTCATCATCCATGCAGACAGCATGTGGTGTTGTGCAAACCAAACCTAGCTGTTAGAAGATCACAGGGGGCAGCTGGCCAAAGCGAAGCAAGCACGTGCCAACGAGCCCGCACCTTAGCTCACCTTTCACCTTCACTACGTTATCTACAATTACTTGCAAGCAAGTACATTTTCCCACCGTCGTGTGGCGAGCTATATCCGTCTTCGGGAGCACTGTATGACCAGCCTGAGCGAGTATGGGTGAGTGAGTAACACATGGGGCATGGGATTAGCCTCCCCAGCCTGAGAGGAAGGGGGTTGGGTGTGGGGGGAGGGGGTTGGCCCTGGGGGGAGGGGTGGGCACATGCTGACGGCCATGGTTCCCAAAGATAACTCACTGCTTGTGGTGAGAGCTGACAGGCAATATTACACTGAGAGGAAGCCGCTCTCTATATGCCCGGGTCAGGCAACACCAACACAGATAAACAGTTATAAATAAATGTAAGAGTAATAACATCTACTAGCATCCTCAGAGAAACCACAGCACATTCTGGGATCCATTAAAGCATGCGAGATGATCTACATATGCTTGATGGATTTGCTGCATGTGTTAGCAGTGCACAGCACTAACTCAGGGATGTCATTCTGTAGATGACAATGTTCCAAAGTATCACCGTGACTGAGAGGTGGGAGGGTCGACCCAACACACACTAGTCATTACACCTCTGAGGGACATTGTGACAGGACACGTTTTGTCATATTAAGTCTCTGCCGACACAGGCAAACATAGACATAAACTTAATCCATTCATGGTCTCGTGGCAATATATGCACCGAGCTTAGGCAAAAAAAAAAAAAAAAACAACGAATGTTTGACTGCAAAGGGCGTTGGCCACTGAATACAGGTACAATTACAGTGCTTAATTCAACGTGACGTACACAAGGTACTAACATAACTGCTGACCTGAAGTGGACTAATGATCAAATTCTCTGCCTGGAACTGTTCTCAAATCTCTATGATGTCTATAAACCAGAAAATCTTGTCTACACACCCTCTCATTGTCTTGAAGCTCCCAGAGGTGGGACCAAGTCAGTGTTTTGCAAGTCTCAAGTAAGTCCAAGTCTTTATACCTCAAGTCCCGAGTCAAGTCTCAAGCAAAGACACTCAAGTCAAGTCAAGTCTCGAGTCAAGACAGGCAATAGTCAAGTCAAGTCCCAAGTCTGAAACTTGGAATTTCAAGTCCTTTCGAGTCTTTTTTTTTTTTTTACCAATGTTGCAGGTATATTTTTTTTGTATTGACTGCTGAGATAGAACTGGATATTATGATGGTGACAGAGAGAGGCTCTCTTCCCCGAGTTCAGATACAGAACCCAGGGTTGCCAACTCTCACGCATTGAGCGTGAGACACACGCATTTGACCGTCTTCACACGCTCTCACGCCACACATCCGATTTCTCACGCCAGAAAAATTCTAGTTTATTTACCTCTGCTCCACATCTATGATTCAATGAGTTACTAGTTCGCTCTGGCACCAACCACTGGCGATCGATCGATCGCGATATAATACTTAATTTGTGTCCATTTTACACCCCGCCCGGTAAAAATTTACGTTCGCCAACCCCCCATTTGATTGGTTGTGCTGCAGCTCATGCACACACACACGTACAGAGTGTGGAAAAGCAGAGGACTGGTCTGCGTCAGAAGGACGGAAATGAAATTAATGGGGCGCACTTTATAAATATTAATATGCGTTTTAAAATTTAGATTTGGGGTAAAAAAAATCAAGTCTTTGCAAGTAAACAGGTTCAAGTCCAATTCAAGTCCCAAGTTATTGGTGTAAAAGTCCAAGTCAAGTCTAAGTCTCTGAATATTTTTTCAAGTCAAGTCAAAAGTCTTAATATTAATGACTCGAGTCTGACTCGAGTCCAAGTCATGTGACTCGAGTCCCCACCTCTGGAAGCTCCTACCAGGGGAGCGTGGATGTGCTGCCCTAAACCTGTGTATGTGAGCAGGGCAAGGGGTCACTGTCCATCTACTCTGGCCTTCCAGAGCACCACTGCTGAATACCTCTGCTGAGATTTAAAAGACGACCAGTCCTTGAACTGCTTTGAGGTCATAAATAGCCATCACTACAACACAAGAGAACAAATACCTTGATCTTTTCCTGCCACTATTGTTTCAGATATTTCTTTCAGCATGTTACTAGATTAATAAAAATACATATGGTAATGTGACATTAAGTTCCTGCAGGGTAAATGAGAAATTACTGGAAAATGCTGGATTTTTTTCTATTTTTTACAGAAGAAGTTTTCCCTAAAGTGATTATCATTTTGCTTCTGCAACACACCCAATCACAGGCAGTATAGCTCATGCAGAAATAGACAACTCCATTTTATTATGTCAGACTGCTAATTAACCATCTAGATCAATGTAGTTCTAAAGTACAGGCTATATTTGTAACTGCTGTTGAGATTTCATGATTAACAGGCTATTTAATTTATTGTCCGTGATTTATTAGGGGTATACATATTTAAGCAGTATTTATATCAAATTATATTGAGGCATTTTGCCTCACGCTCTCTAGTAAAAACACACTCATTATCTATTCAGTGGATGAATAATTTAGGTTATCTGAAAAAAGTATATTATTTAAAAACAACTTGTTGGCCTATGGACAGAAAGTACATTTATTTATTTAGGACAGGACGTATCCTAACAGATGGAGGCCTTTCCTTCACCCTACAACACAACCGGAGGTAAGACAGGTGCACAGAATGACACCACATGAACTCACCTATCATATACAACTAGACTGCTGACCAAAGACCCCTTCTTATCATTAACCAGGTGGTTAATCACTTATGTGGCGTACGTGCAAGAGAAAAGCTCATGGATCCATATGCAAATGAAACACCCCCAAATGAGCTGCGACACAAACGCAGTATACACGCCCATTTACAGGTACTCATTCATTGCTCACAGGTACACGTGTTGCACCGAAACCTGTGACCACAGAGACCACTGCTGCACTTTCCTGCCTGTGTGCTGTACACATTCTGATAACTGCACATAGGTACTCAAGTACTTATTGTAATTTAGAAGGAAGTTAATGTAAAAATATTAGGTAGGCCTAAATGACATAATGTAATAATGTGCCATATTTTGTCAATTGTGATTTTTACACCCCAATCGAAATTTGTCCTCTGCTTTTAACCCATCTGTGCAGTCAGAACACACACACACACTAGTGATTACTAGGGGGCTGTGGATCACACGTGCCCAGAGCGGTGGGCAGCCCTAGCCCGGCGCCCGGGGAGCAGTTGGGGTTAGGTGCCTTGCTCAAGGACACCTCAGTCATGGCCTGTCTGGGAATCGAACTCATGACCCTCCGGTCACAAGTCCAGTTCCCTAACCGCCAGGCCATGACTGACATGCCTTTAATTTAAATCTCTCAAATCCAAAAAAACATTTTCGAAGTTTAAATTTAATTTTACGTAACGTAGAAGAAAAAGTGTACTGAAAAGTGGAAATTATCAGCGGCGTAGACTGGAGGCGCGTGCGCGTGCTCGTGCTCAAACAGCCCGCGTGAGTTCTCTTGAGTTCTAGAACACTTTCGATTCCAGGCGTCTGTTCACCCAGGTGCACGCGCGTGCATGGCGCAGGTATCTGATGTGCGAAAGCGTTTAATCTCAACTTCTCAGACCTCTGTAGTTCTCTAATGTTGGTGCTGATTTACGCAGATACAAGGACGGTACGTTTGTTTTAAACCGTAACTCATAAATATCATTTAAAGTCACTTTCTGCTTGAGCGCAAGACTGACGAGGCTAAACTTGTTGTAATACGAAACAAGTCACAAAGGAAAAAGTCACAAAGTTAGCTTATCCTCCGTGAAAAAACTTTATTCCAACTTTATGTTCACGGGCAATGACAAACCCAACTTGAGCTATTTAGCTAGCTACAATAGTAAAAGAAGAAGTAACGTTAGTCAGCCCCTCCCGCCGCTCAATCTAGTTGCCCCTTGAGTTTCATAATAAATGCATCACATTATGTTCACGTATCCTCCAACAGTGTCTGCACCGCACACACGAACCTACAACACAGCAGGAAGTTACCGTGATAACAACATACTCACTTTTGGAGAAAGGGCAGGTTTGATCACAGTGCCAACTTCTCTTCCTATTAACAATATAAGGCGGAAAAAAAGCGGCGACAGGCTGCTTCGTCTGAGGTACTGAGACTGTAGACAAATGACTGCCACCTACAGCACTGGCGATCCAGGTAGCTCAATCACTGACCGCCATCAACAATCCAGATTAGAGGACAACGTTCTCGTTTTCAGAATACCTGTTGTTGTGTTCTGTTTTTGTTTGTTTGTGTGTTTGTTTACTGCGACGATTCTGAGGCTGGTAACAGGAGGAAATACTTTATTCCCGGATGTAATGTTACACAACAAGCCAGCAACGTTGGTAATGGCTTTCAAAGCTGAATGGCCTGTTGTTTGTTTCTTTAAAGCACTTTAATGATGTGCTCAATTATTATATTGCTCAGTCATTCATGGCGTCTGGAGCAGTAATGTACTTCAAGATTCCCTCACCAAATGCGATACAATTAACGTCTCGTCAAATTACTTTGCCTTACCTACATTATGTAACCTTGCCTAAATACTAAATAGCAGCAGGTCCACTAAGGTCTGGTTTATTTTCTATGGCAGCAGCAGGGGATTCCTGACTTTTATTTATATATATATATATAAAGTCAGGAATCCCATATATATATATATATATATATATATATATATATATATATATATATATATGATTCAGGGATTCCTGACTTTGTAAATATACAATTGATATCAATTGTGGTGAAATACACCAAGCGGGACGTTCTGGATAGAGGACCTTCATCCAAGTGCTTCATGTAGCTTCTACATAGATTACTAAAGTACATCTTAGTTACCTGGAAACTTCTCCAGATACCTAAAAAGCTGCTGGCAGATGTGAATTCAGCACTAATGCAGACAAGGTCTGCTGTGACCATCACTAAGACCAACCAGCTGATATATACGACACAGCAACAGTGAAGGTGCAGGTGCTTGGCAACAAGATGGAACAGCATCAAGGAGCAGCAGGCTCCATGGAAACGGAAGTTTGGAGGGCAACATAAGGCCAACACAGAGAGAAGTTACTTAAGTAAAATTAAGTATATTAATATATAATATATATTTTAAATAGAAATAGTTTTCTATTTCTATTTAAATAGAAATAGTAGAAATAATTTAATAATTTTATTATATATATTATTTATTTTTTGGATGAAATATGTATTATGTAAAAAGAGTTTCTTACAAATGTGTAATATCTGAGAGCTATGTACCAAGATGGTGACATAGCTCGGCATAAATGGTGATGCATAAATATTAGCATGCATGTCTTTATATAATAACTCCTATCAAGCATCAACACCAGGACCATGTATGGTAATGGGATTCTGCTTCTACCTGAACTTTATTACAGCCCTGTTTATTTTAACAGAACCCTGTGGAACCCATTTACCTGTGGTGGACAGTGAAAGGCTGTGTCAGTGCCCTGCTGAGCTAGGGAGATGGGAGACAAATGAAAGAGGGCCTGTTCAACCTGTATCCCTGCCCCATGAGGGAGGGCCTGGGGTGGGGGCAGTGTCAGAGACGCAGCGGTCAACTAGCCCTGCCTATAGAGGACATCTCCATATCACCACGGAGGAAGCTTAAGCATGTAGCACGCACATGTTGGATTCTGGGAAAATCTTCAGGGTTTATCAAATGTCAACGTTTCCTTGGTCTAACTGTGACATTTTCCATTACAAGTTTTTGCTTGTTAGTTAGGGAGCTGTCATGACCTACTCCTATGACTAATATTTATTTTTTGTTTTTTTGGAAGTCGAACAAAGAGCTGTTTAAGAAGTGTTGGAAAAATACATGAAGCCACATGAGCTTTTAAATTTGTTTTAGCTTTTTGCATTTGTCACTGTATGGTACAGTTAGGATATTCTAAGAAGCACATGCTTACAAAAACAGGAAGTCCTTGTTGTACATACATATAGTGAACATCACAGGTCTAATTATAGTGTTCATCATAAAAATGGGTTTGAGGATGCCACAAGTTTCATCACATGTATCATCACGCCCTCTCAGATCCAATAACTTAAACTTACTTTCTGTTACGCGCTCTAGGTTAAAGACACAAGGTGATTGAGCATTTGAGGTCACTGCTCCCAAATTATGGAATACTCTACCATACTCATTGAGAGTTGTTGAATCAGTGGAGTCTTTCAAAAAGCAATTGAAGACTTACCTGTTTAAACAGGCCTTTGATTAATTGTTCTGGTGTATTGTGCCGTTCTAATGCGTATGAAATTTCCATTTTATTGTTTGTATCCTTTGTAAAGCATTTTGTGACAGTTGTCTGAGATAAATGCTATATAAATAAATTTTACTTACTTACTTACAAGTTTCATTTGAGTCACTGCTAGTGTGCAAAGGAAGAATAATCAAAGTTTTGATGATTGTAGACACCATGCTGGGACAATATGTTAGAATTGTAGATGAGAGCAGTAGGCATCCTCATTAGTTCACAAGGCATTCAATAACTCGGGTAAGCCACTGAGTTTAACATTATGCACATTAATTGTTTGATTTGCTGTGACACAGGAGTGAGTCACAAATGAGGAACTTGGTTTATTCACCAAGCACAAAGACAGAAAGCATGTCTTCAGTGCAGCCAGCTTGGAGCATCCTCTAACTGGTGGTTAGGGACCATCAGCACAAGACACAGACCTTGACCATCTATGGGGATTAAATACAGTGAGACAAATGGGGGGCAGGTGTAGATGGTTATTCAATAAATAAGTGATTGGGATCAGAAAAGTGAACGTGTGCTGTGATTGGTAGATGTGATTTGTGAGGGCTGCCCGACTACTGACCAGGCTGTGACTTCAGCACAATAAAGAGCTTTTTTAACTGCTGTAGCAGTCAGGGTTTTGGGTATTTTTTAAATCTTCCACACTAAAAAGAAGATTGATCCCCATCTATGACTCTTGATGTGTTTCCTGATTTATGCTACTCACCTCTCTAGCATATTACTTATGAAAACAATAATCTCAAATAGATGAACTTCTTATGTAGTCTGTACAATGTCTTATTTTAGTGAGGTTTGATTGTAGACAGTCGAGACTTTGCGTTCTTGTATCTCTCACACTTTCCTTCAGACTGCAGAAAGCCAGTTCAGCAGCTTTCCACAGGCTTGAAATTTGTCACCTCCAATGAGCTCTGGATCTCCTCTCACACACTACCACTCCTGGGAAGGAGCTTATTTTCGAACATTTCACACTCACAAATAGGAATTTCATTGAAGACAGGCTTGAACAAATGGCCGTGTAAGTGGACGGATAAGCATGTCCCAATTATACCTCTTAAAATGTATGCATGTGTAAGCATTCTACGAGCAGCCAAGCCATTTACGGAGAGACACAATACAGTGTGGCACAGTGCAGACTTTGTGAGCGCCATCTCCGGCCCCCTCCGTGGACCTGACCTGCCTTGTTACCAGGCTTTTAGTTACTAAGATACCACCAGTGTCACTGTGGTAACCAGACTTGGACCGAAATTGCTACAAGATTGTCTTACTTCTGGTAGATATGAAGGAAGTCTTGTTTTCTGACAACGAACAACACAAAATTTAAGTAGAACATCAGTAGGCCTACTGTACTGAGCACTCCCATTGTTTTTGAATCATGGCACTACTCCTTACTTTCACCACTTTGTTATGTATTTAAGCATATTTGAACATAAAAATGAGTCATCCGCTTGATGTTAAAACATTCCAGAGGCCTATATTTAGGGCTCTGTTTTGGCCCAAAATACACAAAACATGATGAAATATACACTGTGTGTAAATGTAAATGGCCTCAGATTTTGCCCTGGTCATAGACTCTGCATCTTTACCTTCTTTGACTCCATAAAACTGTTTTCAAAGTCCCACACATACTAACATTAGTAATGCTGTACAGTCATCCACAAGAGACCTCACAGTTTGGTAAACTTTCCTATTTTTGCACAGGCTAACAACGTGCTAGTATGAAGTCAGATGTAGCAGACTGGTGTCACTAGACTCAGCTGACTATATATTTCCGTTTAAACCTTCAAGACTGTTGCACATAATTTGGCTACGAGCGTATATCATGACCCGGGCTGCGGTTCACACAGTAGCTACCAGCTTGGTTTCTTTCGCCATTGCCACATTCAGTGATTCAGAACAGCTCGACTGAAAGCTGTTGGCACATCTCCCAGCATTTTTTAAAGCAGTCTAATTAGTATTAGCATGAAAAAGGCAAACAGGACAAAAGTCACAAATATAGAACTGTTTTTTCCCTTTACTAATTAAGACAAAAAGGTACTCCAGAGAATAATATTTTTTGAAATGACCAAGCAATTCCAATTAGACAGAGAGAGAAACTCATCAGCACAAGAGCCTGTGGGACAGACTATTTAGACAGCTGGCCATTTCCTCCGTGAAGTAAGAGGGAGTGAAGAAAAGAAGTGAACACTTTTCCCTCTCCACATTTCACTGCTAATAAGCAGGGGGAGACAAATCACTGGGACCTGGAGCCCACTGTGTTCTTCGACGGCTCTCAGCACGGCCCCTTCTCTCCACCAGCCCGCCCAAGAAAGGCCTGCCAGCTTCATCCTGTCTGTTCTCTGTTTGTACGTTCATGTGTGCCTGTGGAAAAGAACTGTCATAAATATTTAAATTGAATCTTCCATTTTCATATGCTGTTTTTTACTTATTTATTTTAAGGGTTAATGAATCAGATCTAAATAGATGTTGTTAGGAGTTATCAGGCAGTTGGAGTGAGTTCTAACAGATTTCCTGTTCCCAAAGGAAGCTGAGTTTAGAATATCGTACTTGGACGTTCCTTTACCATATATGACCCCTATATTCCCACTCTCAGTCCTCATGTATTACATTAAGTACTTTTTTAAGCCAGGATCCTGATCTGGATAATAATTCTAAATCCACTGGTGCATTTTTGCTTTCTAAGGCAGAGTTTCTATAGTTTCTCATCACTAGATGTCAGTGTACTTTCCTTCATGTGGTTCACACAGTCATTTTGTTTAAACCCAGCAAAGTAAAGCTCATTTCAGTGGTTTCAGTCATGTTGTTTCTACGGATATTCCTAATACTGGGAGGTGGGGTGGGGAACACATATTTGCATTGGTCATGATGATAGACTTGGATTGAAACATTTGTTTGTGCCTAATGTGTAATGATACTTCAAAGATATATTCCTTCTAACATATAGGTGCATAATATTATAATAATTGTTATTTATACTATTTTCTTGTTCACTTTGTATAAATATACAGATTACACTAAATGCTAACAAATCAGCTGAGCATATCTTTTGTCCATATGTCCATATCTTGAGTACTACATCTGAGATGTTTTTGTTATACTCATGTCCATATCTTGAGTACTACATCTGAGATGTTTTTGATATACTCATGTCCATATCTTGAGTACTACATCTGAGATGTTTTTGTTATACTCATGTCCATATCTTGAGTACTACATCTGAAATGTTTCTGATATACTCATGTCCATATCTTGAGTACTACATCTGAAATGTTTCTGATATACTCATGTCCATATCTTGAGACTACATCTGAGATATTTATGATATACTCATGCCCATATCTTGAGACTACATCTGAGATGTTTATGATATACTCATGTCCATATCTTGAGTACTACATCTGAAATGTTTTTAATATACTCATGTCCATATCTTGAGTACTACACTGTACATCTGAGATGTTTTGATATGCTCATGTCCATATCTTGAGTACTATATCTGAAATATTTTTATGTTCATATCTTCCCATAATAAAGTGCCAAACTGAACTAGTTCACCAATGAATTGTAATATATAACATACTGGTGTTAGTAGGCCACTGGAAATACATATTGTATTATATGTGGGGGTGCAGTAGGTATGTATAGCTATGTGCTTCTGTGTCTGTTACACTGTAAATGTGAGAAGACAGTGTCAACATGACCTCTCACACTTCCCTTTGACCTTTGACTTTTCCAGTCTGCCTCTGGAAAATGATGGAAGAGTTTGAAAAACACTTTTGAACCAACAGGGTATGCATACATATAATTTATACCAGGTTTGCCATTAAAAAGAGTACCATAGGTATGTATATGTTACGTGTAAGTGTTATCGCTGCACTTGTGTTGTTCTGTTCTGTCTGTCTGAGGCTCAGGCACGTTGGGATCTTGTGACACGGGGAGGCTTACTTAATTGCAAGTAGTTAGAGATGGGGTATGATGACATCAATGTTCAGATTCAAATCAAAACTGTAGCACTTTGTGCTTTGACAAATCAAAACCGTTACGACTAACGTCACTCCTAAGCAGTCATCAGCTCTCTCAACAGCTCTCTCTCTCTCTCTCTTGAACTCTCTATATCTCTTTCCCTTGCTCTCTCTTTCTCCCTCCCTCTCTCTCTCTCTCTCTCTCTCTCTCTCTCTCCCTCTTCCTTTCCCCGTCTCTTCGCTAAACTCGTGTCCGATTTGAATAAGACCTCTTTCTGCTCCCAGCACTCACTGGGGAGGCAAGCAGTCCAAAAACACCAGGATTTTGAATTCACCTTAACAAACCAGCAGCCAAGTGTAGCTACCCAGGGATCAGTGTGAGGAGCCCAAACACAGCATCAAGTGCAGACAAGAGGAAGAACAGTAATAAACTGGTGAGTCTCTGATATGAACTCATTTCTGTTTTTGAAGTTTAGAATAAAGTTTTTTTACACCTGTAAATCTCACCTATATGAAAACTGAACTGATTACATACTGTTACATATATATAAAATTTTACGTAATTAGCAGTGGCCAATGATTTTTTAGAATATGTTTCAACTGTTTCACTATAGGTCCCAAACTGGTTTGGTTATATTTAGTTACTGTTTTATAACAATACTTAATTATTGTATATTATATTATTAGGATTATATATATTAAGTTTTTCTGTTGATTTTCACTTAAATTACAATATATAGTACAGCTGCAGTAGGGCCACTGAACCTTAATCTATTAAATAATGGTAGATTTGTTAAGCTATCTCTGTCCCTCTCTGTATGTGCTCATGCCTTTATTTTGAAATGACAATTTTTACAAAATGTTTTCTGAAAAGCTTCAGTTCCAACATATGACATAACATTTCACTACAAAACCAAGCTTGTAGATGTTGGTGGTATTGCTGCCGTTATGTAAAGCTTATTATGAAGACATATTTATGAATATTACTACTATGACCAAGGTGTGACATCAGCCTATTAGGTTTGTTTCATTTATCTTCCACACTAAATAAGAAGACCGATCCCCATCTATAACTTTTCCATTTGGTGCCCAGTTACCACAAGATACTTTAAGTGAAAAAAAAATTCTGTGCAGCCGTGCAAGATGCACCCAATTTTTCCATTTACAACAGCTCATATTTACACACTGCCACTCTATAGTCCTGAATCTGGCTGGCCTACCTGTGCGTGTGTGCAAGTGTGTGTGAGTGTGTGTGAGTGAGTGAGAGAGAGAGAGAGAGAGAGAGAGAGAGAGAGAGAGAGAGAGTAAGAGTGAATGTAGACACTGTTCTTCTCATATGGTTCTCCTGGGGCTTTGGTGGGTGAGGGCCTCCTCTGGAAAACGGCATCATGTTTACATTGGCTACGGTGCAGGCCCTGTCCCGTGCACGCCGCCCAGGTCCAACAGACCTCTGCTTATTGGTCTCTAGCTGATGGGAGGGATTGACTGTATAAATGAGCACACTGTAGCGTGCTCCTCCCCGGCACGATCAGGTCAGAATACATGCGTAGACGTGACGTTGCATTTTTTAAACTGGGCACTGCTCTGTATCCTGGGACTGTTGGTCGTGAGCGGTAAGGTGTGATTTGACACAGTCAGCAGGCACAAGCGGCTGTTAGCCACAAGGCTAGCTGGCTGCCTGGCTTGGGAGGACTTGTAGGTTGACCAAAAAAAGCACAGTTTGAAAAGTGGTTACGGCACAGCACTTGAGACATGGACCTACAAAATCTACAAGATCTGCACAACCTGTCAAACTGTTCTATAGCTGCAAAAAGAAAATGCTGTTTCATTAAGGAAAAAATTCTAATATTCTATAGTTCATCTGATTTTTCAGAACAATTATTAATGCAGAACTCTATCCAAAGCACATACACAACTAATCTACATATTACATCTTAAATATTACACCCATATACATATTACAAATGTCACATTTAAAAAATTCACTGAAATATATTTTATTTATAGTTTGTAAAATATTGACAGCATACTGCAAAATAGGAAACACACATATATAGTGCAGAAAAATAATATTCACTATAAAAATACACTCAAAAACAGTTGCTTAGCAATGTTTAAGACTTACTGAGAAACTTTTTAAACAGAAGTGAAAATCATCTTTAATTATATTTTTACCTTCTTATGCGGAGTGTTCACAAATAGATGAATAACCTCCCTTAGGGTTTTGGCTATTTTAAAGAGTTTGCTTTGGCTTGTTGAAACATCCAATGGCATTCTGGGGAGAGATAAGACACAATCCTCCAAACGTTCCTCCAGACGTTCCTCCTGATGATCCTCCAGACGTTCCTCCACCAGCTCAAGGATGTGTAGGTTAGCCTTGCAGCCCTGTCATTCTCCAGATTAGGTACACTTGCTGATTAGCTGTTAGGATTCTTGTCAAATGCAATAGTGACAAGTATTTTCAAAATACATCTGACTTGCTCTTTATGGGAAGACACTATAGTTTTAACTCAGCTTTTAGTTTTGCACAGTCCTGAACAAAGAAAATATCCTCACAAGCGATAATGTTTCATCAGGTGATTAAACATCATTTGTAAACATCATCGCTGAACACATATATAATTGTATAGCTCACTTCTGCAAACAGAACACTAGTGGTTGTCCACACTATCAAGAACCTACATTTTTCCATTGATCTTAAGGGAGCTTGTTGGCTTTTTGGGATACTGATGGAATATTGGATGAGCTAAAGTGGCTGTACAATTAGCTACACTTGAGTTTGCCTGTGGTTAGAACAGAAAAATGTGTGTGTGTGTGTGTGTGTGTGTGTGTGTGTGTGTGTGTGTGTGTGTGTGTGTGTGTGTGTGTGTGTGTGTGTGTGTGTGTGTATGTGCGTGCGTGTGTGTGTAAAAACAGTTTGAACAATGAATGTTTCCTATAGAATGACTCAAGCTGTAGACTGACTCAGACTGTAGAGTGGGAGGTGTTTTAGATTCAGTCAAGCTATTGGCCCTAAATACAGATATATGCCAGCCTCTTCCTGTAGCATTAGGAGTCTGTGATAGAAACCTCTGTGAGTATCCTGCCAAGATGAAAGTTGCTCAGTGCATTTAAAAGATCCTGATTCAGGCAGGTCTGAACTACAGCCAGACAGGCAATTTTGCACAGAGAAGCCCATTATCACAAAATCTATGCCACACTGAGTGTACTTCTTTAACTTAATAAGTAAAAGAAAAGATATTTTTCCCTCTAAAAGTGAATGGTATGATTAAAACCCAACCGTATATGATGATGATGTGTCCTGTGCAACACATGATACATGGATGTGCTTGAAATCATGATTACATTGTTTATTAAGGTTTATGTCACAAAATGTCAGAATGGAATACTTATGGCATATATATAATAGAATGGATTAACATTAATATGTGTGAATCTGAATATGATAAAATGTGACTGTCAATAGATATAAATTGTGTATTTGTGTTGACCTACAGGAGAAACATGACTACTATTTTTCTTCTGTGTACCTGCCTCGGTGTAATTTCAGCAACAGATTTGTTTGGAAATATGGAGGGTGAGCTTAAACATTTCCATTTTTTGATGGCTGTTTCATTGCCACGCTTCCATGACTCAGTTCTTGTCTTCACAGGGTTAGTCTTTATTCTGGACACTAACTTTCTCTGATAACTCAGTGAAGTCAAGATTTATTGCTTGGTGTCTGTTCTTGGCTATAGTTGCGAATGACTCGATTGTAAGCTATTGTAATCTGTTTGGCCAGACCAGGACAGTTCCCTGGGTGTGAGCATCCCTGTGGACCTGCCACTGCGCCCCCTGCTGGGTGGGAAGACTGTCATCCCTTGCTATTTCCAGGACAACACAGTCCCTGACCCGGGAGCCCCTACCGTCCACCCCCTGTCCTACCGTATCAAGTGGAGCTTCATCCAGAAGGGCATAATCTCCCCCATCCTTGTGGCCACCGATCATGGAGTGCACGTCGAGCCAGACTATGTGGACCGAGTCACCATGGTGAACTACCCCACCGTCCCCACAGACGTGACCATCCAGATCACAGAGATGCGCTCCAGTGATTCGGGAATCTACCGCTGTGAGGTCATGCATGGCATTGAGGATAACTACGATTCAGTGGAGCTGAAAGTGGAAGGTGAGCCACATTTCAAAATAAAAGACTTCTGGTATCACATCCCTCTTTCCTAACAGTTTTTTATTGTTGTTTGCTATGTATCTTTCATTTATCTTACTTTTTTTGCCTTTGTAGCTTTTTATATTTAAGAAAAAACATATTTTGGATGTAAAAGCACACACATCCCGGCATTTGTGTAGATGCTGGTGTAAGTGCGATATGGAGTGTGAATGTGTGTGATGTGTGTGTGTGTGTGTGTGTGTGTGTGTGTGTGTTTATCCACAGGTATCGTGTTCCACTACCGAGCCATCTCCAGCCGCTACACTCTGACCTTTGAGAAGGCGAAGGCAGCCTGTATCCAGAACAGTGCTGTCATAGCAACCCCGGAACAGCTGCAGGCTGCTTATGATGATGGCTTCCATCAGTGTGACGCAGGCTGGCTTTCGGACCGAACCGTCAGGTTCTGCCTCTCTGGTCCATTTCCTGTTTGTTGTATTGATGTTCGCTCTTGGCAGTTTGTCATTAGAGTGAAAAACTGGACTAGCGTTGTCTGCTGTTTTCTACATGGTTACAATCACTGCATACATAAATATATGAAAAAATAACATACTATATGAATGAATGACTATAACAGTAATTTGTATAGCAGTTATGATTTGTCTGTTTGAAATGTTTTGATATTTGCCTCAGGTACCCCATTCATGAGCCAAGGGAGCCTTGCTACGGAGACAAAGAAAAACTCCCCGGGGTACGAACCTACGGAGTCAGAGACGATGACGAGACATACGACGTCTACTGCTTCGCAGAGAATATGGCGGGTAATGAAGCAATATTCAGGACCTTTTCTGAGGTTGAAGTGTACTCTACGTGTTTTTTTTGCTCTACGTTTGATCTCCTGTGAACCCCAGGCAGAGTCTTCTATTCCATGTCCATGGAGAAGTTTACCTTCACTGAGGCATCAGGGCAGTGCGCCAAGCTTGGGGCTCGTCTGGCCACCACAGGGCAGCTGTACCTGGCCTGGAAGGAAGGCATGGACATTTGCAACGCCGGCTGGTTGGCTGACCGGAGCGTGAGGTACCCCATCAACGTTGCCCGGCCGCAGTGCGGCGGGGGTCTTCTAGGCGTGCGCACCGTGTACCTTTACCCAAACCAGACCGGCTACCCCAATCCAGACTCACGCTACGATGCAATCTGCTATGAAGGTAAGCAAACTGGCCAGGTTTTCCGTTTTCCTAAAATTCCAACAAGTTCCATGTCGTCTCTAATAATTAATGAATAAATGAATCAGTAATATGCTAAATACCGTAAATATCTGCCTGACAATGCAATTCTGCAAAATAATGAAAGTCTTTGTGGCTCAGGAGAGGAAGAGCTGCCCAGTGGGTCCTCCCCAGAGCCAGAACTTTACAGGACCACAGACATGACGTTCAGCGTGGCCATCGACACCCAGAGCCCCACAGCCTATCCCGAGAGTGCCACCACGGAGGGCGAGGTGCGGGGGGAGCTGCTCACCCAAGAGCCCTGGATTGCCACAACTATGGAGCCGCCCTTATCCATCCCGCCCACCGCGACAGACAACATCACCGGGGTCGTGGAGACCATGATCGGTGTGGCTACAGCGCGGCCTTACCTTGGCTTTGAAAGGCCTGGAGATAACATCAGCACTGGTGAGTGAGTTCACGTGCTTGGATTGGTGCTGATTCTCTGATGTTGTTCCACTGAAGCCTTATCCCAAGCTTCTGCTTATTGTTCCCTAAATGAAAATGCCTACAAAGGCCTGCATCTGAGCTCTATGATGTGTATTGGTACATTGACCAATTAGGTAAGAAGATAAGAAGATATAATTAGCAAGCACATGCACATTTCATACTGCATGGTTTTACTTGTGCAAAATGTGCACGTGTTAGTTACAATTAACATACATTGAAATCTTCTATTGTTTCATAAGTGAGGTCTTCCTTGTCAGCACCATGGCAGGTTTTACTTACTATGAGGCGAGAGCCTGCTGCCGTGCTGTGTCCTGCTGTCAGGTCCATAAGGTCTATAAGTGTCGCCCGGGCTGGCGGTCTGATCACAGCATTCGCTACCTGGTTTGAACGTCTCATCCCAGCTGTGGTGGGAACAAAACAGGGGTTTACACAGTTTATCGTAACCGTCACCACACTGGATTCCCAAGCCCCTACTGCAAATCTGATGCCTACTGCTTTAGAGATATGCAATAACATCAATGTTGGAAATGTAGGAGGCCAGAAGGTCAGGTCAATACTGAAGGGCCCTTTCTTTTCTTATAGCAACCCTCCCTATCCTGAATACTACATGGATGGAAATGGATCTAAACTACACAGACGCAACAGAGCTTCAAAGTTCTGGTATAGTTTGCATTTGATACCTACTGTGTCTAAATTAAACTGGTGTGTTACAAGTTACTAAAGTTCAGTATTTTATTCTTCAGCTCAGCCCTTTACCACTCCCATACCTGTGGAGGACATCAGTTCTGGATCTGCTTCTGCTGACATATCAGTCAGTGGTGATGTGTCCGGGAGCGGGTTTCCCAGTGGTGATGTACTTGGGAGTGGTGTTCACAGTGGCGACTTATCTGGCAGTGGCATTCCAAGTGGAGACATATCTGGCAGTGGCATTCCAAGTGGAGACATATCTGGCAGTGGCATTCCAAGTGGAGACATATCTGGCAGTGGCATTCCAAGTGGAGACATATCTGGCAGTGGCGTTCCAAGTGGAGACATATCTGGCAGTGGCATTCCAAGTGGAGACATATCTGGCAGTGGCATTCCAAGTGGAGACATATCTGGCAGTGGCATTCCAAGTGGAGACATATCTGGCAGTGGCATTCCAAGTGGCGATGTGTCTGGAAGTGGACTTGCCAGTGGTGACGCATCCGGACACGACCTTCCGAGTGGTGACACATTCAGCAGTGGGTTTCCCAGTGGCGGCGGGTCTGGCAGCGGATTCTCCAGTGTAGATGTGTCTGGACTGTCTGGATCTGGCCACAGTGGTGATGGCTCAGGCATCTTTGTCAGCTTCCAGGGTAGTGGAGATATACTTTCATCAGAAGGATCTGCCTCCGGGGGCCCTCAGGAGGCAGGACAAGGTAGTGCAATCATTTTTCCTTCAGGAATGGGATCTGGAGACATTAGTGGCGATCACTCAGGATCAGGTGATATGTCTGGATCTGGTCAAATTTGGAGTGGATCTGGTGGTCTTCCATCAGGATCTGGTAGTGGACATATGATCATTTTGACTGATCTCAAAGAGATCGAGCTGTCCATCTCAGAGGAGAGAACAGAGCAAGAGTTTGGCAGAGGACATCCTGATGTGAGCGGGTTCAGCGGGCTCAGTGGGGACACGAGTAGCTCTGGTATTATTGGGGGATTCTACAGTGGTGATGTCATGAGTGGCTCTGGGTTCAGTGGGTTCCACATTGGTGATGTCGTAAGTGGCTCTGGATTGAACGGGTTTCAAAGTGGTGATGTGAGTGGCTCTGGAATCAGTGGGCTCCACAGTGGTGAAGTCACGAGTGGCTCTGGACTGAGTGGATTGTACAGTGGTGACATTATGAGTGGCTCTGGTTTCCCTAGCATATCTTTTCTGGACTCTGATATGACTGACCTGACGGGAAGACCTTTAGGACAGCAAGAGGCTTCAGGAATATCTGGTGATGTGTCTGGTGATATCAGTGGCTTTCCCTCTGGCTATACTTCTGGTTTTAGTCATCCATCAGGAGATGCACCTTCTCTGGAGAGTGCAGAAGGAGAAGTCATAGCAGTGACCTCCATACCTACAGAGCATGCAGAGCAGGGTCGTGGCTCAGTAGAGATTAGTGGAGAAGGCAGTTCTCCAGAGCTTCACACAGAGGAACCCTCAGCTCTGCAGCCATTTGGGCTCTCAAGTAAGGAAAATAATAGCAGAAATACTGGAAGCATCCTTCCAGATTTGGAGAAGCAGACAACAGCTGCAGAAGAGGTTCATCTCACTGATCAATCTGTGATAAACACCACCAGCCCAACCACATTAACCCTTACCACCTCACCCTCCATATTTATCCAAACACCAGCTACCATGGAGCAACCTACTGTCACAGAAGGTAAAAATATAAATCCAGTCAATAGTTCAGTTTTTCCAATGTGACATATGCATACACAAAATGTCAGTGATTCAGCATAATCCATTGCATTGTGACTGTATGTTCCTGACAGCAACCTCTGATCCCTGTGACCCAAATCCCTGTGGTGATGGATTGTGTTCTGTACAAGATGAAATCGCGGTCTGCCAATGTACAGTAGGATTTACCGGCAAAAACTGTGCAACACGTAAGATGAGGATTAAATGCATTTTGCTTTCTATAATGTGTCATTGAATTACAGCAGATTAAAGTTACAACTGCAACTGCAACACAATTTAAAAATCATCTGGAAACATCTTTGGTACCCAGTTTGCTCAAACCCAGACATTGTGCCTGTCTCTGTTGTCTTTGCAGCGGTCGAGGGATGTGCACAGGGCTGGGTGGAGTTCATGGGCAGCTGCTATCTCCACTTTAGCGAGCGGGAGATCTGGACGAATGCTGAGCAGCACTGTCGAGAGCTGAATGCTCACCTTGTTAGCATCACTTCCCTGCAGGAGCAGGACTTTGTTCTTAGTGAGTAGAGAAAAGCATTTACTTGACAGGGCTCCCATGTAATAGGTGGATTGTTACATTAGCTCCTCATGGTCTCTTTAAACCTACCTAGCCCAGGCCCAGGACTACCAGTGGATTGGACTCAATGACCGGGACGAGGAAGACGAGTTTCGTTGGACAGATGGAACTCCTTTGGTGAAATTCTATTCTACATCAGTTCCATGACTTTTGACTTTTTTTAATGACTATTGCGACAAATTGCTAACTTGTAGATATTCCTTATTATATTTTCTACAGGAATATTCAAATTGGAGACCAAATCAGCCAGATAATTACCTTAACAATGAAGATTGTGTAGTAATGATTTGGCATGAGCTCGGCCAGTGGAACGACGTGCCATGTAACTACCATCTGCCCTTCACCTGCAAAAGGGGACCTGGTGAGTGACTCAGGACACGTGATATATGCCCCTGTTTAGGCCACCACAGGTTTAACTCAGACTATACTAACTAACAGAGGAGTCTTTGGTCATACAGATTGTGTGTTGTAGCTGCTACAGTTTCCCATGGCTGTTGTATTGAAAGGTTTGGTGGTTACAGTATCAGTCCTTGTATGGTTGGCAGGAGCGTCTCATTGGCCCTTTACCTTGTCAATCTTCTCTCCTTCAGTCACCTGTTCTGCCCCTCCTGATGTGCTGCATGCAACAATGTTCGGAAGTAGCAGGGAGCATTACCCAGTCAACTCCATCATCCGCTACCAGTGTGACCCTGGCTTCGTACAGCGCCACCTATCTGTCATACATTGCATGCCAAATGGACAGTGGGAGGAGCCTAAAGTGGAATGTATAAAAAGTGAGTACAACATGCACAGTGTTACATTTTATACTCATAGCTTTAGGAAGCATACTGCCTTGTTTAAAGGATATTTTCGTGTTGTGTTTTTTCCAAAGTCCACAGAATATTATAGGATTTAAAGAAAACTGTGACAGACAAATTTTGATTAAAATAAGACTAGAATAGACTAAACCATAATCTTAACAGGGTATTCTATTCTATTACAAAGCATTTAATGATTTTCTCACTCTGTTCAACAGGCAAAACAAAGGACAGACTATGGAAAAGATCACTCAAGTGGCATTCTGAAACAGTCAACAATCGAACATGGAGAAGGGTCCTCTGAACTGCACTCAAGACACACACTTCAAATCATCTAGAGGACTGTTGTTAGCCAAGAGCTTCTTGACAAAACTCTTATTTGCCCAGATGAAAACCTGTAGCCTCAGTTAAGGGTTCAACTTATGCAACAATGCACATTAGATTCTGTTCTGTAGTCTGCCTGGCTGATTGATTTTTGAGTGTTAGTGCCTTGATGTTGGGGAACATAAAGGAACAAAGAAACAAGGTTTCCAGTGTAAGTGTTTGGTGAAAGACCGCTGACCGATCACTGGCTTTTTGTTCTAAAACAACCTAATGTGAAACAAAATTTGAAGAACACGTGATCTACAACACAAATCGGTGTTAAGATCATATTAATCAGTGACGACTGAATATTTTAAAGAAATAAAAATGAGGCAAAGCTCTGGATTTCCCCAACAATTAAATGTATTTTTATGTGCCACCAGGTGGCCCTGTTGGTCACTTTTACTTTTTTGCCAGTTTTTGACAATCTACATGGCAAATTATCCCTACTTGATTCCTATAAGTGTTTAGTCACTTTACTGTTCTGCATAATGATTTTTTACACTTTTCTGTAGGTGTGAGAGAAGATGAGAGAAAGAGTGAGTGAATGTTTGGGTGGTCCTGGGCTTAAGGGTGTCACATATTGTCACACAAGACAAAAGACTTCATTGGCTACAGCTGAATACAATGAAGTCAAGCACATTAGTATTTCAAGGTGTATTCATAGGATACAAATCTTTATCTCTTCTGTTATGTTTTGTTGTTTATCACTGTTCAGGTCCAGCCTGACCACAGAAGGCACGTTATCATTGTAAGACTGTGAAAAGACTGTAAAACACCTGCTCTTCTGTGGCAGCAGTTTAGAGATCTCCAATGTGACTTCATTGTCATTTTAACAACTCAGTTTTAAAGTCATGATAACTTTTTGACTCACTTTCAGGGGAAACATCGTTGAGGATTAGAACTGGAAACATTTGATCATCAACCTTTCCATATAGGAATGCTAATCCACTTATTATGTAATATCTATTCAGAGTGACAAATAATTCCTAATTATTCATTTCAGGTACTTGCATAATGTTACAGTGCTGATAATGTTGCACTGCAATACACACCTTAACATGTTCATATGTACCACAAGCCATTCTTGACAAAAGCAAAAGTAGCATGGATGTCTTGGGGGATTATTGCACTGGTTTGTATTCTAATCATACCCAGAAATATCCAAAACTTCCCATGTGGTGAGGCCTTACTGTCAACTGTTATTTTCAACTATGTCACACTGCTCATAACTGTCAAAGTGCCATACCTGTGTCCATCAAATAAACAGAGACTAAATGTGTGTCTGAATGTTGTCAGTCATCCTCTGATTATGTCCTTTTTCTCTTCAATGAATTTAGACACGCATGCGTTGGTGTGTCTAGATAGTAGCCCGCCATCTCAGGAATTTCTACCATTGATTTGTGAAACAAATCCACTTTTTAGCACTGGCTAAAAACATGGGGAACATGTTCATATCAGGCCACTATTGAGATGTCTAATACCACAGTAACAACAGCAGCTGTTCAAAAAAAAAACCCAGCCAGCCATTTACACAGATCATTAAGCATTACAGAGTATCATATTATCATTTAGACCCGTTCCACTATACTGTTTCAACTCGGGAGGACGGAGGGACAGACCGTGGCGACACACTCATCCTGTCACCGTGTGCTTTCGGCACAAACAGCCCATTTAACTCAGCTCAGTTTCATCCCCAGGAGTCTCAGCACAGACGGGAGGGGGGGAGGAAAGGGACAAGCTCATGAATATGGCTTTCACGGCTAACAGTACACACCTTTATGCAGGGAAGGCTGGGTGAGAAAGGAGCAGCTTAGCAACACTGCTGTCTTTTCATTCTCAGCTCGCCCCCCGTCCCTCGCCATGTTTGGGAAGCAGGTGTAAATAGGACATCTTTGAGTCCAAGGGATCATAAAATTACCGGCACTTCTGTTTGCCTTGTGGAAAAAGGAGGTGGGTAAATGCCTTAGTGTGCCTCCCTCCTCTCCTGGTGCCAAGCGGCTCAGACTGGGTGGCGCGGGCCTGTGGCATGAGTCCGACCTCCAGCTGAGGCTCTCTTGGTGTCCCTGTCCCACGAGGGCCTCTCGCTGGGCTAAGTGCGCCCTCTAATGTTCAGTCCATGAAATCACCTGCATGCCTGCAAAATTGTGCAATATTATACTGGAAATTATGTTTCATTTTTTTGCAAACCAGACAATTAGATGAAGTTGCTGAAAGTGCTACTGATGTTTGATAGTATGATAGTTTTAATGAATGATCATGTGTATGACTGACCACATAAATCAGCACAGGAAATGTTTGGAAACCAAACGTTTATTATCTAAAAGGTTAACACTTTACATGAGGCTTATTCAAACAACTCAGAATGTAAAAAAATATGCAATACTGAATAAACACAGTAGGTGAAATCAAACAACTGATTGTATGACATCACATAGATTTAAAATATTTGTTTAAATATACGTACATACATGCCTATCATGTCATGGCTAAACATGTCTAACATATACAGTGAAGCTCAGTCTTTAAGAGATCATTTGACAAGGGTAGTTTGTGCAGACCTGGTCCCTGAGTGACACTAGTGTCAAGGTTAAATCTACATACCATATGACTGCAGTGAATGTAGCGGGAAGACGGTTCTCACAAGTCTGCTAACTGCATCAGAACTATTACTCTAAATGCATCTAAAATGCTTGTAGATTCACTAGCATGGAAACTCAAAAACAGTTCTGACTCCCTTAATTTATACTACAGTGCAGAAGTTCTGACTCCCTTAACTTATACCACAGTGCAGAGGCTCTGACTCCCTTCACTTTTATCATAATATAGAAGAGTTGTGATTTCACATTTGCGATAAAGCGGGCCGTGTCAGAACCTCATCACCGGACTTTGTGACAATACACTCCATATTTTAAATGCATGGGAAGGAACCCGAAGTTCCGCACCCCGGGTTCAGGCGGGCCGCAGTTGGACCTGGGTCGGACGATGGGGTACCGGACGCTGCCATCAGACAGCCAGCCCGCGTCACACTGGTCCAGTCCCAGAAACCTCCAGGCTGCATACAGCTGGCCTACTTTAGCGATCTGACCGCCGTCTTGCATGCACGCATCCACTGCCTCGGTAAAGCTCAGCTTGAGTGGGTGCTGCAAAAAGTAGACCTCACCTAAGGACAAGCCAAGGCAAGACATGAACTGAAAGTTTTATGCAGTGCTATATTCGTGATTAAATAGTGTCCTATTCAGAAGGTGGTGATCTTCTCATACTTGCAATCAGAACAACTTTTAAGAATTTTAAGTAGCTGAAGTTTCTCAAAGTTGCAAATGGCTGAAGTTGCTCAAAGACTCTCATCTTCATTTTTAATGAAATGCAAGGAATTTCTTCAGTCACCTTCAAAGCAAAATCCTTGAGCTTTACAACAGATTGCTTGTCCAAACGCTAAAAATGTGCTACATTTTTAAAAATCTTTTATTGGACCTGAAACTGAAAGCCTGAAGACATATGGAAGACTAATTAGCTCAGGAAGAAGGCAGAGGTTCTTCAAGGTGGACCATCTCATAAAAAGGCATCAGAGTTCTTAAAGTACAGTGTTGCTCTTTGAAGATTAATGTCTGACTCAGAGTGTGAGAATTGTGCTTGGGATCAATGTCAGGGACAATGTTATATTTGGTTTTTGAGGGCCACGGTGTATTTGGTATGCATAAATGATGCCAAACGATTGTGTCAGAGTTATCAATAGCCTTTTAAATTCACCAATTACAGCAGGGGGGCAAAATAACATTTGCATAAATGAGAAATCACACACCATGTGTTCTGCACTGGCTTCAGCTGTTATGAGTCATGTTCTAGTTTACAACTCAGGAACATCTGTGGGTTTTACAGTGCCTGGAAGATTTCCCTTTATCCCTCACAAAGGCCTCAAATTGTCCAGTTATTCCTTGCATAAAACTCTTCAATGATTATCTGTTGAAAGATAATGCCTAAGACTGTGCAGAAAATTACGGGCATGAAGAAGAGCCTTCACCTTTAATGGACGACGTGAAGCAAAACGCATCAAAGTGGTCCAGGGTCTTGTGCCGTGTGCCGTAGCTCCGTACCCCCGGTGCCAGGTCCGTGCCCCCACAGGCTTCTCGCGGCACGGACACTGGGTACTGCGCGGTTCCATCAGCCAGCCAGCCCGCATTGCACCAGTCAAGGCCCTCCTCCCACGCTGTAAAGAGCTGCTCAAAGGTGGCCAGGCAGGCATTCTGCTGACGGCAAGCTTCCTTTGCCTCCTGGAAGTTCAGCTGGTATCGCCCCTTGTGTGAGTAGTAAGGGAACACCACACCTGTGAACGGAGCAAATATTGGATATGTTGACCAACGGCACGTGCGCAAAGCGTCATAACAAGTGGGCGTTTTTTTATGACGTTTAAGTCAGAAACAAAATTACACGTTACAATTTACCTCGAAGTGTAAGTTCGACAGTCACGCTGTCATCCTCCAGCCCGTCGATAATCTCACAGCGGTAGCGGCCCTTGTCGGCCACCACCAAGGGGCTGATGACCAGGGAGGCGTCGCCGGGGACACTCCGACGAAGACGCACGCGGCCCTGGAAGTCCCCGTAGGTTCTGTGGCGAGAACCCAGCGCCACCATCACGTCCTTCTCCGCACCTCCACCTGCGGCCGGCTGCCAGAACCACTTCACTCTCGTCCGACGAGGCACGCTGAGCTCCGGCTCATATCGATAATGACACGGGAGAGTCACGTTGGTTCCCTGAACGGCCGACACCGACGTCTCCGGAGACTCCACGTGAAGACGGATCCCACGAAAGTGGACTATCACAGAACCGACAGAACCGGAGACGTCGGAGAGTCAACGTACCAAAAATATATTTTCAGAATATATAGAGAACAGATAACATAACAGACAAAAACTCTATAAAGAGAAGTAAAGTAACTTACTCTCTCCGTTACCGTTACTTTTCGTTATGTCTTGATAAAAATAGACATTAGTGTATCGCCGCGCGTGGCTCTCCAGCAGAAGGTGCATGAACATCATCAGTAGGGGGCGTGTGGTCCTCATGTTCACCAGGCGTCTGGTGTCCTACAACTTTGCAAACACTATTTTTTAGTTGTGAAATCACTTTTTACTACATTACTAGCGTTAATAGAATGTTTTGTTATAAGTGGTCGTTTCCTTTATGAATTGTACATTAAGACGTGTACATTAGGACGTAGACAGGCAAAAATATTTTTTCTCTTAGCAAACTAAAAATGAAAAAGAACGCTATTTTGATGTTGCGCAAGTGTATTTTCCCCTCAAGTAAACGTAAATAATACGATATTGCAATGTTTCCCATAAAACGTGTATGAACCCTAACAAGAACGTGCAACTACGTTTATCTTCAATTAATCTAGAGCCGATCCAAAAATTTGCATCTTTGTTCAGAACAGATCTTCAGAAAAAGACGCAAATCAGTCGAATTCTACCAAGAGTTTCTACTATTAAATACATTTGTGAAAGTGACACAAATTGCAATTGTTCACATTCATGCTTTTAAAACACAAGTTAAACCGTAGCCTTATGTTGTATTGTAATAAATGGCAAACTGTAATTTAGAAGCAAATGTAGATCTGCTTACCGATCTAAAACGTTGGTTTTCTCAGGGAGTTCCTCGGTGGTTCCTCCTTCGCCGGGGTTTAATAGACCGACTCCTCTATATTTTGGAACTCTGACATGACGTCATCGAGAGGCATCCCTCTGATGCAGTGAGCTCCTGCCACTCAGTGAACAATAGATCGGACTGCGAGATGTGGGCTACTGTCTCCTGACAAAGGCGTATGCCACACCAGGAGCATTGGTTATTTTCATAAATGTACGACAGTGTTGTTTAGGTCAGTGCTGTTGATTACTGCGTTATAATGGCAGGCTACTGAAACAAGCACTTCCAGTGCTTTACAACCACGTAAGCTTTTATTTTTTACTTTGTCGCCATTTGTAACGTTTTGAGAATAGCTACCGTGTGAACTTTGCATTGGCACCATCAAGAACTTTAGGATGTAAAGTTTACATCGAAAAAGGAACGTCTGATGAATTTTGACGGTTTTATATGCTGCTGTTAATGACCAAAGAATAAAACAAAATACGTAATACGTGGAACGATATGAAACAAGGTCTAAGTCTATTTTAAAATCTATTTTAAAATCAAGCTTGCATGTTTTATAGGATTTCAGGACTATTGAACTATTATGTAATTAGCATAAATTTAAAGATTTAAAAAAGAAAGCCCACTTTTTAATGCATACTTTATCTGACGCCATAGGTATAACCTATAACACAGTGACCTAAAAGTGATCTTAAAAACACAGCTTGTTATGAAAAAAGCTGATGCTATAATTCCTTCCCCCTCCAGGGGCCCCTAAAACAGGTTAATTTTCCGATGTCAATAGCTGGGGGGTAGGACAGGTATCCTTACAGATAAGCGACTTTTCCGTTCTCTCTCATGCACATAGCCACTGGGGTTTAGTCACAATGTCCTTGCCACCTTGTCTATCCAGAAAGGCGCTGGGGCATGGATCCAACAACCTTCTCTAGGTCCTTTTGTTCCTAAATGTCATGTTCCTCCATATCCAGTAAAGGTGTTATTTTAGTATCGGCGAAGGTTATTTCAGCTCACCCACGGCTTGGGAGAGGAAGGAGCTGCTGACCGGCCTTTGGTGGGAACAGGATGTTGGGTCAGTGCCATCGCTCAGTAATGTAACCCCCTTTCCAAACTGGAGGGCAACTACTCTGACCAGTAGCCAGGGGTGCAATTACTTACTTTCTGAGGTGTATGCAAACATACTATCGGCACCCCCCGAACGAAAGTTGTTGACTGGGGGGGGTCGAACGTAAGATGGACACAAATTCAGTATTATATTTCATCGATTTGGCGCCCCCTCTAGTGCAGCGCCCCTATGCGTCGCATACGCTGCATGCCCCCTTTTTGCGCCACTGCCAGTAGCCCAGGCTGCTCACCCACAGACCGAGACAGCATCAGTGAAGGAATGAGCGAGCGAGAGAGAGAGAGACTGCACCTTCCTGCTTTTGAAGATACTACAGCATGTTTGAAGATCCTCGGCAGTTTATTTCCGAACCCCAAGATGAAAGCCCTCGCCTAGAGCAAAGAATGCCAGCAGTCCACGGACAGCAGTGGATGTAAGAGGAGCATAATTGTGGCTGCGCACTAATTATTTGGTCAAAATGAAAAGGCACAGAGTGCTTCAGCTCAATGGTCCAGATTGTTCTTAAGCACTTGTCAATGTTAGTTACTGCAACCCTGTAAGAAAGACAGAGAAAAGTGTGTAAAAAAAAATAAATAACTGCATTCAACAGTAACTATTGCACAGTGTTCATTCAGCCTGTAAGGGGCAAATCTTCTCATCACATGGTTCTAATAAGGTCTCACTGTACCTCAGGTCCCGAGAGAGTAATAAACATTCGAGGAAACTGTTTTATGAAGTATATAAAATATGAAGCCCACTGGGACATTTAAACCAAACAATTTAGTTCATTTATACCAACTTCATAGACAGCTACATTCTTTACACTTGTAATCTTTTAAAAGAGACAGAAATTGTGGTACATCATCAGAAGAGTTCAGTTCTAAGCCTTGCAGATGAATAAGAGTAGATTATAAGTTATCTTTATTTCTCAAAGGCAGACAAGGTTATTTATTTTCACAGTAATTACCCCTCTGGTAGGGAGTTAACCCCAGTTCCCTGCCTGGGAACCAGAGTAAACTATAGCATCCACTGGTTTAGCTATTGATGATGATGTCATACTGCTGTTCCCGTTGCAGTCTGTCATCAAATCATTATAATATGTCTTACAGGACATGAAAAGCTGATACCCATTGCAGGAGGCTTTGAATTTTTGTGTTTATATAATTTTTTTCTCTATTAGCAAAATGAGGCATATGGCACATTATGTGTCTGATGGACCTCAGCAAGAACTGTATTGCCAGCAAGACAATTAACCTTGTCTGACACTGTGATCAGCAGCACAGGAGCACCTCAGGGCACGGTGCTGGCCCCTCTTCTCTTCACCCTCTACACTGCTGACTTTTGGTACAACTCTGAGCTATGTCACATCCAGAAGTTTGCAGACGACACAGCCATCGTCGGGTGTATCAGGGACAACAGGCAGGAGGAGTACAGGAGCCTAGTGAAGGATTTTGCAACCTGGTGCAATGCGAACCACCTACAGCTCAACACCACAAAAACCAAAGAGCTGGTCATCGACTTTAGGAAGTCTAGACCCAAGCCACGACCGATCATGGTAGGAGGGGATGAGGTGGAGATGGTTGCATCATACAAATACCTGGGTTTGTGGCTGGACAATAAACTGGACTGGTCTTGCAATACAGAGCAACTGTGCAAAAAGGGTCAGAGTAGGATGTATTTTCTCAGGAAAATTCGGTCCTTCAACATCTGTAGGAAACTCCTGCTGACGTTCTACCAGACGGTAGTGGCCAGTGTCCTGTTCTACACCGTGGTCTGCTGGGGGGGGCAGTATATCCATGAAGGACTCTTCCAGGATAGATAAACTGATCAGGCGGGCAGGATCTGTAGTCGGTACGGGGCTGGACTCTCTGGTGACGATAGCAGAAAAAAGGACACTGAACAAACTACTGGACATCCTGGACAACACCAGTCACCCACTGCACACGGTCATCATACAACAGAGGAGTGTGTTTAGTGACAGACTACTACTTCCCAGGTGCAGGACTAATCGACTCAAACACTCCTTTGTCCCTCATGCCATCAAACTATACAACTCCTCTCTGGGAAAGAGGGGGGGAAGGAGTTAAATAGGTGGATGTGCCAATGGGCAGACTGAGGATGTCTGGGAATTAGCTGATCACCTATAAACCGGGCTATGTGCAATATGTAATAATATAAGCAATCAGAATCACAATACTACATAATGGGCTGCAATACTCCATAATGGGCTATGTGCAATTACATCCTTTTATACATTGCCTTATTTCTTAGTTTATCTTTACCTTTATTATTATTATTATGTTGTGTGTTTAATCTTTGTCTTAGTGCTTAGTGCTTGTAAACATTACGGTACTGTAACGCTGCTACTGGAAAAATGCAATTTCCCGAAGGGATCCGTCCCAAGAGATCAATAAAGCTCTATCTATCTATCTATCTATTGCCAATCTAGTCTCTACTTCTAATTGTATCACATGGCAAGCAATCACCAAAAGCTGTAGAACGTGAAACATCTTGACGTGTAGGACTCGTCAGGTCCATACTATTGACAGCTTCCCATATGAGTCATTTACTATCTTAAAACACTTTCAATTGTAGGGTGTATTTCTAAACACGAAATGGAGCAAATTTCAGACATGTGTAGAGAGGTTGGAAAGGGCTTTATCTAAAACCTTTGCCCAATACCTTGTTCCAGAATGTCTCATTATTCCAAAAATGAATCCTCTTGGTTCCACACAGGTACCGTATTTTTCCTGCCATTCTAACACCAGGCCTCTGCCTTCCCACTATAACCTCTGGATGAGCTGATGAACTACACCTGGTGTATCCACAGCGGACACTGAATGGAAGTTTCTCTGGCACTCACATAGGCACAAAGATACATATCCTGTTTGGGAGGGCTTCTCCACAAGGGAAGCTGATGACAGAGAAGATGAGAAAGGGATGTTGGCCCCAACATCACGGGGCCCGTTCAGCCGGTTCAAATATGTGCACTACCAGCAGAAATAGAACAAGGTCATCAGTGTATAGTAATTCAGAATTAAAAGGCTAGCATTATCTATTTTTAGATTTTATTTGTTTTCAGTTTTAAAAACATGAAATGTTTCAAAAAAGACACACCGAAGTGAAATCTAAGAATGTTATCCACGTTTGGAAATATGGTAGGAGTCATAAAAAAGAGGTTCAGGAAAAACAAGACAGAACAAAGAACATACTGAACAGGAATTACAAAGTTGCTGTGTATTCACCGTGGAGTACAAAACCTCTGATGAAATCATTGCCAACACTGAACGTTCAAAGACAGCTTTTAAATGCAGGCTTCCTAATACACAATCACTGCAAAATTATTCAGTGTTTCTTACTACCAACCAGTATATCTAAATCTAAATCTTTAAGCAATGGGGAAAATACTGCCCCGTTTCACTAAACACGTTCCATTCATATCTGTCATTAATATTAAACGCTCACGTCATATTGCACAAGCCCAAAATTCATAATTCATATAAGGGTTTTTGGGGAGGGGATCAGAGCACTGTGAGAGCATTATGGAGATTGGGGAGGAGTTATGTCAGAGCTTCAATGCAACCGTAGCAATCTTTCTAAATTAGATTTACTCCCCCCTTACTGGGGAAGACCGCATATGTTTTTTGATAAGGCGCATTTCAATCACTGCTGGACCACTAAAAAATTCATACCCTATTGACCCAGCTAATCACTGAATACATTAACATGTTATACATTTAGCTGAATAATAAATGCAGAAAACAGGCCGCAGAGACATTTTCTGCTTCACCCAATTCAAAATGGAAAGATGAGATCACTTTGGCTTATGAAATGACAATAATCAAATATGTTAGTTTATTTTAGGACCATGTGTGTTATTTAATAAGTCAGTAGCACATTGCAAGTGATTCTCCTCTACCTGAGAAAGATCCGTGGCAGTATGGGGGGGAATGATCAGTAACACTCACCAGCTCATAGTCCCTTGCTGCTTTGTGACACTTTAAGCTATGTTTGGTATTGAATGAATGGTTGCGATGAGGAGAATTTAATTTTGAAAAATGCCTGAATGACTTAAAACAAACAAACAATTTCTTTGGAGTATTTGGTGGGGAAAAGTATGAAATATGAATTCAGCATTTAAAAAAAAAACTTCAAAAAAATGTACAGCCTTTTTACATCATGCTCACAATCTGTTCTTGCTATGAACTACACACAGACCGCATCACTTACCAGATTTAAAGACTACATTTGGACAATCCTTTTACAACCAAGTCATTAACCAGTCAACACAAACATTTTAACAAAATACATTTTTTCCTTCTGTATAATTATTAACTTCTCAGTCTAGGTAAATAAGGTAAATAAGCTTAAACATTAAATGTTGTGGTAATATCATCTCTGAAGAGCACTGCAGTCTCACTGGAACAGATTCAATCTACTGCTAATCATGGAACACCAAGCAATTCTGAGTTACAGCTTATTACACTATCAATACGTTTTATCGGTTGTTTTTTTGGCAAAATCTCCCTGCATAATGAACAAGATAGGTACATAGATTGCATTGCAGAATTGTTATCATTATTATTGTTATTATTATTATTTATTATTAATAGTCATCTTCTTAATGCGAGATACCCCCAAAGCCTGGTAAGCTGGGTTCAGCTGCTGGGCAGGATTGTGTGGTATTAGCGCCATCTGGTGCTGTGAGCGAGGCAGTGCATATGTGGCTCAAAGAGGAGGGACAGTGTGAAGCGAGCTGTGGGCGGAGCTTTACTCGTCACAGCCCAGCAGCTCCATTCGCAGGGTGATGCGTTCATGCCACGCCCACGGGAGGACCCGAACAAATCGGGCGTAGAAAGGCGGCTCGAACACATTCTTTTTGTGCACGTTGTTATCACTGTTGCCAGGGAAGATCTGCAGATAAAATGAAGAAAATTAAAGGCAGAGCAAAAATAAATAAAGATAGTGTTGGTTTAAATACCACACTGCTAAACGGGGCCATCAAACTTATTTTAAAAGGTCTTTTGAGTATGTGGCACTTCTTATTTCTGATATTTTTCCACAGTTCTGTTTTCTAGGCTTTTAAAAAGGGGAAGAGGCAACTGGTTTTTCCAATTTTGAGACTGGCTTCACATCACAACCATTCCTCTGTTGTTATTCTACACTCCCTTTCCTTCAGCCACAGAAAAAAAAAACACTGGAACAGAAATACTGAGAAGCATCGGGACCTTGTCTGTTTTCGTTTTGTCGTCCTTCACCACTGTCCAATGCTGGCCGTCATCACTGTGAGCCACTTTGAAGGCCATAACGAACTGTACGTTCCCAAAGTCCTTGGCCCCCTGAGTAACGATGCCCGAGATGCGCTTAGGGGACAGCAGGTCCACCTGTGATTCACAAAAACAAGCCCAGCTGTGATGTTTCTAGAAACGTTTGGAATGTGATGCTGTAATCACAAATACTACCATCATGGATAGTATCTGTAATCCATTTGCAAATCAATATGTAAGGAAATCCCATAAAAAGTATTTAAAACACTTCTTGTGAGTTTTACTGACACCAGTTCGGCCTTGGCTTGATTTAAATCACAATGTAACTATACTTTGACCATGGTTTTATAGCTAGCTTTGTGATAGTCACACATTCGTGTTAAACACAAGCACTTTTGCCTTCTCCACTGTCTACCCACTGCTCAAGGTTTTTTTTCCCTTCAAGTTTCTTTTGGAGTGCCATGGTCACCTGCAGCCACTCGGCTCTGCTGTTGGTGCCAGCTGTCCAGGCGTTGGTCTTGCCCTGTTTGTCCAGGCGGGCGTAGTGCGGGTGCCAGGTGAAGGCCTCGATGCCCCATGTGCGGAAAGAGCTGGAGGCAGACAGCTGGGAGTCGCTGACCAGCCGCGACTTAAAGCCCAGCGGCTCCGAGCAACCTGTCGTGGTCAAACACACCATGGAGTGAAACACTTACGGGGGGGGGGGTTAAATGTGAGAGAGAGGGAGAGAGGGAGGGAGGAAGCAAGAGAGCGAGAGAAGGCATGACAGAGAGATGGGTGGGAAGCACATCAGCATATCCAGCCCAGACCAGACGGACTCCAGTCCAGCTCAGAGCAGTATACACATGCTGGCTCCATGGGAGTTAGTGGCACGGGGCAGTCTGTGTTATGGGGCACGGGGCAGTCTGTGTTATGGGGCATGTGTCCCGCTATAGCTGCCAGAGAGTGACATGTGCATTCTGGTGGGTGCCTGAGAGACAGCTGCACAGCAAGGCACAACGCTGAGAGGCAGGATGACATCAACATGTTTCAACTTCATCTAACACAGCTGATGATGAACAGAAAGTTTACATGGCTAACAACAATGACTTAAGTATCCAAATACTCTAGAAGACATGTGTTTGGCGTTCAGGGGCAGGGTTTATAATAACCAAGTCACGTGTTCCCAACTAAAGTTCATGTTTGAGAAGTTTGGGCTCATAGAACATTATTTGGCTGGAGTCCCAGGCTGGATCTACAAGCTGGCACCTCACGCCAAAGAATCTCTCGACTTTGACCACACGCTGAGAACAGCACAAGCACAACAAGCTTTTAATTTCAATTGAGTTTTGTTTCAGTTTGTTATCCCAGCCGAGACCCTTTGGGATCTATACAGACTGCCATTTAATTAGCTTCCTCTTATATACACTCTAAGTCGACGTCTCTTTAGTCAAATGTAATTGCACCTCTACTATTGCTTGGTTGAAGTCAGTGGATGAAGCAGTTGGTGTTTTGTTCAGCTCATTTGGATGTCAGAAGATGGAGTGGTTGGTGTTTGTTCATTTGGATGTCAGTGCAGTGGAAGCTGTTTGTGTTTACCATTCAATTCGCAGCCAACCAGCTCCATTCTGAGGGTGCAGGCACTGCGACACACCACAGGCAGAATCCGGATGTACTGGGCGATTATGGGTGGGTCAAACACGTTAGTCTTTGTGCCATCATTGTCCACGTTCCCTACAAAAATCTGGAAGAGGACACCAAATTCATGTCAAACAGCACAGCGTGAACCCCCATCGAGGATTAGAAAGTGGCGAGATGTTGAGCTCACTCTGTCCTTCTGGTCCTCGCCTTTGTACGTGGTGTACGTGTGTCCGTCTAAACTGGAGGTCACCTTGAAGGCTTTAATGTACTCAGCAGTGCCCATGCGGCTGGCGCCCTGGGTTACAATACCAGTGAAACGCATCTTCCTCTGCATCTTGATCTGCACGCACACGCACGCACACACACGCACACACACACACATTTACTCAACACCAGAAGCTGCAGCTGTCAAGAATCAGCAAAATAATGACGATTGCGGAGATCTGCATCATAGAACATGCTACGGAGGCCGTGGCTTGACCCTTCAGCATGGCGCTGAGCCAGAGTCATAGTGAAAGGCCTGTAAAGTCCAGTTTCAATAGCCATAGCAGCACACCTCAATCCAGGGGTTCTTGTCATGTGAAGCTGAGGTCCATGCATTCACCAGGCCTTTGTTGTTAAGCCGGGCCAGCTCAGGACCCCAACGCTGCAACCCCAGAATGCCGTAGTAGATGGAGGAGGCGGTGATCTGAGACTGAGCTATGCCTCCACCCTCCATGCCCAGCAGAGAGATGCAGCCTGCAGGTCAAAAATGACACATTATGAGTCTATCCACACTTACACGAGTCAGACGGCGAGGCAGACAGATGGATTAACGGCATGAGGACAGTGCTCATAGGGAGGAACACACACACACACACACACGGCCAGGTAATTAACAAAGCCAAAGCTCAGTCGATGATATTTAATTCCAAGTTTATTCAGAATTACAAAGAATATTTAAATAGGAAAGTTGAAAACCAATGTTAAAATCACTTGTGTAGCTCTTAACCCTGAACAATTAAAGCCAAGCACTGGATGTGTTGACCGGTAGAACTCTAGAAGTGACCCTGGAAATGACCCAAACTGACAGAACCCACTCACGCAGTTGGCAGTGTTTCCCGACATAAGGCGACGGGCATTTGCAGCTGAATCCTCCATCAAGATCCCGGCACTGACCTCCATTTTGACATGGCTGTCCCAGACAGTCATTCACATCTGCAATACAGAAACCACAGTTACTCTCACCAGTGGAACCAAGGCTAGCTGTCATCTCCCTAATGGCGTATAAACAGATATTGAGGAGACGTCTTTCTTTGTTTCACTTCCTACAGTTCTGAATTTGAGCTGTAGATGGCGTTCTTGCGAACAGTAACATGCATCTGAACGTTCTTGAAAGTTAAGTGAGAAAGTATTTGAATACATTTAAGAGTTCTTACAAATCATTGCAGTAAGATTTTCACTGAGATAAAGCTTATGGCTCTGTGCAACCATTTTTAAAAGGCACGTCTTTAAAATGCTTATAAAGAATCTGCTTTAGAAGCCACATTTGGTGTAAAGCAAACCAAAATCAAAGCAATCTTAATCTTTTATCATGAAAATAACTTTGTGGAATTCAGACCACTATGTTTGTTTCCAAAACACCTTGAACACAACTCCCTTTATGAAAATACACACACACACACACACACACACACACACACACACACACACACACACACACACACACACACACACACACACACACTCACACACACACACACACACACACACACACACACAGAGTCAGGACCCTGTGGTATGTTCATGGTTCCTCTCCAGTCTGCTCTCCTCTAAGGTGCATCCACTGTGGAACCCATTCTACTGTGCAGTGTCCTCGAGTGGAGTTACTGTAAACCTCACAGCTTGGACCTCAAATACACAACCATGTAATATTTATTCTTTACATTCTTTACTATTAATGCAGATCACTATTTTTAAATGTGCTATTCTTTTATCTAGCCCAGGATTGCACTTCACTATGAGAATAAAAGTGTAGCAAAACTGGAAGAAAAAGTGCGATGTCTGCACTGAAGTGGTTCTGCTTAAACAGTAGAGTGACTTCACTGCCAGAGGGGACACAGCCTCTTCTTAGGGCCCTAGGACAGAGTTTGGGCAAAAACCTCCCCAAAGAGCCTTTCTGGAGAGCCACCAGAAACGGAGAAGGGAGGTGTTCATTCCAGACGGCCCAGTCATAAACACTCCAGATACACTCATGCAGCACAACCATCTTCTCCAACACACCCACATTGAGAACATCAACATGACTGTGCTGTCAGGACAAGTCAGACCCACAATAGAAACTTTCCAAGAATATAAAAAAACAAATCAAGAGATTTATGTGTTTGTGTGCACAGATGGAGTCTGTGTTCACGGTCATCCTGAGCCAAGGTAGCTCTGAACTACTGAAACACACTGAAACTCTTGAGGTCAGGACAGACATGCAGGGCCGATACCCCTGAACTGTAGCTTCTCTGCTCCAAACGCTAGGATTACAATCAAATAAGGTTTCAATTATCCACATGATGTAGTAACCAACAACCATAATATCTTTTAGCAGGTCCAACATTAAGACAACTTTGCTAATAAAAGCATTTCTAGGAAAACCCCAAAAAGTTCATAAATTGCTATTCCTGTACATTTTAATGTATTAATATTTCCAAAATCCTCCAAACTTTCCCCACTAGGAAACATACAGATGACCAATAAGAAGCTAGGAAACGTACAGGTGACCAATAAGAAGCTAGGAAACATACAGGTGACCAATAGGAAGCTAGGAATCACAGGTGCAGGCAGGTGACCTCAGTCTCTGCCCATGGACTTCATCCTCTTTGCTCTCACACCGTTGCTACTGCACAACTGCTCAGAAGAACACAGAGGTAGTGTAATGCAGGAAAGGAGACCCGTGCTGGGTGACCCAGTGAGACATAAACAGAGTGACTGGATATCTGTACTATCTTTAGGAGTAAGAACATCTATCTCTGTAACATGGGACAGAGTTAGACCAGCTCCCACATCCAGTAATACAGGGAATTCAAACATCTGATGGGATGGATCACTCCAAGTCAACAGCAGTAGGAAATGCTGGCGACTGCATGAAAGCTGTTACTGATTTCATGATGGTTGCAGCTTGACCACAATCGATACAAGGCAAGGTCAGCAGGCTTTGGGAGCGGCGGGGGGGACGGCACTGGTGGGAATGGCAATGCTGACCTGGCGTCTACTTGTGAGGAGGGTGGAAAGCAAGGGTGAGAACAGCAGTGACAATTATGCACAGATGAGAACGGCTGCATTCCTCCAGAGTTCACTGCCACCATAATGTCTTGTGATGATTGGTCAAGCCCACCATCACACACACACACACACACACACACACACACACACACACACACACACACACACACACACACACACAAAAGATATGACCACTGCTTTAGCACAGATCCAAGTGAAATAAAAAGAAAATGACCAGCAAGCTGTTTCTGCTCTGGCCTAACAATCACAGCAAGAGAATTTCTTCTATTTTTAGAAACAGAAGAGAAAATATATTAAGAGGAAAGTAAATAAATAGAGCATTGAAAGAGTGATAAAAAGTAAAGGGAGAGAAAATATTTTAGGTGAATCAAAGAACATTTTTCTAAACCATAGATAGAGAAGAACAAGATGAAAATGAGAGATTAGATCCCTTTGTGGAAAATAGCTATTTCCAATTAAGTCATACAACCACACAACCGGTGAACAGGTAAATAATAGATAAATACCTAAATAACCTGTAGATGTAAAATACGGCTTTTAATTGACACCGAATTACTTCACTTATTCTTGCTTTTTCACACATACCGGCTCAAAAACCTTCACCACTCCAACAAGGGCACTTGTGTTTTTCTAAAAATGGAGTTTAAGTGCTTTGGTGAAACTGTACAGCAGGTTATTTCAGCCAAGTTAATGTGGCTAATACTTCACTGGCTAAAAGCTTCTGACACTGATTTCATGGTCTCTCACCGAGCTTTTAGAGCAATTTCACACTGCCAGCGTAACGTGCCCATCAGCCACGAGGAAAGACGGCGACAGTGTCAGAGTTGACTTCATTAACTCTCCAGTCTCCATTCTACCCCAGCAACAAGGCGAGTGTGTGATGGCGTGGGTGAACTACGCAGCAAGCCTCTCCCTGTTGGCTGGACAACCAAGAGACGTGTGTGTGTGCGTGTGTGTGCGCATGTATATACAGTGTGGATGCGTGTATGGCATATATTTGAATTTGTGCTGGCACCAAGTTTGTCTTAAACTATGCGCCGTTTCTGTGGGTACGCTTGGGCACACATTGTGCTCATTCTGATCCTGAAGGCAGGCGAAATTTAGACGCTTCGCTGCCGCTCTGTCTCCACGGCTTCTGTAAAATTCGCCTCGAAGTTCCATAGCCTCCCTGATCTTTAACCACCGTCTCCAACCACCAGCTAAGGATGAGTCTCGCTGTTCACACCCACACACACTTAGCATTGCCCAATCAAAACATCATAACTATGACACCACATGCTGGAAATAGGCAGCAAATTGCCGGTGAAGGCCAGTGCTCTCTCATCAGCACGTGGGAGGTCAGGGAAGTGGGGCTGCTAACAATCATCTCTGATGTTACGTGTGATGGGAGAACAACCAGAAAGATGGTTCATTAAAGCACATTTTGGGCTTCCTCTGCTCTGCTCCTACACATTAGCTGCATTCCTATGGAACATCAGTCCAAAATATAAAATACAGCACTACGCCTGAAACTAAATGCACATGTAGTTTCCAGATTTTGTCATTTTGAAGTAAAATATTCAGTGTTCGAGCTAAAGAAAAACCTGAGTAAACCCGAGTCTCTTAAGGCGAGTGCGTTTGAGGCCATGGAGCTGTATATGCACACGACTCTGCGGTTTACACGCTGCACCTGCTCATGCTGTGGGGTTTGCCCCACGCTGCCCCACACTGCCCCACGCTGCCCCACGCTGCCCCACGCTGCCCCAGCGGCCACAGCAAAGGCCGTAGCGAGTCAGAGCATCGAGAGGCCTGCACCTCCACTGGGCTGCAGCTCACGGGTTGCCAGTCCCCCCCCGAACATTCCAATAGTGTCTGGGCCCCATGATTTCACTGAGTGAGTCAAACACCCAGTTCATGAATAGCTGCATCTGATAAGAGGTCCTATTTTTTTACAAATGTTCAGTAATGTTGATAAGAAGCCCCTCCTGCTTGCGTCGAAGCCACAGCCATATAGTTACGCTTATAGTTATCAGCGCACGGTTATCAGCATCGCATGTCAGACTGGGACGGTGTGTTATGGTTTCTGTTAAGGGAATATATGACCCAGCCTGTTGATTTAGACCAGACGGGGATTCTTACTGTTCTGGCAGTGGGAGCCACTGAAGCCTTTTGGGCACCTGCAAACATATCCAGTAAAGACATCTCCTCTCTGCGAGCTGTCCACTTCACATATGCCATCATTTTTGCAAGGATTTGGATGACATGGCCCTGTGAACAAAGGTCAGAATGGGACTCAAGATAAGACAGCAGATCCTGAAGCGCTAAGAGCAGCCAAACTGGACTCGTCTAGTTTTAAGCTGTGTAGCGGGGGCAAAAGGACGTCCGCGTGTGGACAGTTTCTACCTGTCTCCGTCTCGTTGCACGTGTCCCCGGTGAAGCCGTCCACGCAGATACACTTGAAGGCGTCCTTCCCCTCGCTGGTCACACAGGTCCCTCCATTCAAACACACGTTGTTCTCACACACTTCACCTGAGAAAGAGAAATTAAAAACTCATCAGGTACAGAATGGAAATGAACATTTTCTGCATATGATTAAACAGCCAAACCCCCCCCCCCCCCCCCCCCCAACCCCACCCCACCCCTGTTATGCGGTGATGAACGGTAGTTTCCATGAGTTACTAACAGTGAATTTGGGCTTAGCACTTTCTGTTTGCTAGAAAATGGGAAGTAGCCCAGACTCGGATACCACAATGCAGCCCGGTGTTTGTTTCGGACTGGAATGGAATGGCTGTGTGTCCACCGTGGACCAGAGTGCTGACGAGACCAACACATTGCACGTGTGCTAGAAGCTTCTACAGGGAGCACATTGACATGGCCACAAGAGAGCTGGTTAGTCAAAATCTAGGCATGTTATTCTGGGACAACTACAGTTAGTGACATAATTATAACCCCCCCAAGTGCAGACCTTTAGCTGGGTTCTTTATTCTCCGTTATCTAACTTGCATTCCCACAAGTCCACCATGAAAGTGACACTTTTGTGAAATGCTCCAAACATCCTGTTCCCCCTTGGGAATGTTCCAAAACACCAGAACTGAGGGTTAAACCCTGCTCAAATGTTCATTATATCTCCAGGTAACCGCAGATCTACCATGATCTACTTAAGGATCCTTAAGGATCTGGAACGAGATCCCAGTTTCTGATCATGGAACAGTTGCACAGCCTTCTAGAGCCTTCTAGGAGGGTGTGATCCTACATTGGCTCTCATAAAAACAGCTTCCTCATCAGAATGGTGCTCGCTCAATGTGCCATGTTCCGAGGAATCCACCTTCTCCAAACTAATCGGCAGCGCATCTGACTGGCTAACATGTGGTCCTGTCTGGAAGCAAACTAAAAGACCTGCAGTATCTGCGGGATCATTCTGAAGGGGAGCCAGCGTGACAGCATAGTTGAGCACATTCTTCACGGAAAGTCCCGAGATAAACTCCCGAGATAAGGACGGGAAAAGAGAGTGCTCTTGCTGAATGGTGACGTCTGACATGAGAGGAAGTAGCACACTTCAGGAACCCACAGATCTGCTCAAAACTGTTCAGCATTTTCGTTTCCTATGAAATTGTTTGGATAACTTAATGGTAATAATGCAACTTAGAATACTTGCATGGGTACATCTAAGGTCAATACATGGGAGTTTCAAAGAGCTGACTTACATTATTCATTGGTATTTGCTACAGTAACTTCATTCATTTACATTCTAAGGACTAATGAGGATTTTCACACATCCCCACATAATAAAAGTAACTGTGTGCTTGTCCTACTTTTACTTGTAATAAAAAATTCTGCCTGTATGTGAAAAAGAGAGTCATGTTGCTTCATTGAGCTACACTTGAACATTTACATACTGTTCCTCTAATCTGGATTAGTCATCCCTCTCCATTTCATCCCTCTCACTCTGCCTGTGCTCTGCCTACATCATCCTGTTGGAGGGAAAGGTAGCACATCAGCTAAAAAACCCAGTTTGACTGCCTGAAATATTCGATCAGTAACAGCATCTCATCAACGGGACTGTCATTTTGACCAGCCCTGGAAGAATCATCCGGGCAGCAGAAGACAACACCAACCCTGCCGTCCCTTACAGAGGCTACGAGAACGACCCCCCCCCCCACACACACACACACACACACCACGTGCATTCTGACAGGAGGCAGGCGAACGCAAGCTCTCCTACATCAATCACATAGCTGTGTTCACGTCTTTCTTACAAGGTTGTAATGCGAGCCATGGGCAGAAGCCGGCCTCATTGGAGTTCTACAACACACGAGCCCTGAGGATGTGCACAGGGCAGCTTCCCAGCCAGTACAGATTATGAGTAATATGTTATCATGGTGCTGTAGTGCAATTATGGCACCAAATCCTCTCATATCAAATGACTCACTACTCCTATTGCAGAGGCCCTAGAAAACATGTAGATATGAACAAGCCAAAGCTAACATTCCAATAACAAATACCCTCAATGTGCTTAATAATGCCATTGCTCAGGGAAACGCATACATGAGGACCGAGGATGAATTACCACTGCAGAAAATAATGTTTGACCACAGTTCTGGGACACCCTCATCGATAGCACATGATGACTCTACATTATAACCATACAGCAGGGCTCTATCCATTATTATACAATGAAAAAAGCATTCTTTGCTCATACGGTTATAGAGTCACAGTTTTGAAACCCCTCAGCAATAATCCGCTAAGGGGTGGGTTATCACAGATGCTTTGGCAGACAAAAACCCTTCGCCGGTCATATAAGAAACAGATAAGTAACACAAAAACTTTACACGGAGCATACAAAGGAGCAGGAACCCCAGAGCCAAACCCACACGCACCGCCATGCCAGAACTTGAACACAGGAGGCGATGCCAAAGTGACACAACGAGTTAGACTAACCTGACTGGACCAACCAAAGCTCCCAACTGCCAACGTTAACCGGTTGGCCTTCAGGTTCCCCAAAGGAGTCACAGCAGTGGCTGGTGGAGCTTTATTTTTCTTTTCTAATCTTCCATGCTTAAGTTAACTATAACCTCTGCATCGTTTGACATGTTAAAGGCCAATAAACAAGATGAGGCAAACTGTAGAACCAGCATCAGCACCACGAGAGCCAACTGGTGCTTCGGGTGTTGCAATAGAGGAAGAGGATTTAAAGAGAATCTAAAAAATATACTGTGTGCGTTGTAAGTCCCTGCTGTTCTCAGCGTGTGCGTCTGTCCAAAGAGCGGGACATGCTCCAGTCAGGCTGATAGGAAGGGCGGGGGCGGGGGCGGGGGCGGGGGCCTCGAAGGTCTCAGCTCCGAGTGTGTTATCACCTCCTGACCTTGGTGCATGCTTTCACAGAGGCACATTGTGCAGTGTGCACATCACACCATGGCACACAGACCAGAGACGTCCCCCAGGAACACAGTCAATCTGTCAAACATAATAAAAAAACAATCACAAACCAACACAAATGGAGCAGCCATACAAAATGTATAGCAGAGATACAGGAAATCCTTCACTGGAGAATCACTCTCCAAGTCACATCCAGACCCGACACAGCACACTCGCCCTGCAGAGACTGTGGTCTTAGAACTGGACACCACAGAATCACCTGCATGCATAACAAGGCAGCACCGTATGGATAGAAACACTGTACAATGATCATACTGCTATTATTGTAATAGTCTACGTCTTGCATTTAAAACACACTGCTGAAAGCACTCTGAACGTAACATGCGTCTGCATTATTTTAACCAAAATGATTTAATGTCTGGATCACCCACAGAACATTCATCTGAAATATCGGAGCTTAATCCGTATGCTCACAGCACAGCATGAACTGCAATGCAGATCAATGAAATATTATGCAGCATTAAATCATAAACGGAGCAGAAAAACAAACAAACAAACAAAAAACAGGTAAGAATCGCTGAGCCTCATGTACAGGTGATAACTGCATAATGTTCAGGCACTTTTACTGAACACCACAGCCATCTGCTCTTTGGACTAAAATCACAACTAGCCTATAACCACACACTGACGTACAAAATAAAGCACCACTCTCCTGGCAACAAGAGCAATCGCATCCTTGCCTGCCTATAGCACAACTACAGGGCATGAAAGTCTGACCCATTTTAGAACCCAAAACGGAATCCAAAAATAATAAAATATGACAAAGTGTCATACATCTCAGTAAAAGGATCAAAATCCAGAAAATGTGGGGGGGGGGGGGGGGTATTGGTAGAGCAGTGGAAGATCAAGGATCATCAGTTTAAAAATTCAACACAGCAGATTGAAAAGTGGAACGAGACAGAGACTGAGAGGGGGTCCAAATGAGAAACCGCACGCCACAAGGGCTGAAAATGAAACATTGATTAGGCCCCATCGAAAATGATTCAGAGAGGAGGAGGTCCCGATTGGGCTTGGCATTAGGAGTGAAGACGTCAGAGCAAATGTGTTCGTCCCCTGAGGTAAGACCCCCTGCCAGATGGCAAAAGCCCCACGACAGCTTTCAAACAGATACAAAAGAGAAGCGTGAGAAGCCCGTATGGTGGCTATAATTAGAGCTCACTCCTCAGGCTGGGCCAAAGAGCCTTGTGTTTAGTTATTTGGTTTGGGGGGGGGGGGTTGTTTTTTTAGCACTAGAAGAAGATTGCAGTTAGTTTAACTTTTTTGCATATTTTTATCCTAACAAAGGCAAAGAGTTTGGATTAAGGCAGACTGATTTGGCTAAGCATGTTAAGAAAAATTGAAGATGATCTTTAAAGTCTGAGTGTGTGTGAGGAGAAGGAGAGGAACGCAGAGGAAGAGAGAGGACCCAGTCCATCATCACATAGTGCATGTTGGCGTGGTGCCAACAACGGTACTTAAGTGGCACTTTAACTACGAACCTAAATTAAGGAGAGGAGGCAAGAAGCTGAAACAGGAATAAAAAGGAAAGACGCAGGAAAGTCCATCTCTAAAATACACACTCTTGGTCAGCAGGGACGTTCTCAAACACTTTATGAGGTTCAGGCCCCGTTTACTGCTTTAAAGGAGAAGCACCTTTAAAATCACCACATCGGCGAGGAGAGGAGAGTGAGGCCGCTCTGGCGACTGTAACAGACGGGCACGGTAAGTACAGACAGGCCCTGCCGCACTGGTCATTAGTGGCAGGATGTTACACTGCATGTTTTGGTGGCCACAGCCAAAGGGAAGTGAGTCAGTGTACGGGTCACTCCACCACACCTACACTCTTAGACAAGCCACGGCCTGAGGCGTAACGGCGCTTATACCACTCACAGCTAAATTCTTTCTAAGACTACAGCAGTGGTTGCAGTATAAAAAATAGCTCAACGTAAACAACATTGCGGGGCAGTCCCGAGGCAGAAAAAGACTGGCCAATCATAAAAAAAACAGGAGAATGACTACATTTTATTAACAGACATGCTTGACACTGGGTAAATCTTCTTTACCAGCGTAAAGAACTAAAACCAGGCCCCTATCTCCACCCTGTCAAATATGCTTGACCACAATAGAGACCAGCAAATAACTCTCTCCTAGCCTCCAGATAACTTACTGGAAATAAAACCAGGACATCGGATTATCCAGCACTCAAACATCCGCACAGCAACAAATTCATCCGCATTATGCATTAAAGTCAGAGTTTTCGAGAGGCATCACTTACAGTGTCCTTTTAAGTGGGGTCATCATTTATCAAATATAATTCAATCCCAGCTAAGACAGTATCTTACTGAAAGAGACAATGATCCGTCAGAACTGTCTGAATGGATCCCAGTAAGTCGGTTTTACTTTTGGTGAAACTGAATTAGAATGGACCGGCCCCCTCTAAAAATACATCTAATAAACAGGATAAATTAAGAAGTTAATTTTGGAAGTACAGTACTCTGCTTGTCAACAAGACAGTTGACTCTGTTACACGTGTTACTCACCATGACTTTTCTCATGGTTCATTTACACATCGGTTACAAAATGACCATTCAGCGTCGGAATGTTGCAGCGTGCGACTCGCCTGGTCAGAAACCAAACACACTTAATCTCTCTGCTCCCAAACAGATGAGGGGAAATACTTACCGCTCACTGCAAAAATAGAAGCAAAAAGAAAACAAGCTGCAAAAAGTGTTAAAGAACGCGAGGCGGCTGCGTAAGTTTTCATCATGCGCTCGTTCAGTTCTTTGCAACTCTTGCGTGCTGTAGTGAGTCTGAATCCCGTTATGCCTGCGGTCAGGATTAAGACGCACGAGGGGACGGGCTGCGATGTTTGCGCTCGCACGTGCGTTTACGCGCTCGTCCAATCACGTCGTGCTTTAAATATGTAGTCCCGCCTCGGAGGCGTGGCCAAGGGGACACGTGTTTGCAGCGACGCGACTGTGCGCTGCTGTCCGTCACCACCAAGATCGGCGTGATACAGTAAACAAACCATGCGAGCAGATGGGGAAAATGTTGAAACATTCATCGTGATAAATGTAGCCACTAGTAAAGATCCCGGAGGATTTGGGATATTATTTAAAAAACAAACAAACAACCAAACAAACAGCTGTCGCGAGTATATTGTGCCCATTTGAGTGTTCGTATTAGGCTTTGTTGATTCCAGTTATATGAATATGATAATCACGTGTGGTTACAACACAGCTCACTGGGCGCTTTGTGTTCTCACTACACGGGAATATTGGGACATGTCTAAGTAAAATGTTTTCTCAAATAATTAAACGACACAGCCAGGGGGAAATAGAGTACACATAATCTGCGGTCACATACAATCATAGCAATACTTAAACCGAGGGCATGGAGTCGTTGAGGTCCTGGGCAAAGTGTGCTAGCCTGTTGATTCCTAGAAAACACTCGACCTTCATGGTTGATTTATTGTTGCTTTTTGCGTATATCGATTGCTCTCATGTTAGAGGTTTACTCCTGTGTTAGAGTGATTTAGGGCTTCGCAACGTTTCTATCTACAGAAAACTAGAGAAATAGACTATTAAGTTATCTGCGCACAAGCAAGAAAACACCAGTTGCGCTACTGTTGTCCATTTGACAAATGCCAAAACAAAACCGCTATTATTGTCTCAGTTGGCCCTCCTGCTGAGGGTGTTTAAGCGCTGGTTTCAAAATGCCCGAACCCCAAACTTCCGCACCATCTTCACTTGATTCGACTGAATATAAAGTGAGTTAAATTTTCTCCAAAGAAGTCTCTAATCTCTAATGGCATAAACAGTGAATGCGGAATGAGAGAGAAATCATTTGTCAACCGCCTAGGTTTGCACCGACAAGAAATTTAACGCAGGAACGGACGCTAAAAAGGATAATGAAAGTTTGATACAGTGTCTTAAGGGTTGTCCAGGTCCGTGTGAGCTATTTTGAATCGTGTTGCCTTTTGCACTACAACACAGACTTATTACAAATGACCAACAATGATACCGAAATTTTATTGCATTTCAGTGAGCACGTACCGACTCTTATAGCCATACGGAAAAGCTGTAAACAACAGATTGAAGCGATGGTGGGCGATTCCAGCTGAATGGCGCCACCTGCTGGTTACTACCTCTTAATAAATAGCCAAAAAGTAAAGGCACAACACCGTTGCTGTCAAATACACCGTAATAGCTCGTTTGTTAATAAAATGTGGATGAAACGCACATTTAAAAGAAGGAATTTAAAAGAAATTAATTTAGGAATTAAAATCCCCACGACCTTTGTATAGACTTTCAAGACTACTGATCCTAATAGTTCCAAATTAATGTTGGCTGATATAATTATTATGTAACTATGTTTCTGTTAGTATGCCGAAAGTACCGACTACCACTGGCCAAAAAGCCCCAGTGGCCGCGTAGACACCCGAACACTGACGCAGACGTAGCTGTGCTCCAATAACAGAGTCCGGATGAAGATGCCGTCCACTAGTAAACCCAGTTGCTAGGTGCCGTACTAAAGTCTGCTGTCTGCTCCCTTCTCGTTCACTTTGCCTCGTGGCATTGTAATGACGGACGAGAGACCTGTGATAAAAAGTCTCCTGGAGAAGATGAACGCGTCTGTGCTGGGTCGACAAGAGACTGCGCTCTTAAAATGGTGCGTAATATTTTCGTTAAATCACTTTCTTGCGTCGACACTCACTACCGTAAAGTTAGTTGACACAGGTTGTTGTAGTCTACTGTAAGAACTAGGCAGATGTGTTAGAGGGTTTCTGGGGACTGTGAGATATCTCCGTCTGACCAGTGACCGAGACCAGTGACCAAAACAAACTGTCATGCAGCTTTGATGGGCTGAATTAGCTCAGTGACCTGAATAGTTGCAGCGCGTTGCAGTGCGGTTACTGATCCGCAGGTGTGCTGAGATCCTTGCGTATCACTTGTCGCCTCGCCGCAGGCTGGAATTGAGGAAATAGGACAGGTGTTCAGCGTATGCAAACAACCAGTGTTGTTCCGTTGTTATTGTTGTTTTTGTTTGTTTTTGTGTTAAAGTGTCTAGGTAAGTTTTTTGTCTTCAGATCTGAAGATCACCACTTAAGAACTGCAGTGGATGAAGTTGAACATATTTGCCAAGAATATAGGTATTTCTCATGTTATCTGTTCTCTGTTACTATCAATGCGTATATCAGCTGAATGTCTGTGTTTGTAATGTGCGTTTTTCTTTTAATCTCCAAATCTTAATAAAGTCCAGTCCTGTAGTTGAAAGGTTAGTGATACACCATGAGTGCCCACGTGGAGACGGATGCCCAGACCATCAGCCCAGACATGCCGGCCATGTTTGACGGCGTGAAGCTGGCCGCAGTGGCTGCTGTCCTCTACATTGTAGTGCGATGCCTCAATCTGAAGAGTCCAACAGCAGCGCCCGAGATCAGTTGTCAGGACACTCCACACAACCGTTACCTGATCAAGTCCTGTCCCATCCTCACAAAAGAGTGAGTATTCACACCTCCACCAGCACCCACTGGCCCACCCTTGTCTACTCAGTGAAAGGGAGGGGAAATTGTTCTAATGCCTTCAAATGTCTCCGCATTCGTGCTATTGACGTTTGTGTAAATCAGGTGACGCTGTTGTTCAAAGCCACTTAGGGATGCCTGCTGAAGAAGGCAGAGATTAGGTCAAGGGCACAGTATTGGCTGGAATCAAAGCCTGACCTTTGGACAGGTCAGCCGAGATCTAGGCGACAAGCTTCAAATACCAGCGTCCTTGTGCTCATATGTGTTTGCAGGTATATTCCCCCCTTACTATGGGGTAAGAGTGGACACTTCCAGACAGCTCTCTATGGGAAGATGGGCAGGGTGAGTTCTCCTCACCCGTGTGGAGTACGCATGTTCCTGCCCATGCAGGACGGAGCCACAGCTACGTTTGACCTTTTCGAGCCCCTTGGTGACCATGTGATTGGTGGTGAGAGCCTGTTATTTTTAACCTTTGCTGGACTGAAATGCAGTGGTACATGCCTGGGGTAAAAAATGTTCTGAGAATGTTCTAACATACCCTTATCTGGGACCAGTTTCTATTAGGTCAATCATAGGAAAGGCTGGACCTTGATAATGCAAAGTGGGTACTAGGTCAGTGTGAAATAATAGCTTTGCTTTCTAAAAATTCAGTAGTAGTATACATGGGTCTCAGAGTCTCATTTGGAACACAATAGATTGTGTCTGAAATCACACTAATTTATTACTTAACCAAATGCCACCTCCACTCTCCTTTACTCTGTAAATCAGGTTCCAAACCCAGATCCCAAACCAAGTTCTCACACACCCTCATTTTTGTCATGCATGCTGGTACAAACGGAGTCATGCGATCAGTGTGTGCAGACCACCATCCCCGACACTTAACGGTGTCAGGAAGAACATAATGGCAACCTGCACACAATGTGTGTGTGTGTGTGTGTGTGTGTGTGTGTGTGTGTGTGTGTGTGTGTGTGTGTGTGTGTGTGTGTGTGTGTGTGTGTGTGCCGTATACTCACAGATGACATAACCATGGCAATCTGCCCTGGGATTGGTAACCACAGTGAGAAGCACTACATTCGCACCTTCGTGGATCACTCCCAGAAGCAGGGCTACAGATGCGCTGTTCTTAACCACCTGGGAGCCCTGCCCAACATCGAGCTCACCTCCCCACGGATGTTCACCTATGGTAGGACCTGGGTCTGTATGATAAAGTGTTTGCCTATGGGAAATAACCGTTTTGCAAGATTCTATGGCTATTTCATCATCGAGTTGGTGAAACTGCGTTCTCTTTATTTGCATGGGTGCCTGGCTCTTTCATACAGTTTCACTGACCAAAATGTTTGGCCAAGTGATATCAAGGAAATGATGTAACAGCCTGAAAACTAGGCCAGGGGTCTTTATTAGTTTTACCCTTTTTAGATATCATGTTCAATAACCAAGATTATAAATGCATTTAATATTAACACTGTTGTAAGATTGTTAAAGCACCCACTGCTGAAGCATTGCTTTGAAGACGTACGTTCTGTCATGCAGGCTGTACCTGGGAGTTCTCAGCCATGATGGGCTACATCAGACGGACTTTCCCCCAGACACACATCATAGTGGTGGGGTTCAGTCTAGGGGGGAACCTCGTCTGCAAGTTTTTGGGGGAAAACCCGGCCAATCAGGACAAAGTGCTATGCTGTGTCAGTGTCTGCCAGGGCTATAGCGCTCTAAGGTCTGTACCTATTCTCCTAGCATCTCCTAGCACTACCTTAGGAGTCAGCATGCCCCTTAATGTTTTGGTTGGAATGACTATTTAACTAAGGAGCTTTGTTTTGTCTTTCTTTTGTTTTTTAGGGCCCAAGAGACATTTCTGAAGTGGGACAGGTGCAGGAGACTCTATAACTTCTTTTTGGCAGACAATATGAAAAAGCTAATCCTGTCCCACAGGTAGGCACCGATAAAGACCCGTAAGGACAGGTAACTGGGACTGTGGCGACTGCTGAATGTGTAACGCTGACATGCTCACCCTGCAGAGGAAGTCTGTTTGGCATGCGGACCAGCAAAATGGAGATCACAGACCTGAGTCGTCTGTATGCTGCCACTTCTCTCACGCATATAGATGACATCATGAGGTATTACATAATAAAAGTTTACATATTCATACTTGTCGGTCAAGGAAAATGATTTTAACTTTTTCCTTGTGCATCCTTTAGTGACAGACATGTTTGTGTGTTTGTGCCATTTGTGTAAAATGCTTGATGTTAGTCTTCCTCTGGACTTCTTAGTAGTGTCTGACCGACTATTCAACACCAAGTTCTACCACAGCCAGATGTTTGGATGGAGTATTTCGAATGATCCATTCATTGTTCCTGCAAAATAATCTGCAAAAGGCTTTTAATGGCCATTAGTGGGCCATTCATTCAAACGCACCCTCTGAGTTTAATATGGAACTCTGTGCCCGTCTGTTTTTCCTCAGAAAGTTTCATGGTCATGATTCCTTAAAAGAATATTATGAAAAGGAAAGCTGTGTCAATTACATTCACAATGTAAGTATGTCCGAGTCGGTATTAAACGGGTCTTTACCTTACGGCATTTCTAGGAGACACTGTGTCGGCAGTGATGGTGTCGTGCGTCCTCTATGTGTGCCAGGTCAATGTTCCTCTCCTGCTGGTGAACTCGTCAGACGATCCTCTCGTCCATGAGTCACTGCTCACCATCCCTCGCACACTGGCAGGTATTGATTTTACAGGTGTATTACCTGCTTAGAAAGGCTTGTGCCTCATTAGCAAATGAAAAGGTCTGTGATCTTTAAGCATGTCTGCTGGTGAAGGTAAAATAAGTCGGCGCTCGTGTTGTTCAGACTGCAGAATAAGCCACTGCCAAGCTCAGAGTGGTCAAATGTTGCGCAACCTGCCCCCAGATCGGGGAGTATTTATTCCCAAACAACAGTATGACAGTGTGTTTCTGTATAAGTTACATCACTGTTTGTTGTTAATAGCATGTGGTAACTATGGCAACCAAGCAGCATCTTCAAACTTTGTGGAAAAGGAGGTGTCCTCTCACAAGGACATCCAGCTTTTCTTTTTCTTTTTTTTGTTTTATTCCAGCGACCTGGTATGACAATGCTCAGTCTAGAGCAGAGTTTCTCAACCCAGTCCCCAGGGACCACCAGACGGTTCCACAGCTTTACTCTGTCCAGGTTCCCAACACATTAGGTTAGAACAAAAACATGGAGCCGACTGGCAGGCCTCTGGGACTGGGCTGAGAAACACTGGGTCTAGGGGAGAAACACTGGGTCTAGGGGAGAAACACTGGGTCTAGAGGAGAAACACTGGGTCTAGGGGAGAAACACTGCATCTAGGGGAGAAACACTGCATCTAGGGGAGAAACACTGGGTCTAGGGGAGAAACACTGGGTCTAGGGGAGAAACACTGCATCTAGGGGAGAAACACTGCATCTAGGGGAGAAACACTGGGTCTAGGGGAGAAACGCTGCATCTAGGGGAGAAACACTGGGTCTAGGGGAGAAACACTGGGTCTAGGGGAGCTGGGAGAGTCTTCACATACAGCTGCTTTCCCTCACTGGGAGCTGGCAGGTCTTTGTCCTTGGTCCACTGGGCTTATTAGGACACGTGGTGCTGCTTGAGTTCCGTGCTGGTGCTGAATTTTTCAGGGCCATGCGATCTGTGTACTCCTGCGTGATTATCAGAGCTGGGAAGTCTCCGCCCATCTCCTCAGATTCTCCGCGCTCTCTTGGGGTCCAGCCTGCCCGGCTGCCCTGTGCTGCTGGGCCTATGCAGACGCCCTGTAACTCAGTCCTCGTCTTTTCTTAAACCACAAATAAAAGGCGGGTAACAATTTAAGAGACGGAAAAGAGATTTTATTCTCATAAGGCAGGGTGGGTATAATTATCAGTAATTCAGTGTAAGTAATTTATACCGGCTGTACTGGGAACAGTGACGATATGGTGTTACTCTTTGGTGTTATAATGGTTTGTAGAGAAGTATTTGTAAAGGGTGTTTACATGTACTTGACTCCAGCTGTGTACAACACAGCCCAACATCAATAACAAGATCCCTTATATAGTAAAGAGGGGAACCTAATTAGTGAACTCTGGGCTTAGGGTACCTTATTACCTGATTAATGATTAATGTATGTTTATACGCCAGACCTCAATGGATTCACCTTGGGGCTTTATTTTCTCTAGGGTGCAGCTTGTTAGTTGTGAGGCCGTATAAGGGCCTGACACGAGGCCTGTGTTTTCCCACCATCTGTTCTGGAGATGCTCTTGGTTAGGGCCACCACATGACTGTCAAATCTTTAGCGAAAAGCGTGTCCCCATATCAAAAAATGGCTGTGATGGACAGGGCGATCCCCCGTTAGGGCCAGCCATAGTCACATGACCGTCCTTACCTGCATCTTGGGATCAGGAAGAGACAGGCAGCAAGGCGAAACGTGACTCTGAGAAATGTCAAGCCAGGACCTGAGATGGAAATAAATATCTTATGTGCACCTGGTTATCTTACGTTAAGAATCAATGTCTGTCTCTCTCAGAATAGCTACATTAATCCAAGTGAATCCTCTCACAGGGGCGCCGAGCTCCCTTTCCCTTAATACACCTGTATGATGTCAGGCACGTGCGCTAACACTTGACACACCTGGCCTCCCCTTAGAGAAGAAGGAGAATGTGATCTTTGTGTTGACGATGCACGGGGGCCACTTGGGCTTCTTCGAGGGCGCAGTGCTCATCCCACAACCACTCACCTGGATAGACAAGGTCGTCGTCAGCTACGCCGACGCCGTGTGTCAGTGGGAGAAGCGACGGCCATGCCACCGAGCGACGGACCGCACAGAGCTCAAGGGCAAAGCCTAACGCTGACCTTTGTGGTGGCGGCATTAGCTGAGTACACCGGTCACGGAAGAATTGGACTCTTACGCCTTCACATATCCACGTAATCACAGGTTTCCGTACATTAATGTTGGATCACTTTCCACAAAGCAGACTACATCACAGTCGAGGTCAGGAAAGTTAAATGACATTTATATTACAGGTTTTTGAAACGGCCTCAAAATGGGCTGGATAGGTGAATTAATTTGGGTAATTAAGGGGTTTGTACTGAGAAGTGGAAGGGTAGGTCATATTTTAAAAGATCCTTTTAGAAGTGAGTTTACACCATCTTTTTTAGAATTTATGATGTATGATTGCAAAATATTTTGCTATAGATGCAAAGACCTTTCATAATGAATGAGTTGAAAATTCATTTCTGAAATACAAAAAGAACGGAATTGTGCAGATGAACCAGTGACTGTGTGTGTGTGTGTGTGTGTGTGTGTGTGTGTGTGTGTGTGTGTGTGTGTGTGTGTGTGTGTGTGTGTGTGTGTGTATATATATATATATATATATGGTCTCTGAGATGAACACGAAACTTTTAGCAGCAATATCCACATGAATGGAATTTGACTTTTGGCCTCGGTGTTGGTTTGCTATACTGTATGGTGAAGCGATTATGTATTGTAGGTAATAACCATTGCCCAAATGGAAATGAAAACGTTGATTGTGTTATTACAGGGTGACGCTTCATGAGAAAATACGTTTCGTAGCTTTCCTCAATAAGACAATGTTGCCCCCTAGTGGATGCTGCTGAAATCAAGAGATATTTTACCTTTTTTTGTCCCTAATGTGTATAAACATATGTGGATGAAAGAAACCATACATCACACAGTGTAAGTGTGAGAACTGAGTGTTTATATATGCACAAACCAATGATGATGTGGTCGTCTTACACTTCACTTTCTGTTGCTGTGTTGATGATTATTTATCAGCACACTACACTGTTTGGTATATTTGCTATTAGTTGCAGTGGATATTAAACCCAGAAATGTCACGTGTCAGTTTTTTATACAATGTGACAACGTGTGTCATTTAGTGGTAACTAAAAACTGACCATGTTCAATTCACTGACATGTTGATAACCAAACATTACAGAAGTCCACTTGGGGAAAGGCAAAATAAAAGCATGGATTGATGTTACAGTGTATGTGAATGACAATATGTGTATGAGAGAACTGCTGAAAGTTTCCCAGTCACAATTTAATCTCAATATAGCTGGTTTCTCTGTTTGTGGTTCAAACCTTTAAACCTCCTATTGTACTATGAATCAAAGTCTAATATCAATGTGTTCAAAATAAACAATTTTTAAAAATGTTTTGTTGTTTGTATGTTTATCAATTCCTTCAGAATGGTTACGATGTATTTGCCCCTCAGGTTCATTAGGTTATCATTAGTTGTAAATGTAAACAAATATATAATTTATGTAATCAAATTATTTTTGTCAGTACAGAACACTTCAAATGTGAATTTGTTTTTTGTGTTTATACATACTGATTTCAACAAGTTTAACTAAAAATCATTAAATGTACAATCAGTACCTCAGTTGGATAATGAGCCAATACCAGTACCATCAGCACACAGAAAAAAACGAGGGCATTGTGTTACAATTGACCTTAAAACACTTGAGGAAACACTTAGACAACTTAAGTTATCTACATGTTGTGTTCATGCCTTGACAAGCGACTTCCTCAAAAGCATTTTCAACTCTAGCAGCTGAAACAGCTTCAAGTAGTTAATGTCTCACTGATATCAGGTATATTCCCCAAATCACCAAAACAAACTTTCATCAAGTCACTCTTGAAAAACTAGACCACATATTGCTATCATGTGGGATTGCGACATTTATCACTACAGCCCTCTTCTGTTGTTTATTCATCACTAGCATGTCTGGTTAGTTAGGCGTTACCATTTTGTGAGTCTGTATCTTGAAGTCCCACAGGATCTTAGCTCGGTCATTCTCCACTTTGACCTTGGAACGTCCAGCCCTTATAATGTAATGTGCTGGATTGTCTCAGATTGTCTCTATGCACAGCCTGTCTAGTGTGGGATATCACAGCCTCTGCTGATCTTGCATTCAGAGCTTATTCCTGTGCTGCCATGATTAGAGTCTCTGTGCAGTCTTTCAGTGCAGCCTTTCCTAGCCATTGGTAGGGTTTTCCCAAATCAGTCACTTCCACTATTTGCTGGTGGTACATACCATGCTGGGGTCTGTCCTCCTATGATGATGCTGGTTCCTCCTCATTCACAACGCTGCCTGAGGTTCTGAGCTACCCAGTATACCCAGTAAGCACTTCATCATTTGGGGCCATCTTCCTGGTTTACTTCTGGTTCTTGGTGGTTTTATCCTGTACAGTGATGCTCACTAGTCCTCTAACCCCTCCTTCTGCTTAATGTACAGTCTCAGATTGCTGGATTTGGGATGCAACAGGCTGTGCATTGTGAGGAGGTTTCTAGATATGATGTCAATGGCTTCTATCTCCTCCTTTGGCCAGCGTATGATGCCAGCGGGGTATCTGATGACTGCTAGAGTGGAGGTGTTGATAGCCTGGATCTTGTTCTTCCCATTCAGCTGACTTCTCAGAACTTGCATCACGCTCTTTGTAGGTGTTTGTCTACAGCTGCTTTCCTCGTGGCCTCTTCATAATTCCCATCACTTACGTGGGAGATTTCAGGGTACCTGTAGATGCCCTCAACATTTATGTTACCTTTCGGTAGTTATAGCTACCGTCCCTCTCCTTGCAATCATGTATAATTAGAAGGTTTGAGTTATTTTGTTCAGTTCTGGGCCCTCTTTAATTCAATCAATATATGGTTCCTTTAGACCAAATTCTAAAACACAAGATTGTTTATTACAGATGACGCACAGGTGTGCCTGGTCTTCTCAGTTGGTGTTCATTGCAAATAACTTGTTGAAATACAGTTTCCTGGACAAAGCATAAATTTGTCAACAGAGAGGTATACCTTAAATATGTGGACATCTTTTTGCACATCGATCATTAAAACAGCTCTTCACCGTCTTAAGAGCACAGGTAGAACCAAAAGCCCAATGTCTCACTGAGACCGAGAGAAAGACGTTTATCTCCAGCAGGGCACATATGGCCTCCTCACCAAACTCCCCCAAAGACCTCTCAACACCTACACTGTTTTCAGCATGAGACTTTTAACCAGGACATAGAGAACAGAGCATTTCCTTGCTTCCGGTTGGTTACAGAAATAACTTCCAGTCTATAAATCACTGAATGGATGAATTGTATTCTTTTTTTCTACTTTTGTATATTTTTGATATGCACAAAGAGTATAAACATAGGTGGTGTTAGAGCTTCGGTCTCAGGAGTGTAATTAGCTTGTTTATTACAATTATATTCTGCTGTTTTATCTTGCCCTGTCTAGAAATGAACGCAAGAAAAAACTTTACAACATATTGTTCATGATAGTCTTTATATATACAGTGTATTCACAAGATCTGGGAGTCAAACATTTCTGAAATTTTACAAGTATCATATTTACTATGATCTGTTGGGAAAGCAAACAGAAGCACTTTTGCAGAGCTACTGGTCTTTCCTGGTCTTTCCTATGCAGCAGAACAAAAGGGTGCTGGTAACATTATGCCATTTGCTCACGATGAAGCCCGTGATCATTGTGTGGCACACTGTATGGGAAGGGAAGTCTTTTGGGTCTGGGTGTGCCTCAGGCTCTCAGAAACGCCTGCATATATATTTGCACATGTGTACCAGTTATTCAATATGACCTGACACAAACAACTAGTACTAAATAAAGAAGCATTTCCTAAATCTTTGCGGTACTTTCAGTCAAACAGTTTTGAAGCTGTCAGCTTGCCATCGTATTTGGGACCCTTTCCATCAAATTCCTCAGGCAGGATTTCAGCATCAAACTCGTTGTAGAAGCCATCCAGATCATCTCCATGGACAAACACCTTCGAGCATAAAGAAACAGGCAAAAACCTCAGTCAAGGTTAAGAGCCTCTTCATAAAGCAAGTCTAACACTGATATAGCTAAAAGAAGCTCCAGGGAACGTGGCCTCACCCTGTCCAGGAGTTTGCTTTTCATGAAGGGTTTCACCACGTTGTATGTGGTAGTGAAATACCACGGCTGATGAATGAAGTGCACAGCTTTGAAACGAGCAGGGAATGAATCCTAAACCCCAAAAAAAGAGCACGAGGAGTCAGAAAACTACGATATAGAGGAGCGATCTACGATATCGGAAATGTTTGAGTGTTGTGTAAAACATGGCACATTCCTTCCGTTACCTGCAACATGTCCACCATCTTCTTCAGGTCTGCTGGATTGATGCTGGATGCCTGCTGCATGGTGAATCCCTTGAAGTTCTCAATGATGCAGACGCCGTTGATCTGAGTCTCCTCGTTTTCCAGAAGCTTCTCCAGAATCACACAGTACGCCCTGAGAATCTACACAAAAGAGTTCTGTGACTTCTAGAAAGAAAAATGCATCGATATGTCACTTAGGTCGAGATGAACTCTTCCATTCTGTGGCACACGTCTCACCTCGTCGAAGGTGATCTCGTCATAGTCCCAGTTCTCAATGTTGAAGAGCAGCACCACGCGGCCGTATTTGTCTCTGCTCTGGAGAACCCCTGGGTAGCCGGCTTCAATGGTGCTGCGCACCGCCTCAGGGGTCAGGTTCTCAAACAGCTCGGGGTAATCTCGCCTGAAACGCACATACCCTAAAGCAACAGAGCAATTCTTACCACCAGCGCAATTCGGGTTCGGGACACAAAAGAAGTTGTGCTCCACTATTACCGGTTCAGAAACCTTTGTGGCTGTACAGATTACAGTGACCCTTATATCTGTTGTGGTAAAAAACCCATGAACCCATGTTCACCTTTCATGAGTTCAAAGGACCTGTGCACGTCATACTTTCTTGCCCGAATAAACCTGAGGAGAAGAGCGTCAGACTTGCTGCCCAGAGCGTCCTGCGCTGCCTTGGCCAAGTCGTCCCCGCTGTCCGCCTTCTCCTTCAACATGCTCCTCAGTTCCTTCAGCGCTGAAACTTTTCTCTCCTCCGTCTCATTCAGCTCATCTTTAGCCTACAACATCCAGTGGATAGCACAGCACTGCTAAAACACACATGACCTGTGTCTGGAGTGTTATGAAACAATTGCGATGACCACAGTTAAAAAAAAAATAACCTTCCTGAGCTGTACTGAAATGTTCTTTCTTCATATAAACAATAGAAACAGTGTGTTGAAAAAGAGACGTAATGCTTCTTAAAATAACAAAGTATTAGAGATCAAACTGATTTTGACAGGAATGTCTGCAAAATGAGTGTAAGCACAGATTAGGGTCTCAGTATGTGGCATTTAGTCAGTGGGTTAGCTTCGATGGGGCTGTGAGCACACCTTTTGTATGGTGTGTTCAGGCAGCTGGGCACAAGCTCCGAACACTGGCCCGTGATCTTTAATCGTGAGATGTTCCAGTTTGGCCCTGAGGGCCTGCTCCTCCTCCGACACCATCCGGAACGTTCCACTCTGTGGGCAGACAACGGCATCCGATCAGAACAAACCCAAAAGCAGCCTAATCCAGCACCCCTCACTCTCACGATGCTGGCCCAATCAATGGGGGCTAGTGTGAGGAAATGCTAAGCTGCCTCACATGAATTGGGTAAAGCCTGTTAGAACAAAACTAATAAAGAAAACCTTTGTCTGAGGCCAGAGCTTAGTGGCTAATACTGGTAGACCCCAGTCCAATAATGAGCACTGCCTTGTTCTTGGGATATTTGCTGACTACACGTTACACGCACGTAGAGTTTCGGAGGAGTCTCAGTGCAAAGTTTCGGAACACTGTCACTTCAAGAACAGTAGCACCAGGTTACTGAGAAACTGTGTTTTGCAAATGAGAAAAAGAGCAACTCAAGAAGTGAGAATTCGTAATGTCAAACAGTCTCACCCATATTTATGGCTTTTACAGTCATGTCATAGTAAGAACACTGCATAAAAACTGCACCCCCCAGTCATATGCATAATAGTATGAAAAACAAAAACAACATTTAACTACTCTGAGAAAGAAATGCAAACTGATATGCACATAGGCATAAGTGTAATGAACAACATAGTAAACTATTGACAAAAAGTGTGCAGAAGTGGGAAGTTTATATGTACTTACGATGACAGCCATTATAGCAGATATTCAGTATGTTCTTGTAAAAGAGGGAAACAAAGATTATATTGGAAATAGCATGTTTTAGCTCTCAGAAAATACACTGTAGATATTCTCCTTTTCCTCTAGACAATCAAGCTTTTTATTTGACAGGCCTAATGACCAAATTAGTTAAAGGAGAATTCCTGTTTATTAGAATTCAATTCGCCACTGTCGCCTTTGGCTTGCGCTTTGACAACATGTGTTGTGAAAAGCGCTATACAAATAAACTTTGATTTATTGATTGATTTGGAGTGAATTTTGTGTGTATTGGTTGCATGCAGATTAAAATTCCTCACTCAAGACATAGCCCTCATCTAAATTTTCCTGTCACAACAGATATTGTGTCTCCAAAAGAAAGATGTACTTATGGAATCAGTCCTCATACTCAAAGTCTAACTTAACAGTAACACCAAGAAACCTGCTTCATCTAACAGAACAATTTTGCATAAGAAAACAAACCCACGTCACCTAACCGCTACAATGTGGCCCAGGTTTATTCTAGTCCAGCATAACTCACCACAGCCACAGAGGTGCACCGCTGAGCGATCCGTCACATGAAGTCTGGTGAAGGGAGGAGGTGCAGGCTGTGGCCATTTGTACTGACACTCCTCCTCTCGCTTGTCGCTGTCACAGAGGATTACGCAGGGCAGACCTGCTCTGGATCAGAACCCCATTCAAGGAGGGAAGAGGAATCAGTAGTCTGTAGTCAGTGGTCAGTAGGCTTCAACAAATACCTGGAAGTCAAAGGTACGAAATATTTAAGATTCTCTTGTTCCGTGTCCAATGGTTTATGGGAAATACAATCTGAAAAACTGATCTCAGGTCATTACAAAGGGCGATCGATATGATTACAGATATAGGTGGATGTTGGCAAAGGCACACCCATCAAGGTGAAAAGCTAAGTGTGTCTGAAGGTTCAGACTTCCAAACCATTCAGATATTTCGGGTAAATAAACATTACCATAATTGACAGTATCCCATCTGCAACATAAACATTTTATGAAACCCTTGATCTAGCAGTTCATATCGTGCAGGGATCGGTTCTTGGCCATTAAACAAATTCCACTGTAGGAATGACCTACAGAAACCTACAGTACTTTTTATCTATTTACTTAGTATGGCTTATGACAAGTAATGGCACCTCCCACTGAAAATGATCCTAAACCATTCACAGAAGCCAGGATTTCTCATTATCTTCTATTCATTCCCTCCTCTCTGATGCAAAACAAGAGTACGCATAATCCCCCAGATCAGGGGTTAGCTGTGATCTGTGGTCTTTAAGGTCTGGGAATCAGGACAATGTGGGCTTGTACTCCCTGGGACTCTATGGGTGCAGAGTGGGTTACTACTGGCCAGGGCTCTGGTCAGCACCGCTGGTGTTTACACAAGAGCCCACAAGTGACAACTATACACACCTACGCATTTAAAACTGCCATAATGCAGAGGTTCATAAATATATGAGAATACGAGATACGAGAATACTGACCACGTTTTCAGTAGAACAAGAACGGGTTACATTTGATTCTGGATCTCAGATTGTCAAATGTACAACTATTTACAGATATTGTTTAATAGATTCTGATATAATGTACTAGAATTTGTTACTTTGGACAAAGGCATCACTGACAATTCAAGTGTGACAAAAACCAGACAAAAAAAAATCAAGTTTTCCACAACTTTTAATCAATAAATATCCAACACGTTTAACACATCAAGTGCATGTGCAACAGGAACTTTTAAAAACAGGACATTGAATTTGTGTACTTGCTCTAACTATTATGAAACCATATAATGTACCCATTGTTTGCAGATACAATATATTAGTGATATTGTTCAGTTAATATTAGTGCAACATTATGCTGCAAGTGCTGCTGATGTGCACTATAACATATGACACACGTCATCACAGACACCCATAGGGTTCGTCAAAATGCACATGATGTACAACTGGCCATCATAGTCACCCAAAGGTCAAAGTGTAATGGGTTGCTCAGTAGCATTTTTAGTCTAATTTCACTGCTCAAAATTCTACCACCAATTTCTCTCTTTCAAGTACAGCCTTTAGAGGACTTTTACTGAGAAGCACCGTCTACACAACCCACCAGATTACATGACCCATATAGGCAGAGGTATACATAATCAATGTATTGATATTCAAGCTATAATACTTAATTTCACACAAACACAAATCTAGGAAGCAAGTATTTTAAATCTGTTAATATTAGTGGAGTTTTGGTGAAGACTTGATGACTCATTACTTCAAAACACTAGATTTAGGAAGCTGCATTAGCTGTGTGAACAGAACTGTTTACATCATTTTTAAAAGGCCCCAGTGACAGCATATTAAGGTCTTCTGTCATGTTTAACGCTTGTAAAGTAGTCCAAAACCATTTCTATGAAGCTTGGTACCATTCATGGTATCAATTGTTTTAAAGGCATAACAATTAAAAATGTGAACACGCGCCTAGATAAATCTGCAATCAGTCCACACAGTGGAGAGACAGCTGGCCAATCAGCTTTGTGTGTGTGTGTGTGTGTGTGTGTGTGTGTGTGTGTGCTATACTGGTCTTTCATTGGTTGCAGTCTGTTATGCTGTCAGGCCAATAACAGTCCTGCATGTACTGCTCCAGAGAGGAGGCTGGTTTTGGGGCTAAATTGAAGTTGTAGTCTTGGGCTGGTAGGGACTTCTCCCATTCATCTTCCACCAGCTTGTAGAGGTCTAGGGCAGCACGAGCGTCTTCTACAGAGCAGTGACCCTGTTGGCCAACCTGATTGGAAAGGAAATGCCACATAAGTAAGAATTGCTTTAAATGGACAGCTTAGCTAAGCACTTAAATGTGGAGAACAGTTAATGAAAGCAAGATGTGGGCCAACTGATACTTTGTGAGCAACATTTTTAACTGGACCGTCTTCTTTTAAAACATATATTCAATTATAATGCAAATATGAAAGATTAACATTTGTGGTAATTTCAGCAAACGATAATAGTACATTTTACCAGTGAGTCTATTAAACATTAAATTCTATTCAGATTATATCTGTAGGGCCATTAACAGCCGTCACCAATCAGACGTCATCCTGACGTACCTGTATTGTCCGTTTCAGAAGTGCACTTGTCAGCTTCTTCAAGGACACACACGTCCCAGAAATCCCGGCCATCATTCGCAGTAGACTCATGTGCGAAGTGTCCCTAACCATATGACGCGGGACGGTGATTTCCAAGACCCGCAGGTCATTATGCAAGGCGTGGCCAACGACTACTTTTCCTTCAAGGAGCTGGATGATCTGAGACAAACAGAATACATTAGTTTAATTCACCAAGCCAGAGAGAATCTGCAGTAACAGTACTACCAAATGGAACAAACAACTTAAATACTGTTGCAATGGCCTGCACATTTTTGTGGGTTAATTAAGCCTCATCATTTAGGCACATTCTTCATATTTCATATTCTTGTTACTTTGACATCATTTGGCGTTGTCTTATCAAGAAGCACGACCTTGTGTGAGCTCCCTAGGAGGAAATCCCATGACACAAATACAGTGAGCCTAGATGCTATTTCTTACCTCTTTCCTCGCTTCCTCGAAGGGCAACGCTCCTACTAAGTGCTTCTTTCTGATGCCACTCCACCGTGTACGGTAGTCCGTCACAGGCTGGCAAGGCCGGACATACTTGTCATAAAGTACATCTCCATAGTAATTGACCACACTACAGCGGGCTAACTCACTCCACTTCCCACCGGGGCCGGTCCCCACCATCTCACAGTCAATTGCCACCAACATTGAAGGGTCAACTCCAACACAAGGCGAGTTCCGACCACTAGTATAAGGACTCATTTCCGACGAAAAGCCACTGTCTACATCCCATGCATCGGGGGGTGAGGCGGCGCCCGTCCTGGCCCGTTTGGGGGGGTTGGCGTGCTGTATGCTGGATGAAGGGACAGGCCTGTCGTCACACGAGGACGAGACTCCGCCGTCCTCTTCCTCCAGTCTCTCACTGGACGTCCTTTTGTTACACGTTTTTAATTCACGATTCATTTCATTGGAGTCCACGAAGCCATTCTTCTTTTTCTTTTTCAGTTTTCTACGTTTATGTGTATTTGCGATTGCTGAGCAAATAATAGTGGACTCCATGTTAAGGGGGGCCCAAATACCTTGAACCCGTAACGCGTAGCCCCTCTGTGATTAAAAGAAACGAACACAGTTACAGAATGACAAGCCGCATGTCAGAAAGAGCATTTCATATATTTAGCTAGTATGGGCCCTTACTGACAGAGCTGGAACTAGCGAGCTAGCAATGCAAACAGCTTGAAAAACAGCTACGTGTTACCAGAAGACTGCGATTGCAGAAAACTGTAACTCAGAACATTGACATGTTCACAAAGCGGATCATTTGAGAAACTTCAACCTGTTGTTACTTTCATAAGCAAACCGAACATTTGCCTATTAAATATAGCGATAGCTACCACAGGGCCTAGACACACTTTATAGGGCTACACGATATACAAACCCGAGGACACGACATATATAAAGCAAACGAAGGAATAATATATGTATTAAATACAATACATGCTACATGTTACAAAATATACCGTATTCGAACAACCGACGGGACACCTACCTCTACAGACACGTGTGCCCTCTTACAACGAGGCACCAGAAGAACATGTCCGGGCAAAGGACCGTCCGCTAACGCCATTGGTCAAAACAGTTTCGCGCCCCCATGACCGCATCGCACTCTGATTGGATGATGTGAGCGCTGCCTCACAATTGAATGCATTCATTACAAATCATTCCAAATTCATTCCAAATCATTTTACGTTTAGTTATGGTCAATACAGCCTTTATCGTCAGATATTAAAGACGATATATATATATATATATATATATATATATATATATATATATATATATATATATATATATATATATATATATATATATATGACATAACTTTATATATAAGTTAAATATCAAATATGTCAAATATAATAAACGGAAAAAATAAAAAAGAAAATCTGTATGTGTGTATATATATATATATATATATATATATATATATATATATATATATATATATATATATATATATATATAAAATTCAATCAATCAATCAAATTTTATTTATACAGCGCTTTTTATAACAGTTGTTGTCACAATGCAGCTTTACAAGTGCCAAGTTCTAGCCCCCAGTGTATATACATATATATATGTGTGTGTGTGTGTGTGTGTGTGTGTGTGTGTGTGTGTGTGTGTGTGTATGTGTGTGTGTGTGTGTGTGTGTGTGTGTGTATGTGTGTGTGTGTGTGTGTGTGTGTGTGTGTGTGTGTGTGTGTATATGTGTGTGTGTGTGTGTGTGTGTGTGTGTGTGTGTGTGTGTGTGTGTGTGTGTGTGTGTTGCAGTATACTTGGGTAAAAAAACCAAATGATGTTCCAACGTCAGTAACATTTCTCGGCTCTCCATAATATGGGAGTAGCTCATATTTGCCTTTGAGATGGAGCATGAGATAGTGATGAGATAGTCTAAGTTACCCAAGTGTATTACTGAAGAAGCCCAGCAGGGGGAGAAGTTATAATACTGTAAGTCCAACATGTAGAATAAAATGACACAGTTAAAAGTGTCTCTAACACTAATCTTTTCACTGTCTACTGATACTATCCTCTGGAGTGAATCATGAAGTATTGCTGCTGCAAAAGAAGTAATGTGAATGTTGCTGCAACAGAAATAAGATTGGCTACTAATAAAATAGGTAGTAAATGTTAATGTAACTGTAAATGAGTTGCCTTATGCAATTATAACACGTGTGATATATTGGAAATATAGTTTATTTTCTTGTGGCCATTAGCAGCATCTAAATTGTGCATAGAATATAAAATAATTGCATTTTTTGCAGCTGGAAGTTGAAACAGATTATTTACACTCACCGGCCACTTTATTAGGTACACCTGTCCAACTGCTCATTAATGCAAATGTCAAATCAGCCAATCATATGGCAGGAGCTCAATGCGTTTAGGCATGTGGACATGGCCAAGATGATCTGCTGCAGTTCAAACCGAGTGCCGGAATGGGGAAGAAAAGTGATTTAAGTGACTTTGAATGGGGCATGATTGTTGATGACAGACGGGAGTATTTCAGAAACTGCTGATCAACCATCTCTAGGGTTTACAAAAAATATCCACTGAGCGGCAGTTCTGTGGGCGCAAATGCCTTGTTGATGCCAGAGGTCAGAGGAGAACGGACAGACTGGTTCAAGCTGATAGAACGGCAACAGTAACTCAAATAACCAGTCGTTACAAACGAGGCATGCAGAAGAGCATCTCTGAACACTCAACACATCAAACCTTGAGACAGATGGACTACAGCAGTAGAAGACCACACCGGGTGCCAGTCTCGCCAGCTAAGAACAGGAACATGAGGCTACAATTCACACAGGCTCACCAAAAATGGACAATAGAAGATTGGAAATTGCCTGGTCTGATTTGGATGGTAGTGTCAGAAATTGGCGTCAAAAATATGAAAACATGGATCCATCCTGCCTTGTATCAACGGTTCAGGCTGGTGGTTGAGGTGCAGTGGTGTGGGGGATATTTTCCTGGTACACTTAGTTAGTACCAATTAGTACCAATTCAGCATCGTGTCAATGCCACAGCCTAATGAGTATTGTTGTTGTCCATGTCCGTCCCTTTATGACCACAGTGTACCCATCTTCTGATGGCTACTTCCAGCAGGATAACGTGCCATGTCATAAAGCATGAATCATCTCAGACTGGTTTTTTGAGCACGACAATGAGTTAACTGTACTCAAAGGGCCTCCACAGTCACCAGATCTTAATCCAATAGAGCCCCTTTGGGATGTGGTGGAACGGGAAATTCGCATCATGGATGTGCAGTCGACAAATCTGCAGAAACTGCATGATGCTTCCATGTCAATATGGACCAGACTCTCTGAGGAATGTTTCCAGTACCTTGTTGAATCTAAGCCATGGAGGATTAAGGTAGTTCTGAAGGCAAAAGGGGGGTCCAACCCGGTACCAGCAAGGTGTCCCTAATAAAGTGGCCGGTGAGTGTATGTCTGATGTGCTTTTTTATGTAAGTATTATATAATGCACATGGATCTCTTCCATGTTCAAGAGTCAGAGTTGTGCATTTAAAATGTGCAATTATAAAATGTTGCTGTGCCTCTTATATGCTTGGCACTAGTACTTGAATATTAAACATCAGTGGGTTTCAGTTTTGTTTCCTGTACATTATCATTTTCCAGGTTTCATCCAGGACTCCTATATATTTTAATGTTATCAGATGCTAATCGGAGTAAGGTGTTATCTCCTAGCAGCCTACGTGCACGGAAACCATTGCTCATGTTCACCTTTGAACAGGAGAGGGTGTGTAAAACACAGTTGCCTAGTTTTATAGTGCTTCAAGCTCAGCCCTGTGCAGATAAGGAATGTAGGAACCTTATGTCAACCAGTTTGTGAGTATTGCATAATTTATTAGTCATTAATTGTAATAGGGCTTACTGTTATGATGTACATTTTGTTAAGCCAATCATACTTTGACATGTATTGTAGGCCTTTGAGCCATAAGGTACCAGGTTGGGGTGCATTGTCTATATTTTTATTACCGATAAACAGGCTATTTTAGGCTAGAAAATTTGGATAGTTACCTCAGAATTTAGTGGCTATAGAATATAAAAAGTATTCTTTAAAGATATGCAATTGAAAATATTGTACAGTATTTAAAAGTGGTGTGAGTGTTTTTCTTGAGAGTACAACTTTGGATAATTTCATTGAGCAATCCTTTAAATATGTTATATAATATAATACAAAATAACGCAACAGCTATATCAGTAAATAGATATATCCAGCTATGCTTAGAATGTTGTTAGATTTACTTTTGAGCAACAATTGAACAAAAATTCTGGTGAAAAACTGAAAATGAAAAAAACAAACAGTATCCTTTTAAACTGCAGTCAGCAGTCAGTCAGCGTGGGTTAGAAACAGAGCCACAGAGGCATGTGGGCTGAAGGACTTCTTTGTCTTTCACACAGACGCAGAAAGAAATGTCCACAGTGTGATTTTTAGACCAAGTTATTTTCTTCTGTTTTTCTAAGGTCTATATTTAGCACTCATTAGAAATGGTGTGTCTTGTAGACAGTGGTCTTGGTTCCAAAAATAATTATGCTATGCTAGTTCAGGTTTTTGTCTATAGTAGGTTTTCTGGACTTTCAGTAACTATTCTTTTATGTGATTGTTGTTTTCTCAGAAAGCTCAAGGCATTTTCAATGCCCTCTTTCTGTAAGAGGTGTTAATGTATTTGAATATTCATATGAGTGTTTGAATACACCATCATAATCATGTATTTGAATATTAATATGAATGTTTGAAAACACCATCATAATCATGTATTTGAATATTAATATGAATGTTTGAATACGAGCTGTTCCTGAGTCTGAATATGAGCTGTTTCTGAGTCTGGTTGTCCTGCACTTCACACTCCTGTAACGTCTGCCTGATGGTAGGAGTATGTAGAGGTTGTGTTGGGGGTGTATGTTGTCTCTGATGGTAGGAGTGTGTAGAGGTTGTGTTGGGGGGTGTATGTTGTCTCTGATGGTAGGAGTGTGTAGAGGTTGTGTTGGGGGGTGTATGTTGTCTCTGATGGTAGGAGTGTGTAGAGGTTGTGTTGGGGGGTGTATGTTGTCTCTGATGGTAGGAGTGTGTAGAGGTTGTGTTGGGGGGTGTATGTTGTCTCTGATGGTAGGAGTGTGTAGAGGTTGTGTTGGGGGTGTATGTTGTCTCTGATGGTAGGAGTGTGTAGAGGTTGTGTTGGGGGTGTATGTTGTCTCTGATGGTAGGAGTGTGTAGAGGTTGTGTTGGGGGTGTATGTTGTCTCTGATGGTAGGAGTGTGTAAAGGTTGTGTTGGGGGGTGTATGTTGTCTCTGATGGTAGGAGTGTGTAAAGGTTGTGTTGGGGGGTGTATGTTGTCTCTGATGGTAGGAGTATGTAGAGGTTGTGTTGGGGGGTGTATGTTGTCTCTGATGGTAGGAGTGTGTAGAGGTTGTGTTGGGGGTGTATGTTGTCTCTGATGGTAGGAGTGTGTAAAGGTTGTGTTGGGGGGTGTATGTTGTCTCTGATGGTAGGAGTATGTAGAGGTTGTGTTGGGGGATGTATGTTGTCTCTGATGGTAGGAGTGTGTAGAGGTTGTGTTGGGGGTGTATGTTGTCTCTGATGGTAGGAGTATGTAGAGGTTGTGTTGGGGGATGTATGTTGTCTCTGATGGTAGGAGTGTGTAAAGGTTGTGTTGGGGGGTGTATGTTGTCTCTGATGGTAGGAGTGTGTAGAGGTTGTGTTGGGGGGTGTATGTTGTCTCTGATGGTAGGAGTGTGTAGAGGTTGTGTTGGGGGGTGTATGTTGTCTCTGATGGTAGGAGTGTGTAGAGGTTGTGTTGGGGGTGTATGTTGTCTCTGATGGTAGGAGTGTGTAAAGGTTGTGTTGGGGGGTGTATGTTGTCTCTGATGGTAGGAGTGTGTAGAGGTTGTGTTGGGGAGTGAATGTTGTCTTTATGTTTATTTGTATGTTTGTTTAAAAATGATGAGAACCATGAGTATATCTGTAAAATTCTTATTGCCATTCATTTTTTTTCCACCATTCAAAGTTGCTCAATGTTCACAAAAATATAAAGCTATCTTCAGGCTTAATACCATTTAGTTTGAGTCATCTTATTTTAAGATAAGTCATACCCGCCTCCACCCATTTATGCAAGGCAGGTGTTCACTGGTACTAGTGGGTGCTTCAGAAGATAAAACCTGGTTCACCACGAAGTAAGTTAAAGTTTGTATGAAATTGTGATCTAATTTATTTAATTTGAAAATGCACATTCCCGCTTTTCTGTCTGTGTGATGTGTCTATGCCATCTCTCCTTAGCACTTCAGCTTTGTTCTCTCCTGAAGCTAAATGGCATTCGGTTCACTGGCCCTTACGATAATTAGGACGTTTGTAATGATCGAATTCTTGCATCTAAATTTAGACCTCGTCTAACTTTACCATTGCATTGCCAAAGAAATGGGCTATCACAGTGCCGTGCAAACTTTGATCAGCAAACAGTCAATGGCATTTCCTGCTTTGCTGGAAGCTATTAAACACTGTATTGTGACCTCGTGCTCAAACGTCTGTCCATCAAAGAGCAGAAGCCTTATGTAAAGTTATATAGTTGTACTTTTCACTTGTAATTCACTTGCCTGTAATTACATCCTGGGATTATTGTATTTTGCTGGCGTGCAGTGAAATTAGAATATTAGGATTAATCTAGATTAGTCTTTGGTACAGAGGGTTTTTTCTGTGTGCAAGTGCACTTTACATTTCAAGAACATGTTTAAATGTCACAAACGCTGTGTATATTTAACTGTGAGTTAGCAAGAGACAGGATGAAAAAGGATATTTTTCACACTAGCATATTATTCGGACCTCAGATGCACACGCGCCATTTTTCTCAGTACACAGCAAATATGTAGCATGAAAAATATAAAGATTATTTGAAAGCTGCTTTTCACAGACAGCCCCTGGTGCGTGTGCAAAATGGGCCTATCAGTTTCAAGGTGAAGGTGAAACGGTCACAACCTTCAGTGCGCAATGCATTAATAACCATCTGAAATTAACACTACAGTAACCTGGTGGCCTTTATTTCAAAGGTTTCTCGAACATTACCTTAAGCCCTACAGTTTATAAACTAAATTGTGGGTTTTGTGACACAGGGAATTATAATCCCACGATTACAACTGATTACCTAGTGTTGGTCGAGAACAGCCTAGTTATTTCGCTTCCCAAATGCACAGCGTGTCACGGAGAAGGGGAGGGCGCTCCTCTGTGTTTCTACACCGCAACATTCTCGCGCATCCTCGGCAGTCTCTACATCCACGAACCCAATCCGCCCCCCAGCCCCGACTCCACCGACTCCGACTCCACCGACTCCATTTTTACGTTTTCAGACAACCACCGACTCCAGGAACCACTCTATAACCAACATTTACTCCGAATTGTGGAAATAACATGGCAAGCAATTTCGCCCGGATTTTGTCCTCCAAAAGAAAGGTGGGCATCTTGTCGCTGGTCGGTGCCGGGTCTCTTAGTGTTGGATTCTTCCTGACCAGAGAGCAGCATGTCAGCGCTGGAGCCCCGGTCCGGAGAGCGTACCCCGCCAGGTACCCCACTTCACCACTGCGGCTTTTGGTTATTTCCAGATTAATGCAATCTTATAGTCCAACACGTAATCTACTAGCATGCACACTCACGAACAGAATGTTAATCTAGTTAAATTAGATTACAAAACACGTTTCTAGTGCCGTGTTTGTCATTCATTGCCATGGTCACAAATAAATGTAAATGCGGTACTAGATTTGCATCAGAATGTTAATAGTCTGCAGCATCGGTGTCCCGTCCGGATACATCCACCAACTGTAATTACAACCCACGGAACCATGGATGGATGAACGGGTTCTAGCCTCTACTCTGCTGGACGCTTTAGATCGATTTCTTTGCAGTACCGTACCGCGTCGTGTTGAATGATCCAGGTCACACTTAGCAGCCATGGCCTGGCATTAAATGCACATGCCACTAGTGTGGGAGCTCCATACTGTACCATAGCCAACGGTTTATCGACGATTTAAAAAATAAATGAGGTGATTTCATGTTAGGTTTATAAAATCGTTAATAATATCAGTAACATATCGTATATATACAGTGTGTATTCCCAGTGTGAAGACATTTGGAAGCATATATATATATATATATACGTACACACACACACACACACACACACACACACACACCATGTTACTGATATTAATGATGTAATTCTTGACGATTGTTATTTGGACATGAAAAATAAAAAGGCTCTTTTTTAAAGCCCAGGCCTTTTAGCGTATAGCACAACAGATTACTTGTATCCTGCAGTGTGTATTAAATTCAGCCGTCTCTGTTCCCTAACAGTGCGGAATATCCAGATTTACGGAAACACAACAACTGCATGGCTAGTCACCTGACACCGGCCATATACGCCAAGCTATGTGACAAAGCCACTCCAAATGGCTTCACACTGGATCAAGCCATTCAGACAGGCGTGGACAACCCAGGACATCCATTCATTAAGACTGTGGGGATGGTTGCAGGAGACGAGGAATCTTATGAGGTCAGAGGTCATTCTAATCACTAAACCTATTACATAGCAGACTATATTCTGTATGCTATATTAATTTTAACATAACATGGTTTGTGTAGTACAAACCAACACTGAAACAAATTACATTTCTTTAGACATTAATGATCAGAATGTGCGTAACTTTAGGGTTCACTTCTTATCTAGATTATTTGACAAAATAATATGATCTTTACAAAGATATACACAGCATATATGTATTTTTATATGTTCTCTTTATATACCTACACATTTATATACCTCACAGTTCCATGTGAGAAGCTGCAGTTGCAGGTGCTAATGAAAACAGAACTGTCTTCTCCTGACAGGTGTTTGCTGATATTTTCGACCCTGTGATCACAGAGAGACACAATGGCTACGACCCGCACACGATGAAGCATCCTACTGACTTGGATTCCAGTAAGGTAGATGGGAGAGTGAAACTACAGACACATCACATCACTCAATAATCCTTCCGAAAAATGAAAAAGCATTATATTGAAAGAAAATCCGTTCCATTTAGCTAAAACTAAGACTGCTATTAAACACAGTAGAGAAGTGCAGATGTGAATAGATGACAGAAATGATGGTCTCTGTCCTCAGATACGGGGCGGTAAGTTTGACGACAACTACGTGCTGTCATCAAGGGTGCGGACAGGTCGTAGCATCCGGGGCCTGAGCCTGCCGCCAGCCTGCACGCGGGCGGAGCGTCGGGAGGTGGAGCGGGTGGTTGTCAACGCCCTGGCCGGCCTGCGGGACGACCTGGCGGGCAAATACTACAGCCTGACTGACATGACGGAGCAGGAGCAGCAGCAACTCATTGATGTGGGTATCTGCCCTGGGGTTGTTCACCTGGGGTAGTTCACCTGGGGTAGTTCACCTGGGGTAGTTCACCTGGGGTCGTTCACCTGGGGTAGTTCACCTGGGGTAGTTCACCAACGATACCCCCATGGCAGCCTCGGGCCGCACTGGAATTAGAACACAGAACTTCTATTTCTTCTCAGGATTCTCAGATTCTGTTTTTGATTCAAACGTTTAGTTAAAAGTACATGTCAAAAATGAAGCCCATCCTGTTTGAACAAGCACGTATGCGTATCGCTTTTTCACAATGGGGATATGAATTTACTCTTTGCTTCACCCTGCAGGATCATTTCCTGTTTGATAAGCCTGTCTCACCCCTCCTGACATGTGCAGGAATGGCTAGGGATTGGCCCGACGCCAGAGGCATCTGGTAAACGCATATCCATAAACATCTCTTTGAACAGACAGTATTTATGTCTTGCAGTACCTTCCAGGACAGTGGGGTTAGTCGGAGCCAGGCGCACTACTTTAGCCGCTGACAGCACCCATTCTTGGAATGAGTTTCGGGGCCTTGATCTAACACACTGGTGTCACATCTTCCATTCACTGGTCCAAAGATCGATGGCTTCCGTCTCGCAACATCAACCTCTCCTCCATTATTAACGATGCTTCTCTTTAGCTCTCCTGGCTTGATCTCAATTAAATATCAAGTGTTTTTTGAAGGTACAGAAGGTGATTATCAAAGCAAAGTAGAGAAAACACCAGCATTGGAGTATATAAAGCACACCTCCCCTCCTCCATACAGCTTTAAGTATGGCATTAAAAATGCACAACTACAGAACAAGCACAAAACATGCAGTGTTGCAGGCAGCCAGTTTGCATGCTCCAGTTATATTACTGGGTTTTCATATGAATTTTTGACATTTTATAAAAATGTTGTAATGGATGTTGTAGGATGGTTGCTGGTTACAAATGGAATTATACATTTAACATTATATACCTTTAACAACGACCTGCCTATCAGCCATAGGTTTTCATTGCTGTACTGTTCACTTTTGTCTTGTGTGTAACCTTGAGCGTCCTGAATTTTCCAGGCACAACAACGAGAAAACTTTCCTCGTGTGGATTAACGAGGAGGACCACACTCGGGTGATCTCCATGGAGAAGGGGGGCAACATGAGGAGGGTCTTTGAGCGTTTCTGTCACGGCCTGCAGGAGGTTAGCACCCTCATCGTCCTGCTGAACCTCCTTGTGTCCCCGCTGACACCCTTACCTCACTGCTAGTAAGGAGACGAGGTGTATGAAGCGCTAGCTACCTAGCTACCTGTATACCTAGCTACCTCATCTCCTTACTAGCTGCCAGGTCTCTGATAGCTACCTCGTCTCCCTGCTGGCTGCCTGGCAGTGCTAAAGAAACCCAAGCTTCTATTGTTTACCACAGAGAACTCTGTAGGGCAGCACTGTTTAATACTGCGGGGGCGAATAACCGTAGACGTACAGTAGTTAAATAAGCAAATTGTCATTCATACCCTTTGGTTAGGATTACACATTTTGAAGAGTTTGTTTTTTAAATAGACATTTTAAGACATACTTTTTGTAAGACTACCTGTTATAAGTTAATAGCACTAGCGTTTTACTTTCTGAAAGATTTAAATCTAACAGTACTATTTGGCATACGTTCTTGGGAAACCCAACTTTGTCAACAACAAAAAATGCATCTGAGAAATGAATATATGTGCAAATCTCCACTACAGAGGACTTGTGGTAAACAAAACCTTAGCAATCTACGAACATAGATTTGCATGAAACGTGGCCTTTCCAGACTCATTAGCTTGCTCAGTGGTCAAAGACTGCTAAACGTCTGTCTGCCCTGTTCAGGTCGAGCGACTGATTCAGGAGAAAGGATGGGAGTTCATGTGGAACGAGCATCTGGGTTATGTCCTCACCTGCCCTTCCAACCTGGGCACAGGCCTGCGTGCTGGCGTCCATGTTAAACTGCCCCGCCTCAGCAAGGTATAATCCTGCGAACCACCACGTACCCATAACATAAAAAATTAAAAAGCTGGAACAATTATTAAAAAGCTTTTTTTTTTGGTTTGGAGCTTTTTAAAGTCTTAATATGATTAATGAAGTTTAATCATGTTAAGTGCACTTTCAATGACTGATCCACACTGAACTTTTCACATTCATTGTGATAAATTTTATACACATCACAACTTATGTTTGTACAGTGCATCACGTAGTGAACAGTTAGGACATAGAAGTCCCACATGGGGGCTGATGGGTTTCTGTGTGTAAGGTGGACGTATCTGTGCTGGGTGTTTCCTTGTTGTAGGACGCTCGATTCCCCAAGATCCTCAACAACCTGCGGCTGCAGAAGAGAGGCACCGGTGGGGTGGACACGGCCGCCGTGGGGGGCACCTTCGACATCTCCAACCTCGATAGGCTGGGTCTGTCTGAGGTAAACATCAAAACATGAGCAGGGATTGAAAATCTGCTGGCAAAAGTAGTTTCACCACTATGTTCTGATAATTTTCCATTACCTCTGAATATGATAGTGAAAATATGAGTTTGTGTGTGTTCAGGTCCAGCTGGTCCAGACCGTCATTGACGGAGTGAACTACCTGATCGAGTGTGAGAAGAGGCTTGAGAAAGGCCAAGACATTAAGATCCCAGCCCCCATCAGCCAGTTTAAGTAGACTAAATCTAACCTTGGGCTTGCTCCACCTGATAATACTCTAAACTCCATCACATTCAGCATGCCCTTTGTGTGTTGTCTATCTCAGCTCCACTCCTATGTCCCAAAGGAGAAAATACGTACTGTATATATATACTTCATGATTGTGTTAATGTGGCATTAAGGTTTTGTTGCACAACACTTTCATTCAAGTTGATCGTGTTGCAATAAGAGTATTATAACCATGTTGATGATTGCTTGCTTAGGATATGTGGATAGATCTGGTTTGAAAAGGAAGGTTCCTTCCCATTGTGTGCTAGTTAGTCATCAGGTATAATCGAAACACACTGGGTGATGTCATATCATATCAGGACCTTTACCTTTTGAACTCAATTTCTTGCATGAAATTGAACACCCGGGCGAGTAACACAGCGTCTTCAGAACGTTTTTGTGGAAGGAAATTCTAACCCCTATAAAGTGCATACTGAAGGATCTTAAAGGTGTTGTCTCATGTCCTGTTTTCATTCATAAACACACCGTGTTGCATGTACTCTGATTGGTGGGTTGGTGGTCTGGTGGTAGCAACGGGATAAGGAAGTCCAAACTAAGTTTCAGGAGACCCATTCTAGCACATGTTGGTGCAATTCACCTTTATTAACATAAGATAAAAGTTCAGATAAGAGAGAACTGCTGCCATGTGACCCAAGGCAGATTCTGTCCTCCTCGATTGTGTTACAGCTCTCTTGAGTTATCCATTGCCTACTCACACACACCCTGAATTGCCAAGGTGACATTGGAAAGGTCTGTTCTCAGACTCACGTCCCTTTTTTTGGGAAGTATTTCACATGCGGCGGTTTCAGTTACAGGTGTTTTCACGGGGGATAATGGCAGGGGGCCCCGGGGATCACAGGTTAGAGCAGTCTGTTTAGGTTCACTGAAGAGAACAGCCCCTTTAAGAAGTCTGATACATGTTACTAATACTCTGGAATGGTTTTCTTATCTGACCAAAGGCAGTTGCTATTGCTCTAGCACAGTAGTTCCCAAAATTTTTTCTGCTGTGCCCCCCTTTAGTAGATGAGAATATTTTTGCGCCCCCCCCCCCTACACCCCCCCCCCTTCCTCCCCATATTGACACATGTGCACATGTTTTAATTCCAAGCTCCACGCCCCACCTAGGGGGCGCACACCCCACTTTGGGAACCACTGCTCTAGCATACAGTAGTAAGATCTGCTCTGGAACAAGAGACTACCAAGATCTCAGGAGTTACACATTCTATATGTATTTATGCTCCAGAATCATTTTCTTCCATTCCAAGTTTATTTCTTCTTGCTATAGCTCACTCAAATAGCTCATTACTATAGATCACTCAAATACAGTAGCTCATTACTATAGCACACTCAAATAGTTCATTACTGTAGCACACCCAGATAGCTTATTCAAATAGTTCATTAGCACACTCAAAAAGCTCATTACTATACCACACTCAAATAGCTCATTCAAATAGCTCATTACTATAGTTCACGTAAATGCAAAAGCCCTTTGAATGGTCTAAGGTCTGTCGCTATGGAAATGTCTTACAGGAGAACTCCTGCAACAGATGTCAACAGCATAGACAAAAAAATCCTTTTTTACAGATTAGGGTTCCAGTCTAGTGATCTCATTTGTACATCATTTGTAACACATTGTCAATATGAAGTTTTTGCATTTACTTCCACTTCCACGTAGGAAAGACGCAAGCTCAAAACATTTCCACACATGCATAAAAACCTTTCAAAAGCACACAGTCGCTTAAAAGCCAACTTTATTCCATCTGCAGCACACTGAAGACATTTGCTTTCAGAGTCTTTTGGGTGACGGCACAAGTGGTGTCCCTGCTTCTATGAGCCTTGCTGAGTTGTAATTGCACACCTGTAACTCTCCTGGAAAAGCAAGTAGAGTATAGTGCAACTAGGTCATAGGTTTGAATCCCAGCTAACATAGTCATACTGTGAAATATGTTAGGCATTGGTGAACTGTTTAGTTATAAGAATGTCTACCAAATCAAGTAAATATAAATTGTTCAAATTCAATTTTCTATCAAACAAATGTACTATGTTGAACTGAATTTCATTACATAACTGGGCACTCTTCGTATTGTTCCTTTAGATATGGGAATCTAATTTTGTTGCATCTACGCCCTCTAGTGACAGATCTCAGCCTAAATAGTATAACGTAACTGATTTTTGTTAAACCCACATTTTTCCCGGCCGTATGCTATTTCAGTGGTCCCCTTACAAGTTGCATACAATTAGCCAAATGCACATCTGCTTGCCTACAATTCCCATAAAACCTTTAAGATTTACCTACGGCAGCAGTGTTCTTCAAAATGGAGCATCTTCATCAGAGTACCTGAAGAGACCATGACCAGGTCTCCTGCTTGACCTCCACCTGTTCCTGCACTTACATGTTCAAATACATGTTCTCCTCATCCTCCAGACTAATTTCCCACCACTTTGGAAAGATCCCAGATTACAGACTGGAATTTATTCACTATGAGCTGACATCATAAAGCTTGACTGCAAATTGTAAATCACAGTAATGAATCAACCGCTCCATTATTACTTTCAATCAACACATTTCCAACATAATTCCATTTTGTAGTTCTGCCCATTCATAATGTCCACAGACAGTTACAAGCCTGAGGGTAATGAACAACAAAACTGAATATTTCTGCCAGAAGCATTAATGAAAACTTGGACAGTAAGATCTGTCAGACAAGATTTTAATTATGACAGCAGTCTTAGAATAAAAAAAAAACTCTAGAGTTTTTTATTTTTAAAAATGTGAATAAAAAAAAAATCAAAACAACAAGACATAAGCAATTTATCAACGAGCTAATTCAATAGCTGGGTCATACAATGTAATTACAAATACACTGCTTGTCATGAATCACATCTTCACTAATCCTTTCCACATGACCCAGACAGTAGAGGATACAGTGAATTATTAATAGTTGATTTAAATTTAGTCTGAAGCGCAGACAGGGATCAATTAAAAGCCCAATGATTATAAGAACATTTTTCAGTTTTCAGAAATGCAAAGAACTATTTTATGGCCGCTATTTATGGCTAAAAAGTTGCAAACAATTTAAGAACATTGTAAAATTACAAACGTTTTTGCATCCTTGTGTTTGCAATCTGGTTCTGAACCACTTGCGCATTGGTTTTGTACTGCACATGGTTTGACTATTTTAACACAAACCTTGCACCACTGTACTGAGGAGCTGTGGAACCCAGTAATACATACCACAGTAATAATGTGCACAAAAACAATTAGAATGACTATGACCAGATCCTCTGAAAAAAACCAACATTTATATGGAGGTTTATACTCAGTATCATGTATTAAACAATAACAATAATCATGTATTAAACAAACATAAATTGTATTCGTTTTGTACCCCAAAACTTCTTCCTTGTTAAATATTGCTAAAACTCTTTGAACAAATAAAACTGTTTAATATTTATCAGGTATATTAATGTCTCGCCTCGTGAAATGAACTTGGAACTCTTACCAGAATCCCATACTTTAGCTTTCATAATTTTTAGGGCTTTTTAAAAAACTTGAATTCCTGCCCTCTCCCCCTACAGTGCAGGCTGAGAACATCATTAGGGATACACAGTTATTACCCAGAATAGCTCGTCATCATGTTAGCTAGATCCAGGCCCTGCCTCTCCTCTCAAGGCCTGTGTGCGTGCTGTCATTACATCAACTGTTTTCTGGTTTTGTTCCCTCATGCCGTCAAGATTGCAGCTGTTCCACCTATTTTGATTTGTAAGCCCAGTCGTGACCCCACTTCACTTAGTGGTGTTAGGCTTCACTGTTATATAGACATGGCGGTCATATTTAAGTTCCAATTCTGTTGTCCTAATGCTTCTAATTCTACTACCACCTCCCTGGTTCATGTGTTGAACCTCGACTTTTAAAACTCTTGCTGAATAAGAATTTTCTTAAACACAAATAAACCTGAAATTATGCTAGTAGACTCCAAATCCCAAGTCTCCATATTACCCAGTTTTGCTACTAACCCTCTTGTTCATGCCATCATCTGTTATTTGTAGGTCTTCATCTGCATCTTTGTAGGTCTTCCTCCTAACAATCTGAACAGATTTCAGTACATTAAAAACTTTGCCGATAGATACTGACACAGACAGGGAGGTCTGCTCATATTCCTCCTGCTACCTCCTGAATCAGTTACGCTGGTTAACCATCTCACAATTTATTAAAAATCAAATCCTCCTTCTTACATTCAATGGTCCGCATGTTCCTGTTTATCTGTCTGCACTCTGTCATCTGTAGAACCATCTTAGATCTTCTGGAATACTAGGTTGTCTTCTACATGTGTGGCAGTATATTTAGTGCTGATACACAGAGACTGAGACTGAGCTGCACTTCCTTCTCCACTGCTCAAAATTCAACACAATACGAGAGCACTTCACACACAGGTTTAAACAAATAATACCAAACTACCACAGACTCACAGAACCAGAAAAATTAGGGATACTCCTGGGAAAGGGGCACACTGCTCCCCTCGCTGCCCAGTATATATTAACATATATTAACATAACATATAATGTCACAGCCTGAGAGACAGTGGGTAACACCTACCTCACCTAAAACTGTATATAGATAGTAATATGTACATAACACTTATGTACACACCCTACTTCCTTTTGTAAATAAAACACCAGAATATATACTGTAATTATTGTTATTTTTAATCATTGTGATTGTTTTTTGTTACTATTGCTATTTTTATTTTTTATTATTATTATTCTATTTTATTTTATTCTATCTTGTTTTTTTTTTGTAATGCTTTGGCAATATTGTTGTAACTACAGTCATGCTAATAAAGCTTCTTTGAATCTTGAATCTGAGGGACACCCCCCCCCCCCATCTCTCCTGGAGGATCCCTCTACTACACCTGTCACATTGATTCAGCACTTCTTCTAATTTCCTTCTCTCTCTACATCCTGGGTTTTATGCTACGTCATCTTGGGTATGCTATGTAAATGTCAGAAACAAATAAATAAACAAAGAACTCATTTGTATCTATTTTAATTGTGCAATATTTTTGAACATTTGACAACAGTTTATTAACTAAAACTTTAACTTATTAACTTATTCTACATAATAGTTCATTGATCACAACAATACTAATAATCCAGAATATAATGATTTGTAATGTATGCACCAAATCCATCGATTCTTATTATTTACAGTATCTACAAGCTGGATTCAGAGATACATGAAAGGTATCACAACATAAATAATACATAAATAATAATTGCCTTTACAACATAAATAATAAATATATATAACATTAAATAACTTTTTTTTTTTTTTTTTTTTTGGAGCAAGCACATTCAGTTCAGGAATCTTCACAATGCTGGCACAGCATCTGGATGTTATAATCCCCTCCCCTCCCACTCCCAGTGAAGTAAGTTTCCTGTCCCTGGGCCTAGAGGCTTGTGACCCCCGGCAGAGTTGGTCACGCTTTTCTGAGCGGCTTCTTTAGCCTGGTGAGCCTGGAGCACTGCGACGGCCTCATGGACCTTGGAGCTCAAAGACTCGGGCGACTCGAGCATGTGCAGCAGCTCAGAGTTGTCCATCTCCAGCAGCATACCCGTGATCTTGCCCGCCAGGGTGGGGTGCGTGTTCTGGATCAGAGGGAACAGCCGCTCACCCAGCATCTGCTCCTGCTCCTGCGGGGGGGCGGCCGCCAGCATGAAGGCCGTCAGAGGCTCCTGGCCCTGCACGTACACGGCGGACTGCTGCGTGGAGACCTGGGGCTGACCGCTCAGGTGCTGCTGGGTGTTGCACACACCTGCTGCGTATTTGTACTGTGGCACGTCGCGCACCGGGGAGGTGGGGGCTACCGGAGCCGCGCGAGGGCCCACGGTCTGCGGGGCGACGCGCTGGCTGGACATCACGCGGGGCACCTGGGAGGTCGGCCGGACGGCGCAGAATGTCTGTTGTCTGGACGCAGACGGCCTCACGGTGGCAGGCGTGTTCTGGAAGTGCTGAGGTCTAACGCCCTGCGTGGTCCAGCATGGACTGGGTTGGAGCTGGGCCAGCTGGTTAGTCGGGTAGTACGCAGTTCTGTTCTGGGCCTGCGGAATGGCGGTGATAAAGTATCCGGAGGGCGGGGCGTGCTGGTAGGGGTTGAGCACGTGGTTGGGCACGGCGCACACGCTGGCCAGACGCTGCATGTACTGGTTGGTGAGGTGGGCCTGCCTCTCCTCCTTCCGCTGTGCCAGGGCCACGTAGAGCGGCTTGGTGGCCACGATGCGCCCGTTCATCTCCGTCACCGCCTTGGTGGCCTCCTCCGGCGAGGAGAAGCACACGAAGCCGAAGCCCTTGGAGCGGCCGCCGTCCATCATCATCTTGGCACTGGTGATGTTTCCAAAGGGTGAGAACTCTTTGCGCAGGCGTTCATCATCGATACCGTTGTCCAGGTTCTTCACATAGAGATTAACGCCCTGGTAGCGGGTCATACGGTCCTGCTTCACCTGCTCAAACATCCTCTTCAGCTCCGTCTGCCGCTCCACTTTCTTCTGAGCGCGGCCTACGTAGATGAACTTGCCGTTGAGCTCCTTGCCATTCATCTCGTCTACGGCCTTCTGAGCATCCTCATGCCTCTTGAAGCTGACAAAGCCGAAGCCTCTAGATTTGCCGCTGTCGTCGGTCATAACACGGATGCTCATTGCGTTGCCATATTTGCTGAAGACCTCCTTCAGTTTTTCATCATCCATATCTTCGCCAAAGTTTTTGATGTATATATTGGTGAACTCCTTGGCCCTGGCCACGCGCTCTGCCTCACGCTCTTTGCGAGATTTGAAACGCCCCATAAACACTTTTCTGTCATTGAGCAACATGCCGTTCAATTTCTCAATGGCTCTCTCGGCTGCCTCCTGCGTCTCAAAGTGCACAAAGCCGTACCCTTTTGAACCGTTCTCATCACAAACCACCTTGCAGGACAAGATGTTGCCAAAAGCAGACAAGGTGTCATAAAGGGCCATGTTGTCAATTGACTTGTCCAGGTTCTTGATGAAGACGTTTCCCACCCCACTCTTCCTCAGCGACGGGTCGCGCTGAGACCACATGATGCGCACAGGTCTCCCCTTGATCACTTCAAAGTTCATGGTGTCCAACGCACGCTCGGCGTCCTCGGGTTGTTGGTAGTTAATGTAGGCGTAGCCCAGTGAGCGCCGGGTGATCTTGTCCCGGCACACCCGAATGGACAGGATGGTTCCGGCGGGGCTGAACTTTTCAAAGAGCATGGCCTCGGTCACGTCGTGGTGGAGGTCCCCGACGTACAACGAAGCCATCTGAAATCTAGGGGCGCTGGGGTTCATTACGGTAAATCTAGTAGTTTATCGAAACAGGTTCTCAGGAGTGTATGAGGGTCGACGCTCGTAGACCACCTATACTACTTCACAGCCAATTCAAACCGCTACAATTTTAAAAAGTGACTTAACATTTTTCAAATGCTTGCGTCGTTTAAAATGTCTTTAAAAGAAAGCGTCACTACATAATAATGGGTAACTAACAACCAAGACGTCGAAACTCGGCCGTTCTCTAGTTGAGCCTGTTGCTAACGCGTCTTGCGCCACAGCAACGCGTGGTTAGCTGCTGTGCTGGGTCTCCGTCATAAACCCAGTTCAGTTGGGGTCGTTCAGAATAGTCGGGGTTTGGGCCAACATAAATACTCTTTTGACAGTATGTGAGTGCTTTTTTTTATAACATTTGCAGGGTTGCCAACTCTCACGCATTGAGTGTGAAATACACGCATTTGACTGTCTTCACGCGCTCACACGCCACACTTACGATTTCTCACGACGAAAAAAAAATCTATGGTCCATAGTTTATTTACCTCTGATTCACATCTATGATTCAATGAGTTACTAGTTCGCTCTGGTGCCAACCACTGGCGATCGATCGATCGCGATAATACAATAATTAATTTGTGTCCATTTTACACCCCCCTCCCCCGGTCAACAATTTACACTCGCCACACCCCCCCACCCCCCCCACCCGGTTATAATTCTCAAACCTACTTGAACCATGGCTTCACTACAGATGGAGTGGGGAAAGTGTAGCAACAAGACGGCGGCAACAAGCTCACGACACACAGCTGTTAACTTATTATATTACGTTTCTGAACGTAACTGAATTTAGTTATTTACTATTTTACCACGAAGCTGAAATAGAGGCACTGCCCCAGAGGTGTTTTAAGTCTCGCGATATTTGCTACTGCCAGCGGCATAGACTGTATTCAAGGTTATAAAAAATGTTTCAGTGAAGATGTTATTCATAATTTGCCGTTACCCGATGAGACAAACCATTTGAACCAAAAGAGAAAATTCCTTCTTTTACAACTTTTTCATAATTTTTAGGAAATAATGAGTTTGCAATGCGATCGTGTTTTACAAATGAATCCATACAAATGAATCCACTCTGGACAGTGACAGAAAACAACTGAAATCAGAGAATACAATGTCAACATACCGAATATGGCCTTATACACCACAGTGTCTCCTCATCTTGCAACTTAACTTTTTCAGCAGTTAAAAAGTCTAGATCGTCTGTCCTGATTTGTGTTAATCCCATTTGATTAATTCACAGCAAATGTGATAAATCTGGTGGTTACCAGGAAATTCGCAGTCATTCTGAAAATTAAAAACAAATTAGAATGTAATACAACGAGCGTATGCTCTGTTTAATTTATCCTTCGTTAATCAGTAGACTAAAATACGTAATAAATAAATGGGCTAATTGAAACAATTCATCAAGGCCCGTAGAGTAGTTTGGGTGTCTTTGGATTAATGCACTAGCCTATATCATAATCGGATTCAGGTTTATTGGCCAAGTGTGCTGACGTACTCAAGAAATTTGGTGGCAGTTGTTGAGCAATATAGGCAATATTCCGACGATACACATTAAACAATAGCTATACAACGTACCATGAAGTGAAATCTGTGATGGTGCTGTCCCCAATAGTGATTATATATGGGAGCGACGCTGTGGTGTAGGTCATTATGTATAATATATATATATACGGTGCATTACTGTAAACGTGCGGCAGCAGCCGTCTTTGTGAAATATCACATTAAAAACGTTATTCACAAAAGCTTTACTGTCGATTACTTTTTTATTAATTGGCAGGAATTTCTTAACAAGGAAATGTGTATATCCAGCGCTCCGATTGGCTGATTGAGACGTTACGACGCTCCTGAAAACCCAATGGTGAGATGCCACACTGTGTTTGTCTGGGCAGCTCCGGGTTTGCACATCCTTGCCGCTTGAACGTTTCTTTTTCCTTGTGTGCACATTGTCAGCTCCTCCTGGCCTGGACTTGGATAGTCTGGATAAGTAGCCAGCGCATTTTTTTGCATGTCCTGCAGTGAACATCCTCTGTTCCGCAGACGCGCCCGTAAGACTTTCATTATGTTGGCTTTCGTGTTTTTGGCGTTTCTGGCCGGAGCTGCGCGGGCGAGTGATGTGCTGGAGTTCACAGATGACGATTTTGACAGCAAAATCGGAGACCACGATTTAATCCTCGTCGAATTCTTCGCGCCCTGGTACGTGCCTGTTCGATTAATCGCTCACTTGAAGCACATGCAAACCAAGACTAGGTTACTCTTCGCTGCATTTTAGCGCAAGAAAACGACAGGTAAATCGACCAGGCAACATCAGCTAACATGCATGTGGAGTTTCATCACTTATTTGCGAGAACAGTCATGTAGGGAGTAGTAAATGTTGGGCCGACCGCTTTACATGCGCAGCTTCTTTTAAACAAGTTTCAGTTTCATTCTTTGCCTGCAAACTGCTTTATCTTTTGTTTTGTTTTTTGAGGAGCATCTTAACTCGTCAACATCTTTGGACCATGCTGGTAGTTTGCGACCACGGCGTAACCGGTTCCGAGCCTAATGCAGGCCCACTTTTGCCCCGGTTTAAGGTGCACGAGAGGGTAGTTTGTGAGTCACGCGCGCTGCTGCACTCGAGACGGATGGCGTTAGCCCGCGAGACAAAGCTAGGCTACACGGGCTAGCTGCGGGTAACTGCTGCTCAGTTGGACAGTCGAGTCGCCCGATTGTCCTTAAAATATCTAACGTTATTGGACATTTTCAGCTCGAAATGTTTAAGTTTAGCACCAGTCCGTGTAGGTGGACGGTGTAATGTCTGAGTGGCCAGTCCTCTTGTTAAGTAGCTCAGATGGCTACACGGATACGTTTTAACGCCATGATGGCTGCAATCTCAGTGAGTTATATTGGCGCTAAATTGATACGCAACTTATTTCTTTTCAGCTACACTCCTGGTGCGTTTGTAATTTTTATTTGGTGGGTTGTCGGCTAATTGTTAACTTAACAGTTCATTGGCGTGATGGGGAGGAAGCGTTGGAGGAGGAGGAGGGTTGGCCTATCTCCGTTGTAATGTGCTGATTGGACGCTTAAGTTTTGTTGTCCGACTCTGATTGGCTCTCGGTGGTTAGACGTAGTGCGGCCGAAAAATGAAGCCGTTTGTACAGCAGATATGTCTTGAGTTCAGTGAGTTGAGATGGAGGGTGATTTGGAGTGGTTTTATCTTGTACATTTGTTAGATTTCAACAAACATACCAGTCTTTTATATGGCCAGTTTGGCCACAGTACTTGGACAGCAAATACAGCAATTTATTTGATTTTAAGTAGATTTGAATGAACTAAAGTCCTTGTTGAACTGTGTTTAATGTAACTATTAGGTGTGGACACTGTAAGAAACTTGCTCCAGAGTATGAGTCTGCTGCTACGCGCTTGAAGGGCACCGTCTCACTGGCCAAGGTAATGTTCAGCTTCACGTTACCTGCATGCACTAGTATCGGTGTGCTATCACTGTTGTGGTTATTATCGTTTGGTTGTAGTTAGAATGGGATTGGGCACATGTAAAAACTATGTAGATGATGTCATATCCTGCTTGATTTTAGGTGGACTGCACTGCCAACAGCAATGTGTGTAGCAAGTATGGTGTGAGTGGCTACCCAACCTTGAAGATTTTCAGAGATGGGGAGGACTCTGGTTCATATGATGGTCCCAGAACTGCAGGTGTGTTCATTTTCTTGCTTTCTTGTGCTTTCTATGTCTCCCTGCTGTTCTGTCAAACTTGTTTCTTTTAATGTGATTTATTTTATTTTTTTAAGCCTCTTCAAAAATTGTATTTTACTTGGGTAAAGTTGGAAATGGAAACGAGGGAGTCTTGTTGAATCCCTAACGGCCTGACATGGTGCTCTGCTAATGTCCCTCAAGGAACCGTAACCAGTAAACCTAGAATTTGCTTCTAATCCTGTTGCTATCTGTCAATTCTATAGATGGGATTGTTAGCCACCTCAAGAAGCAGGCAGGCCCAGCCTCTGTGGAGCTCAAAACTGCAGAACAACTTGAAAAGTTCATCGGCGACCGTGATCCCAGCGTTGTGGGTGAGAATATTCATAGATCTGGTTTTACTTCTATTTGATGATCATTGTTTGCTTTTCCATTAGAAGTGTGTAGCCTGACGTTCTGTGATGAACTATATTGAAACCCGTTTTTAGGTTTCTTTGCCGATGCTGGAAGTTCGGCCCAGAGCGAGTTCCTGAAGGCAGCCAGTGCCCTGAGAGAGTCCTACCGCTTCGCTCACACAAACCTGGAGGAGCTGCTGAAGAAACATGACGTTGAGGGAGAGTAAGTGGAGTCTCCTGCTGCCATCCTGCGCCCCATTCTCCAGTCATCATTCATGATGAATTATGAAAGTTTGTTATACTTAAAAAAATAAAATAAAATTATTATTAAACCAAGTTCTATAATTTCAGGGATGTCATTCTGTTCCGGCCACCTCGCCTCAATAACAAATTTGAAGAGAGCAGCGTTAAGTTTGTTGAGGACAAGTTCACTAGCGCCAAGATCAAGAAGTTCATTCAGGACAATGTGTAAGTTGATTTTGCTGAACACTGTCTACGTTAAGATTAGTTCATTTAGGGGATATAAACCTGTAGCTGCTTTTCCCTTTGTGTGGTAGGTTTGGAATATGCCCCCACATGACTGATGACAACAAAGACCAGCTGAAGGGTAAAGACTTGATGGTGGCGTATTATGATGTGGACTATGAAAAAAATCCTAAGGGCTCCAACTACTGGAGGAACAGGTAAGATACTTTTTGTCTTGCTGAACTGTGATCCCCAAGTATTAAGGGAGACATCATTCACATTACTGGTGCTATGAAGGGCTTAACATGAGCATCTGTATGCTCACCGTTCCTCATGCTGTTTGTCAGGTGAGCATACAGATGCAACTGCAAATATTTAACTCCTCCTCTTAAATTGTATCAAGATGTGTACAGAATTGAGAAGACAAAACTCTGTAAACATATTTATTTTGACCTTGAATAAAAACAACGTAGTTCTCTTTACAAATCAATTCACCCCTCAGCCACAGTACTTGGTGAACCTTGTTAATCTGAGTGATTTCAGTAAGTTCTGACAAATGTCTGATGGCTCTCTTGTGAAATCCTTGCCTCTTTTTCTCATGCAAAAGATTCTAGCTCATTGAGATTTGATTTCCATGCTGCGAACACTTTGCTTTAAATCCTGTCAAAATGCTTCTGGGGAACTTGAATGTAGAGGCTGAGAAGGCCACTCTAGGACACTGATTACTTAACCAAGTTTTGGTTGACTTAGAATCGTGTTTGGGATCATTGTCTTGCTGCAGAGATCGGTCATCACCAAGGTTTAAGTTTGCCACAGCAGGCATAACATTCCTTCTCATAATGGCTTGATATTTCTATGAATCAATGATGCTAGTGACGTGCAGAAAATTCCCATGTAACTGACCCATGCAGAATTCTTCTTTTCATAAAAACTTGCTTTTCTTGCACCAGCTGCAGTTTTGTTTGCTCACTCCATAGACCGATGTCCTAGAACTATTGCATATTCCGGTCAACCCTTGTGCTTCTCGGTCAGGAGTAATGTGCATTGTGGAGTGTGGCCATCAAGGCCCCGGTTGTTATCTCATTGTAGGCACTGACTGATTTGTTACCATGTTCATGGGGGGGTGGGTAAGGAGTGGTTCTTTTATTGTCCTGATAAAATTGCTAAGGCCTCAACATTTTGAGCTTTCTCCCATGGCCAGAAATGTTTGCTAGAGTGCTGTGGTGTTTGATCTTCTGTACGACGCTTCCAGTGGGCTCTCTAGGAGTGTTCGAGGCCTTGGATGTGTTGGTGTGCTGAAATGATCTTCCCTCTTAGCTTTTCTGACCACATCTTGGCCGACACCTTGAACACATCCCTGGGTGGTGGTTTATATAAGGACCTCACAGATTAAGCAAATTGAGTTCCCGGTTGGTTAATTGTTTTAACCCAATTTTAGTTTATACAGACTAGCAGTAGGGTTCATATTTTCACCACTATAGGGGTATTAAAATATCTTGTCATTCTAAAATACTGTTACTCATTTGCTGCATCCTTTTTGTTTGGTGGGGTGTCAACTGTAGGTGAAATTCCTGACTGTCATTTGGTCTGCCTTGTAGGGTCATGAAGGTGGCCAAGGGCTTCCTGGACCAGGGGAAGAAGCTTAGCTTTGCTGTGGCCAACAAGAACAGCTTCAGCCATGATGTGTCAGAGTTGGGCTTGGATGCCGGGAGTGGAGAGCTGCCGGTCGTCGGCATCCGTACCAACAAAGGAGACAAATACGTGATGCAGGAGGAATTCTCGTAAGTGATTCTCAACAGCTGAGGTGTGGCCGGGTCGTTATTTTTAGTAGTGTGGGTCTAAACAGGTCGGTGTTGTGTGAACATAAGTCAAGACTTGTATTCCAACACTAATTGCTCCATTCTATCACACGTGCAAAAACCGTTTCCTGTTCGGTGGGAACAGGAAGAAACTGTTTGACTACTTTGGATGACAGCTGCTGTTGTACCTGGTTTCCTTCATGGCTTGGGACTGTGTGTTGTGTAGGCGCGATGGGAAGGCTCTGGAGAGGTTTCTGCAGGATTACTTTGATGGAAAACTGAAGCGTTATTTGAAGTCTGAACCCATTCCTGAGAACAATGATGGTCCAGTCAAAGTGAGTTCATAAAACAAGTGCCATGTTGTATTTTTGTTTTAATTTTTTTGATTTCTTAATACGGAGTTCTCTCGTTGGGTCTTACTCCAAACTCATTGAATGTTTTTAGGTCCTTGTGGCTGAAAACTTTGACTCCATTGTGAATGATGATAGCAAGGATGTGCTCATCGAGTTCTATGCCCCCTGGTGTGGGCACTGTAAAAGCCTTGAGCCAAAATACAAAGAACTGGGTGAGAAGGTGAGTGTTACAACCTGTGTATCTCACACACACGTTAATCAAAGCAACATTAAATACTCATGCAGGCCACAGTACAAGAACTGCAAAACCTGTTGATTTATTATTTTTATTAAGCTAATTTATTCATCTGAATCTCTGTTCTTCCGTCTTGCAGCTCTCCGATGATCCAAATGTCATCATTGCCAAGATGGACGCCACAGCTAATGATGTCCCATCCCCATATGAAGTTAGAGGGTATGTGTCTTGACGTGCAGTCTACAGCTTCCTGCTTCTCTGATGTTCTCTCACCTGGGAAGGTTTGACCTGGCGTGCTGTGTTTCAGGTTCCCCACCATCTATTTCTCTCCAGCTGGACAGAAACAGAATCCAAAGAGATATGAGGTTTGTCCATTTTGGCTAATTTGTTCATGTTTACTGTGTTTGTGTAATGAGTGGCATTCTATAGTTGCAGATTTGCGAAATGTGACCAATATGGCGACGGTCCTTGTTTGTCTGCTGAGGTTTGATCAGGTTTCAATCCCTTTATTGCTTTTTAGGGAGGCCGTGAAGTCAGTGACTTTATTTCCTATCTGAAGAAGGAGGCAAGTAACCCACTAGTTGCAAAGGACACGGAAGAGAAGAAGTCGAAGAAGAAGAAGAAGGATAAGTCGGAGTTATAAGTGGTCGAAGATCAGGAATTCTGAGGAGGGGATCAAGTAGAGGAGCTAAATAAAATTCCAACTTTAGACCATCAGAATGCTCCGACACTGGCTGTCCTCGTGGTCCTGTTGCTCTGGGGGACACTGTGGAAAGTTGTGGTGGCCAGACCTCTGTGGGATTAGATAATATGGAAGAGGTACAGTGTGGTCAAATTGAGATTACTTAATTTTTTTTTTCTTGCTGTACCACAAAGAGGCGCTTAGATTTTTGAGACCAATTTCCGTCACATTTGCTTTCTCTTGGAAATGGGGTAGGGTTTTGAATTTAGGGGTTTTGTTTTTCTTTGTACCATATCTCATTTTGTACATTTGGAAAGATTGTGAAATAAAGGCCCACTAAACAAACTGTTTTTTTTATTTCTTGCTGTGGCATAGTGTTCAGTATCTTACCAGTTCTGATGGCTCTTCTCAAAACAACCCTCAAGTAGGATCATGGGGCTGTTTTTTTAGGGAGCATGTGCAGCACACCATTACCAAGCTTGGTTCCCCAGTGCCTATATCCTTGTGTTCTGTTCTTTCAGGTAATCCAGTGGCTTGAAGAGTGCTGAGATTTAATGAGCATGTCTTACTGGAGTTGTAGAAACTCTTTAATCCCAAAGATGTTAAATGAGGTTGTAGCCTAAGATTTTTGTATCTGCACAAGAATCAAATGCATGGTATTATTTTTGAGTAATCTGGTATCACAGTAGGGGGAGGAGCTATGTTTGTTTTAAAGCTCGGCTACCTGCTGGTTCCTTCCGACCGCAATTTTTGTCCTGTTACTATATATCCTGGAAACGTCCATCATATTGGTCTAGTTGTATTACTGAGAATCCCATGAACTGTGTGTGTGTGTGTGTTCGTTCATGTTGAGCTTATAAGTAAATTTTGTTCTTCACTCATCTGAAAGAATGACAGCTGTGTGTGGCAATGATGTATAAATGTTGGGTATAATATCAAGTGTGTGTGTGTGTGTGTGTGTGTGTGTGTATATATATATACACACACACATTCACTGGCTACTTTATTAGGTACACTTGTCCAATTGCTCATTAACGCAAATGTCAAACCAGCCAATCACATGGCAGCAACTCGATGCATTTACGCATGCTGAACAGCAGTTCTGTGGGCGCAAATGCCTTGTTGATGCCAGAGGTCAAGAGAATGGACAGACTGGTTCGAGCGGATAGAACGGCAACGGTAACTCAAATAACCAGCCGTTACAACCGGGACACGGAGAAGAGCATCTCTGAACGCACAACACGTCGTACCTTGAGGCAGATGGGCTACAGCAGTAGACCACACAGGGTGCCAGTCCTGTGGGCTAGGAACAGGACACTGAGCTGACCATGTCCATCTCTTTATGACCACAGTGTACCCATCTTCTGATTGGTACTTCCAGCAGGGTAACATGCCATGTCATAAATCACAAATCATCTCAGACTGGTTTCTTGAACACAACTATGTGTTCACTGTACTTCAGTCACCAGATCTCAGACCAATAGAGCACCTTTGGGATGTGGTGGAACGGGAGATTCACATCATGGATGTGCAGCTGACAAATCTGCAGCAACTGTGTGATGACATCATGTCAATATGGACCAGACTCTCTGAGGAATGTTTCCAGCAGAGGTGGTCTTTGCATAGAGGCATGACTAGGCAAATGCCTTGGGCCCCTCCCACTGCAGCCCACTGTAGGGGCCCCCTGACTTGTTAACTTGACTTGCATATTAATGTTGATTGGCCCCCTAGCTAAATTTGCCTTGAGCCCCCAAATTTCTAAGTCCGCCACTGGTTTCCAGTACCTTGTTGAATCTATGCCACGAAGGATTAAGGCCGGTGAGTATATATAATCTCACAGCAATAGTCCTAGGTCACCACACCATTAGATTTGTTTTAGCAAGGGTATAATGACCATAAAGAATTTTTTTCAGTCTTTATGAATATACATAAGACACAAATATGTATACAAAAACTGTTTTCAGGATGAAATTGTTTTCTCAGTATTTAGAGTGACATCCCTTGGGACATCTTTTGGGTAGACTGTCCTAAAGAGAGGTAGGTTTCTGCTCTTGCTCTGCTCTGACTCTAAATATTTGCCACTGTAGCCTATAGTTTTTATTTGGTTTGTTAATACTGCATAGAGGTTTCCTGTATTTTCTAGTTGCACTCTATGCACTGAGAACTAATTATATGTGGTCACCATATCATTGCTTAAACAGCTAATCTAATGGTTGCACAGTAATGTTTATACTGTGTACCAACTATGTGATTTGGCAAGTAATTTTATATATCATATATATCATTTGTATGATTTGGTAATTTTCCTTATCACCTAGAATTCTGTAAAGCTGCTTTGTCTTTTGTTAAATCATATAAGTATTGTAAACTCGTCTCTGTCAGTTCACTACTGAGTAGCTTACACTAGATGGCAGTATAAGCAAGAACATTGCATATGAGGGTTTCTAATGAATATGAACGAAAACCATTTTTATGTTATTTTTATTTATTCGTTAAAATCTCAAATGGAAATTATATAATTACAAACAAAACATGTATAAATCACACCATTTAACAGAAAACATCCCACCCATGACTTTGAAGCATACATGTTTTTCTTTATTAACAAATATCAGTACTCTTTAGAGATACCTCGGGTACAATACTCATATTTGTGGTTGTGTCAGTATCTGCCAGGCACTTTTGTTAAGCTTATAGCCAAAAAAAGAAAAGAAAAAAGTGGGAAAGCCTCAATTAAATCAGTATTCAGCATTAAAATCAGCATTAAAAAAAGTATTCAAAAAGTGTATTTCAGAAAGAGAGGTTTAATAACAGATTGCAGCCTGTTTTACTTTATCCGGTGACACTGAGAGGCACTGTGTAGGTGTGTGGTGTGGACGATTGTGTAGAAAGATGGAACGTGATGAAGAGTATTAGAACACGGTAGCCTCCACTGGACACTTTTTTTTTCTCCGATCATAACACGGTGACCTCTGCAGCTGCAGCAGGTCGTAATCTTTGCAGAGCAAAAGCTTTAAACAACAAAATTTGGTCCCTTTTGGCACTTACATGAAATGACAGTACTCCAAATACGACAAATACACAACAGATCACTTCACCTGCGACTGTTACATCACGTAAACCTTCAGAGGCAAAAGCCCTCTCCTTCTGTCTCTCATTCAAACATAGCTGCTGCCAGTCCAGTTTGTCTGAAGCTCTCTGCCACTTGCTTGGAGTGCTGGATTTTGGCTGAAAGGGCCTCAAATACATCATTGTGATCTTGGGCAGTAGCGGTCCTGTAGATGAACACCCCCAGAGCCTCCAAGCCCCTCATCCCGAGGTTGACGCCACAACCTTTCAAAAAGTGGCAGTAATATGTTGCGTGCACATAAAAGTTAAAAGCAATAAATACTGATATTTAATATATTAATTATGTAGTCTGTTTTTCAAAGAAAAACAGGGCTAGTTTCAGCCTGGGAAAAGTTCCAGACTGTCGAGATTTGGGCAGTGCCTCTCCCAAATGGTAAATGCTTAAGCATTGTCAGTAACAGCAAATGTTACGGCTGTGGTATTCATTACTAAGTGGATATGCATACAGTACGCCTCATCCAAACAAATATGACACATAGAAGAGAAAGAGTCTTAGACACAAGAGCAGTAGCAGTACACTGTATAGCCACAAATATATGGGCACCTGGCCACATTTATATGAGCTTGTCAGACATCCCATTCCAAAGACTATAGACAATACTACCATATTATGGTCCTCTATTTTTGGATCTCTCCTCTACCAGACCGGTATCCCTCCTTTACTAGACCGATATCTCTCCTCTAATAGACCAATATCCCTTCTATACCAGACCAATATCTCTCCTCTACCAGACCGATATCTCTCCTCTACTAGACTGATATCCCTCCTCTACCAGACCGATATCTCTCCTCTACTAGACCGATGTCCCTCCTCTACCAGACCGATATCTCTCCTCTACCAGACCTATATCTCTCCTCTACCAGACCGATATCTCTCCTCTACTAGACCGATGTCCCTCCTCTACCAGACCGATATCTCTCCTCTACCAGACCTATATCTCTCCTCTACCAGACCGATATCTCTCCTCTACCAGACCGATATCTCTCCTCTACCAGACCTATATCTCTCTTCTACCAGATCGATATCTCTCCTATACCAGACTGATATCCCTCCTCTACCAGATCGATATCTTTCCTCTACCAGATCGATATCTTTCCTCTACCAGACCGATATCTCTCCTCTACCAGACCGATATCTCTCGTCTTCCAGACCGATATCTCTCCTCTACTAGACTGATATCTCTCCTCTACCAGACCGATATCTCTCCTCTACCAGACCGATATCTCTCCTCTACCAGACCGATATCTCTCGTCTTCCAGACCGATATCTCTCCTCTACTAGACTGATATCTCTCCTCTACCAGACCGATATCTCTCCTCTACCAGACCGATATCTCTCCTCTACTAGACTGATATCTCTCCTCTACCAGATCGATATCTTTCCTCTACCAGACCGATATCTCTCCTCTACCAGACCGATATCTCTCCTCTACCAGACCGATATCTCTCGTCTTCCAGACCGATATCTCTCCTCTACTAGACTGATATCCCTCTTCTACTACATTTTACTGCTAACACTATTCTGCTAGGTAACATTCTGCAAATCCAGATTGACCTCTTTGTGAGAGTGATCTTAGACTGGTACACAGATGTTCGGCCATGGAGACCAAGAGATTTTTACACGCTTCAGAACTTGGTGGTTTCGCTTCATGATTCTCTTTGGTCTGCCACTTTTTGACTTGGATGGTGTTGCTTCCAGACACTCCTGATCCCAACAAAGCCACTTACACTCGAACGGGGCCCAAAAGAGAAGGGCAGAGGTTTCCCAAAACAAAGTGATAAAAGCTCCTACCACTGTGTTTCTGATGTTTGTCTTTGACCATTCGATTGTTACATTTGACTTCACACACCCATCAGCGACGGCTGTGGCTGACAACACCAGAGTTCACTAACTACGAGGGGTGTGCACATACAATACATGTGACTCCAGGAGTCCGAGTGGAAGATCGACTCACCGGTGTCGAAGTTGAGCACGCGGGCAGCCTCGCCCTCCACCGTGACGGCCACATTGTCGCCCTCGATGTACGCGGCGCTGACGCGGCGGTGAGACAGCATAATCTCGGAGAGCTTGCGGCTGCACTGCATGCGGTGCAGCGTGAGTTCGCTCAGTCGAGGCTCGATGTCTGTCTTGTAGGCGTTGAAGGACTGGTGGAAGATGTTCTTCATGATCTGGAACAGAGAGTAGCAGTGGGGACAAGCTTTGGCAGGATGGGGAGAACGTGTGTGTGTGTGTGTGTGTGTGGGGTATGTTTTAGTGTTACCAAAGACCTCTATGTCTCAGATTTAATTGCACTAGTCTACTCATAGTCATGTCCAAAAGACAGAATAGCCACATATCCATGTAAAATCTAGAAGTAGAACAAGATTTATCAAAATCTATTGTAATGCATATATAAGTTCTGAAAAAATAAACATGTTTACATAAGCCCTAAGTCAGTATGTCTAAACACACACACACACACACATACACACACACACACACCTACAAAGAAGCAAATAAATGCCACATGCTCTGCTGACTCATATCCTTGCCCCCACCATCCTCCTACGGTGTCTTGGTAACGTCTCCCCTATGCTCTCTGTCCATCTCTCTCTCTCTCTCTCTCTCTCTCTCTCTCTCTCTCTCTCTCTCTCTCTCTCTCTCTCTCTCTCTCTCTCTCTCTCTCACACACACACACACAAATACATACACACATTCACCATTGCTGTAACCAGGTAACAGCATGCATCTCAGTGAATGACGTGCTCTGTCACACTAACTGGGCACTGTGACGACACTCATAATAAACATTCTTACTCTTTCCCTCCCTCTCCCTTTCTCTATTTCCTTCTGACACTCTTTCATTCTCTCTCTCTCTCATTCCATCCTTTCTCCACCCGAATATTCACACTGTCCATCCATCCTTTCTTTCATCCTTACTTTCCTCCACGTGTGACCTATGGACCAGGGAGTGATTTCACAAAGATGGAATCAATGAGATTTGATTTTCTAAGTTTTTAATCGTACAACGTATAAGGTGAGAATGTGGGCTGTGTGCAGAGGTAGTAGGTGATTATAGAGTCTGAAGGGAGTCGCTGCTGTAGTTTGTCGCAGGAGTAATTAGTCTTGGGTACAGACTGCCGCTCGCCCCAACACTGCTAAGCCCCTCAGGGACAGTGAGCGGCGTGAGACACACTCACAGAACAACAGAGCACCTCTGTCAGACGTGCTCCCCCTCACGCACAGGACAGGACAGCACCGCTGTGAGACGTGCCCCCCCTCACCCACAGCTCACAGCACACACACACAGGACTGTTGTTAGACAAGACACCCCCCCCCCCCCCCACCTCACGCCACACACACACACACACACACACACACTGTTAGACATGCTCTCCACAGCACACACATGCCACTTCTTGACCATCATCTATATATAAAATATGACCAATATATTAGATATTTAGATTAGTCTATTAGATATTTAAAAAAATACTTCTTATATACACTACTCACAAAAAGTTAGTGATATTTGGCTTTCGGGTGAAATTTATGGAAAATGTAAAAAGTTAACGCAACAATGATATTACATCATGAAAGAAGAGCATGTAAGTAGAAGCATGCAATGGTGATTTTCTCATCTCAAAACAATTTATTGAAACAAAAGACAACCGTGGTGTGTAAACCCCAACAAAAAATGTCATGAGCATCAATTACACCTTGACTACGACATCTCATGCTCAAGTCGACTTATTGTCTGCTGAGACATGGTATACCACGCTTCTTGAAGAGTCCTCAGGTCATTGAGGTTCTGGGGTACAGAGTTACGAGCATCTACACAGTGACTCAGCTAATCCCATAGTTTTTCTATGGGATTCAGGTCTGGAGAAAGTGCGGGCCACTTCATTTAAGGTACCCTAGTCTCCAGCAGTCATTGCCTAATGATGTGACCTAGATGAGCTGGAGCATTGTGGAAATTAGCGGAGGCACAATAACTGGATTAAAGCTGTTGTTCATGTAGTGTGAGCTTGTCACTGTACCATTCACAATGTGTAGGGCAGTTCTGTATTAACTAGACACACCTGTCCATACTGTAACACCAACACCACCAAAGGCCAAACAGTGGCTGATACGTAGCGCTCTCCTTGACATCTCCAACATCGTTGGCGGCCACCATTTCTGCTCATTGTGAATCGATCTTCATCAGTGAACAGCACTGAGGCCCATCGGTCCCTCGTCTAGCGTAAATGCTCCCTGACCCATGCAAGACAATGACACCTGTGTCTGGTGGTGTGGTCAGGTGTCCTTGCAGGTCATCTAGCACACAGACCACTCTGATGTAAACGGTTTCAAATGGTCTGACGTGACACTCGGGTGCCTCTCAACTCCCTTAATGTGTTTTGAGTTGTGTGGCGTTCATCATCTGCTTCCGCAGGACACTGTTCTCAGTGAAGCTGTCATCAGTGTGCGATGTGGCTAAAGGACGTCCACTTCTACGCCTTTCTGTGACTCTTCTAGTCTCTCTGTATCTCTGTTGCAACCTGCTGATGACACTCTAAATTTAATGGCCACTTCCGTAGCTTCGCAATGGCGTGATGTTCTTGATCAGTCGTTAGGTGTTGTCTTGGTCTTATGATGTCAAAACGTGAAAACAGCATGATGAAGAGGACAGTTTAAATACCAATTCTAATTGAACCAGGAAATGTATTGGATGGATTAAACACCGGTAGTGAATTTTGCTGTTAAGCTCCTTGTTGGAGAACAGCAAGTTGTGCAAAAGGTACTGAAACGTTGAACAGTTGGACATGTGCATTTAAAAATTAGTAAGTAAAATTTTATTTATAGCATATTTAAAACCAAAGTGCTGTTCAATTAACAAATAAAATGTCCTACCTCTATTACCAACTTCAAACATATATTAATATTAGCATAGTCCTTAATCCACAATAACACAGTTCATTGGTTGCCAAATACTGAGCAATAAAAGAGTGTTTTAAGCTTAGATTTATAAACCATCACAGGTGATGCATTTCTGACATTATTGGGAAGATCATTCCAGAGTCTTGGTGCAGTAACAGAAAAAGTCCAACGATTCTCTTTATGTTTCAGACGGGACCCCAGAACAGCCAGTAATGATTGAGTAGAAGACCTTAAAGCTTTAGAGGAGTTAAGAAACGGTCACAAAGGTTAGAGTGGATTTTAGGTTCATCCTGAAATTTCACTCGAAAGCCAAATACCCCAAATTCTTTGTGAGTAGTTTATAATATACCCTGGCAGAGTTGATCAACCATCTCTCCGCGCTCTTTAGAGGTGCCATGTAAAGTTGAAGCATGCTGGGATCTGTAAGCCTCTTACTAAGGAGTTGGCGGTGTGGCGCAGGAAACGCATCATCTTCGAGTCTGCAGATGTGCAGGCCAGCGCCATGTAGCGGTTCCGGAAGGTTCCGTAGATCTTCAGGTGGAAGCCTGGCTTAGGTGAGACTTGGGAGGAGTTGCGAGGTTCTTTAACAGCGTCAATGCCATATGCTGACAGGTCAAAGTACAGACTATGAGCTCTGATCTCTGGAGTGGGGACCTGCAGGGGAGAAAAGACATACATAACACTCGTTGTCTCTTTCTCTTTGACTGTCTCTGTCTTTTTCCTAGACTGGGTACTGTATATGACTGTGGAAGCCTGGTAACTGATGATCTTCCTGGGTTTGAAAGGGGGTTTAGAGACAGCAGAAGCCCTTACAGCAGCTTCCTAATCATGTAGTGCTGGTCTCTGTTTCATCTCAACATAAAGCACCATCACTTGGACAATTAAATCACAAATGACTTGAAGCATTTATTCTTATGGGTTTGCAAGAATGGAAAATAGCATTTTATACAGCTTGAAGAGTAAATGGCAGTGCGGAGACTTTTTCTTTATTGCGAGTGAAACTTGTGCTAGTTCTGTTTGTCTCTTCTGCTTCTGTCAAGTGGGGGCAGACCAAATTTGGTCGTGTTTTGTACTGATGCAGATAAGATAGTAAATTTGATTGTCTAATCCTATTTCCTTTGTAAGACATAATAAACTGTGCAGGTTGCTAACAAGTGCAGAAATCTCAGCACAGCACAACCAAACCAGGTCACATATCGGCAGGAACAAACACCAGGAAATGAAACTCTGTGGCCTTTATGATTCTCTGACCTCTGATTAACCCTAGTTGTTTCCTTGCCAACACACAAACTCACTTTTGGTCTCTGGGAATTCATTGCAGAAGGATCCAAAACCAGTTCATTTCTGTAAGGCTCATTGTTAACAAGTTAAGCTTAGGGCTAAAATCAGTTTGGGCTTCCAACTGTTCAGACAACAGAATGCACCGTGACCCTCGGGTGTGTTTGTATAGCTGTTAGTATAACTTTGTCCTCAGTTGCGGAAATGAGATCAAAGCCTGTGCAACCCCTTCCTCGCGTGTGTGTGCCTTCGTGTGTAACCCCACTGCCGTCGCTGAGCACTACGCCACCTGCGATTCTCTGTCAGCCAACCCAGGGTCCCTGGCAGGACAACAGCAGCACCTGGCCAAGGTGTCCATTTTTATTAGACCAGAAGCAATCAACCATTTTATACTGCAAAACCCCAGTGCCCACATTAAATGTGATTAGTCTGATATTACGCATTGCAAGAGATTAAGTGTAGGGGATGCAAGATAGGTGCCAGATATTAACTCCAACACAGAGAAGCTACACAGAGCCACATATCAGCTTTTCATTCATTTCTTAGCGGGAACCATATCTGCCTTTGTTTTATTGTCCAACTCTGTTCTGTGAGCTGCAGACGTAAGACATGAAAACAAAAAGGGGGAGGCGTGGAGCTTTTGGGGGGGGGGGGGGGGGGATTGTGTAGTCCAACAGAAGCCTTTTCTAAAGAAAAGCGGAGGAAATGAGCGGAGCTGTGAGCTCTCTCGGCTGACGCAGGTACCGGAGCCTCCGGCAGGCTCGTCTCTTCTGCGTCATCGCCGTTCACGTCGCTCTGAGAGGGGCTTATTATTCATCATGGCTGATTAGCTTAGGCCTGCTGCCCATGGCGAACGCCCGTAGCCGGCCCGAGTATCGCAGCCCCAGATAGCGCCCGAGATAAGTGCACAGATCCATCACAAATGAATGGGCAGGGTCAGAGGTCAACGACAGGGTCAGAGGCAAGTACGAATAGACTAACACTACAACAGAAGGAACAAAGATGGAGATGGGAGAGCACGTGGTGAGACGTGCACTCCACAAACACTGCAAGGCTGCAATTCTGTTTGATAAGTCTGTGCAAAAGTCACAAACTGACATTTAACATTATGGCTCTTAGTGTCTCCACCGAACAACTACAGTGCTAAATAAACATATGGCTGTTGTGGTAATGGATGTCTAGGCTGGCTAGACAGGCTGGACTGGCTAGATTGCAGCTGTAATAACCTCTAAGTGTCATGTGAGTTCCCCTATAGGCCTACACCTTCTCCAGTAACTACACCTACTCCTATACCTACATCTACATCTATACCTACATCTACTCCTATACCTACACCTACTCCTATTCCTACACCTACATCTATACCTAGACTAACTCCTATACCTCCACCTACTCCTATACCTCCACCTGCACCAACAGCTTTAACTGGATCTCAAGATTATTCAAGAGAGAGAGAGTATGCGGAGCACATCTCGCTCCACCATCAAATATGCTCGGCTTCAATGGGTTTTTTTTCCCAGTTATTCTTTCAGGTCAAAGACGCATTGTGCATCTTTGGCCCTTTATGTCATGTCCACTACTGAGGACAATGATAAAATTGCCATCCACTGCTATGTTAAGAGATGTTAAGACCAACCTGTCTCTGATCCAGTCTTTCAATAGTGGCATTAGCTCCGTAGGCATGGCACGACTCAACGATGTACTCTGAGCTAATGCCCAACACGGAGCAGGAATCCCCACAAGAGCCGTCAGCCACAACAATGACTCGGGGCCATTCTCCACTCAACATCCTCCGCAGATACTCATCTGTGAACTAATGGGGAGAGACGGGTGAGCAGACAGATAGAGAGAAAGACAGAAGAGTGAGTGAGAGTTAGACAGGGTTAGGGTTAGGTTTGATAATGTCTAGCTTAGGCATATTGCGATTTTAGTATACACCTAAATACACCTATACACCTATATACACCTATTTTAGTATACACCTATATATATATATATATATATATATATATACAGGAAAAAAGAAGATATCTTCTTCTGTAGTGGGGTTTTTGACTATTTGGAATACACTGGTATTGATTAAGCTACAATCTATTACAATTAAGCTATGAATGTCCTTTGTAAATGTTCTTTGAAGCAAACACAAAAGCAAGCACAAGCAAACACAAAAACAAACAACAAAAAACAACAACATGAATGGCTCTCTTAGACAACAGACAGGGAGCGAGTTAAAAGCACAGAAGATAATTACAAGGATCTGACGTCTGGGCAGCAGCATATTGTAGCTGAATTGTAGCTTAATTGTAGCTGGATTGTAGCTGTATTGTAGCTGGGTTTGGCTCCAGCAGGGTCATTCTGTGCACTCTATCCCACCCGCTGAGCCAAACCGACGTCTCCTCACCCGAAACACCACTAAATCAAATCACATTCAGTTCTGTTTTGTCTCGTTGGCCTTGAGATTGTCAGTGTGTCTGGTTACATCAAAGAGGGTCTACAAAGAGATAAGGGTCAAAATGAGCAGACAGTCTGAATTCTAACACTGTGCCGTGCAATCTGGCCAATTGCATGAACCTAAATGAATGAGTAAATCAATAAATAACATTATGGAGAAATTACTTTTTGCACAGATGCTGCTAGTCACTAGAAAAGCAGCATCTGTATTGTTTAAAAAAATGCTTGGCACAGAGACACGTAGAACCACTTGCGTGTCACGCCCTCTCTGCCCTCATGTCTTTTACACAGATTAAAAATAAACACGCCTCTCCATGGGAGTTTTGAGGCCTCTTTAGGTTTTGTGCAGAAGGCTCGTTTCGGTGGTACACTGCAGCCCAGGCCCTCCTGTGCAGCCACGCATGAAGATAAGACAGCCAAAGGAACCCAGACAAAGAGGTCACAGCTAAATATAAAAGCTTCTTCCAGTCCAGACAGGAACAAGCACTGCTGTGGCGGGTACTGCAAAGCTCCTGGCTGTATGAAAGAAGAAGCTAGGGAGAGTGGCCGGTCAGCTCTGAGACACACACACACACACACAGCACAAGAGCAAGGGAGAGAGCGAGAGAAAAAGTGAGAGAAGGAGGGGTGAGGGAGGAAGAGAGAGAGAGAGAGAGAGAGAGAGAGAGAGAGAGAGAGAGAGAGAGAGAGAGAGAGAGAGAGAGAGAGAGAGAGAGAGAGGGGGAGTAGTGTGGCATACCGAAGGAGGACAGTGTATCTATTAAAAGGTCTTGTCTGCCTTTTGTCTGCCTGGTACTGCCTCGGCGTGGTCACCCAACCTCCGCTAAACTCAAACATTTGTATGTAAAGCCCACATTGGCCAATTCAGTCAGTTCCCACACTACAGTACTGTCTGCTGCTCTGTGTGTTGCTAATGAGATTACACAACACACCTCACAAAACATCCGTGAGTCACAGGTGAGCCGTTGGGATGGCGCAACTCAAACGAAAAAGCGCTTGCGCTGCTCGTCATGACGGTTTGTGCAGTACATCCACCTGGTACAAACGGCCCCCCCACACACACACTGCAGCTGTGTCTCCAGGTGTTCCTCCACCAGAGAGGAGCCCGAGCTCAGGATGCCTTGGGCCGTTGCCTTTCATCACACGCTCCATATGAACTGGGTTCCCCTTCTGGATTGTTTCAACTCCTTGCTTGGATTTCATCAGTTTTAGAAGATCTTTCACATTCTAATGCTCTGAGCGCCAGGCCGCCTTGGGGCTCCTGTGATGCTCAGGACTTCCTTTGCTCCTGCTGTGCCTTTGCACGCCTGGTCCTGAGGCAGTGGGCGTTGATAAAAGCTTGGAACGAAATGAGCGAATATCAGAGGTCACGGTATGGGTGTTGTGACTGTTTCATATGCAAGTGCACTGATGCTAGAGGCAAGTGCACAATGAGGCAAGCCAGCCTGGAATGTAGCAGATCCTGTCACTGTATAATGAGCTGATGGCGAGATGTGGAATTTATAGGGAAACATCTGACCAGACAGTGGTTCAGTCTGTTGGTCACCATCTAAAACAAACTGATACTGATAGCATCACATCTGGCAAAAAATAGTGATCAATTATGTCCATTAAACCCTATATTGCAGCCATGTTCTATGAGATTGAACGGCAAAATATTCCTTTAAATATATGTAACTTATCTCAGATGGTACCACTGATCCAGTAGTGTGTTCTATAAGATTAACCTTAAATGGAGTCATACAATGACAATCCTTTTCTCTATTGAATTTTGTGGAGTTCTTTGGGTTTGGTCCTCTTGCATGGGTAGAACCTGCCCAGACCTCCAGGCTGGGTTCTTGGGGTTCTCATTTTTCCTACATTTCACCCCACAAGTGTTTACCAGAAATAGTCATTAATAACAGCAACAAGTACTGTTATGATCTGTATAATTTTTGTGAAAGTCAAGCAGATCGGATGGGCTCCTCTTGAGATTTAGACAGCCAGTAAGCAGCTCTGGTGTCCTGAGGGTCAAGCTGTCATTGACTGAAAGATGCTAAAACCACAGAAAATGCTACATATTCTACTAATTTATCCTCTCTCTTCTGTTATTACAGATTCTGTTACCGATTCTTTTTCATTGCATATTCCAGCTGTTACCTTTAAGGTGGGCAGGGGTCCGAATCATGCAAATGCTTTTAAAATGAAACCCAATGCAGTTTTACACACAAAAACTTTCCAGTGCAAACAAAATAAAATATATGCTCATGTCAGGGATACACATTAATGTGATTGAGAAAATGTGTTTTTATTGATTTTAAGTCTAGCAGGAGATATCACGTGCTTGTTAAATACATTCAACCACGTGCATCTCGTATCCTTTGTGTGGATTGTCTCCGTCAGGTACCCGGCTGTCTGTCTGATTAACAATGAACAGAAAACAAGCTACGTCAGCATCATTATTCTGTCCTGAGTGGCAGTCCTGAGAAATTGTGTCTTGAACACACATTCTGACACGCTGAAAAGAATGTTTGCGTTGTTGCTTGCAGTACAGAATCTTAGCAGAGTCTAGTACTACGGCCTTATGTGTAGTGAGAGTAAAAGTGAAAATAGACGTGAACTTCCTCACCTTTGTTCCTAGCTGGACTTTCACGTCGACCTTTTGCTTCTTCTGCTCCAGGATGCTCAACAGATATTCTTGAAACACTCCAATTTTGGTGAAGAAATGGTCGTTGTGCCAGCATCCCTCCATATTATCAAAGTCTACTCCCAAGCCATGAAGAAATTTAACGCTGCGGGTGTCCAGAGCGATCTGCTGAGGTCTGCAAAGGAGAGCGGTCCTGTAGCGCTCGTCCAGCACGGTGAGTTTCAGCACCTTGCCGGTGCGAACAGCGACCAGAGCCGCCGTCAGGCCAATAGGACCGGAGCCTACGATTAGAACCGAGATTCGTGCTCGCCATTGTCGGATCCCGTCCAAGCTCACTTTCACGACCACGTAGACCACCACTGCTAATAAAGTACTGAGCGCAGTGTCATACGCGAGCGTCCGATACTGCTCCTCCACGCTTCTGTTGGCACTGTCGCCAGTGTTTTCCACCTTTACCCCGTTCATAACGTGATTTTTCATTAATCAGACAAATACAGAGCTTCACTTCTTTGAGACCTTTCTCGTCTTGTCCAGCTTAGCTACAGCTGGAGACACACGCGCACGAAAAGAGAGGATAACATGCAAATGCGCTCACCACCCAGGAATCACGAAAACTCGACTAAACCCGAAGAAACGCAGCGGATTATTCTCAATTTACATCTTCGATTTTAAAAATAGCATTCAAAACTCTTGATATGTTACAGACTGACCTGATAGAGAACACAGCGTGGTGCGGGACGCTGCAGATTACCGGTGCAAGTGCGAAACCGACTGTGGCGCGAGTGTGTGTGTGTGTGTGCCTGCTTACACTCTGAAAGCCTCACTGACTAGAGACGCCTCTTTCGCCAGCCTCAATCGGGACAGCACTCTATCGAAACTTATCGTGGGCCATCGCAACACATTTAAAGTGAGATTTCCTATAATACCCCCAAAATAACTGTTGAAATTGTAGTCCACAAAGCGGTTGGCAGTGCTGTACGCACGCTGTTCTCCAACAAAGGTAGCAGAAAACCCTTAGCTCAGCTTTAGTTCGACGAGAGGAGCTCGCTTTTTGCAACATGATGCATGTGTATTTTTAGAAACACACTGCACATCTCTGCGTTATTTCTGTCCATTATTGATCCAATAGAAGGAGTCAAGTCGATGAAATTGGACCTCGTACACTATATTGGCAAAAGTATTTTCTCACCCATCCAAATTGTCGGAATTATGTATTCCAATCACTTTCATTGCCACAGGTGTATAAAATTAAGCACGTAGGTATGCAGACTGTTTTTACAAACATTTGTGAAAGAATTGGTCGCTGTCAGGAGCTCAGTGAAGTCCAGTGTAGAACTGTGGTAGGATGCCACCTGTGCAACAAACCCAGTCGTGAAATTTCCTCGCTCGTAAACTTCCCACAGTCAACTGTCAGCTGTATTATAAGAAAATAGAAGCATTTGGGAATGACAGCAACTCAGCCGGACGGAGCGGGGGTCAGCGGATGCTGAAGCGTAGTGTGAAGAGATCGCCAACTTTCTGCAGAGTCAATCACTGTAGACATCCAAACTTCATGTGGCCTTCCAATTAGTTCAAGAACAGTGCTCAGAGAGCTTCATGGAATGGGTTTCCATAGTCAAGCAGCAGCATCCAAGCCATACATCACAAGTGCAATGCAAAGCGCCGGATGCAGTGGTGTAAAGCACGCCTCCACTGCTCTAGGGTCCAGTGGCAGCATGCTTTACACCACTGCATTCTCTGGAGTGACGAATCGCGCTTCTCCATCTGACAACCTGATGGACGAGTCTGGGTTTGGCAGTTGCCAGGAGAACGGTACTTGTCTGACTGCATTGTGCCAAGTGTAAAGTTTGGTGGAGAGGAGATTATGGTGTGGGGTTGTTTTTCAGAAGCTGGGCTTGGCCCCTTAGTTCCAGTGAAAGGAACACTGAATGCTTCAGCATACCAAGACATTTTGGACAATTTGTGGGAAGTTTGGAGCTGGCCCCTTCCTCTTCCAACATGACTGCACTAGTGCACAAAGCAAAGTCCATAAAGACATGGATGGCAGAGTCTGGTGTGGATGAACTTGATTGGTTAGAGTCCTGACCTCAACCCAATAAAACACCTTTGGGATAAATTAGAGCAGAGACTCAGAGCCAGACCTTCTCGTCCAACATCAGTATGTGACTTCACAAATGTGTTTCTGGAAAAATGGTCAAAATTCCCATAAACACACTCCTAAACCTCGTGAACAACCTTGCCAGAAGAGTTGAAGCTGTTCTAGCTGCAGAGGGTGGACCAGCGTCATATTGAACCGTATGGATTAGGAATGGGATGTCACTTAAGGTCATATGTGAGTCAAGGAAGGTACGTTTTAGCAATATAGTGTATGTTTGACTTCAGCCAACTGCTGCCCTGCCAATAATGACTGTGCAAAAATAGTATAAGACGAAATGTAAGAAAAGTGATTATGATCATCATACTTCAGTTCACTTTATTTGTAAATTAAACCATGGCCTTTAGCGTATACCATGATGTACTGTACACAGGAACTCTAAAACAAAAATAGTTGTTTTGTGAATGCTTTGTGAGAAAATGTGAGTGAGTATGTTTTGTATTTTACATTTCCCTCACGAATTCCTTGACTAACGTGTCTATTACTGACATCAGTCTTGTACTTTTCCCACAATCCCATGTACTTTTGAATAGGTTGGAGCACTGCAGACCATCTTTTATTTTATAACCTTGCACCCGAGGTCTTTCTCTTAGCTACTGTTGCCATGGGGAGCTACTATTCTGGCTGTTTGACATGAAGGTACGGTTGGAATGTTTTGTGGCAGCACTGATAGAAAGGAGCTCAGAAAAATGGAGTTGAGCTGAGCAGCTGGGATTGCGCTGCAGTTTCGGATGGGGTCAGCTGTGCTGTTTTATGGCTCTGTGGCTCAACCAAATAGGAAAAGAGGATGTTCATTTTCTCTGCTACTTTAACAAACGATCATTGAAATCACCCTGTGAATGTGAGATATGCCAAGGAGCTGTGTCAGACACAGACACACACACTCACACACACACACACACACACACACACACACACACACACACACACACACACACACACACACACACACAGACACACACAGCGTACTGTATGTTGTTATAACAGTCAAGCTTTGCTGATGTCTGCACCTTTCGCATACGTTACTGGATTGAAAAAATAGACAAACAAAGGTCCAGGTAAACTTGTAAAGATATTATATCACTCGCTCAGAAACATACACAAACATACACTCACAAACACACAAAAACACACACACATGGCACTGTAAATATTTTACAAAGGTGAAAAAGAATATAAACAAGGCTGTAGCATAATTGCTACAATTCGCTTAAAACCTCCACTGTTTCCGTAGGAAGAGTTGAGTTGAGTTCATTCATTCATGCATTCATCCCGGTTTTCTTTCTATATCATGCAAGCAAAATTTTACTTCTAACTTTTGAAATAATATAGATTCTTAACCAGATACAATCAAATCTCTGTATGATGTATCTGACACACATCGGAACATTTCAGTAACCTTAACCAGGTGGAATCTGAATCTGACACACGAGGCAGAAGCTTTGCCAAACACACCAGCTCCAACCAAACTGAAGGATCAGTCCTACATCTCCCCCAGCCTTCCCATTTGCACACCATACATACACGTTACAGGTTTGACCTTCACGTCCATTTAGCCCGTGGGCGGAGGAACATAAACCGCTCTGTCACTAGTGCAGACTCGACGTGCGGTAGTCATGCAGGAAAACCGCGAATACAGAATGTAAAACTGATGTTACACAGCATACAATTCAGACGAAAAACGTTCCAAACGAAGTGGTTGAAAACGTGTGCATCGTATAACGTTATGTAATAACACAGATGATTAGTCATCTATTGCGCTGTCCATCTCCTGTCTGTCTCCTTTTTGTCTACATACTCACACTCTTTTCCCACTCACCCTCTCTTTCACTGGACTCACTCTTGACTCCTGGAGAAAAGAAGCCGTCTCTGGTGAACAGTGAGTCAGAGTGAGACGCAGCACTCAGGAAAAAAAATATCTGAATATCACACGTCTGCAATGAATGTTCAGCCCTAGGTTTGCATACAAATTACAGCTACTTTCTTCAGATGACAGCAATGTATTCAGGCAACAGCACCTTAATCCGACTCCCTGCTGACACCTGAACAAAAGCAGTCCACGTGAATAAACACAAGGGCACTGGTTAGCACATGCAGGCAGATATTATGAGGCGAAATCAGAAACCAGCGAGGAAAGTTTGGCATTTCAGGCAAACACACTGAAGCAAATCAGACTGATTGGCATCTAATGACTTCAGGTTATATAAGACACACACCAGCGCACATGCACAGTAAAATGCTAACAATCTCGAAAGGCAACGACGTGAACGACATGTCGGCTAATTGGTTTCCACCCCTGCAAGAGTGCCTGGCAACCACCAAGAGCTCCAACATGGCTGCCGGGGGAAGAGGGAACTCAGGTGTTAATTAAAGACTCCCGAGCAGAAGGAGCAGGAGAAAGGATGGCATGAGGATAGCAACGGACATCTGGCAGGTCACCCAGACACTCTCCACTAGCGCTGCTCCGTTGCGTAACCACGAGCATGGCCCACACATGCTTCTTTGGCCTTTGTCAAGCCATGACTGCTACAACCTCCTACTCTTTATTTTTTTTATGTTTTCATTTATTGACACGTATGTCGGGAGCATTTTGAGACGAGCAAGAGAGCTGGTGATAACAGAATTGTACTAGCATGAATCTCTTGTGTCATCAGAAACATTTAGGTCTGGCCTAATGATTTTGCTCCATTTGGCCCACTAAATAATGTTTTGCACAGACCCATTATTAGGTAAGGGGTGACGTGAAGGGGGACGTGAAGTGGGACATGAAGGGGGACGTGAAGGATGACGTGAAGGATGACGTGAGGGGGGGACGTGAAGAGGGATGTGAAGGGGGACGTGAAGGGGACGTGAAGGGGGACGTGAAGGGGACGTGAAGGGAGACGTGAAGGATGATGTGAAGGAAGAAGTGAAGGGGGACAAAGTGGAACGTGAAGGGGACGTGAAAGGAGACGTGAAGGGAAACGTGAAGGGAAACATGAAGGGAGACGTGAAGGGAGACGTGAAGGGGACGTGAAGGGAAACGTGAAGGGGACATGAAGGGAGATGTGAAGGGAAACGTGAAGGGGACATGAAGGGAGACGTGAAGGGAAACGTGAAGGGAGACGTGAAGGGGACATGAAGGGAGACGTGAAGGGAAACGTGAAGGGGACGTGAAGGGAAACATGAAGGGAGACGTGAAGGGAAACATGAAGGGGACGTGAAGAGAAACGTGAAGGGAGACGTGGAGGGGGATGTGAAGAGAAATGTGAAGGGAAACGTGAAGGAGACGTGAAGGAAGGACGTAAAGGAAGGACGTGAAGGGACTTGAAGGGAGACGTGAAGGGGGATGTGAAGAGAAACGTGAAGGGAGACATGAAGGGGGACGTGAAGGGAGACGTGAAGGGAGACGTGAAGGATGATGTGAAGGGAGACGTGAAGGATGCCGTGAAGGATGACATGAAGGGAGACGTGAAGGGAGACGTGAAGGATGATGTGAAGGATGACGTGAAGGATGACGTGAAGGATGACTCCATGCATGTGTGCAGTAGACGCGAGTGCTGTGTGAGCTGCATGTGTTGCCAGCATGAGTCTGTGGTTTGAGGGAGAGAACTGCAGTGTGGGATCGTTGTTCAGCGGTAATCATTAGACAGCGTGAAGCACATTGTGCACGGTCAGCTACCATAGCTGCAGTATCTCACGCCACCCTGCTGACAGCAGGATGCCTCTTCAATTCGTAGGTGGAGCCAAAACCAGCCGAGTCTTTACTGCAAAGAGGGCAGTAAGTGTCTGTGTGAAGAATCACCGCCGAGGGCTGTGGCAGTGGCCACCATGTACAGGACAAGCTGTTTCCCACTGTGTTAGATGACAACCTGGCAGACACTTGGGCCCTCAGAGATCACCCACACGTTGCTGCATTTCATGCACATTTTTGATAGCTGCATTGAGAGATGCAGGCCTAGCTGCAAACTTTAAAAAACCCTAAACAATACCTTTCTGCATAGCTTATTATCGACCCTGATCTAATAATACATTTGATATAACTGTTTGGGTGTCAGAAATATTTCAGTACAATACCTTACTACCCTTAGCTTTCAATAATTGAAATGTGCACTGGGAGCTGAATGTGTTTCATTTATTTGCATGAGGCAAGCCAGAGACGTGTGTGTACTTGAATGACAGTCAGGAGTCACATAGCAGCAGCTCTCTTATCCTCACATGACTGGTTGCCTAGAAATGCTGACACACATAATCAATGATTTTGAATGCCCATGTTAGGTAAATACTCACAATAAAAGTTTGACGACCACAATTAATTTGGTATTTGTACCCCGAGCTATAAACACAAGGTTGTGAGTCATCGATCTTGATCTGATGATATCAAATGACAGCAGTGTGCCGAGGAGCAGAAGATATTAATTGGGCCCAGAGAGAAAAGCATTTGAAAGACCTGTCCAGACCATTCAGCACTGCATAAACCATCACAGAGCTTATAAGCATCATTTAGTCATGTTAACGAACAGCTACATTGCCTCTGCAACAGTTACTTTTGTTTTATTGAAAGTGAAGTGTGAGATCATCTGGAAAGAAAATTTACAGCATTTAAAAATAGGTTGAAATTATACACAAAAAATATCAAAGTACACCAAATGCTGTTGGGCTATGCGTCCACCCACACATGCCAGATGAACTTGCAATCTGTTTATTTTTTAAGACCAAGCTTGAGTGTAGTGCTGTGCATGTCTGCCCCTGTGTGCTAAGGGAAGGTGAGCTGCTTAAAGATGCTGTAAAGTGGACAGGGCTCTGATGTTCTGTTCCAGATGTTCTGATGTTCTATTGTTCTATTCCAGATGCTCTGATGTTCTGTTCCAGATGTTCTGATGTACTATTGTTCTATTCCAGATGCTCTGATGTTCTGTTCCAGATGTTCTGATGTTCTGATGTTCTGTTCCAGATGCTCTGATGTTCTGTTGTTCTGTTCCAGATGTTCTGATGTTCTGTTCCAGATTTTCTGATGTTCTGTTGTTCTGTTCCAGATGCTCTGGTGTTCTATTGTTCTGTTCCAGATGCTCTGATGTTCTGTCCCAGATCCTCTGATGTTCTGTTCCAGAATGCTGCCTTCCCCAGCCTTTAGCTTGGGTGGACAATAATGTCTGACGGAGGTGCCATTTAACAACATTAGACCAGGATTGATAACTTTCATTAAACGAATATAAAAGAAACGAGAGCGTGAAGAAACTCAGTAGCTGTGACACGGCTCAGCCATTTCACAAACACCTTTTACTCAACCGGCCAAGAGATGCCATAATGACATGTTAGCAACATGCTTAATCTCCAGCGTAACAGTTACAGTTCACAGAGGACACTGTATCACAGCTGAGTGCTGAGACACAATAGCAGGCAATATTTCCTCTCAATGTCTCTTTTGAAAAGGAGTCCGTCATTAAACCCACAGGAGGGATCATAGACTCTGTGGAAGGTTAAAAGAAGCATATGGGTTGATAAAGCTGCAAAGAAGCCAGAAAACACCAGAATATTTTCTGGTAATACTTGGACATGCTCCCTTTCATATTTGTGCTTTAATATATCTTCTCCCGTTATGTGGCTCACCTCAACTCCTTGTGTTGCAGCTGACAGGTGAGAAGATCTGGGTTTCATTCCCAAGAAGCACATATACAGTACAACAAACAAATATGTCACACTGCAGTTGATGCTGCAAATGTTAAACTATTTGTCAAGGTAGATGGGCAAAAAAATATCTAATAAAAAATGGGAGGAATAAAAAAAATTGGCAGATGTGTGAAAAGTGGATGAGTACTTTATCAATACTCAGAATATCTCCAGAATGATGCGTGCCTTTACAGGTACTGGCCATAAAATTACAATATCATGAAGTTTTCAGTAATTTCATTCAAAAATTGAAACTTATATATTATACTCGTTCATTACACAGAGACTGATATATTTCAAGTGTTAATTTCTTTTAATTTGATGATTATATAAAAAATTTTGAAAAAAGTATACAAGCAATAAGGATAACCGCACCCTGGAGAGGATTGTGAAACAAAATCTATTCAAAACTGTGGGGGAGATTCTGCAGCTGGACGGGACAGCAGCTGGAGTCAGTGCTTCAGTAACCACCACGCTCAGACATGGGTTTCAGCTGTCCTGGGTCTCTGGTTTCGTCCCACAGTCCAAAAACATGGAGGTTAGGTAAATTGGCAGTCCCTGACAAATTCTCCCTGAGTCTGTGACTGTGTGTCTTTTCATGTCCAATGAAAACAGTTGTCTGAGTGTCTGTGCATGAATGTGTGTGTGCTTGTATGCCCAGTGGTGGATGGTGCTCTGTCACTAGGGTCTGTCCTCTCCCCCCTTCCTGCACCCCACTCCGTCCCGCAGGGGGCTGTGGATCCTGGTAGAGAGTACGCTGTGTGCAATTGGCTGCCGCTTCTCGTCGGCGTGTGATTGGCCGTGTAAGACTTGTACATGTATTAAAATTGTAAAGCGACCATAGGTATCTTGAAAGGCCCTATATAAAATTGAACAGTCATTCATTCATTCAAAAAGACAAAAAGGACTGGACAGCTGCTGAGTGATCTAAAGTTATGTTCTCTGATGAAAGTAAATTTTGCATTTCCTAGAGAACTTCATGCTTCCTGCTGCTGACCATCTTTATGGAGATCCAGATTTCATTTTCTAGCAGGACTTGACACCTGCACACAGTGCCAAAGCTACCAGTACCTGGTTTAAGGACCATGGTATCCCTGTTCTTAATTGGCCAGCAAACTCGCCTGACCTTAACCCCATAGAAAATCTATAGGATACTGTGAAGAGGAAGATGCAATACGCCAGACCCAACAATACATAAGAGCTGAAGGCCACTATCAGAGCAACCTGGGCTCTCATAACACCTGAGCAGGGCCACAGACTGAGTGACTCTCATAACACCTGAGCAGGGCCACAGACTGATCGACTCTCATAACACCTGAGCAGGGCCACAGACTGATTGACTCTCATAACACCTGAGCAGGGCCACAGACTGATTGACTCTCATAACACCTGAGCAGGGCCACAGACTGATCGACTCTCATAACACCTGAGCAGGGCCACAGACTGATCGACTCTCATAACACCTGAACAGGGCCACAGACTGATCGACTCTCATAACACCTGAACAGGGCCACAGACTGATTGACTCTCATAACACCTGAACAGGGCCACAGACTGATTGACTCTCATAACACCTGAACAGGGCCACAGACTGATTGACTCTCATAACACCTGAGCAGGGCCACAGACTGATCGACTCTCATAACACCTGAGCAGGGCCACAGACTGATAAGACTCTCATAACACCTGAGCAGGGCCACAGACTGATCGACTCTCATAACACCTGAGCAGGGCCACAGACTGATTGACTCTCATAACACCTGAGCAGGGCCACAGACTGATCGACTCTCATAACACCTGAGCAGGGCCACAGACTGATCGACTCTCATAACACCTGAGCAGGGCCACAGACTGATCGACTCTCATAACACCTGAACAGGGCCACAGACTGATCGACTCTCATAACACCTGAGCAGGGCCACAGACTGATCGACTCTCATAACACCTGAGCAGGGCCACAGACTGATCGACTCTCATAACACCTGAGCAGGGCCACAGACTGATCGACTCTCATAACACCTGAGCAGGGCCACAGACTGATTGACTCTCATAACACCTGAACAGGGCCACAGACTGATCGACTCTCATAACACCTGAACAGGGCCACAGACTGATTGACTCTCATAACACCTGAGCAGGGCCACAGACTGATTGACTCTCATAACACCTGAGCAGGGCCACAGACTGATAAGATTCTCATAACACCTGAGCAGGGCCACAGACTGATCGACTCTCATAACACCTGAGCAGGGCCACAGACTGATAAGACTCTCATAACACCTGAGCAGGGCCACAGACTGATCGACTCTCATAACACCTGAGCAGGGCCACAGACTGATTGCCTCTCATAACACCTGAGCAGGGCCACAGACTGATCGACTCTCATAACACCTGAGCAGGGCCACAGACTGATCGACTCTCATAACACCTGAGCAGGGCCACAGACTGATCGACTCTCATAACACCTGAGCAGGGCCACAGACTGATCGACTCTCATAACACCTGAGCAGGGCCACAGACTGATTGACTCTCATAACACCTGAGCAGGGCCACAGACTGATCGACTCTCATAACACCTGAGCAGGGCCACAGACTGATCGACTCTCATAACACCTGAGCAGGGCCACAGACTGATCGACTCTCATAACACCTGAACAGGGCCACAGACTGATCGACTCTCATAACACCTGAGCAGGGCCACAGACTGATCGACTCTCATAACACCTGAGCAGGGCCACAGACTGATCGACTCTCATAACACCTGAGCAGGGCCACAGACTGATCGACTCTCATAACACCTGAGCAGGGCCACAGACTGATCGACTCTCATAACACCTGAGCAGGGCCACAGACTGATCGACTCTCATAACACCTGAGCAGGGCCACAGACTGATCGACTCTCATAACACCTGAACAGGGCCACAGACTGATTGCCTCTCATAACACCTGAGCAGGGCCACAGACTGATCGACTCTCATAACACCTGAGCAGGGCCACAGACTGATCGACTCTCATAACACCTGAGCAGGGCCACAGACTGATCGACTCTCATAACACCTGAGCAGGGCCACAGACTGATTGACTCTCATAACACCTGAGCAGGGCCACAGACTGATCGACTCTCATAACACCTGAGCAGGGCCACAGACTGATCGACTCTCATAACACCTGAGCAGGGCCACAGACTGATCGACTCTCATAACACCTGAACAGGGCCACAGACTGATCGACTCTCATAACACCTGAGCAGGGCCACAGACTGATCGACTCTCATAACACCTGAGCAGGGCCACAGACTGATTGACTCTCATAACACCTGAGCAGGGCCACAGACTGATCGACTCTCATAACACCTGAACAGGGCCACAGACTAATCGACTCCATGCCACTATGTACTGAGTGCTGTACATGCTCATACTTTTCATGTTCATACTTTTCAGTTGGCCAGCATTTCTAAAAATCCTTTTTTTGTATTGGTCTTAACTAATATTCTAATTTTCTGAGATACTGAATTTGGGGTTTTCATTAGTCAGTTATAATCACCAAATTAAAAGAAATAAACACTTGAAATATATCAATCTGTGTAATGAATGAGTTTACTATACAGGTTTCACTTTTTGAATGGAATTACTGAAATAAATGGATATTGAACTTTTTCATTATATTCTATTTTTTGACCAGCACCTGTATGTACAAATTTGTCAAAATGGGAGTTTGGGACAGTTTTAAAAATGCCCCCCATAAGTATAAAAGGGCAAGAAAATGAGGGAAGAAAAATTGATGCAGGTTGTTTATATTCTTTATAAATCAATAACATTTATTAAGTGCACATTTCAGCAAAGATGTAAATTTCAAAATGATTAATAACATTTAGTAGTGTGACTAGTCTCTGGCAAATCCTGATGATTATGAAGACAATTTAGTGCACATGCCTCCTTACGACAGATATTTACATTCTCATCCATTTGAAAATGTTCAGCACAAGACTCTCCCACGGATCTCCTCTTCCCTATGGTTCCCCTGGCTCAGTCTGAACCCTCTACTCATGTTCTCACAGTGATGGGATCCTTAGAGAATGCAGCCAGGGGATTATGGCAACATTCAAAAACATATCTGACCAAACCCCTTCCACAGTAGCACATTCCTCTTCTCCCTGCGCCCTGTGATGACCTTGACAGAGAGGAACAAAATGAAACAGGCTCGAAGGATTCTGCTAAAAGGAACAAAGGCTGGTTTTGTGGGCCTAAAAATAGGCAATGCTAGTTTCCCAGTGGGAATGCCAAGAGACCTCATGTGTGAAATTGCCCCCGGGACAAGGAGGAGGGCTCTTGTATGACTGGATGATGGGGTAAGAGTTGGCATGAACTGATTCCTGTGCCAACGCAACCTCATAGATGAACTGTGTCTGAAATACACGCTCAGAAGATCACTGCAGTTCATGAGGCACTCTAGGTAGGACTGCTTCTTTGTGGGAGACACCATATTCATACCACAATCCTCATGTGCAATGCTTTTACACAATAATTTATTAAACAATGTGCTGGTGCAGAGTGGTTCAATTCAGCTACTGTCATTATGCCATGTTTGCAGGAGTAATTGCCACGACCACTACTACCAATTGCTACAACTAGACGTGATGTGCATGTAGAACATTCTACAGACAAAAAAAACGTCTACAACACTTGATTTCACAGAGGACATGGTGAGAGACCCACCGCTGGCCCAGATCTGGGAGGGTTCTCTGCTGAACTCTTCAGAGGAGACTGCTGGAACACACCTGCTCCTGCTCATGAACAGCCAGTGTTTAGATTACTAACTGAAAACATGATCAAACACAACATAAAAACAGACACTAGGCAGACATGAAGGAGAAGTTAAAAATAGAAACCTTTGCAACATATCTCTGTAGGAAATGAAGTCCTTGCTGTCCAAAGTAATTTATGGACGGCAACCTAGTAAGAGACAGTAATAGAACAAAATAAATGAATGCCGGCCAAGCAACCCTCATGAAAATGGATTGCAGTGAAGTCCCCCGAACAAAGACACTGTAGCTAGTGTGCAATCTGCAGTTAAGAGGGAACATCAGAATTCTGCAACGAAGGTACAGAATTCAAGATATTGTATATTTCGTGTGCATTTATATAGAAAAGCTCTTATTTGATGAAGACTTGTTTATTCTATGGCAAAAAGTTTTTTTCTGGCCAGTATGCTAAGTGCAGATTACTGAATGCATGCAAGCTCAAGATATGCCTGTTCAAAGCTGCTGACTGGATAACTCAGTTCCAGGAGTTTCGAGTGGTCGCCCCGACAACAGAGTGAAGATCTGACCAGCAGTCAAACCAAAGAGCTGCTCCCCGTGCCACAGCTAAATCAATATTTACCAATGGCCAAAATGTGTTGGGTGTATTGCATTTCTAAAAAAAACAACTAATACAAGCAGGTAATTATAAAGATTGATGCTTTAAATAGCCCAGAAGACTTAAAATTGCTCTGATAAACATTGTGCAAAAAGCACTATGGACCCGTTGGTACAACCATCTGAGTCACAAAGAATCAGCACTAATGTACAACTAAAAGAAACTTTACCCTGAGCAGTGATCAATACCATTTTTGCTACTGCTGGTATTTCTGTGCCACCGGAGAGAGAGAAAGACAGACAGACAAAGGGAGAGATGTGTGTGGGTGGATGGATATTACTTTTCCCTTAACTGAATAAAGTGCAAGGATAAAGACATATTAGTCTGATTCTAGACCAAGCAGATCTGTGAAGATGAATGACATTACATTGCCATTTAGGCATAAATAGGACACGTACGTCTGACCAGGGTTTGTCCTGGACACACACTACAATGAGGTTCTTCAATTCTCCATTTCATCAGCAGGAAAAAAGTGTTTTCAGTTGACAAAAAGGTGCCAATGTTTTTCATGGTTTGTTTTGTGTTATGGGCTTTTTGTTCACTGGTCATTTAAAAGGACCCCTCTTTATCTTGAAGTAAGCTTTCAGTGGACCTTTGTAATGCAGTGGAAAATAGTAATGCCTCCCAGATTTACCCAGACTATTATCAATAGTCTGCTAATCCTAGTAAAAGGATTTGAAATAAAACTAAATGTCAAGACACTGTGATTGTTATTCCTGTGTTACCACACCCTCTAGTGGTCCAAGAACCCATACAAGAGGTTGTAGATTTGTTTGCTGAAGATTCATTTCCAGTTCTGTGTAGATTTTACTCGGCTCTACCCAAAGATGACATTAATCATATTCAACTTATTGCAAGGTTTGAGGCTTGTTTTCATTGAGTATTCAACAAACTAAATTCCATCAAGGTTCACCAATTTGAAACAAAGCATGCACACTACATTTCAAGGATATAATTTAAATCTCACTTTTTAATTGCAGTACACCAAAATTTGCAGCACACCAAAAATTCAGAGACATTTTTATTAATTTGCATAGCTGTAGTAACTGCTATGTATGCTAGACATACAGCTTGCTGTGCATTTTTAGTTTACATTGTAATGTAGCATTTTATATTTACTAGCTTTGAGTAACATTGTGTTTGTTTTTTTTTTTGTAATTTATATTAAAATATTTAAATTAGTGCACAGTCACCTTAGCAACAAAACTGTAGTATTAGTGACATTTTGTACCCATAGAGAACTGTAACAAGAATCATGTCTCACATGATTCAACAGAAAAGGTTAGCCAAAAACACTACTCATGGCAGAAGGCTAAGTCATGGCGGGAGGCTATGTGACAGGGAAAAATGGCTGTATGAACCACAGATACTGCATTCAGTACAGCTAGGTAGTGTCAGGAACCCCATAGGGTGAGCACTGTTCAGGGATTTGATTAGATTTGATTAGAATGTTGATAGATCTTTCACCAGGAAATAATATAAATATTCATTGAATTACTATCCATACTCTGCAGTATTTATGTATTCATAATTTGCTTAGTCTTTGTTCAAGATAGCGCCGAAAGCTAGGAGTTGGGTTGTCCACATTGAAATCCACATTAAACTTTGGCTTCTTTTCAAGGGACAGAATAGCCATTAATATGACCAGAAATGCGGTCAGACCCCATACCTGATTAACCTTACCAGTGACTGGATCAGTGAAAATGAAACTGTGTGTTAAGCGACCTATGTTGGGTACAAGATAGGCTGAGTGATTCTCATCCTCCAGAAAAAAACCCAGAGGAACACAGAACACCTCGCTCACTTCATTTGGGTTCGGACTTGCTTGAAAGGACTCGCTGATGAAACCCACCACTGGAGTCACCAGAAGGTCCCTCTGTGGAAAATGATGCATGACACGGAGAAAAAGAAGAAACAAGGGTATCAGTCAGTGTTAGCTCTGTTACAACCATGTGTATCTATGCCTCTTAAATACCTATATATTGCTTATTAAATACAATAACACATATACAATAATAAATAAATGCTTCCATAAACTCATGTCAAGTGTGTCGGAACTGAGATAATATTAGACTGAGCGAAATAAAATCTATTAAATCTATTTTTTTTATATACAATACTGCTCAAAAGTTTAGGATCACCTGCAAATTTCCCTCTTTTTGAAAGAAAAGTTAATTTTCATGCAATTCACAAACAATATTGTCCATTTCACAATTAATTTAAGTGTATCAGGTGATTTTTAAAGAATAAAAATGTTTGTATTAAAGCCCATTTTTGTATAGAAGCTTATTTTGCATATAGTCCTATTATCAGCAATTCTCAGTCCTCTAAATCTCCTGTTATGGCCGCCAGTCCAAGTTAAGGGTGTTATTGGGTTGATTGGTTGTTAGGACACCGTTGCTCAATTGTGATGCACAGCTGAAAAACGTTATACTAACAAGTGAGCATAAAAGGGAGCACAACATTCTAGGCTAGTTTAGTATCTGAAGCATCAGCAGTTGTTGGCTTGCTTACAGGCTCAAAATGGCCAGAAAGAAACAACTTTCTTTAGAGACCCATCAGTCCATTGGTGTGTCATAAGGAGTCAGCCGGAATTCTGACTGCAATGGAGAGGCCTGCACAGTCTCCGGATCTGAACCCTGTTTGAGCTGTTGATGATGATAACAATGATAATGATGATGACAAACTTTATTGATCCCACGAGTGGGAAATTCAGTTTCCCCAGGACCCCGGCGTAAAGCACCGAGAACCTAGTGGCCACACTTCAGGGTGCCGCTGTACACATTAGGGAGAAACATAGAGAGATAACATTAGGAGGAGACAAAAAAATATGACCACAGTCATTATTCTCACAAACAGGACAACAGTCTGTGTGCATGCAAAAAATCTCCATCGCACATACAGCATTGATAACACAGACAGTAAGCAGTGAGAGGCGTGATCCATTCAGAGAGAGGGGGGGGGGGGGGGGGGGGGCAGAGGCCTGGCACACAGTCTTTGTGTCACAGTTCGCGGTGGAAGGCGAGAGCCATCTCTGACTGTCTCTGTGTGGGGGAAAGAGCAGGTAACCAAGATGACGACCTTCTGGGAGAATTTTGATTGGGCGCCAATGCAGATAATCATGAATGAAGAATTTAGCAAGGAGCTCGTCCTTGAGTGTTTGAGCAAACGAACTTCCCTTAAGTCAGCGGTCTCCCAACTAATCCAACTTCACGCATATAGCATTGATTCCATCCATGATCAAATCCAGCTTTTTAACAGTCACAGTCTGAGTCTGAGTTCCAACAGCTCTACCCTGTGATCCTAAACTTTTGAGCGGTAGTGCATATTTGTTTGTACATCAGCCGTCTCAGTGTATGTGAGGTAGGGAAAGGTGCAATATACCTGATTCAGTACTGGGCAGAATTTACACACGACTTCAACTTCATCAGGAGGAAGACCAATCTCCTCATGTGCCTCCCTCAAGGCAGTGTCAATTTCATCGCGATCTTGTGGGTCAGCTTTCCCACCAGGAAAACACACCTCTCCCGCATTGTGTTTGAGCTGAGAAAGGGTACAGAAGGAATAGACTCTGTTATTATTATTATTGAGATGTTGCTGTGGATTTGGACGTTAATGTCAAAAGTTAAGATAGGTACAGAATTATCTACCCACTCTTCAATTTCACTGTCCTGATATTTGGATTTTTATACTGACTGGAAGAACTGAGAGAGCCCCTGAAACAAGGCTACTATAACGGAAGCCCCTATAAATATTATATTATTCTAAACAAAATTATTTACCACAATTAGCGCAACGACAAAACAAACAAACAAACAAAAGAGAACGACGAGCAAGAACGACGAGCAGGAAACGACTTATTCAGGCTTCCCTTTGTGCATAAATTGTATATAACAATAATGCAAATAAATAAATTACAGTAGATTAACACCGATTTAACTAAACAGGTTAAACAGGTTAAACAGGTGTTCTACAGCCCACCTCGGCAGGCAAACGTGACTAAAGTTCACGTACTTCGGTGGAGCGCACAGTCAGTAGTATATACAGTTCCCCATCTCTCACGAAAATAGGGATCAGGACTGACGCTCTCGTGAAGGAGCGTATGTGTGAAAACTCTTCGCCCACGTCGTGTTTCTTTAAAGATGCTATTACTCTCTTCTTAAGGTCCATTGCAGGTATCTCCTGCTTGCTGATCAGACTCCAAAACGCTTCTGGGAGCCGACGACGAAACCATTTCCGCTTTGGTCATGTACGCTCGTGTGCGCGCGCGCGTGCGCGTGCGTGCGTATCAACTTCGTTGATCTTTTATTACTATTTTATTTATATTTTGTGACTGGGCCAAACGGGACCATACAACACTTGTTGGAGATTTATGAGCGATGTATCATTCTAAATGCCGTTTGGGTTTTAAAAACCTATCCAACTTTTTTAAAAGTTACAAGCACTTCATGGTCACAGCAAAGTTAATGATAAGCTTTTAAAAAGCTTCAGACTACTGTGTTGATGTCTAAGTTTTACTCGTTTATTTATGTCTTAAGTTAAAGGTATGTTCAGTAAGACATACATGATATTACTGCCAAGATTAAGGAAATCGGGATTCCGACGCATTCACCCTCTCTGCCGAAGAGAATCAAATCAAAAAGTAGTACCATGAGTGAGACTGCACCAGATAATGTTAAAATCACTTCAACATTAACAAAATACTCCTTGTCAAACTAACCTATATTCAGCTATACATATGACCCCTGAACTGGTTTCAGCATTTTCTGCACTAAATTCCACAAAGCAATATTATTAAAAGGGCAGTATAAATATGGCTTGCCTTTGACCAGCAAAATAGTTTAAATTGTTGCTATAAATTAGATGAGAAAAAGCCTGTGTTAAGGGAAAAGACGTGTCTTAAGACAATTGGGCAAGAATAATAAATGATAATATGATAATATGTATGATTGGTGCTCTCCAGATCAGGAAAGTCGGTACAGTGGACCGGATGGGTAGTGGAAAAGTACAGAGACACAGAGAGTGAGTGAGTGAGAGAGAGAGAGAGAGAGAGAGAGAGAGAGAGAGAGAGAGAGAGAGAGAGAGAGAGAGAGAGAGAGAGAGAAGTTCTAAGTGAGGAGCAGAAACACAGATAAGGGAATGAACAAGATGTCATAGTGTTCTGATTGAGGGTCACAGACAATAAACCATAAATTCCCTTACAGCCTGCTAACTGAATATATTGAATATATGTATTGTGGGCTATTTGTGTGTTTTCCTTAACCACAGGATGTGTGTGTAAAATAAAATAGCAAATAAAACAGTGTTTATGCATGTTTATGTTTATCATTTAAATGTTACTAAATTATAAACCGAGTGTCAGATACTCGTCCATTTGATCAGCTGCCATTACTTTTTTCTAAGTGTTCCTCTTTTTAATCTTCTAGTAGCTGTCGTCCCCTGCTGGACGTGGGGTGCTATTACAATCACGTTTGTCAAGTCCTTGGTCTTTTGCTGTGTCAACAGGCCGCTGTTTGGTGCACTAATTTCCCATCTTTACACAATGCTCACTGACCTGGTAAGAAATGGTGTAACAGGCCTGGGATTCAATCCTGCAATCCTTTTTGTCTTTATGCAATTCACCGATCTAGGAGGAGAGAGTGAGAGAGAGAGAGAGAGAGAGAGAGAGAGAGAGAGAGAGAATGTGTGTGTGTGTGTGTGTGTGTGTGTGTGTGTGAGAGAGAGAGAGAGAGAGAGAGAGAGAAAGAGAAGTTCTAAGTGAGGAGCAGACACACAGATAAGGGAATGAACAAAATGTCATAGTGTTCTGATTGAGGATCACAGACAATAAACCATAAATTCCCTTACTGCCTGCTGATTGAATATACTCAATATATGTATTGTGGGCTGTCTGTGTATTTTCCTTAACCACAGGATGTGTGTGCTAGGGCAACAGCAAATAAAAACATTTGTCTTCATGCAATTCACCAATCTATTTTAGTGTTTAAAATATATTAGTCTAGTGTGGGAGAGATGCCAGCAGCATAGGTGTAGTAGTGGGGGGAAAAGTGGACCTGACTATCCAGGGCCCGAGTAGGGAGAGGGGCCCATTTTGCTCATGTGCCTCTTTTCTAGCATTTATAGGGGCCCACTGACATTGAGAGTGTACAGGGCCCAGAATTTGCTGCCACCCCCCTGGCTCGCAGCAGCTGTGTCCTGACATGAATTTCCCCACTCATACAGGCTGGAGACACGCGTCAGAATCACAGTTAATCATCTGCTAACTTTTCACTGTGAGGCTCTGGCGCCACAACAGCTCTGTTTCTGTAACTGAAGTAATCTAGTCATCAACTCCTCTCTCTCTCTCTCAGTGGTTTTGAGATGTCGAAGAGGGACAACCATGTTCTCCTCTTCCTCCTGACAGTAGCTTGTGGCGGCGGGGGAGGCGTGAAGGACCTGCGGCCAGATGCATCGGACCAGGAGCTGTTCTGGGGAGCGGACCAGTATGACTTCGCCATTGTGCTGCCTGCCGCAGGCCTTGACTGCTTCTGGCATTTTGCTCACCAGGGCGAGCGCTTCTACCTTAACTTTATGGTAATGTGGCACGTAGAGGAGCTGGCACGCTTGGGATTGATTGTGTTTCCACAATCCTGTGACGGGCACTATGACTAAGGCCATATTATTGTCAGTTCAAAGTGAGATTTATTTTAGCAAAGAGCTGTGGAACAGCACATTGATTGCTCTGTAGTTAGTACATAGTGGAATATGAAATGTATTGCATGTATTGCATTAAGACAAATTAGACCATCTTATTCAACTGTTGCTGCCACCATATGTCCATTCAGTGTGTGGAAGAGGGCAGGATAACTATCAGACCAACTACTTTCTTGGCTTGTTAGTCACAGCAGAATCTTTGTCACTAATTCTGACAGTAGTTGTCAGTTGTCAAAATGTAAATAAATAAATAAATAAATAAATAACCATGACTGTGTGTTAACTGTGTGTTCAGGTTCAGTGGGTCACTGGAATGGCAAATGACAGACACCTGTCGGTCATTGTCAACGCTCCAAGTGGTCTCATCATGAGCTCAGTTGATGATGCCACAGGCGAGATCGTCTTCAATGCTCGAGAGACTGGTGAGTGGAAGACTCGGATGAGTCAGAGCAGAGAATTTGCTCTAAGCCTCAGTTCATCTGTCCAGTTTACTAATGTATGGTGTTTTACTGTGGCTGCCTTTGGTAACCATGCTGTGAAAATGTCAGTTGTAATCTCAACATTTTTGAGTTGTTGAGTTTTGAAATAAATGTTACAAGCATTCATTTAAATATACATATGAAATGATGTAACATTTTTAAAATATGGAATCATGCAGTAGGAATTGACAGTGTGGGAATGTTTTATCACAGGGTTTTATCAGATGTGCTTTAGCAACCTCCACAATCGCTTTGGCAGTATGCAGATCTTCCTCAACTTTGGGGTCTACTATGAGGATTCCAAAGACCTCAAGAAGGAAGAGGAACTCAAGAAAGAGGAGGAAAGAGAACACTTGAATAGCACCATCTCCACCATGGAGGTACGTCTGAACCCACATTCACAAACACATTTTGTCATTTTTTTTAAAAACATATTTTGCGATAAGAAATCTTAAAGCTCTAAAGAAAAGATTTCCCTGTGTATTTTTCATAGGTATTTTAGGTATGGCTTTCCAGTGCTGGCAAAAAAATTGTCAATTTTAAATTGCATTTTTAAAACCATGTGATTTACTTACGCAGGAAAGCTTCAACCGGTTGCAGGTCTCCATGTTCCACATGTGGCGTTACTATAATATTGAGCGAATGAGGAGAGGGACCGATTACTTCCTCCTGCAGTCCAACTCCAGCTACGTCAGCACGTGGTCGGCTGTCCAGAGCTTTGTCATCATCATGGCTGGATACCTGCAGCTCTATTTCCTCAAGAGGCTCTTTGTTACCAAGCCCACCACCGAGCAGGAGAAACCCAGATGCTGACCTGTCCCTTTGCATAACAGGGGGGGTTATTTTTTGCTCAGGGCCTTTACAAATGGCTTTGTGTGCAGGACTTTAAATTATGTCAATTTTCATAGGCATTTATGGCTAAAACCCTGAATAAAGTTCATACATGATATCTAACTGCTTGGATTTTTTTGGTGCTATAAATATGGCCAATTTATTTCTGGTTAGGTCTTAACAGTTAAAAACGTTTAGAGCATTTTGAATAACAGCAAGTATATATACAGAAAATAAACAGGAAGATGGATGGTATTAAACAAAAGGCTACCTTTTTAAGTAACACCAACTCTTGCCTTTCTTAAGGCTTTCTATGGCACATTAGACAGGTGCTGCAGTGAGATGGTCAGTATTAAGATTAGGTTAATCATTTCCCAGGTCCTTATGTACCACAGCAATCTGCCCATAGGAATAACACTGCTCAACCTGTCCTTGAACAACACGCTGTGTGTGTGTGTGTGTGTGTGTGTGTGTGTGTGTGTGTGTGTGTGTGTGTGTGTGTGTGTGTGTGTGTGTGTGTGTGTGCGTGCGTGTGCATACAGTACATGAAACATGCACTGCACTGCTTGTTCCTTCGTCCTCCTCATCTTCCTCATTTTGGGACAGCAGAGTGAGGGTCAAGAGGAGGTCAGACCACATGCAGATGACAAAGGACATGACCCGTTTCAGGGGGCAGATCACTATGATTTTGCCATCGTGTTGTCGGGCACAGAGTCACAATGCTACTGGCATTTTGCTCAACGGACCAGTCAGGTATACTTGACCTACATGGTAAGTTTGATTACATTCCGAAGTGGAATTTGTTTTCCTTTTGAATTGATGAGTTGTCACTGTCTCCTACCTAATGAGTGATGCTGCAAGCGTGTATATTTGTGGTTCAAATGCAGATAATGCACATTTGAAAGGAACTGAGATATTGTAATAAGTGAATCACAACATGCACTGACCTTGGCTCTCCCTTTGCTTATCACAGCGATTGTACATTTCACTTATCTCATCTGTTTCTTTGCATTCTTGGTAATAACAGTGCTTTCATGAATGGTCAACCTTACTAAAAGTTTTAAATAATTGTATAATATTATATTCTAATTTACTGCTAAGAATTTATGATTGTATGTTTATTTCAAAGTCATATAAAAAAGCATTTGCTTTACTTGCACATCTTTAAGAAAAAAAGTTCCATACTGGCTTACCACTTATAATTATGTTATTATGATATTATGATATTGATACAGTGGTATTGCTTGATGTGCAGGTTCAGTGGGTGTCTGGGATGATGACAGACAGACAGGCTGCAGTGTCCATTCTGTCCCCTAAGGGCCTTCTTCTATTCTACACTGATGATCTGAAGGGCCAGATGAGCTTCAGAGCAAAGGAGTCAGGTAGAGTAAATCTCTAAGTTGACATGATAATGGACAATGTTTATAAGCTAATCTTAGGGCACGAGTAACTTCTTATCAGCCCATTTCTATCCAATGAAACTGAATGCCCAATTTATCCTCAATCAACCTTTAGAGACTGATCTAGGGAAAAGAGTCTGGACCAGTTTGAATCCTCTTACTGAATAATAGAATGGATAAGAATGGGAATTTGCTATAAGAAAATTATATTTATTGTGTAGCTTTACAGTCTTTCTTTCTCAAGCCACACCTTTTGAAAAAACAAACAACAAAAACAGGTTTTTATCAGATGTGTTTTGCCAACACACGGAATCGTTTTGGAGATATGCGAGTCTTTCTGAACTTTGGAGTGTTCTTTGAGGAGTCGGCTGAGATCCCGAGGGAGAGTGCGATGGAAGAAGAGATTCTGAACAGCACTTTTTCCAACATTGAGGTGCAGAGGAAACATTTCTACTAAGCTTATAGGAATCTATTTCACATTATAGTGCTAATTTTACATTCTTTTCAGAACATTACATTGACTGAAAGTCACATATTTTATATACAAACCAGATCCCAAAAAAGTTGGAACACTAAACAAATTGTGAATAAAAACTGAATGCAATGATGTGGAGGTGTCAACATCTAATATTTTATTCAGAATAGAACACAAATCATAGATCAAAAGTTTAAACTGAGAGAATGTATCATTTTAAGGGAAAAATATATTGTTTCAAAATGTCATGGCGTCAACAAAAAAGTTCGAACAAGGCCATTTTTACCACTGTGTGGCATCCCTCCTTCTTCTTACAACACTCAACAGATGTCTGGGGACAGAGGAGACCAGTTTCTCAAGTTAAGAAATAGGAATGCTCTCCCATTCATGTCTAGTACAGCCCTCTAACTGTTCAATTGTCTTGGGCCTTCTTTGTCGCACCTCCCTCTTTATGATGTGCTATCCTTGTTATCCTCGTCCTCTCTGGTCCGGGTGACATGGCGTCCCAGTGTTCCATAAATAACTTCAAATCGTGACTCATCTGACCACAGAACAGTCTTTCATTTTGCCACACTCCATTTTAAATGACCTCTGGCCCAGTGAAAAAGCCTGAGCTTGTGGCGTTTGCTTAGAAATGGCTACCTCTTTGTACTGTAGAGTTTCAGCTGGCAACAGCGGATGGCACGGTGGATTGTGTTCACTGACAATGCTTTCTGGAAGTATTCCTGAGCCCATTCTGTTATTTCCTTGACAGTGGCATTCCTGTTTGAGGTGCAGTGACGTATAAGGGCCCGGAGATCACAAGCATCCAGTAGAGTTTTACGGCCTTGACCCTTACCCACAGCAATTGTTCCAGATTGTCTGAATCTTTTGATGATGTTATGCACGGTTGATGATGATAACTTAAAAGTTTATTTGCTCTTTTACACTGGGTAACACCATTCTGGTATTGCTGCACTATCTTTCTGAGTAACAATGGTGGAATTGATGATCCTCTTACCATCTTGGCTTCAGAGAGACACCAACACTCTGAGAAGCTCTTTTTATACCCAATCATGTTGTCAATTAACCTAATTAGTGTTCATTTGTCTTCCAGCTCTTCTTTACATGCTCAATTTCCTTTTTACAGCCACTTATTGCTACTTGTTCCAACTTTTTTGGGATTTGTTGACACGGTGAAATTTTGAATCAACATATTTTTCCTTTAAAATGTTACATTTACTCAGATTAAACTTTTGATCTGTCATCAATGTTCTATTACGAATAAAATATTTACATTTTCCATCTTCACATCATTGCATTCAGTTTTTATTCACAATCTGTTTAGTGTCCTTTTTGGAATCCGGTTTGTATGTTTACCCAAGAATCATTTGTAACTGTCATTTATTCCGTAGGTCATTTCAAGAAAGATACGACTTCAAATCCAGCACATGTGGCACTTCTATAACATAGCACGCATGCACAGAGGGGCTGACCTCTACCTACTTCAGTCCAAGTCCAGCTACGTGAACACCTGGTCTGCTCTCCAGAGCCTCCTCATCGTCCTGACTGGATACATGCAGATCTTCTTCCTCAAACGGTTCTTCCACACACAGAGCAACCGATCCCGCTGCTGAGGCAACACAAGACCTCGTACATTTCAACCAGCTTGTTATATAACACACTGGAAAGAATTTCAACTAGCTACTGTTGGCCCAGTATGGTTCTCTAATTGAGATTTTAAAAAATTTAAGACATTTGTGTTGCATTCTGTGAAAATATTTACAATAGTATAAAATGAGAAGTACTTACTGTATCAGATCTAGTGTGTACCATTTCGAACACAGCACTAGTGTGAATATCCATCTAGATCAGGGGTAATCAATTAAATCTTTCCGCGGTCCATTTTTGGCAGATAGCTCAGACCTTAGGTCCGGGTCCGCGGTGGCGGGGGGTGGCGAACGAAAGTTGTTGAGCGGGGAGGGGCGAACGTAACACTCAAATGGGTGGTGAACGTAACACTCGTCTGAAAATAAATTCTCATCATTGACAATAACAGAAAATATGGCAACCAGTAAAGACTTAATTTTAATATACTAAATGTAGTCAAGCAATGAGACCGTAATTCATCTCTTTTGAAGACTGAGTGATCTCATTCTCTGGAAGTTGTCACTTCAGTTTGGAAAGGTCTGCATAACTTTATATAAGAAAAGAAAACAACCTTGACCTAGGCTACATTTTGCACATATGATTTTTGGAATAATGTCTAATAACCTCTTCAGTAAAGCACAATTACTTGCAATCAAACTTCTCTTATTTGTGGCAAAATGCCACATCCATTATAAGCAAATTTGCTGAACCCTCATTCTATTCGATTCAGTATTTATCTGGATCTGAATCTTGAAACTCTTATGTTCTATAAACACTATAAAGCCAGCAAAACGTGATACAAAACAATATATCTGTAGCTGATATGTCAGTCTTTTATTTCAGTCTGTTCTGTAGCGATAGTGAACGGAACAGTTTTCTGAGTTCAGGTTGCATAGGGGGACAGTTATTGCTCCTGCACGCCCTTCTACTTTATGTTCGCTAATCTCTTTAGATTGTTTAATGAATTACTGAAGATTAAGAGAAAATAGAATAAAACGTTTTCGGGAAACATACGGTTTCTTTACTGTTGAATAATTATAGCAAACATTTATTTGTACTTGTTCGTTTAACGATTTTATTTGTTGTAAGTTTGCTCTAAGACACATCACTAATGTCATATTCTGATCAGAAGGCCGGTGTTACACCGAATTCTGCGACCGTCGAATTTTGTGACCGCAGAGGGCGCTATTTCGCAGTTTCAGTTATGGCGCATTTCCACTAGGGCCTGCTTGGCGCGGTACGGTTCGATACGGGTCGCTTCGCAACGGAACGGTACGGTCGCGTTGTGTTTCCATTACAATGGTGAACCACCCCAATGTGGGTGGAGTCGCTGTTGGCGCGCGGGTTGTAGTGTCGTGACATCATTTGTATGCGACCACAACACCGGCACAACACCCCTTAACAAATAGCATTATTGTATCTTATTTATCTTTATCTTCATTATTGTATGTGGTTGCTCTAATTATTGATAATAATTTGGTATTACTCAAACAGGCTGAATACACCCTGCATAAAAAGCATCAGTCATACAATCAAATGAAATCAAACTTTATTATGAAATAGATATTTAAAGTACAACATATGTAAATTATAGTTATAGTTTTAAAAAGTGCAAAAAGCAAATATATACGTATAGCTTTATATGAAATAAATATTTATAGTACTACAAGCAACATTTTGTGTGCTTTTACTGGCGTCTGTCTCGCATGGTGTTCACAAGTTCGCCAAGCACCCCGAGGAAAGCCCGGTTGAAGGAAACATTTTCCGCCAACTCCGCTCGCCTCGTCAATGGAAGGGGAATCTTGAACGTAAAAAATAACAAATATTAAACACAAGTATTCCCGTGAAAGCAACAACAATATAGCGTAACTGCACAAAATGTGTAGCACGTCATCGCTGCTATGGCTACAGCTAACTAGCAAGGCTAAGAGCTAGCTATTGTACAGTAGTGACTGTGGTGGTAACATTAACTACAAACACAGCTCTAAATTCCTGCGTTTACAATAGATGCGTTCATATTACGTTCATATTACATCTTTTACGAGCCTAGTAGTAAAACTGTGAAATCACAATACACTCACCATTCTCCGTGGCCTCCAGCACCGACATCGTCGTGTCCAGCACGTTTTCTCTTCCGTTACTGGCTGGCCGGTGACCGTATACGACATCCATTTGCTGGAACCATTTCCAGTCTTTGCGGTTTGCTCCGCTGCGTCCGTTATGGTCCTTCACCGCCCGGTAATCGCGTTAAGCTTTTTTAGCTTGGACCGACCGGCACTGCTGAACGGACCGCTGGTAGCCATGAGTGGCCATTAGCGCGGAAACATCGCTAAAAACCTTTACATTTCTAGTGCCCCCGTCCAGTTCACCCTGGATTTTTTGATCGCTGATTATTAACAGAAAGGTTTGTATCTCGGCGTTTGACCAGGGAACAGACTTCGCTCCTTGGGTTTTAAAAATGGCTGAGGAGTCCATAGCATAGCGGAGGAGTCGCTCTCCTGACGCACCCTGTGACGACACTCCCTGGCCAATCAGTGTCATGCTGTTCCTCCACGTCACAGAACTGTACCGCTTCGGAACGGTTAGAACCTCGAGCGAGTCGGTACGAAAAAAGTACCCAAAGGGGCCGGCTAAACGGGTCCTGGTACTAATGGAAACACTCACAAACCGACCCGTATCGAACCGTACCGCGCCAAGCAGGCCCTAGTGGAAATGCGCCATTAGTTTCAGTTCACAGGCACGAGCGCTTTACGAATGCTGTGTAAGCTACGCCGACGCGCTTTCTTTTCTCGTTTTGCTGCTGTCCACGAGCCAAAATATGAGAGATGCGTGTATTTACATTTTATGTCGTCTGTTAACAAGAATGTTTCATTACAACATTTTTACACGTGACGACAGGAGTAAAGTCAGCCAATACATACGCCTGACAATAGCAAACTTTTCATAAGTAAGTTATGTAAGCTGCTGTCATTTGGACCTCATTCCGAATGGTAATTATACACTTCTGAATAAAATGTTTAAATATAGTCTACTAAACGTTTTTGCTATCACTGTTTTCTGTTATTGTGGAGTCACAGTGGGTGATGTGTTTCCATGGTAGATGTGACAGATGTACCTTGGCATGGGGTCACCAGTTCTTAATGTGACCCCACTGAATTTCCACCTATAATCATTTTGAAAACAGCCATGTCTTTCCTGGTGACCTACCATCCCTTCACCTTAATTAGACAGAAAAAAAAATTATGAATGGAATGGACAAGTGCACTTTGGAATAGGGGTCACCGATTCTGACGGCTGCTGTCTAAATATGTGACTGCTGTCCATCTCCATACAAACTAGTTAAAACCCAACCAAATGTTTTCAGGTGACTTACCATCCCTTCACCTGTTAGCCAAAGAAAAACATTCATGAATGGAGTGGACAGACTGACCGTGGCATAGGAGTCACCCATTCTGACAGCTGCCAACTGGATCTGTGACTTTAATGTATCTTCAAAAAATATTAAAAGATCGTTTTAAAAACGTTTTAGTAGACTATATTTAAACATTTTATTCAGAAGTGTATAATTACCATTCGGAATGAGGTCCAAATGACAGCAGCTTACATAACTTATGAAAAGTTTGCTATTGTCAGGCGTATGTATTGGCTGACTTTACTCCTGTCGTCACGTGTAAAAATGTTGTAATGAAACATTCTTGTTAACAGACGACATAAAATGTAAATACACGCATCTCTCATATTTTGGCTCGTGGACAGCAGCAAAACGAGAAAAGAAAGCGCGTCGGCGTAGCTTACGCAGCATTCGTAAAGCGCTCGTGCCTGTGAACTGAAACTAACTGAAACTGCGAAATAGCGCCCTCTGCGGTCACAAAATTCGACGGTCGCAGAATTCGGTGTAACATGTGTTAACTGCTTTGGAAGTAAGTTTATCCATAAATGTATGCTCTTCATATGTAAATGGGAATAATTCTCAATGGAGAATCTATCCTTAAACCATGCAATTGAAACAAAAACTGTTGTTTGTGTTTCCTGGAGAGAGTAACATCTCATCCTCTGACCTTCTTGTGTAATATTATTCTGTAATCCCGTATTCATTAATAAATTATATGACAATGGTGTCCTAATGCTTGATGAATCTTTGTTCATTATGAAACAGGCGAGACAGGCCTCGGAAGTTTATGCCAAATAATAGTCTGTGACTAGAAACTGTAATGACACGTTGTCTTTCCATGAGGGAGCTTGTCAGACTTTAGTCTCTTTTAAAAGGCTCTTCAGTCCTGAGTCTATGGTGTGGTTAGTAGTATGAGGTAAGTTAACTCGAGAGGAGGAGCATGACACCACAAACATTGGGGCTCTGGTTCCTCTCTTCCGTGACGGGTGTGTTAAGACAAGAGGCTTACGGTTCACGGTAAGTAGCCTAACGTTTCATATTTTATAATGCTTTTGTTGAACTACACACGTTGGAGCCCGTGTTTTATCAGTGAGGAGAGATATTAGTCGTCCTTGCTGGAAGTCTGATGGTTTTTGCTCTTGACTTACTGGGACTTACTTGGGGCTTTTTCGGCTTTTTCTTACCAAAAAAATTAACTACTATGACAAACGTATTTTTGCTCATTTGTCTTAGATTACGATATAAAAGTGTATGTAAATGTTGATGGTGTTTTACGTGGTGAAACCACAGAATGGAGTACACTGTGAAACGTTTTGAACTTTTGTTGCGGTTTCAAAAAGCGAAGCTGATTTAACTCCAACTGCAAGCAACTTTCGCTTCTCCCTTAACCCGTGTTAGTCCCAACGGGATGTCAAAAGCGGAGCTGCTTTGACCCGGGCAAACTAGTGATCAGTTCTTTATAGCGATCATTTAGCTCATTTTGCTGTATTACAGCAGTCAGTTTTGTCTTTAGACGAATGTCAGTATGTGAAACAAGAAAGCATAAATAAGTCACGAGTCTTTTCCAGTTAAGAAATTTCAATAACTGCCGATTAATTTCGGTTCTCGTTTAGCAGATTTAATAACGGTAACAACCATGACTAAAATGATTTTGTGGATCTCTAAAAGAGTAACTTTAGTTTTTTTCTGAAAGTGTTTATTTCCATCGAACATGTTATTGATGCAAATAGAACTGCAGAGTAGAACAAGATAAAGTAGGGCGTTGACATGAAATAGTTTGTGTGGTGGTTCTGTTACTGACCCATTTAAAGTGCACGCCTCACCTTTATGGCTGCGCTTCATTTCCTGCAGCAGTCATGGACCTCATAGAGCCCATCCTGGGAGTAGCGGAGAGACTGTACTCCCTGTGTGGGGAGGTTAAAGCCAACAAGCAGCGGTGTATGCGGCTGGCTAACCGTGTGACTGTGCTGGCCAACCTTGTCAGAGCCGTGAAGAATCAAGGTCTGGGCAAGCAGCCCGAGATGGTGCACAGGGGCCTCCAGGAGCTCAAACTCACCCTGGAGTCAGCCGAGGATGTGGTCCGCAAATACGCCTCGTCCAGCTATCTGAAACGCATCGTTAAAGCGTATGGTCTGGGCGAGGAGTTCGGGTATCTTAACGAGCGCCTGAACGACGCTGCGCAGCTGCTCTCCCTGGCCTTCCAGGTAGAGCAGCGAGAGAAGATAAACGAGGTCTTCAACGAGACGACGAGGAAGAAGGAGGATGCCAAGGACAGGTCATGTGACTATGAGGACTTCCAAACTCGTGAGTCTCTATAGGCCAATAATGTCTTTATTTATTTATATTATTATAATCACACCCTTTCGATGTGTCCCAGTATCTGAAGAAAAACACTATTTGGAAAGACTATATATGATGCAAAATTAAATATTACCAATGCTTTTCTCAGTTTATGAAGCAAGTAATGTTATTTCCCTGTGTGTGTGTGTGTGTGTGTGTGTGTGTGTGTTATATATTTATATAAATTTTTTATGCATAGTACTCAAGTCTTTAGCACAGGAGAACCAAGGGACCAAGGAGAGTGTGGACGCTGTACACCTTACGGTCCAGCAAACTCAGAAAGAAGTTCAGGACATCAAATGCATGCTGGAATCGTGTAAGACAAAATATGTGCATTGAGCTTCAATCATGATTTGGTTCATGACATTGTGGTTATTGTCACACTTTGAATTTCACTGGGCAAGCCTGGAAGCTAAATGATTCAAAATAAGCAAGTGCTTTATTAAATGTGTGCCTTGTTGAATGTATGACAGTGACAAAGCCCAGCGTCTGTCTGCCGGACATTAGAGAGATCAGACCTGACGAGCTGACCTATGACCTTCCCATCGAGCCAATTATGACGTCGGACAATTCTGAAGTCTTCAAAGGAGAGTACAATAAGTTCACTGTGGCCATCAAGAGATATATAAACCCATCGCGTACCAATCCAAAGTAGGTCATAATCCCAGTGGATCTTTTTTGTTTGTTTTTTCCTCAGCATATACAGTGCATCCGGAAAGTATTCACATTGCTTCACTTGTTCCACATTTTGTTATGTTACATCCTTATTCCAAAATTAAGTTGCCAATTGTTATTTACAACCAAATTGGAATTCGTCTTTTCCGGATTTACCTATCTGTGCAGTGAGAACACACACACACACACTAGTGATCACTAGGGGGCTGTGGTACACACACACACACACACACTAGTGATCACTAGAGGGCTGTGATACACACACACACACACACACACACACACACACACTAGTGATCACTAGAGGGCTGTGATACACACACACACACACACACACACACACACACACACACGCACACACTAGTGATCACTAGGGGGCTGTGGTACACACACACGCACACACACACACACACACACACACACACACACACACTAGTGATCACTAGGGGGCTGTGGTACACACACACGCACACACACTAGTGATCACTAGGGGGCTGTGGTACACACATGTCCATAGTGTGGGCAGCCCTAGACCCGGCGAACGTAAGTTGTTGAGCGGGGGTGGCAAATGTAACACTCGTGACGGAGTGTTTTTTTCAATAGCCCTGAAATAAATGCTCCGTTTTTTTTTTTTTGGTCCGTATCCAGTTAATCAGGAATGAGATTGGGTCCGGACAGGACTGCGTTCGGGTCCGGATCCGGACCCCCAGTTGAGTACCCCGGCACTAGACCATCAGGGAGGTAAATTGATTAAATTAAAGTTTCCCTCAAAATTCTATACACAATACTCCATAATGACAAAATGAAGAAAAATTTTACATTTACATTTTTTGCAAACTTATTAAAAATAAACATCAAAAAATCACATGTACATAAGTATTAACAGCCACAGCCATGACAGGTGCATCCTGATTACACTTATCCTTCGGTTGTTTTGACTTGATTGGAGTCCACTTGTGGTAAATCCAGTTGATTGAACATGATTTGGAAAGGCCACAGCTGTCTATATAAGGTCCCGTAGTTCATAATGCATGTCAGAGTACAAACCAAGCCATGAAGTCCAAGAAATTGCCTGTCTCAGAGGTCTTCAGACTTGTATCGAGACACAGACCTGGGGAAGGATCCAGAAAGACTTCTGCAGCACTGAAGGTCCCAATGAGTACAGGCCTCTAACATCTGAAAATTGAAGAAGTTTGGAAACACTGGGACTCTTCCTTGAACCAGCCGCCTGGCCAGGAGGGCCTTAGTTAGGGAGGAGACTAAGAACTCAAGGGTCACTCTGACAGAGTTTCAGCATAACTCTGTGGAGAGAGGAGAATCTTATTGGACAATAGGGCTGAACGATTAATTGCATTTGCGATAATTTCGCGATTTTTTAAAACGCGATTGTCTAATCGCACAGGCTGCGATTTAAACTGGTCACGTGACTTGGGAGCGAGCCGAGCCGAGGACGAACGGAGCAAACCCGAGCAGGAGGCAGGGAGGTGAAGTTAACACAGCGCACTTTAACTTGTTGCACAATGGCTTCAGGCTCGACAGAAGCTGACACTACTGAAAGTCTAATACCAAAGAGGGGCAGCACATCAGATGCTGCCTGCTCATCGTCAGGTACTGTGTAAAACGTGCCTTGCTACTGTCGCTACTACGCGAGGAAACACTACAAACCTTCTTCAGCATTTAAAAAAACACCACAAAGCCTCATATTTGTAAGGCTAAAATGCCAACCAGTGCTGCATCTTCAAATACGCAAAAGTGTTTCTCTGCGCTTATTACAGCTTTAGTATGCGGTGAGCAGCGAAATACCGTAAAATCACGCATATAGGCGCAATAAGATTTAAAGCGTGGATGAATCGCGAAAGCGCGGATAGCTTGACCGCGGTCCAGCAGACAGGGTTCACTGACCGAACCGTTTGAAAGTGTAACTCCTTATGGATATAATTGGAAGCGGCACGCTGAAATAACTCGGGCAGTAACGGAGTTCATAGTGAAAGACATGATGTCCGTTAATGTAGTGAACAATCCCGGCTTCATGGCTTTGTTAAAGACACTGGATATGCGCTACCAAATGCCCTCACGCACATATTTTAGCCAAGTTGCTATACCTGCAGGGTTGCCAACTCTCACGCATTGAGCGTCTTAGACTAAAAAGTTAGTAGTTCGCTCTGGCGCCAACCACAGGCGATCGATCGATCACGATATAATAATAATAATACTTAAATTTAGTCCATTTTTTACACACCCCCCCCCCCCCCGGCAACCCTGTATCTGAGCTGTATAAAAAATGCCGAAACAGAGTTTCCTGAAGTGGAACAATGGAAAAAAATCGCGATTTTAAATCGCAATCGCAATTTATAGATAAAAAATTGCAATTAGATTATTTTCCAAAATCGTTCAGCCCTATTGGACAACCATATTTCTCCAACATTCCTGTATGGTAGAGTGGCCAGATGGAAACCACTCCTCAATAAAAGACACAAGATGGCTCGTTTGGAGTTTGCCAAAAGGCACCTGTTAAAAAAAATTATCTGGTCTGATTTAACTCTTTGGCTTGAATGCCAAGCATCAGATCTGGACATGTACATCCTTGAAGAATACCTGCTCCAGAGTGCTCTGGACCTCAGACTGGGGCGAAGGTTCATCTTCCAACAGGATCCTATACACATCCCCAATGACAGGAGTGGCTTCAGGACAACTCTGTGAATGTTTGAGAGGTCCAGTTAGAGCCCAGACTTGAATATGGGTGCACTGACACTCCCCATTCAACCTGATTGAGCTTGAAATGTTCTGCAAAGAAGAATGGGAGAAATTGCCCAAATGTAGGTGTGCCAGGTTTATGGAATCATACTCAAAAATACATGAGGCTGTAATTGCTGCCAAAGGTGCTTCAACAAGGTACTGAGCAAAGGCTGTGAATACTTGAATGTACATTGTCATTTTTATTTTTCACTTTCAAAATTCCAACAGACTGTATTCACTTTGTCATGGGGTCGTGGGTGTAGAATTTTGAGGGGGGTAATTTTGGAATAAGGCTGTAAAATGACAATGTGGAAAATGTAAAGTTCTGTCAATACTTTCCAGATCCACTACAGTCTTTCATGATCAACCAAAACTGCCCTTCTAACAAACTCGGTGGCTTGGTTATCCTGCTCTGGTCTGAATTTCTTCATTCATTCTTCATTCATTCAATTCTGCCCAGTAAAATAAGGAGGATTTTCAATAAGGAGGTGGAGACGATGAAACGCTTTGAGTCCCCTCACATCTTGAGAATGTTTGGCATCTGTCTCCAGAATGAGCAGGGTATGTTGGAACCTTCTCTAACCCTTTTTTCCCATTAACAGTGTCTTTGAATGTTTTGTTACATTTAGTTGCTTCAGTATGGATGACTGTTAAGGGTTTTTTTTTTTTTTTGTAAAACTCTGATCCTATAATACAAAAAAACCAAAACAACCCACACTTGCTGCTACTATTGGTCCTTGTTGTTTTTATGTTGCAGGACCACTCCAGAACTATCTGATCGTGATGGAGTACTGTGAGAAGGGCAGTCTGAGGCAGGTGCTGGACAAGACCAGCAAGCTGCTCTGGGACCGAAAGATCCGCATGTGTCTAGACGCGGCCCACGGCCTTTACAGGTCCAGACCCGCTCCTGCCTCTGCTCATTGCTTCCTGGCCCTTTTCTCCTTTTAAGGCAACCTCTTCAGTTAGGGCCTGCCTGAGCCCTGGGGTCAGAGGAACCGGGCCCATTCCTACTCTAGTGATCTAATGTCACTAATCCATACAGAGCTGCTCATTCCGCCTTCTCCCCACTGCAGGCTGCACCAGTCGGAGGAGAAGTTTAAGGTGCACGGATGCATCACCAGCAGCAAGTTTCTGGTGGCAGCTGGTTACAGAGTTAAGGTATCGTTCTCCAGTGGGTCGTTTTCTTCATTATGTCATGACCGCTTTCACAATATAACTTTGTCCGTGTTAATGGTTCAAAGGTAATCTGCTTTTGAAATTATATTTGTGCCTTGTCTGAATTCCGCATTGAGAAGCACGTGTACTGCAAACGTTCATTTTGATGAACAAGACAGACGGTTTAATAAAAGTGATGAGTGCTATGATCACTTATTATTTGAAATCTAGTTGGTGGGGATTAGTGGCACTTCCTAATCATGGTTTTGTGTTTGGTGTGTATGTCTTTGAAGCTTGGAGGCTTTGAGCTTTCCCAAACAGAAACATCTCTAAAGAAGAACAAGAGCAAGACCACCAGCTTAATGGTTTACGCTTCTCCACAACAGCTACAAAACCTCAATCATCCATATGACAAGGCCTGTGAAATCTACAGGTCAGCAAGTCTACAGGCCCATGCAACAAGGCACAGACATTTTAGTTGATTGCTTACTGCACTGTGTAGTACAATTTAGTGTAGTGACTGTTTCCTTTACAGTTTTGGCATTGTCCTGTGGGAGATCACCACACAGCTGCTCCCTTTTAAAGGCATGTAGCACTCGCATCTTGTACATTGTTCATTTATGAAAATGAATTCGTACCAATTGAATTTCCTTGACTTAATACGGGTATTTGGACGCACGTTGGTAATCACCAATAAGGAAAACTACAATCTAATGTGTAAAATATTCAAATGTAACTCCAGTCCTTTCAGTGTCTCCTATTGATCATGTTTTGCATCTAGATTGTCCATCCCACACTAACATGGTGTGTAAAGAGAAAAAGATGGAGCCGCTACCGAAAGACTGTCCTGGTCGCCTTGGGGAGCTCATCAACGCTTGCCGCTCGTATGAACCGTTCCACAGGCCTAACGCTGGAGGTACAGGGCTTCGTTTGTGCAGTCTTTCAACTAGGTAGTAGTTTTGGAGATGGCAGCACGTTTTTGCACGTGAGAGGGGAAAGTCTGTGTTCTTCTTTTAAGAAATTACCTCCTCACAGGAAATGGCGCGTGAACTGTGCAGATGTGTAAGCACATTTGTTCCTTATGAAGTTTGCCTTTGTGTTTCTTTTGTGCAGTGATAGTGGACCAGCTACGTAAACTGGCCGAGCAGTACGAAGATGAATGAAGGCACGCTTTCTCCGTAGAGCCACACCGGCTGGAACACAGACCTACGGCTGGAACACACTTTCAGATGCTGTGCATGTATTAAGGTTCACTCCACAGAACTTTACTCAAAATCTTTGTTTTCTTTTTTGTCAGTCTTTTTTTGACTGATCTCTCATTTTGTTTAATTCTGTGACTTGTGTGTTTGTACCTCAGGAGGTTTGGTTTAAAGTTAAGCCTGGTACGAATTTCAGTATTACAGTCCATAGCACATCTTTATAAAGAAACCCGCACACTTTTAGGACAAGAAACTGCAACCCTAAATTAAATGTAAAGATGTTTACTGTCTTTTGACATTTATGCCTGTTTGTTTGACCTGCCTTGCACCTTGATAAAATGTGCCTGATGGGACACAAATCATTTGAATTAAAAAGATTCCGCATTTAAGTTTGTGTTTAAATGACGGCAGCTTTGTGAAGTGTAATATTCACTTGTCTGTTCTAACAATAGAATATGGTAAGTAAGTAGCAGACCAGCGAAGAAAAAGATTCAGTACGTTCATTCAGTACATGTTTTGTTATAACTTTAAATAAAAAATAGAAGTAATTTGTTTATTTTATTGATATACTGAGGCGTGAGCCTAGCATATTATGTTTCATTAAACACAGTATTTTCTTTATTTTATAATCAATACTGTATGTATAAATAGGGATCATGTTTGTATTATGAAACACAAATTGGCTGCTCGCATCTATAAATTGTATGGCCAGAAGGATTTTGAGCTAGGATGAACCGAATTAAAGTGACAAAGAACCGCCATTTATGGCAGACCACCTGCTAAGAAGTGCATAAGGAGAGAGAGAGATATGCATCTACACCTGTACCGTGCGAGTCGGCACACAGGGTATCTACAATGAACCCAGAAGGGGGCAGTAAGAGTCTTTTTAGAGTTCGAGTTACAACAAGTGTCCTTTCATCCCGACCCTGTCAGTTTTATTATGAACGGAACAAGTCCGTTTGAGGCCGACCGAGTTGATGTGTGAATGGTTTAACAGCGCTACGTTCTGAGTATGACGGCAAGGAAAAGTGAAAGCGCAAACGGGCTATGAAAGCGGCGGCGCCGTGACTGCGTGAAACGTGTGCGCAAATTTCAAAGGGATTATTGTGGTCGGTAATTCTCTCCGCCCCAATCGGCACTGTGAGCTTGTAATCTGTTTATATCGTAATGCTGCTGCAGCATAATGAAATATCTCTAAACATCATCATTAGTTCACTGATATCCTAACTGCGGTGTTTTTAAGAAAATCAGACTTAATATGACTGTTAAAGGTAAAATGGTAAATAGGAAGAGAAGGTAGCTACCGGAGACATGGAAAGGACAGGTAAGTGATCACTTCTGTAATTCCCCCAGTGCCGTTAAAGCTCCAGTTCGTTGTTGGCCCGTTTTAACGCCGGAGTTTGTGTTTGTGTAGTCAAACATCTCTAGGATCCTCTGTCGTATTTTAGTTTGTGCGTCGTGATCTCTTCGTCAGCCGTCCATAAACGGGCGTTGTGCCGCTTTTGGCTGTAGCGAGACAGTGTAGACTCAGTTCTTAGGAATTAGTCTGACAATATAATAAATTCATACACCTGCTGTTAAAGATGTTTCCGAACGAAACAATGTAGACTGTTAAAAGAAGCTGCTTGCTGTTGTTTCTAAAGTAGCTTGCATGTCGTTTGTCTTGTTGAGACATAAAATGCGTTGTTTCGCAGTGAATAAATATATGCCACAATGCCAGGTAGTATATGTAAAACGTATTATTACTGTTTTTACCCACAGCTGATTTGAAAACACAGCCTAAACCTATTTGAGTTGTTCATGACAGAGCTTGCATTCAAATGATCCTGATTTTTCGGCACATGTGATGCATTTAATGTCAGACACAGAAAAACGTTGTACGTGAAGCGTTGTAATCACGGTGTTATATTGGTGGGGGGTGGGTTGGTCTACACTCACCAACCTCCTTGTATGTGTCTTGGACGTAAACACACTGCCCCCTTTAGGAACAGCGTTCTGCAGTCTTTAAATGTACAGATACTGACAAGCTGTTGACACAGCACATCAGTTGAATTACTATCAACCTCATTCTTCCCTCGCCACTAGTTTGTGACCCCAGGAGCACTGGTTACCTGATATTATTTGGGTGGTGAACCATTCTCGGCACAGCATTAATACTGACCTGGTAGGGCCATGGTAGGAGTTGTTGCACTGCTATAAGTGTATTGGGTATATTTGGTGATTGGTTAGTGGGTGTACAATGGCAAGTATTTGTCACAGAGGTCAACTCTTTGGGCTTTGCTATAGCTGTAAATATGTGTTTTATAAAAATCATTGTTCCTAGCAGTGCTGGTAAACTTTACCTTCCCTTTTCGTCACCTGCTGAAGATCATGTTTCTGTTTGTCTGTGTTAGGCCTTGGGAGATGTATGCAGAAGCCTCCTGTGCCCCCTAAGCCAAAGGTTATTCCACCACCCAAGCATACTCAGCATCCTGCTGTAGCAAAACCTGCACTCAACCCAGAGGTTTCCCGGCCACAAAAGCATGTCGTCAGACCTGTTATTGCAGCTAAACCTTCTGTTTCTGCACTTGTTTTAAAGTTCAAACTCCTCACTTCTAGAGGTGAGCATCATGCCCATTTTCAGTCTAGAAACCCTTGGCAGGTGAATTTATTAAACAACAGAAATGGACATCTTCCAGAGCAGAACAAGCCTGAACAAGACCACATCGTCCCAATGTGTGTTTGTGTCAAAGGGAAGTGTTGTGACTGCTCAGCTAAGGACAACAGCAAAAGACTCGCACATAATGGAAAATGTGCTAAAACGTATATAGGCAGCAAAGCGGAGGATTCCAGAAATCCTGCTGTCCAAACTAGCAGCAAACAACAAGCAGCTCTGGGATTTCAGGGTCAAGTTGTGGAACCCTCTGTACAAAACTCCGCCGGTGCATCGCCTGGACTATCAGTAGTAATTCCTGATGAAAGTCCTGTGAAAGTGAATCATTATGAGAATGTCCCAATAGCTAATGGGTCAGTAGGTAATGAAAGACATGTTCGCATAAAACGTCAGAACAGTGCTATTGCCACTCATGTCCCTTCACTGGTTGTCACTGGGACGTCATCCAAAAGTCTTGAAGTTGCAATGAAGGAGAGTGAGCCAACAGGAGGAGTTGTTGAAACACAGCATGACGGTGGGAGACTGCCCACAGTTTATCCAGTGTGGAGGCCAGTTCTTTCAAAACGGGGGCAGGTGCAGGATATACACCTGCCTGGACCCTCTCAGAACACGGGCAGGAAGGAGTGCTTGAACGTGCAGGATCATTGCAAGAAGGAGCGTTCAGTGGATGATGATGATGAACCCGATGGGGAAACACACATTTACCAGCATCCCATGCCAGTGAGTCTAGCCAAGCTACCAAAGCCTAATTGTATTGCAGCAAATGCAAATCAAGCTCACCATCAAAGCAAAGGAGGTGTGCCTACTGCAACAACACTGGGAGTTAAGCCCTGTAAAGAGAAAGTGTCACACATCGGAAAACTGCAATCTAATGACACCACAGACAAGAAACCCAGAACTAAAATGAAAGCGGAGGGAAGATCTTTATCCCCAGCAGACATCAATCAGCCTAACAGCCAGAGGATGACGACCTCCCAGAAGATAATGGCCTTTGACCTTCCCACGAAAAAGTTGCCAAAGCCTGATTGCAACACAGTGGAGGGTGAACAATCAGTGGAAGAAGCCTGGCGTGCTGTTGGTAGCAAAAATGGAACCTGCTCTCAAGTGTCACTGTATAGATCACATGAATTCAAGGTGCAAGGCAAAGAATTGTTATACAAGCAAGCTTTCTCCATTTCACTGCCTGCCAATGAGCAGTGTGTAGATGAAGAAACCGTAGATGAAGAAACCATCCTCGTGGAAGTAAGAGACACCTCCAAAGATGATGATCACATATATGAGGATATTCGAGAGTATGTGAATGAACCTGCTCTTGGTAGTGAATACTTAATAATCGAAGAGCCTGTCACAAATCAGCAAGCACACACGTCTAATACAGAGAAGGATGTTTATGAAAAACCTGATGCTTCTGATGAATTTGCTAACACCAGTATGTACCAGAATTGTTCTGAGAGGTAAGTTGTGATTTCCTCCAAAAAAAAATGAAATGTTGAAATTGCCTTCAAATGATGCTAAGTGCATTGTTAAACTGTTTAACTTTTACACACTTTTTGAGACTTTTTTTTCTAACCAAATATAGCAAACACATTTAATTTCTCAGCATTATATTGAGGTAATCAAAAACCATTTTTATTTAACCAGTTATTTTATTAAACATTAAAATGTCAGACTTCTTGACGTAGGCAGTATTTAACATTTCTAATAGAGAGATGTATATACAGCTACATAAATACTGGATAAAAGTCATAATGTTTTTGTAAAATACATATCAGGAGGAGATAAAGGTCTCAGCTGACCAGTCTTAGGTTTATCATTAAAAGCTGTATTTCTGATTACTCGATTACCTGAGGGCCATCCACACGCTTCTTACAAACCCTTCTGAAGGAAATGTTTGCCACCTCACAGACTGGAAACATGTCAGTTATGCACTCTCACGCCCATCTGATGGGTAATGACTGAGTGCCAGTGTTTGTTTCCCATTAGACCTAAATCTTTCTTTGTTTTGAGTAAAACTCTTTTACTCAAGTTTTTGTGACAAAAATGAATAAAGAAAGCAAAAGTGTTAAACCAGGTGTTAAACCTTCAGACTTTCTCATAGACATTGAATTGAATCGATATATTCCCAAATACTTTGGTTGTTATAGTATTTGCTAAATGATTACAACACATTTCCTTCCAGGCTCTAAGAGCAGTCCATGGCTCTAGCATATGGAAACTTTTGCTACGTTGTCTGGTGTACGTACACCTTTTATATTTATCTTTCCTGCAGTTCCAGAATCCTAATTTCTCCTTATATTCCTTTCAGAAATGTGTACGAAGATGTGGAAAGCTCAGATGATACACTGTCAGAGTGGGAAACCTTTGACAGCTCGGAAGAAGAAGAAGAACACAACAGTTTGGACACTAGCAAAGGAGTGTATCAGGTACTGTGGTTTACTATACCTGCAGTGTTTTCATGCTGTACTATGATCCTCTGTTCTGCTATGATTCTCCAAGTGTTCTGAGGTTTATAATATTTCAGACATGTACAGAGTTGCAAAGGTTTCCAACAGTGTCCTCTGACTTCGTTTCAGAATGATGTGAGGAGCACCAAACTGTTCCACATAGCTGAAGAAATCATGACTTCAGAGAAAGTGTGAGTGTCTGCATGCTGCATTGACTGTATGAACAATTCACTTCAGTTCAGGCTAATGCTGTATGTGTTCTCCTTGGCAGGTTCGTCAATGTGTTGAAGCTTCTCAACATTGTAAGTGTGTCTTGGGCACTGGGCTGTATATACATTTACATTTACGGCATTTAGCAGACGCTCTTATCCAGAGCGACTTACAAAAATGTTTTGCATATATTTGCATATGTTTTGCATTTTTGTCATGTTCCCCCATTTCATGTGCAATTTATTGTTTTTTTAATCAATGTTATTGTCAGCAAGACAACAAAAAGGTTTGCTAAAAGTACAAGAGTCAGAATTGTGATGGATTTCTAATCATCAGCTGAATCTCATTTGCAATAAATCCTTAAACAAGACATTTGTATTTAAAAAAAGGTCATTAATCTAAACTGGTGTGTTATTCAGAAAATGTGGACACCAGTCAAGATAAGAGCAACACGTTTAATCAGTCTTCCATTTCATACAATACTACGTATTGCAGAGGAAATAAACAATATAGAGAATTTAGAATGATAATATTAAACAAGTGAAACCAGAGCTATTTGAGATACTTAAGCATATCTGAGTGTACAGTACTAAAGGAAGTATTATTCGGCACACCTCACAGGAGTATCTGTATTTCCAGTTCACCTTGAGTATCATGTCACATGTTGCATCTGTTTAACGTGTGTATGCTTTGCAGACATTTCGGGATTCGGTAGCGAAGGCATCCAGCCAGATGGGCAAACCTGTGATTGAGGAACGCGTTCTGAACCAGATCCTCTCCTCACTTCCACAGCTCTATAAGCTGAACTGTGACCTCCTTCATGAGCTGGAGGACCGCATGGCCCACTGGTAGTACAGAAACCCGACGCACGTCTAGACAGTCATTTAAAAAAAACAAACAAACAAAAAGGTTTATGTCACGTCTGATTCAATTCATCAAACTGTGCCCTTTCTGGATTAGGAATGAGAATGCAGGTGTAGCTGATATATTTCTAAAGAAAGGGCCGTATCTGAAAATGTACACCAGCTACATCTGCGAGTTCGACAAGAATGTGGCCCTTCTGGAAGAACAATGCAGAAAGAACCCAGCATTTGCTAAAGTAGTTCGGGAATTTGAGGTAGTGACACTGACGCAACCTGTTCTTCTTCCTTACATATTGAGTTTTGTAGATCTGTTATCATGTCTATGCAGTTGGAACTTGGCAGTTCCCACACCTGTGTAGGTCTGTGTATACATGTGTATATATATAAGCTTCCCTTTTCTAAGCTTTGTGGTTTACACTGAGCAGAACTGCATCCTACAAAATGTCTGTACATCATAACACTGATAAGTTTGTACTGGGTAATGTATTTTATATGCCTGCCTATATATATATATATATATATATATATATATATATATATATATATATAATATATTAGTGGTGTATATGTGGTGGGCTGTAATCATACATGCATGCATGATCAGTCTTATTCTCTCTCTCTCTCTCTCTCTCTCTCTCTCTCTCTCTCTCTCTCTCTCTCTCTCTCTCTCTCTCTCTCTCTCTCTCTCTCTCTCTCTCTCTCTCCTCTCTCTCTCTCTCTCTCTCTCTCTCTCTCTCTCTCTCTCTCTCTCTCTCTCTCTCTCTCTCTCTCTCTCTCTCTCTCTCTCTCTCTCTCTCTCTCTCTCTCTCTCTCTCTCTCTCTCTCTCTCTCTGAAATATAGAGCAGTCCCTGCTGTGCCAATTTAGCAGTGAAACACTACATGCTGAAGCCCGTTCAAAGACTTCCTCAGTATCAGCTCCTGCTCTCAGGTCAGTGAAGGTCCCTGTGAGCTATGGGAGAGCAGCACCCAGAGTAGCTTCTGTTTTGTGGTAGAAGGCTGTACCCCACTTCATCATAGCCAGCGATGGGTGCAGGAGCTGCAGAAAGGAGTTGCCATAGAGAATGTTGTCATAGAGATAGACAGGGAGTTAGGAATACGTGTATAAAGTTAGCTCGGTGGAAGGAAGTTAGCTTGGTGGAAGGCATGTTTACAGAACTCCATTAATTGCAGGCAGTGTGGTTGTTGAATACACTCAGTTCAAGCTTCACAGTGGTCTGTGTCTGATCTTACAAAGTAACCTTTAAGTTACTCCCATGAAGTACATGTATGAAGAAAATCATTTTTGGTTGATATTTGTCTATTTTTCTCTGCAGATTATTTAAAGAATCTTAATGAAAACTCTCCAGATTACAGAGACACACAAGGTGAAAACAAAACCTTTCACGTTGCACCAAGATTAAGTTAACATGGACTGGGATGGAAGCGTGAACCTCAACCCATTGAGTTTTTGACAGTGATTACATGTAGCAACACCTAACAATATCCAACCTTCTTTCAGCTGCACTGAACATAGTAAAGGAAGTTGCAAACCATGCAAATGAAACCATGAAACAAGGGGTAAGAAAAGGATTCATGGACGCTGCTGATGTCTTTTGCTAGTGAGGCGAGAATGCAAATGTCCATGTCTCGGTTTTGCAGGATAACTTTCAGAAACTGATACAAGTCCAGTACAGGCTGACGGGACAGCATGAAATAGTTCAGCCCGGCAGGGTAAAAGACCAACAGAGCACACACACACACACATACACACACAACCTACATCAACCTATACAGCCTTCCTGAAATACCATCTGGAGTCGCTTCCCTAAGGCCTTTGCTGATATACAGAAGCTTGTGTGAGCATGTATCTGTAAAATGGAAGCGGGAAAGTGGCTATGGCATACAGCCTTAATTTAGTAGCAGTTAGAATTATAGCAAGGTCTGTGTCCTGATGGTTTATTAAAGATTTTAACTTCACAATATCAGTTAAAGTCTAAAATTAAAAAACCATTTCTTTATTTCAGGTGTTGCTAAAGGAGGGAATTTTGATGAAACTCTCTAGAAAAGTCATGCAACCTGGAATGTTCTTTTTAGTAAGTCACAATGACCTATAATTTACTTTTTAATAAAGGAGTGTATTAGTTAATGTGAAAGTAAAATAAGTGCTGTTCAATGCTGTAATAGTTAAACGTGAGGGAGCAAATGTATAATGCGAATGTCCTTGTATTATTTATTTATTCTTACTGTGTCTTGTTGAACAGTTTAATGATGTCCTGTTATATACCACACCGCTCCAGTCAGGCCAGTACAAGTTGATCAATGAGCTGTCGTTGGCTGGGATGAAGGTGAGATGTGGTTTGTAGATGGAATTCCCCCATTTGTTTCCTTTTGGGCATTGATGGAAGCAGTTTTTGTTCCTTCTCATATGAATTTGATTTTTTTTGTCTGTTTAGAAATAATTGTCTGTAGAGATATTCATCGTTTACTTTTGGTATTCACTTTGTTTGATATGTTTTTTTTTTTGTTTGTTTGTTTTTATAGGTAACTAAACCCAGTCAAGAGGGTTATCAGAATGAACTGAACATTGAAAGTGTTGAACGCTCATTTATTCTGTCTTGTAGGTAAGAATTTGGCTTCAGTCATTCTCTGCTCTTGGCATGTTCTATACCCATCAGTGTCAAATAAAAATGACTGTGGACTTCCAGCTATGAATACATGGTGTTTCCCAGAATGGATTAACCTCAGTATATGTGCGAAGCACAGCATAACTCAGGGGTGGGGTTAAAGGACAGACTGATGTGTGTATTCCACATGTGTTCCTTAAACAGTGTTTTTTGTATATCTCGGTGCTGGGGCTTCATCAGACTCACTGTTCTTTCCCTTGCAGTTCCCCGGCCAATCGAGATGAGTGGCTGGAGGCCATCTCTGCTGCTATTGACGACTTTACCAAGAAACAGATCTCCTTCAACACCAGCAAAAGTCCTGAAGAGGTACTATCCTTGCTTCATAGTACCAATCAGCCATTGTCGGTGCATCGTCACACCTAGTATGACTCTTTTTCCAATACACCTTAATAGGGAAAAAGAAATTATGAATGATAGGAATGACATTGTATTTTATCTGAATTATTTTTTCCAATAATAATTAAGAGTTTTAGCATTATTTGTAATTACTTAAAAAAAACAACAACTCAAGATCCATGATATTTCATAGGGGGACATACAGGGCCACGTCAGCAAACTTCAGCTGGGGACCAAAGCTCCTATCTGGATCCCTGACCTGAGGACCTCCATGTGTATGATCTGCACCTGTGTGTTCACTCTAACCTGGAGGAGGCATCACTGCCGAGCCTGTGGCAAGGTATAGCAGACATAAGCAATCGAGCAATGAGCAGGATTTGGGCCTGCTTACTTTTTTTGATGAACGTGCCTTTATTGCACATGTCTCTGCCCATACTAGGTGGTATGTCAGTCCTGTTCATCCAACAAGCATCCTCTGGAATACCTAAAAAATCAACCCGCAAGAGTGTGTGATCAGTGCTTAGAGATTCTGCAGCAAAACAGTTCAGGTCTGACACCTGTCTGACACATCTGTTCAGAGTTTTGCTTAATGAATTCTTTGCAATATGTTTAACAATTTAAATCATCATTCTCTGTCCTTGACGGCCTGTTCTTCTCATTTATTCACTTACTGATCATAAGGTAACCAGACACCAGGTGCTATTCTATCTCCAAATGCCAAACTATCCAGTGCATTTACCATTAGAAGACAGAAGAAGATCCCAGCAGCCCTGAAAGAGGTATGAAGCCTGGGAAAGCCCATCACATCACTGGGAAAGCCCATCACATCACTGGGAAAGACCATCACATCACTGGGAAAGCTCATCCCATCAATTCTCTTTTTTTATTTTCCCACATGATCAGATTCCACAATAAAACTACCGACAATGACAACAGTACTTGTCAAAGGCTGGGATATATATTGTGCTACAAGTGCTCCATCAATTCTTGAAGTTAATATATTGGAAGCAAGAAAAATGTGCAGCTGTACCTGATGCATAGGGCCAAATTGTAAAGTCTTGACAAATGAGTCAGTGCATCTCCAAATGTCTTGTGGGGTGTAAACATGTAAGCATCAGAATTGGACCATGATGCAATGGAAGGTGACCTGCTCTGATAAATTCCCTTGTTTTGCATCATGTGGACAGCTATGAGTGTTGCTTACCTGGGGAACAGATGGCACCAAGATGTTAGGGGAGAAGAGAGTCCAGAAGAGAGTGTGTTACTTTAATGCAATCCACATGCCTAAGCATTGTGGCAGACCAAATATACCCGTGCATGGTCATCACATTCCTTAATGGCAGTCGACTCTTTCAGGTGGATAATGCATTCTGCCACACCGCAAAAAATGGTTCAGGAATGGTTTGAGACAGACACAAAGTTCACGGCCTCCAAATTCCCCAGATCTCAATCTGACTATGTAGCTATAGGATGTACTGGAAAAACAAGTCTGTTCATTGGAGGCCCCACCTCGCAACTTAAAGTATCTGCTTCTAATGTCTTGGAGCCAGATACCACACAACACCTTCAGAGACCTCATGGAGTCCAGCTGTGTCGGTAGCATGAGGGGGATTTACATAATATTAACCAGGTTGTTTTAATGTTGTGGTTGATTGGGGTTTATTTAATCAATTTAAGTTATTTTTATGTCATGGTCATGATCAACCATTCAGTGGGTGAGAGTCCTGTCCTGCGCACACCCTATGCTGCACAATATTGTCTTCCAGGCCACCTGATCTTGAGTTTGATCAGGCATGATGGAACAGTGAAAACACTGAGACAACAGAGATGGTAACAGCTTGATTAATCTGTTGCTTTATTCAACATTGTATTAAATGTTGACTTTTGATATTTGCTGCATTATTTAAGGTTGCTGCAAACACAGATAAGCCATCCATGAGTGGCTATATGGAAAGAATGAAGGCCAATAGGAAACCATGGAAGAGGCTGTGGTTCGTCATCAAAAATAAAGTGCTGTACACTTATGCTGCCAGTGAGGTAGGACCACTGGGCTAAGAGAAGACTACCTACTGGTTGTGATATATGTATGATAAAAATTATGCTGTTTTTTTTGTTTTACTTGCTTCCTTATTATGGTGTGCTTTTTCATGATTGTGTACACTGTGCTGTGTGTTGAATAGAAACAACCTTTATTGTCCTACAGGTGGGAAATTTAGGTGTTGCCTGTTATTTATAGTTATTTGTAGACTCGTGCTGTACAGGGCAAAATCCCTTCACTGTAATGAAGCTCGAAATGAAGCTTTTCATTTGTGTTTTCAGTAAAAATAGTGATGGCACTGGTTTGCAGTGCCCCACATGGTCCTTTTGCTGCTAACTTTGAAGCGTTTAAGCATTGATTAGATCAGGCGTTACAGAGGACCATCAGTCAGCGATAGTCGAGATAGTCGTGATTTTATTAGCAAGGATGGCAAAAACGACCAATTTACCCTTCACAAAGTACCAGCCAATCAGGTATCGATTTGGTCGAATGGAGTTAGCCAGTTTTTCTCTCTCAGACTTTGCACACTTGAAGGTGTATACATTTACGCACCGCTTACTGGGGACACGGTGATGGGGTAAAGGAGAAAACATGAAAAGGAACTAAATAAAATAAACAAACATATTGGACACATTTCTATAGTTTATAAAAGCTTATATTGTTTGTCTTTCAATGCATCTTTCTATCTTGTGTCTTGTGTGATCCAGGATGTAGTGGCCCTAGAGAGTTTGCCTCTCCTTGGCTTCTCTCTCAGAGAAGAGGAGTCCAGCTCCGTCCAGTTTTGGCTTTACCACAAAGATGTGCTCTTTTACACCTTTAAGACTGATGACTCCAACAGCTACCACAGGCAGGCCTGCATAATGTCATCATAAAGCAATTGCTTTAAAGTAAAACTATAAGTAATACATTGACTTGGTTCATTGTAACCCAAGGGTCGTGACTTTTTCATCTGCCCTTTCTTACAGGTGGGTGGAAGCTTTTCGGGATGCCATGGTCCTTTAGCCGTTTAGCGTTCACAGCTATAGCTCCTTGCTGGATCCAGTTCCTGATGCAAAAGACCATATGCTCAATATTTCAGTTTGAAGTACTGAAATTGTCATGTTGCATTTTCAAAATCTTAGTTGTTGTTGATTTTGTTATTATTTCTGTATAGTATTGATATGCATCTTTAATGTCAAACTACTTTAGGATTCAGTATTTGGCCTAATTATGACTTTCTTGCTGAGTTCTTCATGATAATGTTTTTGGCCAGCTGTAATTTTTTTAATCGGTTTCCTAATTTTTCAGGAAAGTATTTTATTTCAGCTTCATATGTTAAAGCACTTTGCCCTCTGTTGTCTATTAACATGGAAGTGGTAGAGATCAAAGCAGAACTTCTAGTTATCGTTATAAGATAAATAAATATGGCTTTCATACTGATGGTGTCATTCCTTATTCTCCTAAACACGCCTCACTACATTATAACTAGCGCGATGTAATATCCAATAATATCCAATCTAGATTAAGCTATGAAACAGTAGCCAATTTACCACCTACAATCGCTGGATCTTCTCATGAACTGAGGGACGGCCACATACATACCACGCCCGGGTTGACCGCGATACGATCAACCTGTGTATAAGAGGGGCTGGAAATGGAATTCACCTGAGATAGTGGGAGGCGCCCTGCCCCTGCGCTCCGCCCCTGCGCCCCGCCCAGCGCGCCGCCCTGCCGGCAGATTTGGGTCAGGGGTTACAAGGCGCTACGTCACAAGCTGCTAAGATGGCGTTTTGATGACGACGCGAGAAACGAGGACCCCTGCCCTTGTTCGAAAGGTATTTAAAATCGAGCGTTTATGTTTACTTCGGCGTATAATCCTAAAGGGTCAAATGCTGTGTAAATAGGAAGGTGCCGCGGAGGGGTGTGTAAAAGGAAGCGAACAAAACCGGCATATAGGGTCCGTTTGCGTTCGGTTCTGCTCCCTCGGTGTTGGGCTGCCCTCCTACAACCACCTAGATATACCAGCCTGGCGAAGGTGGGACGTTTTCTTTTCTTTTAACGAATGCTCTCGTCTTTTTTAATTTGCCATTTCGCTTGAGGAATGAAAACGCAACGCCACGTTGTAGAAGCCATATGTGGTTATATGGTGATAATTGCACTAATGCAGATGTATTGTGGGTCTGCCTGTAGGCGATGAGACGCGTAGTTCCGCATTCACCAAGGCTTGGCCAAGCCCACGTCTGTGCTCTATTGTCGGGCGGCACGGACGGACCCGTCGCTGTTTATTTAGTGCACACGTTAGTCGAAACATTGGCATTTATTCCAGGCGATCTCCGTACTTATTAAATACAAACAGTTAAGGTTCTTATTTATTTTTACTTACAATATGCTCATAATTAGGATATCCTGTAAAGGAGATCGGTTACTGCATCTTGCCTAAATTAAAACAATTTATTTTGGAATGATATGTAGTTATGTTGCAGAACAAAACATTTGTATGTAGACACTTTTCCCCTAAATGTGTTTGGTAAAAAAAAATGACCATATAGTTTTTTTTCTTTTTTCCTTCTTCTGTGCAGTTACCTCAATGAGATACATCAAGGGCAGGAGATGGAGATCTCAAATTATGCCAGTCAACTGCTGCTGCAGCTCAACCAGCAGCGCTCCAAGGGCTTCCTTTGTGACGTGGTCATAATGGTGGAGAACACGCTCTTCCGCGCTCACAAAAGCATCCTCGCCGCTACCAGCAGCTACTTCAAATCCCTGGTGCTTCACGACAACCTCATCCACCTCGACTCCGAGCTGGTGGAACCAGCCGTGTTCCAGAAGATCCTTGACTTCATTTACACGGGCAAGCTGTGTGACGAGAATCAGGGAGCCGACTATGTGCAGAATATCAGCTCCCTTCTGGCAGTCGCTAACTACCTCCAGCTTCCTGACCTCGTGAGTCTGTGTTCCAGCAGGCTAGAGCCAAGTAAAACCTCCTCAAGAAGGCAGCCGTTCTCCCCCACCTCAAAGAGCTTTGTCAAGCGAGAGTCTGGCGACGCTTCATCCGATACCGAAGACTACGCAAGCATGGTCCCTCCAAAGAAGAGAAGCAACGGTCAGAGCAAACGTGTCCATCACAAGCTGAGCTTTGGTCTGGATTTAACCAAGAGGGACTCGTGTGCTGCAGATTCCCTGAATAATGAGCTTGGCAGCGTCCACGCCCGCTCTCAGTCCTCCCTTTCCAGAATGACTGCCGGCCGTATCACATCGGGCGTGGAGGGGGTGAGCTCTCTGGAGAAAAGCGGTGGCCTGGCTTCCTTCGATGGAGCGCAGGTCTGGAGAAGAACCCCTCCCAGGGAGCGGTCCAGGAGAAAGGGCAACGTCAACGGTTATGTCCCCGCGATCAAGAGTGGAAGCCACAACCTTGTTTTCCCACCTGATGAGAAAGGAGACCGTGACGAAAACGCCCAAGACGGACCAGACGACAGGGAGTCCAGCGACGCCAGTCCTAACTTCATCTATCGCCAGGAGTCCTACCTCAAACCATCTCAGGGGGACAACCCTTATGTCTGCATCCCATGTGGGAAGGGCTTCCCATCTTCAGAAAGTCTCAACACCCATGTGGAGTCCCACGTGGACATGGATGTTACCAAGGAGGAAGAGGAAGGGGACGAAGATCCCGCGGCCGCCGAGGCAGCACAAGAGGCCCCGGAGGCAGCGGACAAAAGCCCCCCGAAGGCGCAGCGCGAGCTGGACGCCTTGCGTCCGTTCCCCTGTGACATCTGCGGCAAGATGTTCACCCAGCGCGGCACCATGACACGTCATATGCGAAGCCACCTGGGCCTGAAGCCGTTCGCGTGCGAGGAGTGCGGCATGCGCTTCACACGCCAGTACCGCCTCACCGAGCACATGCGCGTGCACTCGGGGGAGAAGCCCTACAAGTGTCAGATCTGTGGGGGCAAGTTTACACAACAGAGAAACCTCATTAGCCACATGCGAATGCATACCTCACCAACCTAGGCCGAGCGGGAGCGGGTGTAGTCGAGTTACGTTCAGATGAATGTTATGGCAAATAGTTCAAGCCTCTCGAAAAAGCTTTTTGGTCTGATTAAAATATTGCCTCATGTAGTTACAGTAAATTATCTTCTGAGTATATACTTGTGGTACTTTTTTTTTTTTTTTTTTTTTTGAACGAGTGAATGTAACACTCAAATGTTCTGAGTCTTTTACAGTTAAAATGCAGGACTTTGTTTGTGTGTTGTGCTTTAATGGGACAAAACAAAAGGCTTGTTTACTTGAATACACTTTCAAACGTTGCTACCTCAGCTTTGAGCTCCCAAACCCTCAAATGCTAGCCCTTTGAGATTGTTCATTACGCAATCTGAAGTTATTCTTCAAAAAAACTTTATTTTTGATTGCTCCACTTGCCATCTGATATGAATCCAAAACAAACTCTAATGATTGACTCAGAATAGGAACACACACTGCCTGCTTTACAGTGAGGGGGACAGATTAAAATCCAATATAGATTTCTGTTAAACAAGGGTTGTTTTCTGATAGGGGTTAGTGGGGCAAGGGTTATTACCTGGTGAGTTTCAAGGAGCATTTAGGCATGTCTGATGTACAGTTCCAAAGAAATAATGAATGTTGAAAGGTAAAGAAATACTGTATTACTATAACCAAATCTATATTCTTTCAATATATGTATTTAAGTATAAGTCTAATTTATGTGTTTCTTCAGTTTTACATCTTTGTTAGCCCCTCTTTTGTTCTCCTGCCTCTGTCCTTGGTTTTATTCAATGTAAGAGGTCAGGTCTCTTTGATTTTCCCTGTGCATAAAACCTTGCATTTATACAGCTGTTGTTATGAGACCAAAAGGACTGTCGGTGAACTATTGTAAATAACTTTTCAGTGTCTTGAAGAAATTCCTTGGTTGCTATCTTATCCAGGGTTGTTATGGTTATTGCATGAACACTTTAGTTCATAATACTTGGTTACTCCTGTAGAATAGTAAGTCAGAACACTGGGGGGGTTTTCAGTGTGAGATGTTTTTGGATGTTGAAATAGGTTTTTTTTTTTTTTCTTTCATTCCAACAACCTGTGATTAACTGTTACTTTACAACTACCTCAATTTTTCCCAGAGTATCTAACCATGTTTTAAGCAAGTTGACACCTCCTCCAAACCACCCCCCCCCCCCCCCCCCCCCCGTAGAAACAGTCATAATACAGTTTCAGCGTAGCTTGTACTAAAAATCTCATCAAGCACAAAACTGCCCTGTGATTGCATAGATTTTGATTGAATTTTTTTTCAAATTTTATTCCTACCCAAAAAATTGTTTATGCTTGGATTATCAAGGATGCTGGCTGTACCACAATGGAATGTTGAAATATGCAGGAACCTTTCGCTTTCTGATGGACTTGAAACCGATCTGCAAAACTGTGACGATGCTTGGACTTTTTTCCACTGGAAACCTCAGGGATTGTGTTTGGGCACGTCTGCCCTTTTATACCACAAAGCGCCAATTTCCGATATTTTTGCAGCTATGTTTGTCAGTGTTTGAGCACTACTTTCACATGTCAATCCACGGAAGCATTCTTTTCAAGTCACAAGATACGCCTTCACAAGGCATGGCAGCTCAGATCTTTAGTCTGCTTTCCATTTGCAGTATATTTTAATAGTCATGTTAAATAACATGAATTTCATAAGCTTTTGGAAAGAAAACCATTGCTCAAAGAATATGGCTCATGATTTGTTGAATACCAAAGCACATTTTCCCAAAAAACGTATGGATACATATGTACTTGACATGATACTTATAAATAAATGCTGTTTAAAAAAATTCAGCTTGTTTCTAAATTTAATTGTTTGGGTTTTTTGGGGGGGAGGGTGGGTGGGTGATGAGTGGTTACATACAACTTCTGAAATGTATTCTTCTGGAATAAAAAATAATTTCTAAAAGTTCTAGTAAAGTCTAGCAATCTTAAAAATGACGCATCTTTATTTTAGCAGCAAAATATCTTTGAGGTTAACCTTCAATGAAGCATACCACTAATACGTATGGAATGGTCTATATGATCTCAAATTTTGCATCGTTATACTGGCCTTACTAAAGGTGTCTTACAACGGCATACATGGCTGTGGTAGTGTTGAAAATATAAGCAGAAGGTGTGTGTGTATATATATACACACACACACATTATATGTTTAATATATCCGATATACATTTATCACAATGTTATGTACTGAAAATATACTACTGGCTATTGGTAGCCCATATGTGCTAATATCACTATAAAACACCTTTGGAACGTAAGGTGAGTGTTCTTTCAGCTAAACATGTAATTACAGACTTTCTGCACGAGGTGGCAGCAATGAGGCATGATCTTCTGCAGTAAAGTTTTATTTCTCTGAACCTTCGCTCCATGTCGCGTGTATCTGAGGGAGAGGGAGAAATTGCCCGTTGCAATTCTGCAGTTCTGCATTAGCTAATCAAGATGTATATGTGTATGTACTAACTGTGTATGTGCTTTTGTTTCTCACAAAGAGCATGCTCGAACAGTGAACAATTATGTGAACAATGTGTCAACCAGGAGTCAGTTCAGAGTATATTCTTTATTGCGGAGCGTTATGGCCATCTGGGGATTTAAAAGACTCAGATGACATGCAGCCTGCAGCAGTATGCAAAGCAGAGCGCAATAAGGGCTTTGATGTGCATGGACAATATAGCACTAAAGCAGCACGAGGTAAAATAGGATACATGTTTTCTGAAATGTTTTTTTTTCTAAATAAATGTTTTATGTACAGATTAAATTACACAAAGAAAAGCTCTATTTAACAGAAGTTCTATTTAACATCGGAAACGTCCATTTTCTAATGCAGAGTGTATCCTTACATTTTTAAATAAGTTCATTATTATTGCTGTTGGTAGTAGTACATTACAATTTGATGTCAAGTGCCTGCACATTGGTAAGTCAGCGTGGTGGTTTTATGAATGATGTTATGCGTGTGTGACTTATTATGCGCGTGTCAATATGACGGAGGAGGAGATGGGAGTGGCCATACTCATAAAGTACAAGAGCCAACAAGATGCGCTCGCGCGTGCATTGAGTAGTGACTCGAGAGAAAGATGTACCATAAATACTGGTGCTACTGCAAATCATGAACATGGTGAAGAAGAGATAATTGTGTTTGAATTATTTCTCTTATGCGGCACTGATTTTACTGTGGCCAATGTTTAGGGGTTGGATTACAGCGTTCAGATTATGATGGGTACGGGCGTGCAGTTGAATCCCCGCTGGGTTGTCGCGCGTGGTGTGCAATTCAGATTGTGTTCTTATTTATTTTGTTTTGTCCTCGTTTTACAATACGCTGTTTTGGGCGAGAACGGAGGTAAGTCCATGCTAAAGGTATGTCTGATATTATATTCGTTGACAGAAATGTGCTTAGGCTATTCACCGAAGTGTGTCTCTGCATTGATTAAATTGTAGGCCATCTTTTGCACTTTATTCAGAATAAGACATGAAGTATACGTATTCATAATAAATCCGAGTATATTGCTTAGATCTCGGTTGTCCTTATTCGCTTTCTTGTAGACGCGATGTGGCATAGTGACCAGTCGCGCGCCCTTAACAACTTGGAACGCTATGAGATTACTTATCCTCAGTGGTTGAATCCGGCGCGAGACAAAAGATCCCAAGGGAACACGAAGGTAATCTAACCACAGTTGGGAGATCTGAACTTCGAGTCATAATCCACTCCAGTTTAAAGCAGTTCTAAAAAAATCAAGAAGCTAATAAAATAGGAAGATATATGCATTTTGTTGTTAAAGCTCTGCATAGCAACAAACGCTTTCTTCCATCAGCAGTATCCCTCAAAGGCAGAAATCACGATTACCGCGGGGGGAGCGGAGTTGGTTCTCCAGCTACAGAGAAATCAGTGAGTGTCTGCTTGATATGCACTTACCCTCACACCCATTGCAGTTTCATCTGTATTTGAATCTCTCTGGTTTGGCTGTGTTCTATAAATAAATCTCTCTGTTTTGGCTGTGTTCTATAAATACCTGTGTTTGGTCTGGCTGTGAATTTGAATTTGGCCATATGTCCATATGTTGATGGAGAGTGCATGGATGAGGCTGACACATAGAGCCTTAAGGAAATGATACCTGATCTTCCTGTGCAGAGCCACAGGAAGTTGTGCAGATGGTATCCCCTGATTCTGCATCCCTCCAGCCTCTCCAAAGGGCCTTTGAGGAGAGGATGACTAAGACATCCTGGTGATTGGCAGGATGCAGAGACAGGAGAACGGACTACTTGTTTTCTAGCTATGGGTGAATCTTCTAGAAGACAAATGCTACCGTTGTTCATTGTTGTGTCATGTCTCTCGCCTCTGGAGATGCTAAAACGCCTGCAGCTCTGTACACTTCCTGATTAAACCGAGTCCCCTTGTGAAGGATCATCAGCAGATGGAAAAGACACGGAGAGTGGAGCAAAGCTTTTAGCTCGGGCCTGGCTCCATGGAGTCTGGCCGATGTTCCCCGGGGCTGTGGGGTAAGTGGTGGGGGGTGACCACCGTAGCGTCTGCTCCAGCAGACAGCACAATCCTGAGGGGTTGGGGCCACGTGAAGGCGAAATGCCCTCATGGCTGCTTGTGCCACCAGCACTGCCAGTGAAACTGCAGAGGAAGTAGCAGTAGCTTTGTTCAATTGCTATTTTTTAGTTTGTGTCAGCACACAGAGGGAGGGTTGTAACAATTATTTGACAAGACGCTTCTGGGAAGTGGTTTCCATCCACTAAGACTAAGCAACACCTTCAGAAACAAATTGCAGTCGTGAAAACTGTGCCAATCCGATGCAATCTGTTAGGAACAGTGTGTATGTGCAACAGTATGCATGACGGTTTTGACATTGCTGTAGTTCCTCTCAGGCAGACCATGAGAAACTGGAAATGACTCCTGTGCAAACATATGCATTGATTAACAGTGATGAAATATTAATGCAGGTGTAATTTTGTATGCAACTGGACCTCAGCTTCATTGTCCACACAAGAGTACAAGAAAAACAAGTAAAGAAAATATAGCGAAAAGTAAAGAAAAATGAAGAAAAAGCAGCTAGATTCTGACATTGTATTATGTTTCTACAAGCAGCCTTTGAAACACTCTCTTTCCCATGCAGCGTTTCAACATGTATGAGTCTGCCACCTCTCTGCCACCGGTGACACCCCATTTTGTTAAGTGATTACAAAAGTGATTTCAACATGCCACTCCTTTGATCCTTTTGAATCATTAACTTGTTCTTCCTTCTGCTGTGTGCCTTTCAAATAAGGACAGAAATAGCACAGCTGTGTGAAAGCCAAAAAGCTTCATTATGTTCATAAAATGAACATACCATACATTATAATACTGAGTTAGGTCTCTGTTTGATTTATTCTTCTTTTGTGCTGGGGCTGTAATCACCCTCCTTCTGGGTCCCTCACCATTTAACCTGATACCGTCTCTCTCTTGCTCTCTCTGTCTGTCATTCTCTCTATACCTTTCTCTGTCTTTTCTCTATATTCTTTAGCCTAATTCCTCTTAGCTTTCTATCTCAACTCCCTGTTCCTCTTTGTCTTCTCTCTGGTTCCTGGGAGAAGGTGGTCCATGATAATTGATTTCCCTGAGGACAGGCACCTCAGTGTGACTGACAGGCCCCAACCTTAATGCAGCTCTTACCTCTGCCGCTCTTCAGATTATCCAGATCATATTCCTGTGATTACCGCATCTGAATTAATCCATATTGACTACATCTGGATCATGTAGTCATTTATAATGGACAACAGTTTTGACATGTTACTATTCCCCTGAAAGAACTGTAAACCCCACACACGCATAATAGATATCTATAGGCAGATGAAGAAGTGCCCTTAAACCATCACGATAAGTACAGATGTTTCTGTTTTGTTGTTCATAAGTATGTTAGGCTTGCTGTTAAAGTAAGACTAGATCATAGCAGTCATTTTACAAGGAAGCTTTAAGCTTTTTAAAGTTAATAAACCCTAGCAGATGTTTTGTAGGGGGGTGATATGTAAGACGGCTCTGTCAGGTTTTGTAAGCATTTCTTTTGTCAAGGTTGCAGAAGCTCTCTGCCTTATAACCCCCCCCCCCCCCCCCCCCACACACACACACACACTCCTACCCCCACCCCCTATACATTTCCTTCTTTTGCCAGAGCACACTTTGTCCTGTCTGCCAGAGAGTGCACTCCTCCAGCATCTAAAAAAGCTGCCATGAATCTCCAGGCATCTGTAGTTAGTGGCTGTCATCCAAGCCAGATCCATCTCAGTCAGTGTTTGTGTGTGTGTGTGTGTGTGTGTGTGTGAGAGAGAGACTCTGAGCTTTTAGCCTAATGAATGCCTGCCTGGCTCTTCCAGGCAGGGTGCAGTGCACTGGGACCCTTTCTGGTCAATATCCAAGCAGTGCTGTGCTGACTCAGAGTCCCAGGCGGAGAGGAGGGTATGATCAGGATGGAAGTGCAGGTCTGCAGGAATGAAGATGAAGAATTCTGGGATATGATGATCTCCCATATAACAAATGCATCAAAGTCCAAATCTTCAGCACGCACCACTCCCCATAAAACACTCTCCCTCTCCCTCTCTGTCAGCTTCTTCTCTGTGTGCAGTAGTGAAGCAGTGTAAACCCCACTTCAGCTGTTAGTAGAATGCTTTCCTGCAATCAATTGCTAACTTTAATTAATGCCTATACAGAAAATATCTTCCATTTCTAGCAGATGGATGGCCAGGGTTATTGCATGACCAATTGGCAGTTTGCTATATACTTGTGGAGAGGTATTAGTTGAAGTACAGTTTATTACACATTTATATCTTCTGTTTATTAGTCATTAGTTTTTTTTATATGTTACACATTCTCAACAGGACAATGAAATACATTAGATGAGAAAACAGGTTAGCACAGCAATAGAAGCAGTACACACTACTTCTGTGAATATATAAGAAAGATTAAATAAATGTGGGATGAGATTTAACACTATTAACACATGTGAAAATGAGGATTAGTGTGAAAAAATGAAGTGATCAGTGTACTGCACATTGGGCGTATAGCAGCATAACCTAAAAGTGCAGATAAGCAATTATGAATCTGTCACTGTTGGACTATGAGTTGAGAAGATGATCTGCTGGAGTGGTCCATGTTGTCTTGCTCCTGTATCGTTTGCCACATGGTAACAAGGAAAACCTCCTGTGTGTTGGGAGACTGTGGTCTTTGATGATGCTGTGTGTCTTCCCCAGACACTGATGGTAAATGCCATCCTGTATAGCCAGACGTCTGTTGCCAGGTACCTGCCATGCTACCCCCAACAATCTCTGTAGTGATTTGTGCCTGTGCACCCGGAGGACCTAAAAGCCGCTGACCATTTCAACCTCAGTGTCACCAGTGTAGATGGGAAGGTGTCCAGCCCTCTGCTGCCTCCTGTAGTCCACAATCGTTCCTTCAGTTTTACTGACATTGAGAAGCAGGTGGTTGTCTGGCTCCAGCTGGTTAGTGACTTCAGTTCATCTCTGTTCGTCTCTCCACCCAGGGCTTCTACTTATCAGGAAATCGAATATCCAGATACAGATGGAGATCTCCAGTCCGAGATCAATGGGCTTAGAGGTTTGGCGGGAATGATCGCACTGAATGCAGAGATGTAATCAATTAGGGGCAATCGCATATATGTGCTCTCTTTGGTCCAGGTGGGTTAGTGCATTGTTATGTGTGTCATGATTGCAATGGCATTAAATGTGGAAAAGGTACGAGCTGTCAAAGGGAGGAGCAGACAGAGAGGTGACTAGTCCTTTGAAGCACTTAACAGTGAGACAGGGCATGATTTGTTTAAACAGGACACGAAGGTCACTAGTTATTCTGGACATTGCAGGCAGCACTAGGATGGAGCAGTGATCTACATATTTAAAAGCAGGGTGGGGGATTTATTACAGTCTCTGAAGTGTAAAAGCAGTGCAGGGGGCTCAGTGAGGCACCCACAGTCATTAATCTGTCTTTTCTGTGTTTGTCCTCCTCTGCACACACATGTGGACTGATCCTCTCATTTATCATCCCCAGGATGAGCGTGTGTATCAGTAGAAACTCTGAGGCTCCCCACTGGACCTTGCATTCTCTGCGCTCATAAATGTTTGTTGCACAGATAATGATGAAGCCTTCTGGTTTCTAGTCGGCAGTGGAGATGTTTTATTTATTGTCTTTTTGTTTTATCTTGGCCAGGCTTGTAGATTGGATTGTTTGACTTTGTGGCGACCCCTCTTGTGGACTCGCTGTCAAGCACAGGCCAGCTCTCTCTCTCACACACACTCAATCACACACACACACACACACACACACACACACACATACACACACACACACACACAGACCCTCCATCATCTGCCCTGTCTCAGTCAGGCAGTGCCCTCAACTGCGTCATCTCTACTCTCTGTCCCCGACCTTTGTTCTTCTGATCTGTCTGTTTCTGATCCTCCCCTCCCCCCTGTAGGGGCATTTCCAGCTATTCTCTCTTTCCTTCTCACTCTATTTCTTTCCCATTCTCTGTCTCTCCATTTCACACACATCCTCTGTGTAAATGAACGGTAGTGGATGTAATGTATGAATTACAAATTCATACGTTACTATTATTTCATATCTCTCTCTAATGCACCCCAGCTGTACCCCTGATCAGAGTGATGTCACCGGGGCTGGGAGTGAACGTTGCTGACCCTGCCTGCCCTGCGTCCCCACCCTGCCCCTCCCCAGCTCAACTGAATTCTTTGTTTAAGCCGTTGCCAGACAGCCATGTCTCAAACGCTTGGCACTCCATCTCCGGCCTGTCTGGGCTGCTTCCAGCTCCTGGAACCTGGCTGGATGTGAAGCCAGCCCCACTGACTTATGAGTATGGTGGGAGATGCTTTAACACACAACTTTACTGTAGGAGAGGAGGGGAGAAGAAGAAGAATTAGACAGGAAAACAGAAGTGATTTTAGAATAAACCTAATAAAATACATTTTCTTAAAGATGGAAGAAGACTATGAGTAAGTTGCCCTTCTGCAATGGCTTCCCAATGGCTAGGGATCAAAATAGTTCACCATACTAAGTATGGTGAATAGTTCAGAAATCTAATAAAGAAAATGAACTATAAACAAAAATGTACTTTGCAGAAACGCTGCAGTCTCCTTAAAGCCATCTATATAAGCAGTTGGGAGGTGGAATGAGCGTTGTGTTAAAAATAGGAATTTATAAATGACCATAAAGGTAATGAGTTGTTATTTGTGTATCCTGGTTATCCTAGAAACCTGGAAACATCAAGAGTTTCACAGTAATTGCTGATCTGGGGTCAGCGTCTCCCTGTCCTAATAATCATAGTGTTTACTTAAAAAGTTGATAAAAACTGAGCATCTAACATCATGTTCCAAAAAATTTAAGATGTGCAAGTTTCTGACAGTTGTGTCTCTTGTAACAACTTCTCCAGCTTCTAAATTAGTACATGGAGCATGCAGCAGCTTGAGTGTTTCAGTAGAATGTATGAACCTGCTATCACCAGCGCTAGTAACATACCACAGCCCTGCTTAGCTTTCTGTAATAAGCATGTCTATTTTTACCTGCGCGTGTGTTTTAGTCTTCCTTCCAGGACGAGAGCGTAGCTGGGCCCTGTCCCACACCAGTACTGGGGTGCCACTTTTAAAGGCCACACTGTCATCAGCTCACTAGTACAAGCACACTACTACAGTATGGAAGGCAAGAAGATACCCCATCTCAGCCCACCCTACCCACGATGCCCACTCATCTCCCCTTTCTGCCCCTGTAGTTCCGTGACGTAACGCACTGCCCCGAGTCTGGATATAGCGCCCGCCGCAGGTCACCCTGCAGGACCCTGAGAGCCGGCGTTGTTTCCCTCTCACTGTCGCTGAGGCTTCAATAAGCGGCCATTGTTCTGGCGGTGCCGCTGTGGGGCTCTGGGTCGGGGCTCTGTGCCCCACTACCCTTCATGCAACCATGGGCCCTCCGGCCGGTTCTGTGGCCATGTGGCCATTATGAGGAGAGTGACCCAACACATGTGTGTCTGAGCGAGAGCAAAGCTGGTCTCTGCATTCGTGCCCAGTTATTACGGGAATGGAGGTGTATTTATAGATGATCTGGAATCGCAGCAGAATTGTTTTACTGCACTCTTCATCACGATGTAAGTCAGGATGCTTGATATTTCTGTAGTCACTGAATATTTCAGTTAGGATCAAAAACTCAGAGTCAAAGGAAAAGCATTTTGGTAGAAAATGCAAAGCATTTGTCTCCATGTGTGCAGTGCTGTAGTGCCAGAACCCCCTTGCAGCTGATGCCTGCCTGTCAGCGCTCATGCAGTAGCATTAGTCATGAGACCCGCTAATGTTAGCATACAATAAAGCTAATTATGGCAATGGCTGGGTGCACCGGTGCTAATGTAACCTACAGTATGTGAAAAACAAATGCAGCACTTGTCAAAAGTTATCCTTTAGCTCTGTTTTGAAGCCAGATTTATAATTTGTCACATTTATGTTTTTTTAAATAATGAAATATTCACTGATATCAGACTATGTGTCTGTCTAGCATATTAGCATGACACCTTTTTCTCCCTTGCAGAGATTATCTCGCTCAGTCGTATCCCAGAAGGCTGTGTGGGCAGCCCTGCAATGTGTTCCCGCATGGTGGTCATCAGGTCGTACCCCAGTAAGCCTGGACTGTGTCCAGCACTTTGTTAAAGCTTCCAGTATAAACATGGAGAGACAGTGAGCCTCCGTGTTGGACTGATACTGAGCGCTGACCCCTCTCTCACCCTGTCCCGCTGTTTGTCAGTGGGAGGTGGAAGAGTGTCACAGGCGATGATCGGGCCTTGAAAGCCCTTCTATTTAAGGTGGCTATGTCTGTGATTAGTAGAGAACCAGTTGAATGTGGTACTTCTTTGATAAAGGGCAACATGTTGGTGTCCGGTAGGCAGGAAGACAGCTAGTGAAACCCTAATCGCTTACTATAGTAATGTTTCTCTGGACATTACTCCTGTGAGCTTTTCTGAAATCAGCTGACATTACTATACCGTGAATTCATTATAATGCAGAAACCCCATAAGTACTTCACCCACTGTATCCCCAATGAATTTCAGGTGAAACCATACAACAAACAAGCTTTCCATTGCATACCTACTTTTATGCTGTGGTAAACAGACAAGTTTGTAGTTTCATTTGTTTTCTGTAAATTGTATTATTAAGAATAGAAGTCAGGATAAGGATGTTCCTACCCAGGAATAAGTTATTTGTAATCAGGTACCTAAGTTTCTCTGTCTAGACTGAAAACAGCTGAAATGTTGCCTAGTTTCTTTATTGGACAGGTGGAAAGACCACCAAAAAGCCAGACAAACCTACAAAATTTCAGTAGAAATATCTTTCAAGGGAAAACAACTGTTCCAGTAAGCATATAAAAGTGGTTCACTTTGACACCGCTTCTTCCTCTATTTCTCTGTACAGTCAGCTGTCAGGTTGTCATCTACTCACTGCACTAGCGCTCCTTAGATATGACCCCAACTTTAATTCTGACCCAGGATGTCCACGGAGATGAAATCGCGGAGCCCTTTATGGCAGTGAAGATTGTGTGCATGTGGTGATAAGAGGAAGTGAGGATGGTGTCAAACATCACACACTTTTGATACGTAATGCAATTTAACTCTAAGCTGACAGCCTGAAGAAGAATAGTGTTGTAAAAGCAAAACCCTTTTACTAACTGATTGATTATGCATCAAACTAAGCAGGTCTGGAGTTTGGAGGCAGCATAGACAGGCCTCGTCTCCACACCCTTATCCAAATATCCTTTTAGGTATATTAGATCATTAAAGAATCCTTTTGGGTGAGGAGATCTGTGTGAGCTGCACCTAGTATGTCAAATCGTGATTTACTCTTTACAGAAGATAAGTAAAAACAACAGTGGCATGTTTAAGTTACTCCTTTGGGTAAGAGCTGAAAGATGTTCATCTGTAGTGTTCATGATATGTAGTATTAATCCATATGTCCTCTTTTGTCTTTGTTTAAGGGAGCTGTTGGCCCCTGGTTATCAAGAAATATGGTATAGTCCAAATGGTGCCCGCCAGTTTTCCAGACCTTCCAGTAGGGTGAGTGTTGAAGCTGTTCCAATATTTCACCCAGCAGAAGGTTTTCAGGAACAGTTTTTGCTGTCATGGTAATCACATGGGGGAGTCTCGACACAACTATGAAAAAGGCCATTTGTTATATTCTTATCAGTGCTTTTTAACCTTACTGGTTGATTAATAGTGTTTACTTCTGAAGTTTTAGTATATAAAAAAATGTCTCACTTTCTCAAAGTGCCTACTCTTGCACGTGGGTCAGAACCCATGTCCTTTAGCTGCTGGAGCTGTGCTGAGTGTTCTCTTGTTGGGTGTTTTCAGGAGCACTGTTACTACCACGGGGCAGTGAGCGGTGTAGAGGGCTCCAGCGTGGTTCTCAGCACCTGCGCGGGGCTCAGGTAAGCAGCACAGCCCCCACGTCCCACAGGGAAACATCTTAACATGCTACAATTAGATATGTGTATTTAAAACACACTGTTTTACTCAAACATATGTATTGCATCTAGCTACTGGTATGTTTGACCTATTGGACACATCAGACAGTAAGATTGTACTGAACTCCACATGTTCATTTTGTTGTGAATCAAGAGCTTTGATAAATGGAAATGGCATAATTGCAAGAATTGTAGTGATCTGTAACTGTAGTGATATGTAGAAGAGAGATATTGGCTTAGCTTTATTAAATAGTATAGTTATTCACTTCTCCAGATTAGGGTTAGAGCATTAAGCAAATGTGTATTTGACTTCATATTCCACAGTAAGTGGTGTTGACCAGTAACATTTGCTTGTGTAACTCCAGTGGATATGAATATTCTCCGCATGACCGAACGGTCATGTCATTGCTTTTGCACGAAAAAAAACAAGTGCAAATATTCCAATAAATCAGGGCTGGAGAAAGAACACCAGTTGTTTCTGGGTCATACGAGTTCTTAGGATGTTTGAGTTCAGCGAGTGCGGCGAATATGAGCGTGGCCGGGTTTCTGGGTCCCTGAGTGGGCTGACAGAGCATGTATGAAGTGTTGTTCTGTGCTGTGCATCCTGTGGAGAGCCAGCTTCCTGCCCGGGTTCGTCTGAGGAAGCGAAGCTACAGAACAGGCCCGCATTGACGAATAGTGGAGTGGCATTAGCACGCGCAACAGTGCGGGGTGAATACATTTACAAATGAATGGGCATCTTCTGGATCAGAAGCTGAGAAATAGCAGCACTTGCACTGAGATGTGGGAGGACACACACACACACACACACACACACACAAAGCCATCCAGATGCATTTTGCAGCTGCACACTAAACGTCAACTCGAAGAACTGTGTGCCGTGTGAGAAAGTGAAGGGAGAGAATGGGAGGAAGATGGTTTCTGTATTTATGCTTCCATTCTTCTGTAGGCATTTCATCCTGCGTTTGCCTATCTGCATGTGCTTTTGTTGCTCTCTGTGAACTTACGGACATCTTTTTGGCAAATGGGGTTATTTACACTCATTTATCCTGTTTTGTTTGTGCATGTCATCCCGTGATTGCACATCTGCAAGATATTTTTTGGTGAGGGGAGAAGATTCATTTTGTGTGTGTGTGTGTGTGTGTGTGTGTGTGTGTGTGTGTGTGTGTGTGTGTGTGTGTGTGTGTGTGTGTGTGTGTGTGTGTGTGTGTGTAAGTATGCACATCTGTTCATGCCTATTACAAGTAACTTGGGAACTGATGGAGTATTAGAGATGCACTAGAGATGCGATCTGCTTGTAATTAAGTAACCCAGGTGTTCATGCTATAAACATATAGAGTTGACACTGGCAGTGTCATAGTAAACAATGAAATTCCTTGAGTTTTATTTGACCTAATTAACAACATCTGCCTGTGGCGTAATGACAACCACAGCATGGTATTATTACAATAAGCACAGATCTATTACCTATATTCATTATATAATCCCATCTTAATCTGCTTCACCCCATGTGATGCACCGTCCTGACAAACTCCTGTGTAACTTTTGCTTTGATCTTTGGTCTTTTTTGTCTTAGACGTCTACAGGAATGTAGGAGTATTTTGTCTTTAGGATCATTGCAGAGCAGATCATCTATGCCATGTCTCTGTCAGTGACTTGGATTTTTGTGCCATCTCCAGAGGCATGATAGCCATGAACCACAGCGTGACCTACATGATTGAGCCATTAGCCAATCACACGGCATCTCAAGGCCATGCGGTGTTTCGTGCTGAGAGCCTGAAAATATCTCCGGGCACCTGTGGCCATCATCATGACGTCCAGAATCACACAGACAAGCTGCAAGATCTCATTGGTGGGATTGCACAGGCCAATAGGGTGAATTATTAAACTGTCACATTCTCCTGCAGAATTGCTTAGTTTTGTCCAAGGCCAAGACCACTGAGTGGTCACATCAGCAATGACGTAAAATTTCTAATGTGGTTTTATTTAACGAGTTCATACCTTGTGGTCTGTCAGGGCAGTTATATTTGGAAGTAGTGACTCACCACTACCTTATCACATTAGCCTGCATGTATTCCTCCCCCATTCACGGGGCACCTTTCCTCTGCAGGGCAGGAGAGACGTCAGTCGCAACATGAAGTACGTGGAGCTCATGATGGTGGCTGATCACGCGGAGGTAAGATCACAGCCATTATGGGAGGACGTCAAGGTCAAAAGCGCTCTCTCTGAAGCAGCCTGTTGTTTTCCAAAAGCATCATCTAAACCGTGAGGATGATGAGCAGCTGTCTTGCCTTATAATGTGTTATGATGCTTCTGGGTAACAGGGAGGTGTAGCAGACTTTTCTACCATTCAGGCATTTCTATTGTAGATTCAGGTGACACATATGGCATGATTCATTAAATACATAGACAACAGCTGTGCCATTACAAGAGGAATAAGACCTTTGGCATTTTACATATATGGAATTTGGCTCTGATAACCAATCATGCAATTTTAATTGCGCATGAAAAAATAACAACCCCTTTTTGCACGTGCAAAAAAACCTTAACACTGAGTGCAAAGCCATAAAGTTGTGTGCTAAAGCCTTTTGTGCATTTAGTCCCTAGTGTCTCTGTCCATCTTGCACAATGGATGAACAGTTGTTAAGCAACATTTTTATGTGAGTTTAGAACAGCTGTCTGTTTAGTGCCTTATTCTGATGACTCATTCTGTTTGATGGGGAAGCCATAATCACACAGCCCATAGATAATCATACAACCCACAGATGATCACACAGCCCATACATAATCATACAACCCACAGATTATCACACAGCACACAGTCCATAGATAATCATACAACCCACAGATGATCACACAGCACACATTGATCACACAGCACACAGTCCATAGATAATCATACAACCCACAGATGATTGCACAGTTCATAGATAATCATACAACCCACAGATGATCACACAGCCCATAGACAATCACAGTCCATAGATAATCATACAACCCATAGATTATTTCACAGCCCGTAGATAATCATACAACCCTCAAATGATCACACACCACAGAATCCATTGATAAACATACAACCCACAGATGATTGCACAGCCCATAGATAATCACACAGCCCATAGATAATCATACAACCAGGTTATCTATGTTGTACAACCAGCCCCGTCGACAGGGGGGGACAACCGGGTCTGTTGTCCCGGGCCCTAGGGCCAGGGGGGCCCATCAAAGAGCCCAGCAATTTATTTTTTATTTAAAGTCTATAATTTTTAAATAATCTTGAAATCTTTCATTAATATAAAATTATGTACTCATAATAAGCTCAATGGCTCAAATATATATGTTTTTTACCTATCTGCATATTTTCTATTAAGTGCATACACCCCCGCCTCCCACTGGAAAATGGTTTGATCCAGCACCGACTGTAGCCGGCCGGTATCCGCCCAACAGCGGGAAATACAGTGGTGGATAGTTAAAGTAAATACTGAAATCTGGAGCGCAGAAAAGAAAGGAAAAACATTTACCTGACGAATTTTAAAGTTGCATTGTGTTCCATGTTTGAAAAGTGCTGAAATTTAGGGTAAAGTACTTGAAAATGCTTGAAATTGTAACTACTTCGTTTCACAACAAATAGCTGTCTGACTGAACAGTTCTCGTGAAGACGTTAAGATTGGGCGTTTTGAAAATAAACAACCATTAAATAATGTGATAAAAAGCGAATTATTTTGAATCATTTCGAGTATATGTATAAATATTTAACTTAATTAAGTTTAACGTGCTGGAAAATATTGAAATGGACCTTGAAAATGACGTACAAGTGCTTGAATTCCACCTTACAAAGGTGTATGAACCCTGCAAACATGACTTTGTCCATCGCGCTGAAGCGCGGCGCGCGCGAAGTTACAAAATTCGAGAGGTGCACGACCTCGCGAACCGACAGCGCGCGATGCACACGCGGAGCCACTGCGATTACGTCAATTTCGCGTAGGGGGGGGGGGGGGGGGGGGGGCACATGAATCTTTATTGTCCCGGGCCCCAGCAAGACTGTCAACGGGCCTGTGTACAACCATACAACATAGATAATCATAAGACATATTTCCTTTTATCATACATTTGACACTAATGAAGGGCCTCCACAAAGCATGTGTGTGTGTGTGTGTGTGTGTGTGTGTGTCTGTGTGTGTGTCTGTGTGTGTGTGTGTGTGAGAGAGAGAGAGTGAGAGAGAGAGAGAGAGAGAGAGAGAGTGAGAGAGACTAGGATACATCTGAGGTCAAAATGCCATGATAATCTGCTTCTGTCCTCTATTGCAGTTTGTGAAACATGGTCGAGACTTGGAGAAGACCAGGATGAAGCTACTGGAAGCAGCGAACTATGTTGACAAGGTAGTGCCAGTGCTTTCATAGCATAAAGCTGAATGTTTTAAAAGTTCCATAACTTTGCTCTTAGCTCTAATTTTAACACTTTGCATTTCTTGACTTTGTCAGTATTACAAAGCGCTAAATATCCGGGTGGCCCTGATCTGGCTAGAGATTTGGAATGAGCAGAATAAAATCAGTGTGACGGACAACCCCTACAGCACCCTCAGAGACTTCCTCACCTGGAGAAGGAAACAGCTGCTACATCTGCCCAATGACAACGCACAGCTCGTCACGTCAGTGCCTCAGCCAATAGTCAGCTCTTAAAGCATAACACAGCCACCTATCACAGATCACATTGATGGCTGTTGCCTAATTACAGTTAAGTGTGGGAGTTCAAAGCACGAGTGCCCAACTCCAGTACTAGAGGTTTATCTGCTCAAACAAACCTGAAATAACTTATCTGTTAACTGCTTAGTTGAACAGGTGTTTAAGAATACAGAAATCACCAGACTGTTCTGGACTCTGGCCCTCCAGGACCGAAGTTGGGCTCTCCTCATGTAATGTACACGATGCAATTATAGCTATTCTACTAGCTGAAAAGATGTCCTTAGTGAATTGTGAGTTGGACTTAAGCAGCCCTCCTTGCTGTGTTTGTAGGGGTGTGTCATTCCAGGGTACCACTATTGGATTGGCTCCACTTAAAGCCATGTGCTCGGAGTATCAGTCAGGAGGCGTTAACTCGGTAAAATAGCCTGCAGCATCTCGTGACATTTACATGCTCTACAGCGCCGCAGGCATCATAAATCTTCTCTGTGTCTACCCATTCATCCCTCCCTCTCTCTCTCTCTCTCTCCCTCTCTCTCTCTCTCTGTCTTCAGGATCACTCAGAAAGTGCCGTTGGGATAGCTGCCACCATGGCCCATGAGATGGGCCATAACTTTGGTATGAGCCATGACAGTGAAAGCTGCTGCCAGGCCCTGCCCGAGGACGGAGGCTGCATCATGGCTGCGGCTACAGGGTGAGACTACGGCCCCGGGGCAAAAGTGGCTCCGCACTGCCCCAGGTCCCCTTTAGCTGCACCAGTGTAGTGAGCGTGAGGGCAACATATCCTAGAAGGGTTTTACCAAACACTACTAGCTTAAACACTCATCTTATCTGGAAAAAAACCTACTTTGTAAATTGTCCCATGAGAACTTAGCAGATGCTGTAATGTTATACCTTTATACCTCTATACCCTCTTAATATAGTATAGACTGTACACCTTCTTAATAGTGTCTATAGTATAGACAGTGTACTACTGACTGCACTGGATAATGAGACTCTGACACTGACTTTTGTCAAATCTGCTTTAATAACTTGATTCTCCAAAATGTTATGTACTTATCTCGGATTCTTGTTTCTTGTCTTATCTCACTCGCCCACAGGCACCCTTTCCCACGTGTATTTAACTCATGTAACCAGGCCGAGCTAAAGCGCTATCTGAGCTCTGGTGGGGGAAAGTGCCTGTTCAACCCCCCAAACACCAAGGCCATGTATGGAGGTCAACGCTGTGGTAATGGCTACCTAGAGGAGGGAGAGGAGTGTGACTGTGGAGAAGTAGAGGTAAGATCTCAAATTTCATGCTCATCACACTGTTTGCACCTCCATAGGTTTTTACATCAGGTTTTTACGTCTTTCTCTCTGTCTGCATGTTCTAGGAATGTTCCAGTCCATGTTGCAATGCTCATAACTGCACCCTGAAGGCAGGAGCTGAATGTGCCCATGGAGTGTGTTGTCAGGACTGCAAGGTTGTTTCCTCACTCCTCTTGTGTCAGCTCACTCACATCGTGCCACATGCAATCACTTCCTGTCACACTGACTGTGGTCTTCCTTGTCTCTCTCCACCTTTTGACCGATTTGCTCTCAAAAGCTGAAGAGTCCAGGTGTCCTGTGTCGCTCTATCTCAGGCTCCTGTGATCTGCCCGAGTACTGTGATGGGAAGTCAGAGGCGTGCCCTGCCAACTTCTACCTGGTGGACGGGAGCCTGTGTGCGCACGGGGCAGCGTACTGTTACACGGGCATGTGTCTGAACCTGGACCAACAGTGTAGCTCTCTCTGGGGGAAAGGTAACATTGCTCAGCTTAGCCAAAGCCAAACTATTCAGCTGATGTATTGTGTTATTAGTGTTCTTTGTTTCTACAAAAATCTTTAATAGAATTTTTTTGTCAAATTACATCCATGGCACCCCCCCTCCCCATTCATTCTGACATAGTTCTGGTATTGGTTACATCAAGATACAATGTCATTGGCACTGATGCTGTGTTTGTGCAGTAGGTAGTTGGTAAAAACATGGCCAATTAATGAAGGAACCAACTGTACAATGGGGTGAACCATCTGTCATCCTCTCCCTGCAACACGGGCATGTCCAGTTTTCCTAAATCCCTCTGGAACTCCTTCAAGGTTTTCACAGAGAACATGGCTGTGAAGGTATTTGTTCGGCTCTCTCCTGGTGCCCTCACAGATGCTCAGCCTGCTCCGGATCTGTGCTTCACCAAGGTGAACGAGGCTGGTGATTCCTATGGAAACTGTGGCAAAGACCTGATGGGCAAATACAGGGGGTGCACAGAAAGGTGAGGATCTTCTCCCAGGGAAGGAGTCCAAATCGTGGCCACTGCAAAAGAGAAAGATGCATATTTACGCAGATTTTCATCTAAGGGATGCTAAATGTGGCAAGATTCAGTGTCTGAGCAGCGCCACCAAGCCCATTGAGGCCAACGCCGTGGCCATTGACACCACGATCCGCGAGGGCCGTCGACAGATCCTGTGTCGGGGAACACACGTGTACCGGCTGGACCAGGACGAGGAGAGCCAGGGTGATACGCTAGACCCAGGGCTCGTCATGACTGGAACCAAGTGCGGTGACAATGCGGTGAGTACCGGAGACACGTTGTTAAGTGTATAATGGGGGACGTGTCCTGCAGAAGCAATGCTAATAATTGTGCTAATGCATGAAATATAGTCAGAGCACATTAGTATTATGCACATGAGGTCATGCGAGCCAGACCAGTTAGCTTTAACTCACTGCATAGCAATTTAAAATTAATTTTTGTTGCAAGGCAAAATCAAGATGATAGATGCAGTAACCATGATTGTTACCAATAAGGTATATGATATCTTTAATATCCCTCTTGGAGCAGATTTGTTTTGATGGAGAGTGTCGCAATGTGTCCTTTCTCCGGGCGGATGAGTGCAACGCCAAGTGTCACGGCCATGGGGTGGGTGGTCCTCTCTGCCTCTCTTAGGGTAAAGTTAGCACCTGTTTAGCCCATGTGGGTGGCTTGACTTAACTGAGCCTGGTCACTTCCTGTCCTCCCATTAACCCATGGTGTTAATAATATCCACAATTATTAGTTTATTCCCAGGAGCTTGATGTGCCATCACACTGATAAACATGTACATTGCGTCTGGATAAGAATTTTTGCCAAATGCTGTAAATGTATACCACTATAAAGTCCTACAAACTAAATTCAGGTCATATGTTATCAAAGTGAAGCTGAACCACCTATGTCATTATATGGTAAAAGTCTCCAATAATGTTTATGTGGACTACGGTAAACAAAGGCCTGCGATGGTCTTATATCTGCTGGTTTAAGTGAGTTTGTGCGGTGTCTTCCTCTGTAGCTGTGCAACAACAATCACAACTGCCACTGTGACGCAGGCTGGGCACCACCATATTGTGAAGAAAAAGGCAGTGGGGGCAGTTTGGACAGCGGACCGGTGGTCCCCTACTGTAAGGAAAACCTGCCCGCACACACACAAAACACATAAGGGAATTCACCTGCACGTTCCTCTAAGCAAATACACTGATTTGTGTTGTCCTCTGTTCTTGTGTCCTTGAATTCTCTTAACTGAAAGTAGTGAACAGTGTCTTTTTCTCTTTTGCTTCAGCCTTATTTCCCCTCCTGGCGCTCCTGCCTGTGTTCCTCTGCTTGGGATTGGCTGTTCTCTTCCTCTGCTGGTGCTACAGGAAGAAGCTCCATTCGCTTAAAAGTACCGTCCATTCTCCTCAGCGCATACATGTTAAGTAAGTCCTTCTGATTTAAATAATCTGTCCTCCTGATGTGCTGTTCAGCACAGGCTGACTTTATCACTTTATCTACTATGATTTGCATTTCAGTGCGGCTGCTTCACCGAAATCCAAAACTCCTACTGCTGATGTTCATGCGAGCTCGGCATTGCAGATAAAACAATCTGGCACAGATAAACCAGTAATGTCATATCTTGTATTTTTTAAATATATATAAATTAATATAATATGTAAATAAATATATATATATATTTGTGTTTTTATATATAAATATATATTTTGCAGCATGTTAATCTAAAAAAAAATTTCCCATGGCAGGAGAGCCAACGGTCCAGTCCGTCTGGTCCACCCAGATCAAGGCATGCCAGTGTTCGGCCTACGGTCAAACCTCCACCAATTCCAGCATATGCACTGCACCAGCAGAGCCCTGTGCTCTCAGAGGCCACTTCTCAGCCCCGCCCATCTCCGCCGGTTGGCGCCAAACCCAGACCAAGCCCACCCAACAGACCTCCTCCACCCTGCCCCATTACCAAGACCTCTCACATCAAAGAGGTGAGGGCTGTAGATTGTCCTGTTTTAATCACAAGACACCCACCTTTCTCTATGTACAGCCCAGTGCTGATCATTGTGAGACGAATCTATCAAAATCTATCATCTATTGGAGCAAAAGCGCAACCAGTCAAGACTCAGGAGTGGTAATGAAAGTGGTAATGTAAGTAAAATCATTGTCTTGCTGATGTTTTTCCAGGAGGTGTCACAAAGAAAGGGGTCTGAAATATCACCAGGGCTAATACAGAAAGGGAAGTCCAATCTGTTGCCCCCTACTGGTCATACCAGGTAGTCAGCTGTATAATTAGGATAAAGAAGTGTCACCATTATAATGCCAAATACACTCATGTCCTCTGCTTTTTTTCTTTCTGCAGGTTTCAAAGTGAAATCTCTGGACAGAGCTGAAATTATGTGAAGCTCGTGAAATCAAAGGACCTTATGCTTCTGAGTACTCTTAAAATGAGAAACTGGAACCTGCAACATTCAGGCATGTACTTCTGGAGTGGCAACGGAGCCTTCCTAAGTCCAGCACCACGTCTGCCTAATACACTTGAAATCAGAAGTGTGATGTACTTGTGGCATTTTACTTTGTTTTGGTACTGTTTGAATAATCATGTGCCATATTTTTTTTATTTCACACCTATTTATTGCTAAGTGAGAACTTACAAGAGAAAAAGTTCCTTGATACGATCTTTAAATAAGAGCATGAAGGTATATCTTACATTAAGAACATGTCAAGTTTGGATTGCACGCAACAGTGAAAATCACACCACCTGCTGTGAAAACCACAAAATGACACAATGGCCTTTGTGCTTGGTATGTCAAGATGTGTAGTTATGCAAATTGAGACATCCTGATTCACAATTCAGTGATTTTGTGGCCACCATCTGTTCTTTTCTGTGCACACCTGCTCAAGTAATTGCATAGAATACAGAGTAAATTGACTACATCAAAAGAATATTTACAATTTGCTGGACACTGTATATAAATCTAGGTCATCAAATGACTAGTGGCTGCCGTATAATTCAAGTGAGATGAAATTTATTTTACTTTTCTGTCTGTCCACTCACAAGCCTCTTGGGAACACTTGATGAAATGCACCTTATATTGTGTACAAGGACGCCAAACCAGGGAATAAAACTAAATATGTACTGTACACTTAGATAGTGTTAAGACTAGTATAAATTATTGAGTGATGCCCTTTGAAGACTCAAAGGCACAACCAAAACGTACAGTCCTCTCAAAATGTACTGTAGGTGTATCATTCATCTAGGTCTGACACCAGAACAGATTCTGTATTACAACTAGAATTTGAAAAGAATGATGTGTGTGATATACTTAATGTATAGATTTAAATGGCTTATGCCCTAACAAAAGCAGGTAAATGTGTTTATCTGTAGTGATCTTACATAGGCTTTCTTACTTATACATTGAATTGAACTATTGAAATGACCTTTCTCTTTAAATATGTCATAGTTAATGCTATGAAAATCATGTATTTGTGCTGGAATAATGTGGACTCTCAGGTTTGAGTTAATAAGTAGGCATACTGATGCCTAAAACTGGGACCATACTGAGGAAACACACTGTGAATGGAATGATTATAGCTATTATAAGGCCAGATTTCCAGACCCAGTTTAAGCCTTATTCTAGACTAAAACTATTTGCAACACTGAGTCAACATCAGCACTTCAGTTTAGTCCAAGACTAGACTTAGTTGTTCATGAATCTGGCCTATAATTAAATGTCCAATATTTACAATGGTCCACATTGAAGTTTTTTGTTTGTTTATGTTTTTTGCACTTTGTTAGGCTGTGTGAATGCATCGTTTGTTAAGAATTACAGGAACTGCACTGAATCATCAGTTCTGATCCAATGCCATGAATGTAAAATTGACTTCTGCCAGCCTCTCAGGCGTCTTCTGCCAGCCAATAAAATAAGATTAGATATCACCGCACATTTTTATTTTGATCCATTTTTTACAATATGTTTATGTGATGCACTTCCATGTTCCCTTTGTCATGTTGAAAGTAGTTTGTGTCTTCAATTTTTGCCGGAAAGAAACATTGATACAGGAATGGTGGTTATAGGCATAAATAGAGTGATGGCTGAGTGAGGTTGCAGGAACACTGATCTGGTCAGTGATTACATGGCTAAACGTGATGTGGCTGCAGAAATACTGATCTGTGGTCAGTCATAATTAGACTGATTTATGAATGAAGGATGATGTAATAACGCTGATCAAGTCTGGCTAATAGGGTAATATGGCTGGAGTAAATTTAATAAAACTGACAAAAACTCAGTGATAAATGTGGCTACTATAATAATAATAATGAATGGGCTCAGTATGATTAGAAATAGTATATAAAGTTTAGGTGGGAAATAATTTTACAGGATCCGTGTGGTCAATTTCATATTCACGCCAAAATTCCAACATGAGAAATAAAACCATTTTTTGTTTGAGCAGATATCGATATGTGTAAGTATTTGTGTATTTATGCAGGGTTGTCAACTTTTCAAGATCACTTGGAGTGAGATTTGAACCTGGGGGGGTGGCGAGTGTAAATTGTTGACGGGGGGGGGGGGTGTAAAATGGACACAAATTAAGTATTATATTATCGCGATCGATCGATCGATCGACAGTGGTTGGCACCAGAGCGAACTAGTAACTCATTTAATCATAGATATGAATCAGAGGTAAATAAACTATGGACCATAGATTTTTTTTTCGTCGTGAGAAATCGGAAGTGTGGCATGTGAGCGTGTGAAGACAGTCAAATGCGTGTATCTCACGCTCAATGCGTGAGAGTTGGCAACCCTGCAAATGTATATATTAAAAAAGCATTCACATACTGTCAAAAGAATATTTATGTTGGCCGAAACCCCGGCTGTTCTGAACGACCCCAACTGAACTGGATTTATGACGGAGACCCAGCACAGCAGCTAATCACGCGTTGCTGTGGCGCTAGACGCGTTAGCAACAGGCCCAACTAGAGAACGGCCGAGTTTCGACGTCTTGGTTGTTAGTTACCCATTATTATGTAGTGACGCTTTCTTTTAAAGACATTTTAAACGACGCAAGCATTTGAAAAATGTTAAGTCACTTTTAAAAATTGTAGCGGTTTGAATTGGCTGTGAAGTAGTATAGGTGGTCTACGAGCGTCGACCCTCGTAAATTCCTGAGAACTTGCTTCGACAAACTACTAGATTTACCGTGATGAACCCCAGCGCCCCTAGATTTCAGATGGCTTCGTTGTACGTCGGGGACCTCCACCACGACGTGACCGAGGCCATGCTGTTTGAAAAGTTCAGCCCCGCCGGAACCATCCTGTCCATTCGGGTGTGCCGGGACAAGATCACTCGGCGATCACTGGGCTACGCCTACATTAACTACCAACAACCCGAGGACGCCGAGCGTGCGTTGGACACCGTGAACTTTGAAGTGATCAAGGGGAGACCTGTGCGCATCATGTGGTCTCAGCGCGACCCGTCGCTGAGGAAGAGTGGGGTGGGAAACGTCTTCATCAAGAACCTGGACAAGTCAATTGACAACATGGCCCTTTATGACACCTTGTCTGCTTTTGGCAACATCTTGTCCTGCAAGGTGGTTTGTGATGAGAACGGTTCAAAAGGGTACGGCTTTGTGCACTTTGAGACGCAGGAGGCAGCCGAGAGAGCCATTGAGAAATTGAACGGCATGTTGCTCAATGACAGAAAAGTGTTTATGGGGCGTTTCAAATCTCGCAAAGAGCGTGAGGCAGAGCGCGTGGCCAGGGCCAAGGAGTTCACCAATGTATACATCAAAAACTTTGGCGAAGACATGGATGATGAAAAACTGAAGGAGGTCTTCAGCAAATATGGCAACGCAATGAGCATCCGTGTTATGACCGACGACAGCGGCAAATCTAGAGGCTTCGGCTTTGTCAGCTTCAAGAGGCATGAGGATGCTCAGAAGGCCGTAGACGAGATGAACGGCAAGGAGCTCAACGGCAAGCTCATCTACGTAGGCCGCGCTCAGAAGAAAGTGGAGCGGCAGATGGAGCTGAAGCGGATGTTTGAGCAGGTGAAGCAGGACCGCATGAGCCGCTACCAGGGCGTTAATCTCTATGTGAAGAACCTGGACGACGGTATCGATGATGAACGCCTGCGCAAAGAGTTCTCACCCTTTGGAAACATCACCAGTGCCAAGGTGATGATGGACGGCGGCCGCTCCAAGGGCTTCGGCTTCGTGTGCTTCTCCTCGCCGGAGGAGGCCACCAAGGCGGTGACGGAGATGAACGGGCGCATCGTGGCCGCCAAGCCGCTCTACGTGGCCCTGGCACAGCGCAAGGAGGAGAGGCAGGCCCACCTCACCAACCAGTACATGCAGCGTCTGGCCAGCGTGTGCGCCGTGCCCAACCACGTGCTCAACCCCTACCAGCACGCCCCGCCCTCCGGATACTTTATCACCGCCATTCCGCAGGCCCAGAACAGAACTGCGTACTACCCGACTAACCAGCTGGCCCAGCTCCGACCCAGTCCATGCTGGACCACGCAGGGCGTTAGACCTCAGCACTTCCAGAACACGCCTGCCACCGTGAGGCCGTCTGCGTCCAGACAACAGACGTTCGGCGCCGTCCGGCCGACCTCCCAGGTGCCCCGCGTGATGTCCAGCCAGCGCGTCGCCCCGCAGACCGTGGGCCCTCGCGCGGCTCCGGTAGCCCCCACCTCCCCGGTGCGCGACGTGCCACAGTACAAATACGCAGCAGGTGTGTGCAACACCCAGCAGCACCTGAGCGGTCAGCCCCAGGTCTCCACGCAGCAGTCCGCCGTGTACGTGCAGGGCCAGGAGCCTCTGACGGCCTCCATGCTGGCGGCCGCCCCCCCGCAGGAGCAGGAGCAGATGCTGGGTGAGCGGCTGTTCCCTCTGATCCAGAACACGCACCCCACCCTGGCGGGCAAGATCACGGGTATGCTGCTGGAGATGGACAACTCTGAGCTGCTGCACATGCTCGAGTCGCCCGAGTCTTTGAGCTCCAAGGTCCATGAGGCCGTCGCAGTGCTCCAGGCTCACCAGGCTAAAGAAGCCGCTCAGAAAAGCGTGACCAACTCTGCCGGGGGTCACAAGCCTCTAGGCCCAGGGACAGGAAACTTACTTCACTGGGAGTGGGAGGGGAGGGGATTATAACATCCAGATGCTGTGCCAGCATTGTGAAGATTCCTGAACTGAATGTGCTTGCTCCAAAAAAAAAAAAAAAAAAAAAGTTATTTAATGTTATATATATTTATTATTTATGTTGTAAAGGCAATTATTATTTATGTATTATTTATGTTGTGATACCTTTCATGTATCTCTGAATCCAGCTTGTAGATACTGTAAATAATAAGAATCGATGGATTTGGTGCATACATTATAAATCTTTATATTCATGATTATTAGTATTGTTGTGATCGATGAACTATTATGTAGAATAAGTTAATAAGTTAAAGTTTTAGTTAATAAACTGTTGTCAAATATTCATATTGCACAATTAAAATAGATGCAAATGAGTTCTTTGTTTATTTATTTGTTTCTGACATTTACATAGCATTGCATAGAATTCTAGGTCTTTGTAATCTCATTGGCTGAGCTCAGACTTCTGCATCCTCGGTCTATATAATTAGCCTTACACACTATAGATACACATGAAACTAACAAAAAACTCATGACATGCAGAAATCCGCTTGTAATTGCTACGAAACATCCCTGCATTCATGTGAGGAAATCATGATCAGCAGATGACTAGGCTGAAAACAAGAATGTAAACACACACACACACACACACACACATAGACATGAACACGCACACAGACGTACACAAATACCCATCATTACATGCAAATGAAAACGCTTCACTGAAGGATACATTAGACAGCTTGATAAGGTGAGTCTAGCAAACTTTAGAGTGGAATATAAGTCTATAAATCTTGTGAAGGATTTATCTGCGTTCTGACTATCACTTTTTACAGGGAAGCCTTTTAAAGAGGTGGTCTGGTGTTAAGATTACTATAGATTTTTAAGGTTAAGTCCATATAGAGATAAGGGGGGGTGTGGCGAATGTAAAATGGTAAAATGGACACAAATTATAGTATTATATCGCGATCGATCGATCGCCAGTGGTCGGCACCAGAGCGAACTAGTAACTCATTGAATCAGAGGTAAATAAACTAGATTTTTTTTCGGCGTGAGAAATCGGATGTGTGGCGTGAGAGCGTGTGAAGACAGTCAAATGCGTGTGTCTCGTGCTCATTGTGTGAGAGTTGGCAACCCTGCTATGTATTAGGTTATTTTAAACATGAAACCTCCTTCAAGCTCTGATGCTAGCTAATTTAGTTACAGTAATTACTTGGTTACAGTAATTATTTAGTTACAGTAAATACTTGGTTACAGTAATTATTTAGTTACAGTATATACTTGGTTACAGTAATTATTTAGTTACAGTCAGTTCGGCGACCCCCCCCCCCCCCCCCCCCCACTACACCCCTGGTTACAGTAATTAACAACCCACTAGTCCCCATTTACGGCACGTGCCCAGAGAGCTAGCTTATAACTAACGTATGATAAAATGACATCTAAACTGCAGCAGGTAGTTAAAACTAATTGGCCTTTTTTAAATTATGAATTCTTCTCACAGCACGATAAAACTGTGGTGGTAACCAACTTTCTAGCTACAGAGGGGGAGAGTTCTCTGTGTTAACGTTGACTGAGTGGGTTTCATGACTCGTTAGCTATCTAGCTAATCTTCTCTCTACTACTGAGGTGTGGCTCAACGTAGACATGCAGCAGTTGTGTTTAGTTTTTGGGAGAAACTGTGTCTGCGTTCACTTTCTTTCAGGTTATCAGGTTACTGATGGTTCTGACCCGTAATGATTACACTGAGTCTAAACGTAGCAGTGCTCGTCCAGACGGCCGAGGGGGCTTGCTGGTTCTGCGGGTCCACAGCATGCAGGCTGTCAGACGACCAACGTACACCGGTCCGAGGAAGCAATTAAGGCAGTTACTTATTTGTTTACTTAATTAGATTGAGAAATCAATTTTGCTTGTTTACAGTTGCATCTGCTGGTCCTTGGTGTTTCAGAATGTCAGAGGAACATGTCCAGAATGGCAGGTTTTTTTTATTAAGCCTAGCAACTTATTTTTAAGAGTTGTGTAACACAAAAAGGCGCATTTTGAAAGTTGACTATTAATAATCTGTATTGTTTTTATTTGTTTTGCCTTTTTTAGAGGCTACAGCGAGACTTTCTTCCAGTATCTATTTTTGTGACTGTCCTTGTGAAGAAGACCTTCAAATGTTCTCAAACATCTTTGGGCCTTTGCATTTTGTTTGCTCGTTCCAGGTTTGTATGTCTAGTCACCAATCACAAAGAAAATGTGTTTTAACCCAGCATGAGTGTATGTGTGATGCAGATCCATCAGATTAATTTGGTTTCTTATAGGACGACCAGGACAAGCAGGAAACGGAGGCCGCTACTGCAACATTTCTTCAAAGACTCAGTCTTGTTAATGCTAAGGTAAGGTCAGGGACTGGTCATTCTAAACACAGTAGTTTTAACATGACTTCTGGCTAACCACACTAGTGAAACTGGGTTTCAATCATTCTTTATCTAATATAGGTCACGATTGTCTTCAAAGTCAGGGATAAAGAACACTCACACAGCCAAGTATTCAGGTCAAATTAAATGCCAGTCACCCTTGTTGTTCCATAGTCCCACTGTGCTACCAGCTAATTATTGCAATTTTTTCCCTTATAGAGCCAAGAATAGACTTTCACTTATGGATCATGCCATTTCCATGGACAGTACCATATTTTCCCAGTTAGTCCTTATTTCTATAAAAACCACATGGCACAGTTTGGAATTTTATTCACCTAATACAGTTTTCACATATTTTTGATAATCACAAAGTCAGGCTATTAATAATTGATTAACTTAAAACTCTGAAGATCAAACCTTGCTATCTGTGATACTTTTCTCCAAAGGACTCCGTTCACCATGGCATGCCTCCCTACATGTACGAGAATGCACCCTGTTTTGGGGGAGAGAGTGGCTCTCCTACTGCCTTCTGAAGTCATGGAGGCAGGGTTGTGTGGAGAGTTGAGTATGGCTACCCTGGCCACCCTCAGGCCCTGTATGGACCAGTACCCTAACTGGCCAACTCGACTTTCACATATACACATATCCTTTGTAATGTAAAGATAACTGTCACTGGCAGAGTGTATTTTTTAGATACAGTTATGGCATCCCTCAGTTTTGGGGTGTGCATAATTATGTTGTGCTAATGAGCACATACTGTTACAGCAGCCTTGTTAATTTGATATGACTGAATTGAGGCATATATAACATATATAATTGAGGCATATAACAATAACAAGGGTATTATATCTTCTCTCCACTACATTATCTTACTACAATGATGGTGATGTAATCTTATGTCATGTCTTAATGAGCAAATGAACTTGCTTTGCCTCGACTTGTGAGCAGTTGTACCTTAACATCCGTGTCACGTGTTGGTGTACAGTCCCAGTGGTGTTCCTCTGAAGAGAGGAGAAGGGGCGACCCAGCTGAGCTTCCTCCACAGCCTGGCTGACTCCCCGGCCTGGGTGGAGCTGGGGCTGGCTCGAGTCCGCCACGCAGAGTCGCAAAGCGGTCAGGGTAATATACGTACAGGGTTCGGTTTGAGGGGGAACACTAAGGAAGGCCATCTCCTCAGTAACACACAAAAAAAATAATCAACAATCCCCTTTGTAAAAGGTGTTTAGTTCATGTGATGCTCAAAGTATGTGGCTTTTTTTGTCTATCTAGGATCTGTGTCCTGTGAGGTGGAGTTTTCTGTAGACGATGAGGACGACACTCAACCGCAGGGGAGGCGGGTTGAGCCTGAGCACACCGTGCAGCAGACTGTCATGCTTTTCCTTCTCTTCGAGTACAGAGACCCCTTCCACTCCCAGCTCTCTGACGTCATCGGTACGGTTCAGATCAGTGAGTCCTGCTGCAGCGGCTAGACCCAGTTCATCCTGCATTTGTAATGCTTCCTGGGTCTGTAGTTTACCTGCAGTGGATTTTCGTTTGTTGTAACCACTGTCTGTTTTACCTTTTACATTATATTAAGGGAGTGAAGAAACTTTAGAGAGATGTTTGGACAAGGTGCTTTGGTACAATGATGACAAAGTAAGATCAGCCCTGCAGTCGTTACTGAAAAGTGCCCTCAGGGGATTTCTAAAAAGAAACAAGGCAAGACGTTTTGACACCATTCATTTAATTTAACTTCATATATTCTCACAGCTCACAGCTGCATTTGGCTTCATTGTGTTTGAGTGTGTGCCTGCATATGATTGTGTGTATAGTCCCAAGAGAGGCTTCAGTCTGCCATGTCGGTGATTCTGAGCTCTGTAAAGAGTATTGTGAGCAGCAGTAGCAGTGTCGATTTTCGCACCGCCTGTCTGACTACCATGAAGGTACACTTCACGTGGCTGTTGAAATCAAATCTGACAGATAGTACATAGTCAGCCTTAAGCTTGAACTTTAATGTCATTTGTTCATGTATGTCCAAAACATTATCGTATGTGTCTGTTTTAGGTGCAGAGCAGCTATGACCTGTCTTTCCCCTTACATCAAAAACTTCAGAGAGTCATAAATGGGTGATTTGTTTCCAGAAGCAGATGTACTTCTGAAAAGGTTTTTTTGCTGCCTAAACACTACACTTACCTTCTTGTACTGTTTGTGAATTGTTTGTGTTAGAAAAGGCAAGATGATGGTTATGCCAATCAAATGTGCTACATTTGTTTGTGATTTGCATATTTTCTGATTTCTTTCTGCTAGGCTTCAGAGACGATTATGTCTGAGTGGAACAGCCATGAGGAACCTGAAAATGGCAAGTGACGTTTCCCCTGTACTTGTGTATGGTCCAACAGTAGCAACAGAAGAAAGTGGAGCGGCAGATGGAGCTGAAGCGGATGTTTGAGCAGGTGAAGCAGGACCGCATGACCTGCTACCAGGGCGTTAATCTCTATGTGAAGAACCTGGACGACGGTATCGATGATGAACGCCTGCGCAAAGAGTTCTCACCCTTTGGAAACATCACCAGTGCCAAGGTGATGATGGACGGCGGCCGCTCCAAGGGCTTCGGATTCGTGTGCTTCTCCTCGCCGGAGGAGGCCACCAAGGCGGTGACGGAGATGAACGGGCGCATCGTGGCCACCAAGCCGCTCTACGTGGCCCTGGCACAGCGCAAGGAGGAGAGGCAGGCCCACCTCACCAACCAGTACATGCAGCGTCTGGCCAGCGTGTGCGCCGTGCCCAACCACGTGCTCAACCCCTACCAGCACGCCCCGCCCTCCGGATACTTTATCACCGCCATTCCGCAGGCCCAGAACAGAACTGCGTACTACCCGACTAACCAGCTGGCCCAGCTCCAACCCAGTCCATGCTGGACCACGCAGGGCGTTAGACCTCAGCACTTCCAGAACACGCCTGCCACCATGAGGCCGTCTGCGTCCAGACCACAGACGTTCGGCGCCGTCCGGCCGACCTCCCAGGTGCCCCGCGTGATGTCCAGCCAGCGCGTCGCCCCGCAGACCGTGGGCCCTCGCGCGGCTCCGGTAGCCCCCACCTCCCCGGTGCGCGACGTGCCACAGTACAAATACGCAGCAGGTGTGTGCAACACCCAGCAGCACCTGAGCGGTCAGCCCCAGGTCTCCACGCAGCAGTCCGCCGTGTACGTGCAGGGCCAGGAGCCTCTGACGGCCTCCATGCTGGCGGCCGCCCCCCCGCAGGAGCAGGAGCAGATGCTGGGTGAGCGGCTGTTCCCTCTGATCCAGAACACGCACCCCACCCTGGCGGGCAAGATCACGGGTATGCTGCTGGAGATGGACAACTCTGAGCTGCTGCACATGCTCGAGTCGCCCGAGTCTTTGAGCTCCAAGGTCCATGAGGCCGTCGCAGTGCTCCAGGCTCACCAGGCTAAAGAAGCCGCTCAGAAAAGCGTGACCAACTCTGCCGGGGGTCACAAGCCTCTAGGCCCAGGGACAGGAAACTTACTTCACTGGGAGTGGGAGGGGAGGGGATTATAACATCCAGATGCTGTGCCAGCATTGTGAAGATTCCTGAACTGAATGTGCTTGCTCCAAAAAAAAAAAAAAAAAAAAAAGTTATTTAATGTTATATATATTTATTATTTATGTTGTAAAGGCAATTATTATTTATGTATTATTTATGTTATGATACCTTTCATGTATCTCTGAATCCAGCTTGTAGATACTGTAAATAATAAGAATCGATGGATTTGGTGCATACATTACAAATCTTTATATTCATGATTATTAGTATTGTTGTGATCGATGAACTATTATGTAGAATAAGTTAATAAGTTAAAGTTTTAGTTAATAAACTGTTGTCAAATATTCATATTGCACAATTAAAATAGATGCAAATGAGTTCTTTGTTTATTTATTTGTTTCTGACATTTACATAGCATTGCATAGAATTCTAGGTCTTTGTAATCTCATTGGCTGAGCTCAGACTTCTGCATCCTCGGTCTATATAATTAGCCTTACACACTATAGATACACATGAAACTAACAAAAAACTCATGACATGCAGAAATCCGCTTGTAATTGCTACGAAACATCCCTGCATTCATGTGAGGAAATCATGATCAGCAGATGACTAGGCTGAAAACAAGAATGTAAACACACACACACACACACACACACATAGACATGAACACGCACACAGACGTACACAAATACCCATCATTACATGCAAATGAAAACGCTTCACTGAAGGATACATTAGACAGCTTGATAAGGTGAGTCTAGCAAACTTTAGAGTGGAATATAAGTCTATAAATCTTGTGAAGGATTTATCTGCGTTCTGACTATCACTTTTTACAGGGAAGCCTTTTAAAGAGGTGGTCTGGTGTTAAGATTACTATAGATTTTTAAGGTTAAGTCCATATAGAGATAAGGGGGGGTGTGGCGAATGTAAAATGGTAAAATGGACACAAATTAAGTATTATATCGCGATCGATCGATCGCCAGTGGTCGGCACCAGAGCGAACTAGTAACTCATTGAATCAGAGGTAAATAAACTAGATTTTTTTTCGGCGTGAGAAATCGGATGTGTGGCGTGAGAGCGTGTGAAGACAGTCAAATGCGTGTGTCTCGTGCTCATTGTGTGAGAGTTGGCAACCCTGCTTATGTATTAGGTTATTTTAAACATGAAACCTCCTTCAAGCTCTGATGCTAGCTAATTTAGTTACAGTAATTACTTGGTTACAGTAATTATTTAGTTACAGTAAATACTTGGTTACAGTAATTATTTAGTTACAGTATATACTTGGTTACAGTAATTATTTAGTTACAGTCAGTGGTGTAGTCCTAAAGGGCGCGTCCCCCCGCGACCCCCCCCCCCCTCCACTACACCCCTGGTTACAGTAATTAACAACCCACTAGTCCCCATTTACGGCACGTGCCCAGAGAGCTAGCTTATAACTAACGTATGATAAAATGACATCTAAACTGCAGCAGGTAGTTAAAACTAATTGGCCTTTTTTAAATTATGAATTCTTCTCACAGCACGATAAAACTGTGGTGGTAACCAACTTTCTAGCTACAGAGGGGGAGAGTTCTCTGTGTTAACGTTGACTGAGTGGGTTTCATGACTCGTTAGCTATCTAGCTAATCTTCTCTCTACTACTGAGGTGTGGCTCAACGTAGACATGCAGCAGTTGTGTTTAGTTTTTGGGAGAAACTGTGTCTGCGTTCACTTTCTTTCAGGTTATCAGGTTACTGATGGTTCTGACCCGTAATGATTGCACTGAGTCTAAACGTAGCAGTGCTCGTCCAGACGGCCGAGGGGGCTTGCTGGTTCTGCGGGTCCACAGCATGCAGGCTGTCAGACGACCAACGTACACCGGTCCGAGGAAGCAATTAAGGCAGTTACTTATTTGTTTACTTAATTAGATTGAGAAATCAATTTTGCTTGTTTACAGTTGCATCTGCTGGTCCTTGGTGTTTCAGAATGTCAGAGGAACATGTCCAGAATGGCAGGTTTTTTTATTAAGCCTAGCAACTTATTTTTAAGAGTTGTGTAACACAAAAAGGCGCATTTTGAAAGTTGACTATTAATAATCTGTATTGTTTTTATTTGTTTTGCCTTTTTTAGAGGCTACAGCGAGACTTTCTTCCAGTATCTATTTTTGTGACTGTCCTTGTGAAGAAGACCTTCAAATGTTCTCAAACATCTTTGGGCCTTTGCATTTTGTTTGCTCGTTCCAGGTTTGTATGTCTAGTCACCAATCACAAAGAAAATGTGTTTTAACCCAGCATGAGTGTATGTGTGATGCAGATCCATCAGATTAATTTGGTTTCTTATAGGACGACCAGGACAAGCAGGAAACGGAGGCCGCTACTGCAACATTTCTTCAAAGACTCAGTCTTGTTAATGCTAAGGTAAGGTCAGGGACTGGTCATTCTAAACACAGTAGTTTTAACATGACTTCTGGCTAACCACACTAGTGAAACTGGGTTTCAATCATTCTTTATCTAATATAGGTCACGATTGTCTTCAAAGTCAGGGATAAAGAACACTCACACAGCCAAGTATTCAGGTCAAATTAAATGCCAGTCACCCTTGTTGTTCCATAGTCCCACTGTGCTACCAGCTAATTATTGCAATTTTTTCCCTTATAGAGCCAAGAATAGACTTTCACTTATGGATCATGCCATTTCCATGGACAGTACCATATTTTCCCAGTTAGTCCTTATTTCTATAAAAACCACATGGCACAGTTTGGAATTTTATTCACCTAATACAGTTTTCACATATTTTTGATAATCACAAAGTCAGGCTATTAATAATTGATTAACTTAAAACTCTGAAGATCAAACCTTGCTATCTGTGATACTTTTCTCCAAAGGACTCCGTTCACCATGGCATGCCTCCCTACATGTACGAGAATGCACCCTGTTTTGGGGGAGAGAGTGGCTCTCCTACTGCCTTCTGAAGTCATGGAGGCAGGGTTGTGTGGAGAGTTGAGTATGGCTACCCTGGCCACCCTCAGGCCCTGTATGGACCAGTACCCTAACTGGCCAACTCGACTTTCACATATACACATATCCTTTGTAATGTAAAGATAACTGTCACTGGCAGAGTGTATTTTTTAGATACAGTTATGGCATCCCTCAGTTTTGGGGTGTGCATAATTATGTTGTGCTAATGAGCACATACTGTTACAGCAGCCTTGTTAATTTGATATGACTGAATTGAGGCATATATAACATATATAATTGAGGCATATAACAATAACAAGGGTATTATATCTTCTCTCCACTACATTATCTTACTACAATGATGGTGATGTAATCTTATGTCATGTCTTAATGAGCAAATGAACTTGCTTTGCCTCGACTTGTGAGCAGTTGTACCTTAACATCCGTGTCACGTGTTGGTGTACAGTCCCAGTGGTGTTCCTCTGAAGAGAGGAGAAGGGGCGACCCAGCTGAGCTTCCTCCACAGCCTGGCTGACTCCCCGGCCTGGGTGGAGCTGGGGCTGGCTCGAGTCCGCCACGCAGAGTCGCAAAGCGGTCAGGGTAATATACGTACAGGGTTCGGTTTGAGGGGGAACACTAAGGAAGGCCATCTCCTCAGTAACACACAAAAAAAATAATCAACAATCCCCTTTGTAAAAGGTGTTTAGTTCATGTGATGCTCAAAGTATGTGGCTTTTTTTGTCTATCTAGGATCTGTGTCCTGTGAGGTGGAGTTTTCTGTAGACGATGAGGACGACACTCAACCGCAGGGGAGGCGGGTTGAGCCTGAGCACACCGTGCAGCAGACTGTCATGCTTTTCCTTCTCTTCGAGTACAGAGACCCCTTCCACTCCCAGCTCTCTGACGTCATCGGTACGGTTCAGATCAGTGAGTCCTGCTGCAGCGGCTAGACCCAGTTCATCCTGCATTTGTAATGCTTCCTGGGTCTGTAGTTTACCTGCAGTGGATTTTCGTTTGTTGTAACCACTGTCTGTTTTACCTTTTACATTATATTAAGGGAGTGAAGAAACTTTAGAGAGATGTTTGGACAAGGTGCTTTGGTACAATGATGACAAAGTAAGATCAGCCCTGCAGTCGTTACTGAAAAGTGCCCTCAGGGGATTTCTAAAAAGAAACAAGGCAAGACGTTTTGACACCATTCATTTAATTTAACTTCATATATTCTCACAGCTCACAGCTGCATTTGGCTTCATTGTGTTTGAGTGTGTGCCTGCATATGATTGTGTGTATAGTCCCAAGAGAGGCTTCAGTCTGCCATGTCGGTGATTCTGAGCTCTGTAAAGAGTATTGTGAGCAGCAGTAGCAGTGTCGATTTTCGCACCGCCTGTCTGACTACCATGAAGGTACACTTCACGTGGCTGTTGAAATCAAATCTGACAGATAGTACATAGTCAGCCTTAAGCTTGAACTTTAATGTCATTTGTTCATGTATGTCCAAAACATTATCGTATGTGTCTGTTTTAGGTGCAGAGCAGCTATGACCTGTCTTTCCCCTTACATCAAAAACTTCAGAGAGTCATAAATGGGCGATTTGTTTCCAGAAGCAGATGTACTTCTGAAAAGGTTTTTTTGCTGCCTAAACACTACACTTACCTTCTTGTACTGTTTGTGAATTGTTTGTGTTAGAAAAGGCAAGATGATGGTTATGCCAATCAAATGTGCTACATTTGTTTGTGATTTGCATATTTTCTGATTTCTTTCTGCTAGGCTTCAGAGACGATTATGTCTGAGTGGAACAGCCATGAGGAACCTGAAAATGGCAAGTGACGTTTCCCCTGTACTTGTGTATGGTCCAACAGTAGCAACAGAAGAAAGTGGAGCGGCAGATGGAGCTGAAGCGGATGTTTGAGCAGGTGAAGCAGGACCGCATGACCTGCTACCAGGGCGTTAATCTCTATGTGAAGAACCTGGACGACGGTATCGATGATGAACGCCTGCGCAAAGAGTTCTCACCCTTTGGAAACATCACCAGTGCCAAGGTGATGATGGACGGCGGCCGCTCCAAGGGCTTCGGATTCGTGTGCTTCTCCTCGCCGGAGGAGGCCACCAAGGCGGTGACGGAGATGAACGGGCGCATCGTGGCCACCAAGCCGCTCTACGTGGCCCTGGCACAGCGCAAGGAGGAGAGGCAGGCCCACCTCACCAACCAGTACATGCAGCGTCTGGCCAGCGTGTGCGCCGTGCCCAACCACGTGCTCAACCCCTACCAGCACGCCCCGCCCTCCGGATACTTTATCACCGCCATTCCGCAGGCCCAGAACAGAACTGCGTACTACCCGACTAACCAGCTGGCCCAGCTCCAACCCAGTCCATGCTGGACCACGCAGGGCGTTAGACCTCAGCACTTCCAGAACACGCCTGCCACCATGAGGCCGTCTGCGTCCAGACCACAGACGTTCGGCGCCGTCCGGCCGACCTCCCAGGTGCCCCGCGTGATGTCCAGCCAGCGCGTCGCCCCGCAGACCGTGGGCCCTCGCGCGGCTCCGGTAGCCCCCACCTCCCCGGTGCGCGACGTGCCACAGTACAAATACGCAGCAGGTGTGTGCAACACCCAGCAGCACCTGAGCGGTCAGCCCCAGGTCTCCACGCAGCAGTCCGCCGTGTACGTGCAGGGCCAGGAGCCTCTGACGGCCTCCATGCTGGCGGCCGCCCCCCCGCAGGAGCAGGAGCAGATGCTGGGTGAGCGGCTGTTCCCTCTGATCCAGAACACGCACCCCACCCTGGCGGGCAAGATCACGGGTATGCTGCTGGAGATGGACAACTCTGAGCTGCTGCACATGCTCGAGTCGCCCGAGTCTTTGAGCTCCAAGGTCCATGAGGCCGTCGCAGTGCTCCAGGCTCACCAGGCTAAAGAAGCCGCTCAGAAAAGCGTGACCAACTCTGCCGGGGGTCACAAGCCTCTAGGCCCAGGGACAGGAAACTTACTTCACTGGGAGTGGGAGGGGAGGGGATTATAACATCCAGATGCTGTGCCAGCATTGTGAAGATTCCTGAACTGAATGTGCTTGCTCCAAAAAAAAAAAAAAAAAAAAAAGTTATTTAATGTTATATATATTTATTATTTATGTTGTAAAGGCAATTATTATTTATGTATTATTTATGTTATGATACCTTTCATGTATCTCTGAATCCAGCTTGTAGATACTGTAAATAATAAGAATCGATGGATTTGGTGCATACATTACAAATCTTTATATTCATGATTATTAGTATTGTTGTGATCGATGAACTATTATGTAGAATAAGTTAATAAGTTAAAGTTTTAGTTAATAAACTGTTGTCAAATATTCATATTGCACAATTAAAATAGATGCAAATGAGTTCTTTGTTTATTTATTTGTTTCTGACATTTACATAGCATTGCATAGAATTCTAGGTCTTTGTAATCTCATTGGCTGAGCTCAGACTTCTGCATCCTCGGTCTATATAATTAGCCTTACACACTATAGATACACATGAAACTAACAAAAAACTCATGACATGCAGAAATCCGCTTGTAATTGCTACGAAACATCCCTGCATTCATGTGAGGAAATCATGATCAGCAGATGACTAGGCTGAAAACAAGAATGTAAACACACACACACACACACACACACATAGACATGAACACGCACACAGACGTACACAAATACCCATCATTACATGCAAATGAAAACGCTTCACTGAAGGATACATTAGACAGCTTGATAAGGTGAGTCTAGCAAACTTTAGAGTGGAATATAAGTCTATAAATCTTGTGAAGGATTTATCTGCGTTCTGACTATCACTTTTTACAGGGAAGCCTTTTAAAGAGGTGGTCTGGTGTTAAGATTACTATAGATTTTTAAGGTTAAGTCCATATAGAGATAAGGGGGGGTGTGGCGAATGTAAAATGGTAAAATGGACACAAATTAAGTATTATATCGCGATCGATCGATCGCCAGTGGTCGGCACCAGAGCGAACTAGTAACTCATTGAATCAGAGGTAAATAAACTAGATTTTTTTTCGGCGTGAGAAATCGGATGTGTGGCGTGAGAGCGTGTGAAGACAGTCAAATGCGTGTGTCTCGTGCTCATTGTGTGAGAGTTGGCAACCCTGCTTATGTATTAGGTTATTTTAAACATGAAACCTCCTTCAAGCTCTGATGCTAGCTAATTTAGTTACAGTAATTACTTGGTTACAGTAATTATTTAGTTACAGTAAATACTTGGTTACAGTAATTATTTAGTTACAGTATATACTTGGTTACAGTAATTATTTAGTTACAGTCAGTGGTGTAGTCCTAAAGGGCGCGTCCCCCCGCGACCCCCCCCCCCCTCCACTACACCCCTGGTTACAGTAATTAACAACCCACTAGTCCCCATTTACGGCACGTGCCCAGAGAGCTAGCTTATAACTAACGTATGATAAAATGACATCTAAACTGCAGCAGGTAGTTAAAACTAATTGGCCTTTTTTAAATTATGAATTCTTCTCACAGCACGATAAAACTGTGGTGGTAACCAACTTTCTAGCTACAGAGGGGGAGAGTTCTCTGTGTTAACGTTGACTGAGTGGGTTTCATGACTCGTTAGCTATCTAGCTAATCTTCTCTCTACTACTGAGGTGTGGCTCAACGTAGACATGCAGCAGTTGTGTTTAGTTTTTGGGAGAAACTGTGTCTGCGTTCACTTTCTTTCAGGTTATCAGGTTACTGATGGTTCTGACCCGTAATGATTGCACTGAGTCTAAACGTAGCAGTGCTCGTCCAGACGGCCGAGGGGGCTTGCTGGTTCTGCGGGTCCACAGCATGCAGGCTGTCAGACGACCAACGTACACCGGTCCGAGGAAGCAATTAAGGCAGTTACTTATTTGTTTACTTAATTAGATTGAGAAATCAATTTTGCTTGTTTACAGTTGCATCTGCTGGTCCTTGGTGTTTCAGAATGTCAGAGGAACATGTCCAGAATGGCAGGTTTTTTTATTAAGCCTAGCAACTTATTTTTAAGAGTTGTGTAACACAAAAAGGCGCATTTTGAAAGTTGACTATTAATAATCTGTATTGTTTTTATTTGTTTTGCCTTTTTTAGAGGCTACAGCGAGACTTTCTTCCAGTATCTATTTTTGTGACTGTCCTTGTGAAGAAGACCTTCAAATGTTCTCAAACATCTTTGGGCCTTTGCATTTTGTTTGCTCGTTCCAGGTTTGTATGTCTAGTCACCAATCACAAAGAAAATGTGTTTTAACCCAGCATGAGTGTATGTGTGATGCAGATCCATCAGATTAATTTGGTTTCTTATAGGACGACCAGGACAAGCAGGAAACGGAGGCCGCTACTGCAACATTTCTTCAAAGACTCAGTCTTGTTAATGCTAAGGTAAGGTCAGGGACTGGTCATTCTAAACACAGTAGTTTTAACATGACTTCTGGCTAACCACACTAGTGAAACTGGGTTTCAATCATTCTTTATCTAATATAGGTCACGATTGTCTTCAAAGTCAGGGATAAAGAACACTCACACAGCCAAGTATTCAGGTCAAATTAAATGCCAGTCACCCTTGTTGTTCCATAGTCCCACTGTGCTACCAGCTAATTATTGCAATTTTTTCCCTTATAGAGCCAAGAATAGACTTTCACTTATGGATCATGCCATTTCCATGGACAGTACCATATTTTCCCAGTTAGTCCTTATTTCTATAAAAACCACATGGCACAGTTTGGAATTTTATTCACCTAATACAGTTTTCACATATTTTTGATAATCACAAAGTCAGGCTATTAATAATTGATTAACTTAAAACTCTGAAGATCAAACCTTGCTATCTGTGATACTTTTCTCCAAAGGACTCCGTTCACCATGGCATGCCTCCCTACATGTACGAGAATGCACCCTGTTTTGGGGGAGAGAGTGGCTCTCCTACTGCCTTCTGAAGTCATGGAGGCAGGGTTGTGTGGAGAGTTGAGTATGGCTACCCTGGCCACCCTCAGGCCCTGTATGGACCAGTACCCTAACTGGCCAACTCGACTTTCACATATACACATATCCTTTGTAATGTAAAGATAACTGTCACTGGCAGAGTGTATTTTTTAGATACAGTTATGGCATCCCTCAGTTTTGGGGTGTGCATAATTATGTTGTGCTAATGAGCACATACTGTTACAGCAGCCTTGTTAATTTGATATGACTGAATTGAGGCATATATAACATATATAATTGAGGCATATAACAATAACAAGGGTATTATATCTTCTCTCCACTACATTATCTTACTACAATGATGGTGATGTAATCTTATGTCATGTCTTAATGAGCAAATGAACTTGCTTTGCCTCGACTTGTGAGCAGTTGTACCTTAACATCCGTGTCACGTGTTGGTGTACAGTCCCAGTGGTGTTCCTCTGAAGAGAGGAGAAGGGGCGACCCAGCTGAGCTTCCTCCACAGCCTGGCTGACTCCCCGGCCTGGGTGGAGCTGGGGCTGGCTCGAGTCCGCCACGCAGAGTCGCAAAGCGGTCAGGGTAATATACGTACAGGGTTCGGTTTGAGGGGGAACACTAAGGAAGGCCATCTCCTCAGTAACACACAAAAAAAATAATCAACAATCCCCTTTGTAAAAGGTGTTTAGTTCATGTGATGCTCAAAGTATGTGGCTTTTTTTGTCTATCTAGGATCTGTGTCCTGTGAGGTGGAGTTTTCTGTAGACGATGAGGACGACACTCAACCGCAGGGGAGGCGGGTTGAGCCTGAGCACACCGTGCAGCAGACTGTCATGCTTTTCCTTCTCTTCGAGTACAGAGACCCCTTCCACTCCCAGCTCTCTGACGTCATCGGTACGGTTCAGATCAGTGAGTCCTGCTGCAGCGGCTAGACCCAGTTCATCCTGCATTTGTAATGCTTCCTGGGTCTGTAGTTTACCTGCAGTGGATTTTCGTTTGTTGTAACCACTGTCTGTTTTACCTTTTACATTATATTAAGGGAGTGAAGAAACTTTAGAGAGATGTTTGGACAAGGTGCTTTGGTACAATGATGACAAAGTAAGATCAGCCCTGCAGTCGTTACTGAAAAGTGCCCTCAGGGGATTTCTAAAAAGAAACAAGGCAAGACGTTTTGACACCATTCATTTAATTTAACTTCATATATTCTCACAGCTCACAGCTGCATTTGGCTTCATTGTGTTTGAGTGTGTGCCTGCATATGATTGTGTGTATAGTCCCAAGAGAGGCTTCAGTCTGCCATGTCGGTGATTCTGAGCTCTGTAAAGAGTATTGTGAGCAGCAGTAGCAGTGTCGATTTTCGCACCGCCTGTCTGACTACCATGAAGGTACACTTCACGTGGCTGTTGAAATCAAATCTGACAGATAGTACATAGTCAGCCTTAAGCTTGAACTTTAATGTCATTTGTTCATGTATGTCCAAAACATTATCGTATGTGTCTGTTTTAGGTGCAGAGCAGCTATGACCTGTCTTTCCCCTTACATCAAAAACTTCAGAGAGTCATAAATGGGCGATTTGTTTCCAGAAGCAGATGTACTTCTGAAAAGGTTTTTTTGCTGCCTAAACACTACACTTACCTTCTTGTACTGTTTGTGAATTGTTTGTGTTAGAAAAGGCAAGATGATGGTTATGCCAATCAAATGTGCTACATTTGTTTGTGATTTGCATATTTTCTGATTTCTTTCTGCTAGGCTTCAGAGACGATTATGTCTGAGTGGAACAGCCATGAGGAACCTGAAAATGGCAAGTGACGTTTCCCCTGTACTTGTGTATGGTCCAACAGTAGCAACAGCACACTGCACACTATGTAATTGTACATGACTTACAGTAACAGTGTATTCAACCGTTGTCCAATCGTAATCATTCGTTATGGCCATCGCTATTTATTAAACTCGGGCAGTTTTGTCTGTATGTTTGGCTATCCAGGGCTTCCAAGCAAAAGAACGCACGAAGAAGAGGAGGAGGAGGAGGAGACACCGTCGTGCTCCAAAAGGCAGTGCTCAGAGTTCACTGCTGGGGACTCGTATGCCTTTGAGAGCAACATTTGGGAGACTCTGGACAACCAGATGCAATGGTCACAAGGATCCCAGAGGGAGCTTGTCGACATGGGCTTAGCAGAGTCGTCGACCCCTTCCTTAAGCAATACTGAGTTGAAAAAACAACAGGTGAACAATGAGAAGTTATGATTATGATGCATGGCACTTGCATTCCTTAAATGTAAAGCTAGGAATATTATCCTTTATGATTTTTGTGTCAGTAGTTCTGTCTTCAGTTATATTTTTGTTCAAGTGACTGTATGCTACCCTTGTTTGTTTAGGTTGACAGAGAATGGCTTCAGGAGATTGAAAATCTGTCTGAGTGGGATTAAAACTGTCAGGACTGAAGATTTGGGTTACCAAAATTGTTTGTTCATTAAACATGTTTCTGTTAGTAGAAAATATTTTAGTGGGTATTTAAAAAAGCTTTTTACTGGTTATTTTATTACAATACTGTAGATTGTTGTGTTATTTTTGTTTTCCAACATTATAATTTGGGTTTTATTTTGTTGTCCTAACATGTTAGAAATTAACTATTTAACATTCATGAGTTTGCACTGATAGCATACATGTAGTTTCAATTATTGCCACACCGTGGCGCCAACGTAACGGCCTTTACTGTGATAAAGATTTAGGCCCATCTGTTTCAGCGAAAGGTTAAGGTTAAAACAAGCGTAAAGATTTAAGTTGTTTTATTTGAGAGTGTGCAGAAACATGTTTGTTAGCGCAAATATTTCACATGATGTTAACTTCTCCATAAGAATAACATTGAACTCAAAGTCAGAACTGAATTTTCCTGTGATATTGCAAGTAGAGTCACTAGAGGTTTATTTGGGTTCGGTGGAAGAACGGCACATGAAACTGCCGCAGGCATCATAAATCATCTCTGTGTCTACCCATTCATCCCTCCCTCTCTCTCTCTCTCTCTCTCTCTCTCTCTCTCTCTCTCTCTCTCTCTCTCTGTCTTCAGGATCACTCAGAAAGTGCCGTTGGGATAGCTGCCACCATGGCCCATGAGATGGGCCATAACTTTGGTATGAGCCATGACAGTGAAAGCTGCTGCCAGGCCCTGTCCGAGGACGGAGGCTGCATCATGGCTGCGTCTATGGGGTGAGACTACGGCCCCGGGGCAAAAGTGGCTCCGCACTGCCCCAGGTCCCCTTTAGCTGCACCAGTGTAGTGAGCGTGAGGGCAACATATCCCAGAAGGGTTTTACCAAACACTACAAGCTTAAACACTCATCTTATCTGGAAAAAAACCTAATTTGTAAATTGTCCCATGAGAACTTAGCAGATGCTCTAATGTTATACCTTTATACCTCTATACCTTCTTAATATAGTATAGACTGTACACCTTCTTAATATTGTCTATAGTATAGACAGTGTACTACTGACTGCACTGGATAATGAGACTCTGACACTGACTTTTGTAAAAGCTGCTTTAATAACTTGATTCTCCAAAATGTTATGTACTTATCTCGGATTCTTGTTTGCTCGATTGTTTCTTGTCTTATCTCACTCGCCCACAGGCACCCTTTCCCACGTGTATTTAACTCATGTAACCAGGCCGAGCTAAAGCGCTATCTGAGCTCTGGTGGGGGAAAGTGCCCGTTCAACCCCCCAAACACCAAGGCCATGTATGGAGGTCAACGCTGTGGTAATGGCTACCTAGAGGAGGGAGAGGAGTGTGACTGTGGAGAAGTAGAGGTAAGATCTCAAATGTCATGCTCATCACACTGTTTGCACCTCCATAGGTTTTTACATCAGGTTTTTACGTCTTTCTCTCTGTCTGCATGTTCTAGGAATGTTCCAGTCCATGTTGCAATGCTCATAACTGCACCCTGAAGGCAGGAGCTGAATGTGCCCATGGAGTGTGTTGTCAGGACTGCAAGGTTGTTTCCTCACTCCTCTTGTGTCAGCTCACTCACATCGTGCCACATGCAATCACTTCCTGTCACACTGACTGTGGTCTTCCTTGTCTCTCTCCACCTTTTGACCGATTTGCTCTCAAAAGCTGAAGAGTCCAGGTGTCCTGTGTCGCTCTATCTCAGGCACCTGTGATCTGCCCGAGTACTGTGATGGGAAGTCAGAGGCGTGCCCTGCCAACTTCTACCTGGTGGACGGGAGCCTGTGTGCGCACGGGGCAGCGTACTGTTACACGGGCATTTTTCCTAAATCCCTCTGGAACTCCTTCAAGGTTTTCACAGAGAACATGGCTGTGAAGGTATTTGTTCGGCTCTCTCCTGGTGCCCTCACAGATGCTCAGCCTGCTCCGGATCTGTGCTTCACCAAGGTGAACGAGGCTGGTAATTCCTATGGAAACTGTGGCAAAGACCTGATGGGCAAATACAGGGGGTGCACAGAAAGGTGAGGATCTTCTCTCAGGGAAGGAGTCCAAATCGTGGCCACTGCAAAAGAGAAAGATGCATATTTACGCAGATTTTCATCTAAGGGATGCTAAATGTGGCAAGATTCAGTGTCTGAGCAGCGCCACCAAGCCCATTGAGGCCAACGCCGTGGCCATTGACACCACGATCCGCGAGGGCCGTCGACAGATCCTGTGTCGGGGAACACACGTGTACCGGCTGGACCAGGACGAGGAGAGCCAGGGTGATACGCTAGACCCAGGGCTCGTCATGACTGGAACCAAGTGCGGTGACAATGCGGTGAGTACCGGAGACACGTTGTTAAGTGTATAATGGGGGACGTGTCCTGCAGAAGCAATGCTAATAATTGTGCTAATGCATGAAATATAGTCAGAGCACATTAATATTATGCACATGAGGTCATGCAAGCCAGACCAGTTAGCTTTAACTCACTGCATAGCAATTTAAAATTAATTTTTGTTGCAAGGCAAAATCAAGATGATAGGTGCAGTAACCATGATTGTTACCAATAAGGTATATGATATCTTTAATATCCCTCTTGGAGCAGATTTGTTTTGATGGAGAGTGTCGCAATGTGTCCTTTCTCCGGGCGGATGAGTGCAACGCCAAGTGTCACGGCCATGGGGTGGGTGGTCCTCTTTGCCTCTCTTAGGGTAAAATTAGCACCCGTTTAGCCCATGTGGGTGGCTTGACTTAACTGAGCCTGGTCACTTCCTGTCCTCCCATTAACCCATGGTGTTAATAATATCCACAATTATTAGTTTATTCCAAGGAGCTTGATGTGCCATCACACTGATAAACATGTACATTGCGTCTGGATAAGAATTTTTGCCAAATGCTGTAAATGTATACCACTATAAAGTCCTACAAACTAAATTCAGGTCATATGTTATCAAAGTGAAGCTGAACCACCTATGTCATTATATGGTAAAAGTCTCCAATAATGTTTATGTGGACTACGGTAAACAAAGGCCTGCGATGGTCTTATATCTGCTGGTTTAAGTGAGTTTGTGCGGTGTCTTCCTCTGTAGCTGTGCAACAACAATCACAACTGCCACTGTGACGCAGGCTGGGCACCACCATATTGTGAAGAAAAAGGCAGTGGGGGCAGTTTGGACAGCGGACCGGTGGTCCCCTACTGTAAGGAAAACCTGCCCGCACACACACAAAACACATAAGGGAATTCACCTGCACGTTCCTCTAAGCAAATACACTGATTTGTGTTGTCCTCTGTTCTTGTGTCCTTGAATTCTCTTAACTGAAAGTAGTGAACAGTGTCTTTTTCTCTTTTGCTTCAGCCTTATTTCCCCTCCTGGCGCTCCTGCCTGTGTTCCTCTGCTTGGGATTGGCTGTTCTCTTCCTCTGCTGGTGCTACAGGAAGAAGCTCCATTCGCTTAAAAGTACCGTCCATTCTCCTCAGCGCATACATGTTAAGTAAGTCCTTCTGATTTAAATAATCTGTCCTCCTGATGTGCTGTTCAGCACAGGCTGACTTTATCACTTTATCTACTATGATTTGCATTTCAGTGCGGCTGCTTCACCGAAATCCAAAACTCCTACTGCTGATGTTCATGCGAGCTCGGCATTGCAGATAAAACAATCTGGCACAGATAAACCAGTAATGTCATATCTTGTATTTTTTAAATATATATAAATTAATATAATATGTAAATAAATATATATATATATTTGTGTTTTTATATATAAATATATATTTTGCAGCATGTTAATCTAAAAAAAAATTTCCCATGGCAGGAGAGCCAACGGTCCAGTCCGTCTGGTCCACCCAGATCAAGGCATGCCAGTGTTCGGCCTACGGTCAAACCTCCACCAATTCCAGCATATGCACTGCACCAGCAGAGCCCTGTGCTCTCAGAGGCCACTTCTCAGCCCCGCCCATCTCCGCCGGTTGGCGCCAAACCCAGACCAAGCCCACCCAACAGACCTCCTCCACCCTGCCCCATTACCAAGACCTCTCACATCAAAGAGGTGAGGGCTGTAGATTGTCCTGTTTTAATCACAAGACACCCACCTTTCTCTATGTACAGCCCAGTGCTGATCATTGTGAGACGAATCTATCAAAATCTATCATCTATTGGAGCAAAAGCGCAACCAGTCAAGACTCAGGAGTGGTAATGAAAGTGGTAATGTAAGTAAAATCATTGTCTTGCTGATGTTTTTCCAGGAGGTGTCACAAAGAAAGGGGTCTGAAATATCACCAGGGCTAATACAGAAAGGGAAGTCCAATCTGTTGCCCCCTACTGGTCATACCAGGTAGTCAGCTGTATAATTAGGATAAAGAAGTGTCACCATTATAATGCCAAATACACTCATGTCCTCTGCTTTTTTTCTTTCTGCAGGTTTCAAAGTGAAATCTCTGGACAGAGCTGAAATTATGTGAAGCTCGTGAAATCAAAGGACCTTATGCTTCTGAGTACTCTTAAAATGAGAAACTGGAACCTGCAACATTCAGGCATGTACTTCTGGAGTGGCAACGGAGCCTTCCTAAGTCCAGCACCACGTCTGCCTAATACACTTGAAATCAGAAGTGTGATGTACTTGTGGCATTTTACTTTGTTTTGGTACTGTTTGAATAATCATGTGCCATATTTTTTTTATTTCACACCTATTTATTGCTAAGTGAGAACTTACAAGAGAAAAAGTTCCTTGATACGATCTTTAAATAAGAGCATGAAGGTATATCTTACATTAAGAACATGTCAAGTTTGGATTGCACGCAACAGTGAAAATCACACCACCTGCTGTGAAAACCACAAAATGACACAATGGCCTTTGTGCTTGGTATGTCAAGATGTGTAGTTATGCAAATTGAGACATCCTGATTCACAATTCAGTGATTTTGTGGCCACCATCTGTTCTTTTCTGTGCACACCTGCTCAAGTAATTGCATAGAATACAGAGTAAATTGACTACATCAAAAGAATATTTACAATTTGCTGGACACTGTATATAAATCTAGGTCATCAAATGACTAGTGGCTGCCGTATAATTCAAGTGAGATGAAATTTATTTTACTTTTCTGTCTGTCCACTCACAAGCCTCTTGGGAACACTTGATGAAATGCACCTTATATTGTGTACAAGGACGCCAAACCAGGGAATAAAACTAAATATGTACTGTACACTTAGATAGTGTTAAGACTAGTATAAATTATTGAGTGATGCCCTTTGAAGACTCAAAGGCACAACCAAAACGTACAGTCCTCTCAAAATGTACTGTAGGTGTATCATTCATCTAGGTCTGACACCAGAACAGATTCTGTATTACAACTAGAATTTGAAAAGAATGATGTGTGTGATATACTTAATGTATAGATTTAAATGGCTTATGCCCTAACAAAAGCAGGTAAATGTGTTTATCTGTAGTGATCTTACATAGGCTTTCTTACTTATACATTGAATTGAACTATTGAAATGACCTTTCTCTTTAAATATGTCATAGTTAATGCTATGAAAATCATGTATTTGTGCTGGAATAATGTGGACTCTCAGGTTTGAGTTAATAAGTAGGCATACTGATGCCTAAAACTGGGACCATACTGAGGAAACACACTGTGAATGGAATGATTATAGCTATTATAAGGCCAGATTTCCAGACCCAGTTTAAGCCTTATTCTAGACTAAAACTATTTGCAACACTGAGTCAACATCAGCACTTCAGTTTAGTCCAAGACTAGACTTAGTTGTTCATGAATCTGGCCTATAATTAAATGTCCAATATTTACAATGGTCCACATTGAAGTTTTTTGTTTGTTTATGTTTTTTGCACTTTGTTAGGCTGTGTGAATGCATCGTTTGTTAAGAATTACAGGAACTGCACTGAATCATCAGTTCTGATCCAATGCCATGAATGTAAAATTGACTTCTGCCAGCCTCTCAGGCGTCTTCTGCCAGCCAATAAAATAAGATTAGATATCACCGCACATTTTTATTTTGATCCATTTTTTACAATATGTTTATGTGATGCACTTCCATGTTCCCTTTGTCATGTTGAAAGTAGTTTGTGTCTTCAATTTTTGCCGGAAAGAAACATTGATACAGGAATGGTGGTTATAGGCATAAATAGAGTGATGGCTGAGTGAGGTTGCAGGAACACTGATCTGGTGTAACGTAGCTTGCGCCACGGAGCGAGGAGACGGACACAATCGCTGAGAGGAGCGAGATTTATTAAAGGGAATACCATACTCGTCGTCAGAAAGCCAGGCAGGGTCCATAACGGGAGGGCAGTCAGAATAGCAGGCGAAGACAGGCATCACAAGACAGGGGCACGGGAAACAGGAGAAACACGAAAACGGTCAGGCACAGAGAACAGCGGTGGGATAGACACGATCACACATAAATTCAAAATACCGGACAAAGGACAAGGGAGACTCAGGGGCTTTTATACACAGAACTAAACTAGGGACAGGTGATGACAATGACACAGGGGCGTGGTAACAAACGAGGGATTCATAAAACTAACGAGCAGGGCGGGACAAACGGGCAAGAACACAGACACGAGGGAACCCAGAGTGACAGCTAGGAGAGGGGGCGTAGCCGCACGTGACAGAACCCCCCCTCAAAGCGTGCCACTCCGGGGCACGCAAGGGCAGACAGGACAGGGAACCAGACTAGGACAAGACAGGGAACCACGGAACACGGCGAGGGACAGGGACAGCAGACACGGGACGGACCGGAGGAACAGACCAGGGGAAAGCAGGGCACGGAGACCGGGGCACGGCAGGGACAGGGGGACCAGAGACGGGCCAGGAGCTGGGCTGGGGCATGGCGGTACACGGGGCACATGGAGACCGGACAGGGCAAGGAGCAGGGCCGGACAGTACAGGACCGGGGACAGACACGGGAGTGGGGCCAGGGGACAAGGCGGAGGCAAACACAGAGGCAAAGACACCATGAACAACGGAGACAGGCACAGGCACAAGGTGGGTGACAACTTGGGGAACAGACATGGGGACAGGGACAGAGACGACACCACAGGGAACAGACACGGGAACAGGAACACAGACCTTGACAGACACAACCACGGGGACAGGGACCAAAACAAAACCAGGGATGGGACCAGGGAGCAAGGGGAACACGGGCAACGGAACATAGGAGGCAAAGGGCGGAGCAGGGGGAACACCAAGTCCATGCCCAACAGGGGGCAGCACAGTCTCTGGGGCGACAGGTGCGGCCGGGCGGCAGGCAGCGGGAACAGGAGCCGGCAGACAGGCAGCGGGAACTGGAGCCGGCAGACAGGCAGCGGGGACAGGCAGGGTCCGCTGGCGGGCAGCGGGGACAGGCAGGGTCCGCTGGCGGGCAGCGGGGACAGGCAGGGTCCGCTGGCGGGCAGCGGGGACAGGCAGGGTCCGCTGGCGGGCAGCGGGAACGGGAGCCGGCGTGGACGACCTCTCCAGGGTCGCGGGGACAGGAACCGGCGTGGACGACCTCTCCATGGTCGCGGGGACAGGAACCGGCGTGGACGACCTCTCCAGGGTCGCGGGGACAGGAACCGGCGTGGACTGCTGACGGGCAGCGGGGACAGGAACCGGCGTGGACAACCCCTCCAGGGTCGCGGGGACAGGAACCGGCGTGGACTGCTGACGGGCAGCGGGGACAGGAACCGGCGTGGACGACCCCTCCAGGGTCGCGGGGACAGGAACCGGCGTGGACTGCTGACGGGCAGCGGGGACAGGAACCGGCGTGGACGACCCCTCCAGGGTCGCGGGGACAGGAACCGGCGTGGACTGCTGACGGGCAGCGGGGACAGGAACCGGCGTGGACGACCCCTCCAGGGTCGCGGGGACAGGAACCGGCGTGGACTGCTGACGGGCAGCGGGGACAGGAACCGGCGTGGACGACCCCTCCAGGGTCGCGGGGACAGGAACCGGCGTGGACTGCTGACGGGCAGCGGGGACAGGAACCGGCGTGGACGACCCCTCCAGGGTCGCGGGGACAGGAACCGGCGTGGAAGAGACACCCTCGGGGGGCGGAACCACCGGGCTGACGTCCTCAGGGGGCGGAACCACCGGGCTGACGTCCTCAGGGGGCGGAACCACCGGGCTGACGTCCTCAGGGGGCGGAACCACCGGGCTGACGTCCTCAGGGGGCGGAACCACCGGGCTGACGTCCTCGGGGGGCGGAACCACCGGGCTGACGTCCTCGGGGGGCGTGACCGCCATACTGACGTCCTCGGGGGGCGTGACCGCCATACTGACGTCCTCGGGGGGCGTGACCGCCATACTGACGTCCTCGGGGGGCGTGACCGCCATACTGACGTCCTCGGGGGGCGTGACCGCCATACTGACGTCCTCGGGGGGCGTGACCGCCATACTGACGTCCTCGGGGGGCGTGACCGCCATACTGACGTCCTCGGGGGGCGTGACCGCCATACTGACGTCCTCGGGGGGCGTGACCGCCATACTGACGTCCTCGGGGGGCGTGACCGCCATACTGACGTCATCGGGGGGCGTGACCGCCATACTGACGTCATCGGGGGGCGTGACCGCCATACTGACGTCATCGGGGGGCGGGACCGCCATACTGACGTCATCGGGGGGCGGGACCGCCATACTGACGTCATCGGGGGGCGGGACCGCCACACTGACGTCATCGGGGGGCGGGACCGCCATACTGACGTGGCTCGTACTCCCCCCCAAAAAATACTTGGGGTTGTCATGTGGAGTAGCCGGCAGGGTCAGAGGCGGTGGGTCCTCCTCCTCAGGGTCCTGGGTGAGCCTGGCAGAACACACAGACACACAAGCTCCTCGGTTGCTCTCTCTGCTGCGGCTCCGCCTCCCTTGAGGCGCCGGGAGCTCACGGTGGTCAGAGAGAGTCAACCGAGGGTTAAGCGAAAACTTGTCTGTGCGCTCAGACCGTCTGCCCGCTGCTCGCACGACAGGAGGTTTCTCCCTGTCGTGTTCGCAAGACCGGGCAGACACACAGCGCTCAGATGGAGTCTCGTCGCGAAAGCCAGTAGAAAGAGACTGCGCTTTCTTTGGTCGGCGACGAGACTTCCTTGTACCCGCAGCGCCAGGGGTATTCCTGTCTCTAGTTTGTTCGCACTGAAATACCGGAGAGTCGAACCGGATTAAACCAGCCGACATCCATTCACAGTGTTTGAACTCACCAGAGTCTCGCTCTCTCGCTGTGTCCTTGATTGGTCCGGTATTATGTAACGTAGCTTGCGCCACGGAGCGAGGAGACGGACACAATCGCTGAGAGGAGCGAGATTTATTAAAGGGAATACCATACTCGTCGTCAGAAAGCCAGGCAGGGTCCATAACGGGAGGGCAGTCAGAATAGCAGGCGAAGACAGGCATCACAAGACAGGGGCACGGGAAACAGGAGAAACACGAAAACGGTCAGGCACAGAGAACAGCGGTGGGATAGACACGATCACACATAAATTCAAAATACCGGACAAAGGACAAGGGAGACTCAGGGGCTTTTATACACAGAACTAAACTAGGGACAGGTGATGACAATGACACAGGGGCGTGGTAACAAACGAGGGATTCATAAAACTAACGAGCAGGGCGGGACAAACGGGCAAGAACACAGACACGAGGGAACCCAGAGTGACAGCTAGGAGAGGGGGCGTAGCCGCACGTGACATCTGGTCAGTGATTACATGGCTAAACGTGATGTGGCTGCAGAAATACTGATCTGTGGTCAGTCATAATTAGACTGATTTATGAATGAAGGATGATGTAATAACGCTGATCAAGTCTGGCTAATAGGGTAATATGGCTGGAGTAAATTTAATAAAACTGACAAAAACTCAGTGATAAATGTGGCTACTATAATAATAATAATGAATGGGCTCAGTATGATTAGAAATAGTATATAAAGTTTAGGTGGGAAATAATTTTACAGGATCCGTGTGGTCAATTTCATATTCACGCCAAAATTCCAACATGAGAAATAAAACCATTTTTTGTTTGAGCAGATATCGATATGTGTAAGTATTTGTGTATTTATGCAGGGTTGTCAACTTTTCAAGATCACTTGGAGTGAGATTTGAACCTGGGGGGGTGGCGAGTGTAAATTGTTGACGGGGGGGGGGGGGGTGTAAAATGGACACAAATTAAGTATTATATTATCGCGATCGATCGATCGATCGACAGTGGTTGGCACCAGAGCGAACTAGTAACTCATTTAATCATAGATATGAATCAGAGGTAAATAAACTATGGACCATAGATTTTTTTTTCGTCGTGAGAAATCGGAAGTGTGGCATGTGAGCGTGTGAAGACAGTCAAATGCGTGTATCTCACGCTCAATGCGTGAGAGTTGGCAACCCTGCAAATGTATATATTAAAAAAGCATTCACATACTGTCAAAAGAATATTTATGTTGGCCGAAACCCCGGCTGTTCTGAACGACCCCAACTGAACTGGATTTATGACGGAGACCCAGCACAGCAGCTAATCACGCGTTGCTGTGGCGCTAGACGCGTTAGCAACAGGCCCAACTAGAGAACGGCCGAGTTTCGACGTCTTGGTTGTTAGTTACCCATTATTATGTAGTGACGCTTTCTTTTAAAGACATTTTAAACGACGCAAGCATTTGAAAAATGTTAAGTCACTTTTAAAAATTGTAGCGGTTTGAATTGGCTGTGAAGTAGTATAGGTGGTCTACGAGCGTCGACCCTCGTAAATTCCTGAGAACTTGCTTCGACAAACTACTAGATTTACCGTGATGAACCCCAGCGCCCCTAGATTTCAGATGGCTTCGTTGTACGTCGGGGACCTCCACCACGACGTGACCGAGGCCATGCTGTTTGAAAAGTTCAGCCCCGCCGGAACCATCCTGTCCATTCGGGTGTGCCGGGACAAGATCACTCGGCGATCACTGGGCTACGCCTACATTAACTACCAACAACCCGAGGACGCCGAGCGTGCGTTGGACACCGTGAACTTTGAAGTGATCAAGGGGAGACCTGTGCGCATCATGTGGTCTCAGCGCGACCCGTCGCTGAGGAAGAGTGGGGTGGGAAACGTCTTCATCAAGAACCTGGACAAGTCAATTGACAACATGGCCCTTTATGACACCTTGTCTGCTTTTGGCAACATCTTGTCCTGCAAGGTGGTTTGTGATGAGAACGGTTCAAAAGGGTACGGCTTTGTGCACTTTGAGACGCAGGAGGCAGCCGAGAGAGCCATTGAGAAATTGAACGGCATGTTGCTCAATGACAGAAAAGTGTTTATGGGGCGTTTCAAATCTCGCAAAGAGCGTGAGGCAGAGCGCGTGGCCAGGGCCAAGGAGTTCACCAATGTATACATCAAAAACTTTGGCGAAGACATGGATGATGAAAAACTGAAGGAGGTCTTCAGCAAATATGGCAACGCAATGAGCATCCGTGTTATGACCGACGACAGCGGCAAATCTAGAGGCTTCGGCTTTGTCAGCTTCAAGAGGCATGAGGATGCTCAGAAGGCCGTAGACGAGATGAACGGCAAGGAGCTCAACGGCAAGCTCATCTACGTAGGCCGCGCTCAGAAGAAAGTGGAGCGGCAGATGGAGCTGAAGCGGATGTTTGAGCAGGTGAAGCAGGACCGCATGAGCCGCTACCAGGGCGTTAATCTCTATGTGAAGAACCTGGACGACGGTATCGATGATGAACGCCTGCGCAAAGAGTTCTCACCCTTTGGAAACATCACCAGTGCCAAGGTGATGATGGACGGCGGCCGCTCCAAGGGCTTCGGCTTCGTGTGCTTCTCCTCGCCGGAGGAGGCCACCAAGGCGGTGACGGAGATGAACGGGCGCATCGTGGCCGCCAAGCCGCTCTACGTGGCCCTGGCACAGCGCAAGGAGGAGAGGCAGGCCCACCTCACCAACCAGTACATGCAGCGTCTGGCCAGCGTGTGCGCCGTGCCCAACCACGTGCTCAACCCCTACCAGCACGCCCCGCCCTCCGGATACTTTATCACCGCCATTCCGCAGGCCCAGAACAGAACTGCGTACTACCCGACTAACCAGCTGGCCCAGCTCCGACCCAGTCCATGCTGGACCACGCAGGGCGTTAGACCTCAGCACTTCCAGAACACGCCTGCCACCGTGAGGCCGTCTGCGTCCAGACAACAGACGTTCGGCGCCGTCCGGCCGACCTCCCAGGTGCCCCGCGTGATGTCCAGCCAGCGCGTCGCCCCGCAGACCGTGGGCCCTCGCGCGGCTCCGGTAGCCCCCACCTCCCCGGTGCGCGACGTGCCACAGTACAAATACGCAGCAGGTGTGTGCAACACCCAGCAGCACCTGAGCGGTCAGCCCCAGGTCTCCACGCAGCAGTCCGCCGTGTACGTGCAGGGCCAGGAGCCTCTGACGGCCTCCATGCTGGCGGCCGCCCCCCCCGCAGGAGCAGGAGCAGATGCTGGGTGAGCGGCTGTTCCCTCTGATCCAGAACACGCACCCCACCCTGGCGGGCAAGATCACGGGTATGCTGCTGGAGATGGACAACTCTGAGCTGCTGCACATGCTCGAGTCGCCCGAGTCTTTGAGCTCCAAGGTCCATGAGGCCGTCGCAGTGCTCCAGGCTCACCAGGCTAAAGAAGCCGCTCAGAAAAGCGTGACCAACTCTGCCGGGGGTCACAAGCCTCTAGGCCCAGGGACAGGAAACTTACTTCACTGGGAGTGGGAGGGGAGGGGATTATAACATCCAGATGCTGTGCCAGCATTGTGAAGATTCCTGAACTGAATGTGCTTGCTCCAAAAAAAAAAAAAAAAAAAAAGTTATTTAATGTTATATATATTTATTATTTATGTTGTAAAGGCAATTATTATTTATGTATTATTTATGTTGTGATACCTTTCATGTATCTCTGAATCCAGCTTGTAGATACTGTAAATAATAAGAATCAATGGATTTGGTGCATACATTACAAATCTTTATATTCATGATTATTAGTATTGTTGTGATCGATGAACTATTATGTAGAATAAGTTAATAAGTTAAAGTTTTAGTTAATAAACTGTTGTCAAATATTCATATTGCACAATTAAAATAGATGCAAATGAGTTCTTTGTTTATTTATTTGTTTCTGACATTTACATAGCATTGCATAGAATTCTAGGTCTTTGTAATCTCATTGGCTGAGCTCAGACTTCTGCATCCTCGGTCTATATAATTAGCCTTACACACTATAGATACACATGAAACTAACAAAAAACTCATGACATGCAGAAATCCGCTTGTAATTGCTACGAAACATCCCTGCATTCATGTGAGGAAATCATGATCAGCAGATGACTAGGCTGAAAACAAGAATGTAAACACACACACACACACACACACACACATAGACATGAACACGCACACAGACGTACACAAATACCCATCATTACATGCAAATGAAAACGCTTCACTGAAGGATACATTAGACAGCTTGATAAGGTGAGTCTAGCAAACTTTAGAGTGGAATATAAGTCTATAAATCTTGTGAAGGATTTATCTGCGTTCTGACTATCACTTTTTACAGGGAAGCCTTTTAAAGAGGTGGTCTGGTGTTAAGATTACTATAGATTTTTAAGGTTAAGTCCATATAGAGATAAGGGGGGGTGTGGCGAATGTAAAATGGTAAAATGGACACAAATTAAGTATTATATCGCGATCGATCGATCGCCAGTGGTCGGCACCAGAGCGAACTAGTAACTCATTGAATCAGAGGTAAATAAACTAGATTTTTTTTCGGCGTGAGAAATCGGATGTGTGGCGTGAGAGCGTGTGAAGACAGTCAAATGCGTGTGTCTCGTGCTCATTGTGTGAGAGTTGGCAACCCTGCTTATGTATTAGGTTATTTTAAACATGAAACCTCCTTCAAGCTCTGATGCTAGCTAATTTAGTTACAGTAATTACTTGGTTACAGTAATTATTTAGTTACAGTAAATACTTGGTTACAGTAATTATTTAGTTACAGTATATACTTGGTTACAGTAATTATTTAGTTACAGTCAGTGGTGTAGTCCTAAAGGGCGCGTCCCCCCGCGACCCCCCCCCCCCCCCCCCTCCACTACACCCCTGGTTACAGTAATTAACAACCCACTAGTCCCCATTTACGGCACGTGCCCAGAGAGCTAGCTTATAACTAACGTATGATAAAATGACATCTAAACTGCAGCAGGTAGTTAAAACTAATTGGCCTTTTTTAAATTATGAATTCTTCTCACAGCACGATAAAACTGTGGTGGTAACCAACTTTCTAGCTACAGAGGGGGAGAGTTCTCTGTGTTAACGTTGACTGAGTGGGTTTCATGACTCGTTAGCTATCTAGCTAATCTTCTCTCTACTACTGAGGTGTGGCTCAACGTAGACATGCAGCAGTTGTGTTTAGTTTTTGGGAGAAACTGTGTCTGCGTTCACTTTCTTTCAGGTTATCAGGTTACTGATGGTTCTGACCCGTAATGATTACACTGAGTCTAAACGTAGCAGTGCTCGTCCAGACGGCCGAGGGGGCTTGCTGGTTCTGCGGGTCCACAGCATGCAGGCTGTCAGACGACCAACGTACACCGGTCCGAGGAAGCAATTAAGGCAGTTACTTATTTGTTTACTTAATTAGATTGAGAAATCAATTTTGCTTGTTTACAGTTGCAGCTGCTGGTCCTTGGTGTTTCAGAATGTCAGAGGAACATGTCCAGAATGGCAGGTTTTTTTTATTAAGCCTAGCAACTTATTTTTAAGAGTTGTGTAACACAAAAAGGCGCATTTTGAAAGTTGACTATTAATAATCTGTATTGTTTTTATTTGTTTTGCCTTTTTTAGAGGCTACAGCGAGACTTTCTTCCAGTATCTATTTTTGTGACTGTCCTTGTGAAGAAGACCTTCAAATGTTCTCAAACATCTTTGGGCCTTTGCATTTTGTTTGCTCGTTCCAGGTTTGTATGTCTAGTCACCAATCACAAAGAAAATGTGTTTTAACCCAGCATGAGTGTATGTGTGATGCAGATCCATCAGATTAATTTGGTTTCTTATAGGACGACCAGGACAAGCAGGAAACGGAGGCCGCTACTGCAACATTTCTTCAAAGACTCAGTCTTGTTAATGCTAAGGTAAGGTCAGGGACTGGTCATTCTAAACACAGTAGTTTTAACATGACTTCTGGCTAACCACACTAGTGAAACTGGGTTTCAATCATTCTTTATCTAATATAGGTCACGATTGTCTTCAAAGTCAGGGATAAAGAACACTCACACAGCCAAGTATTCAGGTCAAATTAAATGCCAGTCACCCTTGTTGTTCCATAGTCCCACTGTGCTACCAGCTAATTATTGCAATTTTTTCCCTTATAGAGCCAAGAATAGACTTTCACTTATGGATCATGCCATTTCCATGGACAGTACCATATTTTCCCAGTTAGTCCTTATTTCTATAAAAACCACATGGCACAGTTTGGAATTTTATTCACCTAATACAGTTTTCACATATTTTTGATAATCACAAAGTCAGGCTATTAATAATTGATTAACTTAAAACTCTGAAGATCAAACCTTGCTATCTGTGATACTTTTCTCCAAAGGACTCCGTTCACCATGGCATGCCTCCCTACATGTACGAGAATGCACCCTGTTTTGGGGGAGAGAGTGGCTCTCCTACTGCCTTCTGAAGTCATGGAGGCAGGGTTGTGTGGAGAGTTGAGTATGGCTACCCTGGCCACCCTCAGGCCCTGTATGGACCAGTACCCTAACTGGCCAACTCGACTTTCACATATACACATATCCTTTGTAATGTAAAGATAACTGTCACTGGCAGAGTGTATTTTTTAGATACAGTTATGGCATCCCTCAGTTTTGGGGTGTGCATAATTATGTTGTGCTAATGAGCACATACTGTTACAGCAGCCTTGTTAATTTGATATGACTGAATTGAGGCATATATAACATATATAATTGAGGCATATAACAATAACAAGGGTATTATATCTTCTCTCCACTACATTATCTTACTACAATGATGGTGATGTAATCTTATGTCATGTCTTAATGAGCAAATGAACTTGCTTTGCCTCGACTTGTGAGCAGTTGTACCTTAACATCCGTGTCACGTGTTGGTGTACAGTCCCAGTGGTGTTCCTCTGAAGAGAGGAGAAGGGGCGACCCAGCTGAGCTTCCTCCACAGCCTGGCTGACTCCCCGGCCTGGGTGGAGCTGGGGCTGGCTCGAGTCCGCCACGCAGAGTCGCAAAGCGGTCAGGGTAATATACGTACAGGGTTCGGTTTGAGGGGGAACACTAAGGAAGGCCATCTCCTCAGTAACACACAAAAAAAATAATCAACAATCCCCTTTGTAAAAGGTGTTTAGTTCATGTGATGCTCAAAGTATGTGGCTTTTTTTGTCTATCTAGGATCTGTGTCCTGTGAGGTGGAGTTTTCTGTAGACGATGAGGACGACACTCAACCGCAGGGGAGGCGGGTTGAGCCTGAGCACACCGTGCAGCAGACTGTCATGCTTTTCCTTCTCTTCGAGTACAGAGACCCCTTCCACTCCCAGCTCTCTGACGTCATCGGTACGGTTCAGATCAGTGAGTCCTGCTGCAGCGGCTAGACCCAGTTCATCCTGCATTTGTAATGCTTCCTGGGTCTGTAGTTTACCTGCAGTGGATTTTCGTTTGTTGTAACCACTGTCTGTTTTACCTTTTACATTATATTAAGGGAGTGAAGAAACTTTAGAGAGATGTTTGGACAAGGTGCTTTGGTACAATGATGACAAAGTAAGATCAGCCCTGCAGTCGTTACTGAAAAGTGCCCTCAGGGGATTTCTAAAAAGAAACAAGGCAAGACGTTTTGACACCATTCATTTAATTTAACTTCATATATTCTCACAGCTCACAGCTGCATTTGGCTTCATTGTGTTTGAGTGTGTGCCTGCATATGATTGTGTGTATAGTCCCAAGAGAGGCTTCAGTCTGCCATGTCGGTGATTCTGAGCTCTGTAAAGAGTATTGTGAGCAGCAGTAGCAGTGTCGATTTTCGCACCGCCTGTCTGACTACCATGAAGGTACACTTCACGTGGCTGTTGAAATCAAATCTGACAGATAGTACATAGTCAGCCTTAAGCTTGAACTTTAATGTCATTTGTTCATGTATGTCCAAAACATTATCGTATGTGTCTGTTTTAGGTGCAGAGCAGCTATGACCTGTCTTTCCCCTTACATCAAAAACTTCAGAGAGTCATAAATGGGCGATTTGTTTCCAGAAGCAGATGTACTTCTGAAAAGGTTTTTTTGCTGCCTAAACACTACACTTACCTTCTTGTACTGTTTGTGAATTGTTTGTGTTAGAAAAGGCAAGATGATGGTTATGCCAATCAAATGTGCTACATTTGTTTGTGATTTGCATATTTTCTGATTTCTTTCTGCTAGGCTTCAGAGACGATTATGTCTGAGTGGAACAGCCATGAGGAACCTGAAAATGGCAAGTGACGTTTCCCCTGTACTTGTGTATGGTCCAACAGTAGCAACAGCACACTGCACACTATGTAATTGTACATGACTTACAGTAACAGTGTATTCAACCGTTGTCCAATCGTAATCATTCGTTATGGCCATCGCTATTTATTAAACTCGGGCAGTTTTGTCTGTATGTTTGGCTATCCAGGGCTTCCAAGCAAAAGAACGCACGAAGAAGAGGAGGAGGAGGAGGAGACACCGTCGTGCTCCAAAAGGCAGTGCTCAGAGTTCACCGCTGGGGACTCGTATGCCTTTGAGAGCAACATTTGGGAGACTCTGGACAACCAGATGCAATGGTCACAAGGATCCCAGAGGGAGCTTGTCGACATGGGCTTAGCAGAGTCGTCGACCCCTTCCTTAAGCAATACTGAGTTGAAAAAACAACAGGTGAACAATGAGAAGTTATGATTATGATGCATGGCACTTGCATTCCTTAAATGTAAAGCTAGGAATATTATCCTTTATGATTTTTGTGTCAGTAGTTCTGTCTTCAGTTATATTTTTGTTCAAGTGACTGTATGCTACCCTTGTTTGTTTAGGTTGACAGAGAATGGCTTCAGGAGATTGAAAATCTGTCTGAGTGGGATTAAAACTGTCAGGACTGAAGATTTGGGTTACCAAAATTGTTTGTTCATTAAACATGTTTCTGTTAGTAGAAAATATTTTAGTGGGTATTTAAAAAAGCTTTTTACTGGTTATTTTATTACAATACTGTAGATTGTTGTGTTATTTTTGTTTTCCAACATTATAATTTGGGTTTTATTTTGTTGTCCTAACATGTTAGAAATTAACTATTTAACATTCATGAGTTTGCACTGATAGCATACATGTAGTTTCAATTATTGCCACACCGTGGCGCCAACGTAACGGCCTTTACTGTGATAAAGATTTAGGCCCATCTGTTTCAGCGAAAGGTTAAGGTTAAAACAAGCGTAAAGATTTAAGTTGTTTTATTTGAGAGTGTGCAGAAACATGTTTGTTAGCGCAAATATTTCACATGATGTTAACTTCTCCATAAGAATAACATTGAACTCAAAGTCAGAACTGAATTTTCCTGTGATATTGCAAGTAGAGTCACTAGAGGTTTATTTGGGTTCGGTGGAAGAACGGCACATGAAACTGCCGCAGGCATCATAAATCATCTCTGTGTCTACCCATTCATCCCTCCCTCTCTCTCTCTCTCTCTCTCTCTCTCTCTCTCTCTCTCTCTCTCTCTCTGTCTTCAGGATCACTCAGAAAGTGCCGTTGGGATAGCTGCCACCATGGCCCATGAGATGGGCCATAACTTTGGTATGAGCCATGACAGTGAAAGCTGCTGCCAGGCCCTGTCCGAGGACGGAGGCTGCATCATGGCTGCGTCTATGGGGTGAGACTACGGCCCCGGGGCAAAAGTGGCTCCGCACTGCCCCAGGTCCCCTTTAGCTGCACCAGTGTAGTGAGCGTGAGGGCAACATATCCCAGAAGGGTTTTACCAAACACTACAAGCTTAAACACTCATCTTATCTGGAAAAAAACCTAATTTGTAAATTGTCCCATGAGAACTTAGCAGATGCTCTAATGTTATACCTTTATACCTCTATACCTTCTTAATATAGTATAGACTGTACACCTTCTTAATATTGTCTATAGTATAGACAGTGTACTACTGACTGCACTGGATAATGAGACTCTGACACTGACTTTTGTAAAAGCTGCTTTAATAACTTGATTCTCCAAAATGTTATGTACTTATCTCGGATTCTTGTTTGCTCGATTGTTTCTTGTCTTATCTCACTCGCCCACAGGCACCCTTTCCCACGTGTATTTAACTCATGTAACCAGGCCGAGCTAAAGCGCTATCTGAGCTCTGGTGGGGGAAAGTGCCCGTTCAACCCCCCAAACACCAAGGCCATGTATGGAGGTCAACGCTGTGGTAATGGCTACCTAGAGGAGGGAGAGGAGTGTGACTGTGGAGAAGTAGAGGTAAGATCTCAAATGTCATGCTCATCACACTGTTTGCACCTCCATAGGTTTTTACATCAGGTTTTTACGTCTTTCTCTCTGTCTGCATGTTCTAGGAATGTTCCAGTCCATGTTGCAATGCTCATAACTGCACCCTGAAGGCAGGAGCTGAATGTGCCCATGGAGTGTGTTGTCAGGACTGCAAGGTTGTTTCCTCACTCCTCTTGTGTCAGCTCACTCACATCGTGCCACATGCAATCACTTCCTGTCACACTGACTGTGGTCTTCCTTGTCTCTCTCCACCTTTTGACCGATTTGCTCTCAAAAGCTGAAGAGTCCAGGTGTCCTGTGTCGCTCTATCTCAGGCACCTGTGATCTGCCCGAGTACTGTGATGGGAAGTCAGAGGCGTGCCCTGCCAACTTCTACCTGGTGGACGGGAGCCTGTGTGCGCACGGGGCAGCGTACTGTTACACGGGCATTTTTCCTAAATCCCTCTGGAACTCCTTCAAGGTTTTCACAGAGAACATGGCTGTGAAGGTATTTGTTCGGCTCTCTCCTGGTGCCCTCACAGATGCTCAGCCTGCTCCGGATCTGTGCTTCACCAAGGTGAACGAGGCTGGTGATTCCTATGGAAACTGTGGCAAAGACCTGATGGGCAAATACAGGGGGTGCACAGAAAGGTGAGGATCTTCTCTCAGGGAAGGAGTCCAAATCGTGGCCACTGCAAAAGAGAAAGATGCATATTTACGCTGATTTTCATCTAAGGGATGCTAAATGTGGCAAGATTCAGTGTCTGAGCAGCGCCACCAAGCCCATTGAGGCCAACGCCGTGGCCATTGACACCACGATCCGCGAGGGCCGTCGACAGATCCTGTGTCGGGGAACACACGTGTACCGGCTGGACCAGGACGAGGAGAGCCAGGGTGATACGCTAGACCCAGGGCTCGTCATGACTGGAACCAAGTGCGGTGACAATGCGGTGAGTACCGGAGACACGTTGTTAAGTGTATAATGGGGGATGTGTCCTGCAGAAGCAATGCTAATAATTGTGCTAATGCATGAAATATAGTCAGAGCACATTAGTATTATGCACATGAGGTCATGCGAGCCAGACCAGTTAGCTTTAACTCACTGCATAGCAATTTTAAATTAATTTTTGTTGCAAGGCAAAATCAAGATGATAGATGCAGTAACCATGATTGTTACCAATAAGGTATATGATATCTTTAATATCCCTCTTGGAGCAGATTTGTTTTGATGGAGAGTGTCGCAATGTGTCCTTTCTCCGGGCGGATGAGTGCAACGCCAAGTGTCACGGCCATGGGGTGGGTGGTCCTCTCTGCCTCTCTTAGGGTAAAGTTAGCACCTGTTTAGCCCATGTGGGTGGCTTGACTTAACTGAGCCTGGTCACTTCCTGTCCTCCCATTAACCCATGGTGTTAATAATATCCACAATTATTAGTTTATTCCAAGGAGCTTGATGTGCCATCACACTGATAAACATGTACATTGCGTCTGGATAAGAATTTTTGCCAAATGCTGTAAATGTATACCACTATAGAGTCCTACAAACTAAATTCAGGTCATATGTTATCAAAGTGAAGCTGAACCACCTATGTCATTATATGGTAAAAGTCTCCAATAATGTTTATGTGGACTACGGTAAACAAAGGCCTGCGATGGTCTTATATCTGCTGGTTTAAGTGAGTTTGTGCGGTGTCTTCCTCTGTAGCTGTGCAACAACAATCACAACTGCCACTGTGACGCAGGCTGGGCACCACCATATTGTGAAGAAAAAGGCAGTGGGGGCAGTTTGGACAGCGGACCGGTGGTCCCCTACTGTAAGGAAAACCTGCCCGCACACACACAAAACACATAAGGGAATTCACCTGCACGTTCCTCTAAGCAAATACACTGATTTGTGTTGTCCTCTGTTCTTGTGTCCTTGAATTCTCTTAACTGAAAGTAGTGAACAGTGTCTTTTTCTCTTTTGCTTCAGCCTTATTTCCCCTCCTGGCGCTCCTGCCTGTGTTTCTCTGCTTGGGATTGGCTGTTCTCTTCCTCTGCTGGTGCTACAGGAAGAAGCTCCATTCGCTTAAAAGTACCGTCCATCCTCCTCAGCGCATACATGTTAAGTAAGTCCTTCTGATTTAAATAATCTGTCCTCCTGATGTGCTGTTCAGCACAGGCTGACTTTATCACTTTATCTACTATGATTTGCATTTCAGTGCGGCTGCTTCACCGAAATCCAAAACTCCTACTGCTGATGTTCATGCGAGCTCGGCATTGCAGATAAAACGATCTGGCACAGATAAACCAGTAATGTCATATCTTGTATTTTTTAAATATATATAAATTAATATAATATGTAAATAAATATATATATATATTTGTGTTTTTATATATAAATATATATTTTGCAGCATGTTAATCTAAAAAAAAATTTCCCATGGCAGGAGAGCCAGCGGTCCAGTCCGTCTGGTCCACCCAGATCAAGGCATGCCAGTGTTCGGCCTACGGTCAAACCTCCACCAATTCCAGCATATGCACTGCACCAGCAGAGCCCTGTGCTCTCAGAGGCCACTTCTCAGCCCCGCCCATCTCCGCCGGTTGGCGCCAAACCCAGACCAAGCCCACCCAACAGACCTCCTCCACCCTGCCCCATTACCAAGACCTCTCACATCAAAGAGGTGAGGGCTGTAGATTGTCCTGTTTTAATCACAAGACACCCACCTTTCTCTATGTACAGCCCAGTGCTGATCATTGTGAGACGAATCTATCAAAATCTATCATCTATTGGAGCAAAAGCGCAACCAGTCAAGACTCAGGAGTGGTAATGAAAGTGGTAATGTAAGTAAAATCATTGTCTTGCTGATGTTTTTCCAGGAGGTGTCACAAAGAAAAGGGTCTGAAATATCACCAGGGCTAATACAGAAAGGGAAGTCCAATCTGTTGCCCCCTACTGGTCATACCAGGTAGTCAGCTGTATAATTAGGATAAAGAAGTGTCACCATTATAATGCCAAATACACTCATGTCCTCTGCTTTTTTTCTTTCTGCAGGTTTCAAAGTGAAATCTCTGGACAGAGCTGAAATTATGTGAAGCTCGTGAAATCAAAGGACCTTATGCTTCTGAGTACTCTTAAAATGAGAAACTGGAACCTGCAACATTCAGGCATGTACTTCTGGAGTGGCAACGGAGCCTTCCTAAGTCCAGCACCACGTCTGCCTAATACACTTGAAATCAGAAGTGTGATGTACTTGTGGCATTTTACTTTGTTTTGGTACTGTTTGAATAATCATGTGCCATATTTTTTTTATTTCACACCTATTTATTGCTAAGTGAGAACTTACAAGAGAAAAAGTTCCTTGATACGATCTTTAAATAAGAGCATGAAGGTATATCTTACATTAAGAACATGTCAAGTTTGGATTGCACGCAACAGTGAAAATCACACCACCTGCTGTGAAAACCACAAAATGACACAATGGCCTTTGTGCTTGGTATGTCAAGATGTATAGTTATGCAAATTGAGACATCCTGATTCACAATTCAGTGATTTTGTGGCCACCATCTGTTCTTTTCTGTGCACACCTGCTCAAGTAATTGCATAGAATACAGAGTAAATTGACTACATCAAAAGAATATTTACAATTTGCTGGACACTGTATATAAATCTAGGTCATCAAATGACTAGTGGCTGCCGTATAATTCAAGTGAGATGAAATTTATTTTACTTTTCTGTCTGTCCACTCACAAGCCTCTTGGGAACACTTGATGAAATGCACCTTATATTGTGTACAAGGACGCCAAACCAGGGAATAAAACTAAATATGTACTGTACACTTAGATAGTGTTAAGACTAGTATAAATTATTGAGTGATGCCCTTTGAAGACTCAAAGGCACAACCAAAACGTACAGTCCTCTCAAAATGTACTGTAGGTGTATCATTCATCTAGGTCTGACACCAGAACAGATTCTGTATTACAACTAGAATTTGAAAAGAATGATGTGTGTGATATACTTAATGTATAGATTTAAATGGCTTATGCCCTAACAAAAGCAGGTAAATGTGTTTATCTGTAGTGATCTTACATAGGCTTTCTTACTTATACATTGAATTGAACTATTGAAATGACCTTTCTCTTTAAATATGTCATAGTTAATGCTATGAAAATCATGTATTTGTGCTGGAATAATGTGGACTCTCAGGTTTGAGTTAATAAGTAGGCATACTGATGCCTAAAACTGGGACCATACTGAGGAAACACACTGTGAATGGAATGATTATAGCTATTATAAGGCCAGATTTCCAGACCCAGTTTAAGCCTTATTCTAGACTAAAACTATTTGCAACACTGAGTCAACATCAGCACTTCAGTTTAGTCCAAGACTAGACTTAGTTGTTCATGAATCTGGCCTATAATTAAATGTCCAATATTTACAATGGTCCACATTGAAGTTTTTTGTTTGTTTATGTTTTTTGCACTTTGTTAGGCTGTGTGAATGCATCGTTTATTAAGAATTACAGGAACTGCACTGAATCATCAGTTCTGATCCAATGCCATGAATGTAAAATTGACTTCTGCCAGCCTCTCAGGCGTCTTCTGCCAGCCAATAAAATAAGATTAGATATCACCGCACATTTTTATTTTGATCCATTTTTTACAATATGTTTATGTGATGCACTTCCATGTTCCCTTTGTCATGTTGAAAGTAGTTTGTGTCTTCAATTTTTGCCGGAAAGAAACATTGATACAGGAATGGTGGTTATAGGCATAAATAGAGTGATGGCTGAGTGAGGTTGCAGGAACACTGATCTGGTCAGTGATTACATGGCTAAACGTGATGTGGCTGCAGAAATACTGATCTGTGGTCAGTCATAATTAGACTGATTTATGAATGAAGGATGATGTAATAACGCTGATCAAGTCTGGCTAATAGGGTAATATGGCTGGAGTAAATTTAATAAAACTGACAAAAACTCAGTGATAAATGTGGCTACTATAATAATAATAATGAATGGGCTCAGTATGATTAGAAATAGTATATAAAGTTTAGGTGGGAAATAATTTTACAGGATCCGTGTGGTCAATTTCATATTCACGCCAAAATTCCAACATGAGAAATAAAACCATTTTTTGTTTGAGCAGATATCGATATGTGTATGTATTTGTGTATTTATGCAGGGTTGTCAACTTTTCAAGATCACTTGGAGTGAGATTTGAACCTGGGGGGGTGGCGAGTGTAAATTGTTGACGGGGGGGGGGGGGGGGGGGTGTAAAATGGACACAAATTAAGTATTATATTATCGCGATCGATCGATCGATCGACAGTGGTTGGCACCAGAGCGAACTAGTAACTCATTTAATCATAGATATGAATCAGAGGTAAATAAACTATGGACCATAGATTTTTTTTCGTCGTGAGAAATCGGAAGTGTGGCATGTGAGCGTGTGAAGACAGTCAAATGCGTGTATCTCACGCTCAATGCGTGAGAGTTGGCAACCCTGCAAATGTATATATTAAAAAAGCACTCACATACTGTCAAAAGAATATTTATGTTGGCCGAAACCCCGGCTGTTCTGAACGACCCCAACTGAACTGGATTTATGACGGAGACCCAGCACAGCAGCTAATCACGCGTTGCTGTGGCGCTAGACGCGTTAGCAACAGGCCCAACTAGAGAACGGCCGAGTTTCGACGTCTTGGTTGTTAGTTACCCATTATTATGTAGTGACGCTTTCTTTTAAAGACATTTTAAACGACGCAAGCATTTGAAAAATGTTAAGTCACTTTTAAAAATTGTAGCGGTTTGAATTGGCTGTGAAGTAGTATAGGTGGTCTACGAGCGTCGACCCTCGTAAATTCCTGAGAACTTGCTTCGACAAACTACTAGATTTACCGTGATGAACCCCAGCGCCCCTAGATTTCAGATGGCTTCGTTGTACGTCGGGGACCTCCACCACGACGTGACCGAGGCCATGCTGTTTGAGAAGTTCAGCCCCGCCGGAACCATCCTGTCCATTCGGGTGTGCCGGGACAAGATCACCCGGCGCTCACTGGGCTACGCCTACATTAACTACCAACAACCCGAGGACGCCGAGCGTGCGTTGGACACCGTGAACTTTGAAGTGATCAAGGGGAGACCTGTGCGCATCATGTGGTCTCAGCGCGACCCGTCGCTGAGGAAGAGTGGGGTGGGAAACGTCTTCATCAAGAACCTGGACAAGTCAATTGACAACATGGCCCTTTATGACACCTTGTCTGCTTTTGGCAACATCTTGTCCTGCAAGGTGGTTTGTGATGAGAACGGTTCAAAAGGGTACGGCTTTGTGCACTTTGAGACGCAGGAGGCAGCCGAGAGAGCCATTGAGAAATTGAACGGCATGTTGCTCAATGACAGAAAAGTGTTTATGGGGCGTTTCAAATCTCGCAAAGAGCGTGAGGCAGAGCGCGTGGCCAGGGCCAAGGAGTTCACCAATGTATACATCAAAAACTTTGGCGAAGACATGGATGATGAAAAACTGAAGGAGGTCTTCAGCAAATATGGCAACGCAATGAGCATCCGTGTTATGACCGACGACAGCGGCAAATCTAGAGGCTTCGGCTTTGTCAGCTTCAAGAGGCATGAGGATGCTCAGAAGGCCGTAGACGAGATGAACGGCAAGGAGCTCAACGGCAAGCTCATCTACGTAGGCCGCGCTCAGAAGAAAGTGGAGCGGCAGATGGAGCTGAAGCGGATGTTTGAGCAGGTGAAGCAGGACCGCATGACCTGCTACCAGGGCGTTAATCTCTATGTGAAGAACCTGGACGACGGTATCGATGATGAACGCCTGCGCAAAGAGTTCTCACCCTTTGGAAACATCACCAGTGCCAAGGTGATGATGGACGGCGGCCGCTCCAAGGGCTTCGGATTCGTGTGCTTCTCCTCGCCGGAGGAGGCCACCAAGGCGGTGACGGAGATGAACGGGCGCATCGTGGCCACCAAGCCGCTCTACGTGGCCCTGGCACAGCGCAAGGAGGAGAGGCAGGCCCACCTCACCAACCAGTACATGCAGCGTCTGGCCAGCGTGTGCGCCGTGCCCAACCACGTGCTCAACCCCTACCAGCACGCCCCGCCCTCCGGATACTTTATCACCGCCATTCCGCAGGCCCAGAACAGAACTGCGTACTACCCGACTAACCAGCTGGCCCAGCTCCAACCCAGTCCATGCTGGACCACGCAGGGCGTTAGACCTCAGCACTTCCAGAACACGCCTGCCACCATGAGGCCGTCTGCGTCCAGACCACAGACGTTCGGCGCCGTCCGGCCGACCTCCCAGGTGCCCCGCGTGATGTCCAGCCAGCGCGTCGCCCCGCAGACCGTGGGCCCTCGCGCGGCTCCGGTAGCCCCCACCTCCCCGGTGCGCGACGTGCCACAGTACAAATACGCAGCAGGTGTGTGCAACACCCAGCAGCACCTGAGCGGTCAGCCCCAGGTCTCCACGCAGCAGTCCGCCGTGTACGTGCAGGGCCAGGAGCCTCTGACGGCCTCCATGCTGGCGGCCGCCCCCCCGCAGGAGCAGGAGCAGATGCTGGGTGAGCGGCTGTTCCCTCTGATCCAGAACACGCACCCCACCCTGGCGGGCAAGATCACGGGTATGCTGCTGGAGATGGACAACTCTGAGCTGCTGCACATGCTCGAGTCGCCCGAGTCTTTGAGCTCCAAGGTCCATGAGGCCGTCGCAGTGCTCCAGGCTCACCAGGCTAAAGAAGCCGCTCAGAAAAGCGTGACCAACTCTGCCGGGGGTCACAAGCCTCTAGGCCCAGGGACAGGAAACTTACTTCACTGGGAGTGGGAGGGGAGGGGATTATAACATCCAGATGCTGTGCCAGCATTGTGAAGATTCCTGAACTGAATGTGCTTGCTCCAAAAAAAAAAAAAAAAAAAAAAGTTATTTAATGTTATATATATTTATTATTTATGTTGTAAAGGCAATTATTATTTATGTATTATTTATGTTATGATACCTTTCATGTATCTCTGAATCCAGCTTGTAGATACTGTAAATAATAAGAATCGATGGATTTGGTGCATACATTACAAATCTTTATATTCATGATTATTAGTATTGTTGTGATCGATGAACTATTATGTAGAATAAGTTAATAAGTTAAAGTTTTAGTTAATAAACTGTTGTCAAATATTCATATTGCACAATTAAAATAGATGCAAATGAGTTCTTTGTTTATTTATTTGTTTCTGACATTTACATAGCATTGCATAGAATTCTAGGTCTTTGTAATCTCATTGGCTGAGCTCAGACTTCTGCATCCTCGGTCTATATAATTAGCCTTACACACTATAGATACACATGAAACTAACAAAAAACTCATGACATGCAGAAATCCGCTTGTAATTGCTACGAAACATCCCTGCATTCATGTGAGGAAATCATGATCAGCAGATGACTAGGCTGAAAACAAGAATGTAAACACACACACACACACACACACACATAGACATGAACACGCACACAGACGTACACAAATACCCATCATTACATGCAAATGAAAACGCTTCACTGAAGGATACATTAGACAGCTTGATAAGGTGAGTCTAGCAAACTTTAGAGTGGAATATAAGTCTATAAATCTTGTGAAGGATTTATCTGCGTTCTGACTATCACTTTTTACAGGGAAGCCTTTTAAAGAGGTGGTCTGGTGTTAAGATTACTATAGATTTTTAAGGTTAAGTCCATATAGAGATAAGGGGGGGTGTGGCGAATGTAAAATGGTAAAATGGACACAAATTAAGTATTATATCGCGATCGATCGATCGCCAGTGGTCGGCACCAGAGCGAACTAGTAACTCATTGAATCAGAGGTAAATAAACTAGATTTTTTTTCGGCGTGAGAAATCGGATGTGTGGCGTGAGAGCGTGTGAAGACAGTCAAATGCGTGTGTCTCGTGCTCATTGTGTGAGAGTTGGCAACCCTGCTTATGTATTAGGTTATTTTAAACATGAAACCTCCTTCAAGCTCTGATGCTAGCTAATTTAGTTACAGTAATTACTTGGTTACAGTAATTATTTAGTTACAGTAAATACTTGGTTACAGTAATTATTTAGTTACAGTATATACTTGGTTACAGTAATTATTTAGTTACAGTCAGTGGTGTAGTCCTAAAGGGCGCGTCCCCCCGCGACCCCCCCCCCTCCACTACACCCCTGGTTACAGTAATTAACAACCCACTAGTCCCCATTTACGGCACGTGCCCAGAGAGCTAGCTTATAACTAACGTATGATAAAATGACATCTAAACTGCAGCAGGTAGTTAAAACTAATTGGCCTTTTTTAAATTATGAATTCTTCTCACAGCACGATAAAACTGTGGTGGTAACCAACTTTCTAGCTACAGAGGGGGAGAGTTCTCTGTGTTAACGTTGACTGAGTGGGTTTCATGACTCGTTAGCTATCTAGCTAATCTTCTCTCTACTACTGAGGTGTGGCTCAACGTAGACATGCAGCAGTTGTGTTTAGTTTTTGGGAGAAACTGTGTCTGCGTTCACTTTCTTTCAGGTTATCAGGTTACTGATGGTTCTGACCCGTAATGATTGCACTGAGTCTAAACGTAGCAGTGCTCGTCCAGACGGCCGAGGGGGCTTGCTGGTTCTGCGGGTCCACAGCATGCAGGCTGTCAGACGACCAACGTACACCGGTCCGAGGAAGCAATTAAGGCAGTTACTTATTTGTTTACTTAATTAGATTGAGAAATCAATTTTGCTTGTTTACAGTTGCATCTGCTGGTCCTTGGTGTTTCAGAATGTCAGAGGAACATGTCCAGAATGGCAGGTTTTTTTATTAAGCCTAGCAACTTATTTTTAAGAGTTGTGTAACACAAAAAGGCGCATTTTGAAAGTTGACTATTAATAATCTGTATTGTTTTTATTTGTTTTGCCTTTTTTAGAGGCTACAGCGAGACTTTCTTCCAGTATCTATTTTTGTGACTGTCCTTGTGAAGAAGACCTTCAAATGTTCTCAAACATCTTTGGGCCTTTGCATTTTGTTTGCTCGTTCCAGGTTTGTATGTCTAGTCACCAATCACAAAGAAAATGTGTTTTAACCCAGCATGAGTGTATGTGTGATGCAGATCCATCAGATTAATTTGGTTTCTTATAGGACGACCAGGACAAGCAGGAAACGGAGGCCGCTACTGCAACATTTCTTCAAAGACTCAGTCTTGTTAATGCTAAGGTAAGGTCAGGGACTGGTCATTCTAAACACAGTAGTTTTAACATGACTTCTGGCTAACCACACTAGTGAAACTGGGTTTCAATCATTCTTTATCTAATATAGGTCACGATTGTCTTCAAAGTCAGGGATAAAGAACACTCACACAGCCAAGTATTCAGGTCAAATTAAATGCCAGTCACCCTTGTTGTTCCATAGTCCCACTGTGCTACCAGCTAATTATTGCAATTTTTTCCCTTATAGAGCCAAGAATAGACTTTCACTTATGGATCATGCCATTTCCATGGACAGTACCATATTTTCCCAGTTAGTCCTTATTTCTATAAAAACCACATGGCACAGTTTGGAATTTTATTCACCTAATACAGTTTTCACATATTTTTGATAATCACAAAGTCAGGCTATTAATAATTGATTAACTTAAAACTCTGAAGATCAAACCTTGCTATCTGTGATACTTTTCTCCAAAGGACTCCGTTCACCATGGCATGCCTCCCTACATGTACGAGAATGCACCCTGTTTTGGGGGAGAGAGTGGCTCTCCTACTGCCTTCTGAAGTCATGGAGGCAGGGTTGTGTGGAGAGTTGAGTATGGCTACCCTGGCCACCCTCAGGCCCTGTATGGACCAGTACCCTAACTGGCCAACTCGACTTTCACATATACACATATCCTTTGTAATGTAAAGATAACTGTCACTGGCAGAGTGTATTTTTTAGATACAGTTATGGCATCCCTCAGTTTTGGGGTGTGCATAATTATGTTGTGCTAATGAGCACATACTGTTACAGCAGCCTTGTTAATTTGATATGACTGAATTGAGGCATATATAACATATATAATTGAGGCATATAACAATAACAAGGGTATTATATCTTCTCTCCACTACATTATCTTACTACAATGATGGTGATGTAATCTTATGTCATGTCTTAATGAGCAAATGAACTTGCTTTGCCTCGACTTGTGAGCAGTTGTACCTTAACATCCGTGTCACGTGTTGGTGTACAGTCCCAGTGGTGTTCCTCTGAAGAGAGGAGAAGGGGCGACCCAGCTGAGCTTCCTCCACAGCCTGGCTGACTCCCCGGCCTGGGTGGAGCTGGGGCTGGCTCGAGTCCGCCACGCAGAGTCGCAAAGCGGTCAGGGTAATATACGTACAGGGTTCGGTTTGAGGGGGAACACTAAGGAAGGCCATCTCCTCAGTAACACACAAAAAAAATAATCAACAATCCCCTTTGTAAAAGGTGTTTAGTTCATGTGATGCTCAAAGTATGTGGCTTTTTTTGTCTATCTAGGATCTGTGTCCTGTGAGGTGGAGTTTTCTGTAGACGATGAGGACGACACTCAACCGCAGGGGAGGCGGGTTGAGCCTGAGCACACCGTGCAGCAGACTGTCATGCTTTTCCTTCTCTTCGAGTACAGAGACCCCTTCCACTCCCAGCTCTCTGACGTCATCGGTACGGTTCAGATCAGTGAGTCCTGCTGCAGCGGCTAGACCCAGTTCATCCTGCATTTGTAATGCTTCCTGGGTCTGTAGTTTACCTGCAGTGGATTTTCGTTTGTTGTAACCACTGTCTGTTTTACCTTTTACATTATATTAAGGGAGTGAAGAAACTTTAGAGAGATGTTTGGACAAGGTGCTTTGGTACAATGATGACAAAGTAAGATCAGCCCTGCAGTCGTTACTGAAAAGTGCCCTCAGGGGATTTCTAAAAAGAAACAAGGCAAGACGTTTTGACACCATTCATTTAATTTAACTTCATATATTCTCACAGCTCACAGCTGCATTTGGCTTCATTGTGTTTGAGTGTGTGCCTGCATATGATTGTGTGTATAGTCCCAAGAGAGGCTTCAGTCTGCCATGTCGGTGATTCTGAGCTCTGTAAAGAGTATTGTGAGCAGCAGTAGCAGTGTCGATTTTCGCACCGCCTGTCTGACTACCATGAAGGTACACTTCACGTGGCTGTTGAAATCAAATCTGACAGATAGTACATAGTCAGCCTTAAGCTTGAACTTTAATGTCATTTGTTCATGTATGTCCAAAACATTATCGTATGTGTCTGTTTTAGGTGCAGAGCAGCTATGACCTGTCTTTCCCCTTACATCAAAAACTTCAGAGAGTCATAAATGGGCGATTTGTTTCCAGAAGCAGATGTACTTCTGAAAAGGTTTTTTTGCTGCCTAAACACTACACTTACCTTCTTGTACTGTTTGTGAATTGTTTGTGTTAGAAAAGGCAAGATGATGGTTATGCCAATCAAATGTGCTACATTTGTTTGTGATTTGCATATTTTCTGATTTCTTTCTGCTAGGCTTCAGAGACGATTATGTCTGAGTGGAACAGCCATGAGGAACCTGAAAATGGCAAGTGACGTTTCCCCTGTACTTGTGTATGGTCCAACAGTAGCAACAGCACACTGCACACTATGTAATTGTACATGACTTACAGTAACAGTGTATTCAACCGTTGTCCAATCGTAATCATTCGTTATGGCCATCGCTATTTATTAAACTCGGGCAGTTTTGTCTGTATGTTTGGCTATCCAGGGCTTCCAAGCAAAAGAACGCACGAAGAAGAGGAGGAGGAGGAGGAGACACCGTCGTGCTCCAAAAGGCAGTGCTCAGAGTTCACTGCTGGGGACTCGTATGCCTTTGAGAGCAACATTTGGGAGACTCTGGACAACCAGATGCAATGGTCACAAGGATCCCAGAGGGAGCTTGTCAACATGGGCTTAGCAGAGTCGTCGACCCCTTCCTTAAGCAATACTGAGTTGAAAAAACAACAGGTGAACAATGAGAAGTTATGATTATGATGCATGGCACTTGCATTCCTTAAATCTAAAGCTAGGAATATTATCCATTATGATTTTTGTGTCAGTAGTTCTGTCTTCAGTTATATTTTTGTTCAAGTGACTGTATGCTACCCTTGTTTGTTTAGGTTGACAGAGAATGGCTTCAGGAGATTGAAAATCTGTCTGAGTGGGATTAAAACTGTCAGGACTGAAGATTTGGGTTACCAAAATTGTTTGTTCATTAAACATGTTTCTGTTAGTAGAAAATATTTTAGTGGGTATTTAAAAAAGCTTTTTACTGGTTATTTTATTACAATACTGTAGATTGTTGTGTTATTTTTGTTTTCCAACATTATAATTTGGGTTTTATTTTGTTGTCCTAACATGTTAGAAATTAACTATTTAACATTCATGAGTTTGCACTGATAGCATACATGTAGTTTCAATTATTGCCACACCGTGGCGCCAACGTAACGGCCTTTACTGTGATAAAGATTTAGGCCCATCTGTTTCAGCGAAAGGTTAAGGTTAAAACAAGCGTAAAGATTTAAGTTGTTTTATTTGAGAGTGTGCAGAAACATGTTTGTTAGCGCAAATATTTCACATGATGTTAACTTCTCCATAAGAATAACTTTGAACTCAAAGTCAGAACTGAATTTTCCTGTGATATTGCAAGTAGAGTCACTAGAGGTTTATTTGGGTTCGGTGGAAGAACGGCACATGAAACTGCCGCAGGCATCATAAATCATCTCTGTGTCTACCCATTCATCCCTCCCTCTCTCTCTCTCTCTCTCTCTCTCTGTCTTCAGGATCACTCAGAAAGTGCCGTTGGGATAGCTGCCACCATGGCCCATAAGATGGGCCATAACTTTGGTATGAGCCATGACAGTGAAAGGTGCTGCCAGGCCCTGTCCGAGGACGGAGGCTGCATCATGGCTGCGTCTACGGGGTGAGACTACGGCCCCGGGGCAAAAGTGGCTCCGCACTGCCCCAGGTCCCCTTTAGCTGCACCAGTGTAGTGAGCGTGAGGGCAACATATCCTGGAAGGGTTTTACCAAACACTACTAGCTTAAACACTCATCTTATCTGGAAAAAAACCTAATTTGTAAATTGTCCCATGAGAACTTAGCAGATGCTCTAATGTTATACCTTTATACCTCTATACCTTCTTAATATAGTATAGACTGTACACCTTCTTAATATTGTCTATAGTATAGACAGTGTACTACTGACTGCACTGGATAATGAGACTCTGACACCGACTTTTGTAAAAGCTGCTTTAATAACTTGATTCTCCAAAATGTTATGTACTTATCTCGGATTCTTGTTTGCTCGATTGTTTCTTGTCTTATCTCACTCGCCCACAGGCACCCTTTCCCACGTGTATTTAACTCATGTAACCAGGCCGAGCTAAAGCGCTATCTGAGCTCTGGTGGGGGAAAGTGCCTGTTCAACCCCCCAAACACCAAGGCCATGTATGGAGGTCAACGCTGTGGTAATGGCTACCTAGAGGAGGGAGAGGAGTGTGACTGTGGAGAAGTAGAGGTAAGATCTCAAATGTCATGCTCATCACACTGTTTGCACCTCCATAGGTTTTTACATCAGGTTTTTACGTCTTTCTCTCTGTCTGCATGTTCTAGGAATGTTCCAGTCCATGTTGCAATGCTCATAACTGCACCCTGAAGGCAGGAGCTGAATGTGCCCATGGAGTGTGTTGTCAGGACTGCAAGGTTGTTTCCTCACTCCTCTTGTGTCAGCTCACTCACATCGTGCCACATGCAATCACTTCCTGTCACACTGACTGTGGTCTTCCTTGTCTCTCTCCACCTTTTGACCGATTTGCTCTCAAAAGCTGAAGAGTCCAGGTGTCCTGTGTCGCTCTATCTCAGGCTCCTGTGATCTGCCCGAGTACTGTGATGGGAAGTCAGAGGCGTGCCCTGCCAACTTCTACCTGGTGGACGGGAGCCTGTGTGCGCACGGGGCAGCGTACTGTTACACGGGCATGTGTCTGAACCTGGACCAACAGTGTAGCTCTCTCTGGGGGAAAGGTAACATTGCTCAGCTTAGCCAAAGCCAAACTATTCAGCTGATGTATTGTGTTATTAGTGTTCTTTGTTTCTACAAAAATCTTTAATAGAATTTTTTTGTCAAATTACATCCATGGCACCCCCCCCTCCCCATTCATTCTGACATAGTTCTGGTATTGGTTACATCAAGATACAATGTCATTGGCACTGATGCTGTGTTTGTGCAGTAGGTAGTTGGTAAAAACACGGCCAATTAATGAAGGAACCAACTGTACAATGGGGTGAACCATCTGTCATCCTCTCCCTGCAACACGGGCATGTCCAGTTTTCCTAAATCCCTCTGGAACTCCTTCAAGGTTTTCACAGAGAACATGGCTGTGAAGGTATTTGTTCGGCTCTCTCCTGGTGCCCTCACAGATGCTCAGCCTGCTCCGGATCTGTGCTTCACCAAGGTGAACGAGGCTGGTAATTCCTATGGAAACTGTGGCAAAGACCTGATGGGCAAATACAGGGGGTGCACAGAAAGGTGAGGATCTTCTCTCAGGGAAGGAGTCCAAATCGTGGCCACTGCAAAAGAGAAAGATGCATATTTACGCAGATTTTCATCTAAGGGATGCTAAATGTGGCAAGATTCAGTGTCTGAGCAGCGCCACCAAGCCCATTGAGGCCAACGCCGTGGCCATTGACACCACGATCCGCGAGGGCCGTCGACAGATCCTGTGTCGGGGAACACACGTGTACCGGCTGGACCAGGACGAGGAGAGCCAGGGTGATACGCTAGACCCAGGGCTCGTCATGACTGGAACCAAGTGCGGTGACAATGCGGTGAGTACCGGAGACACGTTGTTAAGTGTATAATGGGGGACGTGTCCTGCAGAAGCAATGCTAATAATTGTGCTAATGCATGAAATATAGTCAGAGCACATTAATATTATGCACATGAGGTCATGCAAGCCAGACCAGTTAGCTTTAACTCACTGCATAGCAATTTAAAATTAATTTTTGTTGCAAGGCAAAATCAAGATGATAGGTGCAGTAACCATGATTGTTACCAATAAGGTATATGATATCTTTAATATCCCTCTTGGAGCAGATTTGTTTTGATGGAGAGTGTCGCAATGTGTCCTTTCTCCGGGCGGATGAGTGCAACGCCAAGTGTCACGGCCATGGGGTGGGTGGTCCTCTTTGCCTCTCTTAGGGTAAAATTAGCACCCGTTTAGCCCATGTGGGTGGCTTGACTTAACTGAGCCTGGTCACTTCCTGTCCTCCCATTAACCCATGGTGTTAATAATATCCACAATTATTAGTTTATTCCAAGGAGCTTGATGTGCCATCACACTGATAAACATGTACATTGCGTCTGGATAAGAATTTTTGCCAAATGCTGTAAATGTATACCACTATAAAGTCCTACAAACTAAATTCAGGTCATATGTTATCAAAGTGAAGCTGAACCACCTATGTCATTATATGGTAAAAGTCTCCAATAATGTTTATGTGGACTACGGTAAACAAAGGCCTGCGATGGTCTTATATCTGCTGGTTTAAGTGAGTTTGTGCGGTGTCTTCCTCTGTAGCTGTGCAACAACAATCACAACTGCCACTGTGACGCAGGCTGGGCACCACCATATTGTGAAGAAAAAGGCAGTGGGGGCAGTTTGGACAGCGGACCGGTGGTCCCCTACTGTAAGGAAAACCTGCCCGCACACACACAAAACACATAAGGGAATTCACCTGCACGTTCCTCTAAGCAAATACACTGATTTGTGTTGTCCTCTGTTCTTGTGTCCTTGAATTCTCTTAACTGAAAGTAGTGAACAGTGTCTTTTTCTCTTTTGCTTCAGCCTTATTTCCCCTCCTGGCGCTCCTGCCTGTGTTCCTCTGCTTGGGATTGGCTGTTCTCTTCCTCTGCTGGTGCTACAGGAAGAAGCTCCATTCGCTTAAAAGTACCGTCCATTCTCCTCAGCGCATACATGTTAAGTAAGTCCTTCTGATTTAAATAATCTGTCCTCCTGATGTGCTGTTCAGCACAGGCTGACTTTATCACTTTATCTACTATGATTTGCATTTCAGTGCGGCTGCTTCACCGAAATCCAAAACTCCTACTGCTGATGTTCATGCGAGCTCGGCATTGCAGATAAAACAATCTGGCACAGATAAACCAGTAATGTCATATCTTGTATTTTTTAAATATATATAAATTAATATAATATGTAAATAAATATATATATATATTTGTGTTTTTATATATAAATATATATTTTGCAGCATGTTAATCTAAAAAAAAATTTCCCATGGCAGGAGAGCCAACGGTCCAGTCCGTCTGGTCCACCCAGATCAAGGCATGCCAGTGTTCGGCCTACGGTCAAACCTCCACCAATTCCAGCATATGCACTGCACCAGCAGAGCCCTGTGCTCTCAGAGGCCACTTCTCAGCCCCGCCCATCTCCGCCGGTTGGCGCCAAACCCAGACCAAGCCCACCCAACAGACCTCCTCCACCCTGCCCCATTACCAAGACCTCTCACATCAAAGAGGTGAGGGCTGTAGATTGTCCTGTTTTAATCACAAGACACCCACCTTTCTCTATGTACAGCCCAGTGCTGATCATTGTGAGACGAATCTATCAAAATCTATCATCTATTGGAGCAAAAGCGCAACCAGTCAAGACTCAGGAGTGGTAATGAAAGTGGTAATGTAAGTAAAATCATTGTCTTGCTGATGTTTTTCCAGGAGGTGTCACAAAGAAAGGGGTCTGAAATATCACCAGGGCTAATACAGAAAGGGAAGTCCAATCTGTTGCCCCCTACTGGTCATACCAGGTAGTCAGCTGTATAATTAGGATAAAGAAGTGTCACCATTATAATGCCAAATACACTCATGTCCTCTGCTTTTTTTCTTTCTGCAGGTTTCAAAGTGAAATCTCTGGACAGAGCTGAAATTATGTGAAGCTCGTGAAATCAAAGGACCTTATGCTTCTGAGTACTCTTAAAATGAGAAACTGGAACCTGCAACATTCAGGCATGTACTTCTGGAGTGGCAACGGAGCCTTCCTAAGTCCAGCACCACGTCTGCCTAATACACTTGAAATCAGAAGTGTGATGTACTTGTGGCATTTTACTTTGTTTTGGTACTGTTTGAATAATCATGTGCCATATTTTTTTTATTTCACACCTATTTATTGCTAAGTGAGAACTTACAAGAGAAAAAGTTCCTTGATACGATCTTTAAATAAGAGCATGAAGGTATATCTTACATTAAGAACATGTCAAGTTTGGATTGCACGCAACAGTGAAAATCACACCACCTGCTGTGAAAACCACAAAATGACACAATGGCCTTTGTGCTTGGTATGTCAAGATGTGTAGTTATGCAAATTGAGACATCCTGATTCACAATTCAGTGATTTTGTGGCCACCATCTGTTCTTTTCTGTGCACACCTGCTCAAGTAATTGCATAGAATACAGAGTAAATTGACTACATCAAAAGAATATTTACAATTTGCTGGACACTGTATATAAATCTAGGTCATCAAATGACTAGTGGCTGCCGTATAATTCAAGTGAGATGAAATTTATTTTACTTTTCTGTCTGTCCACTCACAAGCCTCTTGGGAACACTTGATGAAATGCACCTTATATTGTGTACAAGGACGCCAAACCAGGGAATAAAACTAAATATGTACTGTACACTTAGATAGTGTTAAGACTAGTATAAATTATTGAGTGATGCCCTTTGAAGACTCAAAGGCACAACCAAAACGTACAGTCCTCTCAAAATGTACTGTAGGTGTATCATTCATCTAGGTCTGACACCAGAACAGATTCTGTATTACAACTAGAATTTGAAAAGAATGATGTGTGTGATATACTTAATGTATAGATTTAAATGGCTTATGCCCTAACAAAAGCAGGTAAATGTGTTTATCTGTAGTGATCTTACATAGGCTTTCTTACTTATACATTGAATTGAACTATTGAAATGACCTTTCTCTTTAAATATGTCATAGTTAATGCTATGAAAATCATGTATTTGTGCTGGAATAATGTGGACTCTCAGGTTTGAGTTAATAAGTAGGCATACTGATGCCTAAAACTGGGACCATACTGAGGAAACACACTGTGAATGGAATGATTATAGCTATTATAAGGCCAGATTTCCAGACCCAGTTTAAGCCTTATTCTAGACTAAAACTATTTGCAACACTGAGTCAACATCAGCACTTCAGTTTAGTCCAAGACTAGACTTAGTTGTTCATGAATCTGGCCTATAATTAAATGTCCAATATTTACAATGGTCCACATTGAAGTTTTTTGTTTGTTTATGTTTTTTGCACTTTGTTAGGCTGTGTGAATGCATCGTTTGTTAAGAATTACAGGAACTGCACTGAATCATCAGTTCTGATCCAATGCCATGAATGTAAAATTGACTTCTGCCAGCCTCTCAGGCGTCTTCTGCCAGCCAATAAAATAAGATTAGATATCACCGCACATTTTTATTTTGATCCATTTTTTACAATATGTTTATGTGATGCACTTCCATGTTCCCTTTGTCATGTTGAAAGTAGTTTGTGTCTTCAATTTTTGCCGGAAAGAAACATTGATACAGGAATGGTGGTTATAGGCATAAATAGAGTGATGGCTGAGTGAGGTTGCAGGAACACTGATCTGGTCAGTGATTACATGGCTAAACGTGATGTGGCTGCAGAAATACTGATCTGTGGTCAGTCATAATTAGACTGATTTATGAATGAAGGATGATGTAATAACGCTGATCAAGTCTGGCTAATAGGGTAATATGGCTGGAGTAAATTTAATAAAACTGACAAAAACTCAGTGATAAATGTGGCTACTATAATAATAATAATGAATGGGCTCAGTATGATTAGAAATAGTATATAAAGTTTAGGTGGGAAATAATTTTACAGGATCCGTGTGGTCAATTTCATATTCACGCCAAAATTCCAACATGAGAAATAAAACCATTTTTTGTTTGAGCAGATATCGATATGTGTAAGTATTTGTGTATTTATGCAGGGTTGTCAACTTTTCAAGATCACTTGGAGTGAGATTTGAACCTGGGGGGGTGGCGAGTGTAAATTGTTGACGGGGGGGGGGGGGTGTAAAATGGACACAAATTAAGTATTATATTATCGCGATCGATCGATCGATCGACAGTGGTTGGCACCAGAGCGAACTAGTAACTCATTTAATCATAGATATGAATCAGAGGTAAATAAACTATGGACCATAGATTTTTTTTTCGTCGTGAGAAATCGGAAGTGTGGCATGTGAGCGTGTGAAGACAGTCAAATGCGTGTATCTCACGCTCAATGCGTGAGAGTTGGCAACCCTGCAAATGTATATATTAAAAAAGCATTCACATACTGTCAAAAGAATATTTATGTTGGCCGAAACCCCGGCTGTTCTGAACGACCCCAACTGAACTGGATTTATGACGGAGACCCAGCACAGCAGCTAATCACGCGTTGCTGTGGCGCTAGACGCGTTAGCAACAGGCCCAACTAGAGAACGGCCGAGTTTCGACGTCTTGGTTGTTAGTTACCCATTATTATGTAGTGACGCTTTCTTTTAAAGACATTTTAAACGACGCAAGCATTTGAAAAATGTTAAGTCACTTTTAAAAATTGTAGCGGTTTGAATTGGCTGTGAAGTAGTATAGGTGGTCTACGAGCGTCGACCCTCGTAAATTCCTGAGAACTTGCTTCGACAAACTACTAGATTTACCGTGATGAACCCCAGCGCCCCTAGATTTCAGATGGCTTCGTTGTACGTCGGGGACCTCCACCACGACGTGACCGAGGCCATGCTGTTTGAAAAGTTCAGCCCCGCCGGAACCATCCTGTCCATTCGGGTGTGCCGGGACAAGATCACTCGGCGATCACTGGGCTACGCCTACATTAACTACCAACAACCCGAGGACGCCGAGCGTGCGTTGGACACCGTGAACTTTGAAGTGATCAAGGGGAGACCTGTGCGCATCATGTGGTCTCAGCGCGACCCGTCGCTGAGGAAGAGTGGGGTGGGAAACGTCTTCATCAAGAACCTGGACAAGTCAATTGACAACATGGCCCTTTATGACACCTTGTCTGCTTTTGGCAACATCTTGTCCTGCAAGGTGGTTTGTGATGAGAACGGTTCAAAAGGGTACGGCTTTGTGCACTTTGAGACGCAGGAGGCAGCCGAGAGAGCCATTGAGAAATTGAACGGCATGTTGCTCAATGACAGAAAAGTGTTTATGGGGCGTTTCAAATCTCGCAAAGAGCGTGAGGCAGAGCGCGTGGCCAGGGCCAAGGAGTTCACCAATGTATACATCAAAAACTTTGGCGAAGACATGGATGATGAAAAACTGAAGGAGGTCTTCAGCAAATATGGCAACGCAATGAGCATCCGTGTTATGACCGACGACAGCGGCAAATCTAGAGGCTTCGGCTTTGTCAGCTTCAAGAGGCATGAGGATGCTCAGAAGGCCGTAGACGAGATGAACGGCAAGGAGCTCAACGGCAAGCTCATCTACGTAGGCCGCGCTCAGAAGAAAGTGGAGCGGCAGATGGAGCTGAAGCGGATGTTTGAGCAGGTGAAGCAGGACCGCATGAGCCGCTACCAGGGCGTTAATCTCTATGTGAAGAACCTGGACGACGGTATCGATGATGAACGCCTGCGCAAAGAGTTCTCACCCTTTGGAAACATCACCAGTGCCAAGGTGATGATGGACGGCGGCCGCTCCAAGGGCTTCGGCTTCGTGTGCTTCTCCTCGCCGGAGGAGGCCACCAAGGCGGTGACGGAGATGAACGGGCGCATCGTGGCCGCCAAGCCGCTCTACGTGGCCCTGGCACAGCGCAAGGAGGAGAGGCAGGCCCACCTCACCAACCAGTACATGCAGCGTCTGGCCAGCGTGTGCGCCGTGCCCAACCACGTGCTCAACCCCTACCAGCACGCCCCGCCCTCCGGATACTTTATCACCGCCATTCCGCAGGCCCAGAACAGAACTGCGTACTACCCGACTAACCAGCTGGCCCAGCTCCGACCCAGTCCATGCTGGACCACGCAGGGCGTTAGACCTCAGCACTTCCAGAACACGCCTGCCACCGTGAGGCCGTCTGCGTCCAGACAACAGACGTTCGGCGCCGTCCGGCCGACCTCCCAGGTGCCCCGCGTGATGTCCAGCCAGCGCGTCGCCCCGCAGACCGTGGGCCCTCGCGCGGCTCCGGTAGCCCCCACCTCCCCGGTGCGCGACGTGCCACAGTACAAATACGCAGCAGGTGTGTGCAACACCCAGCAGCACCTGAGCGGTCAGCCCCAGGTCTCCACGCAGCAGTCCGCCGTGTACGTGCAGGGCCAGGAGCCTCTGACGGCCTCCATGCTGGCGGCCGCCCCCCCGCAGGAGCAGGAGCAGATGCTGGGTGAGCGGCTGTTCCCTCTGATCCAGAACACGCACCCCACCCTGGCGGGCAAGATCACGGGTATGCTGCTGGAGATGGACAACTCTGAGCTGCTGCACATGCTCGAGTCGCCCGAGTCTTTGAGCTCCAAGGTCCATGAGGCCGTCGCAGTGCTCCAGGCTCACCAGGCTAAAGAAGCCGCTCAGAAAAGCGTGACCAACTCTGCCGGGGGTCACAAGCCTCTAGGCCCAGGGACAGGAAACTTACTTCACTGGGAGTGGGAGGGGAGGGGATTATAACATCCAGATGCTGTGCCAGCATTGTGAAGATTCCTGAACTGAATGTGCTTGCTCCAAAAAAAAAAAAAAAAAAAAAGTTATTTAATGTTATATATATTTATTATTTATGTTGTAAAGGCAATTATTATTTATGTATTATTTATGTTGTGATACCTTTCATGTATCTCTGAATCCAGCTTGTAGATACTGTAAATAATAAGAATCAATGGATTTGGTGCATACATTACAAATCTTTATATTCATGATTATTAGTATTGTTGTGATCGATGAACTATTATGTAGAATAAGTTAATAAGTTAAAGTTTTAGTTAATAAACTGTTGTCAAATATTCATATTGCACAATTAAAATAGATGCAAATGAGTTCTTTGTTTATTTATTTGTTTCTGACATTTACATAGCATTGCATAGAATTCTAGGTCTTTGTAATCTCATTGGCTGAGCTCAGACTTCTGCATCCTCGGTCTATATAATTAGCCTTACACACTATAGATACACATGAAACTAACAAAAAACTCATGACATGCAGAAATCCGCTTGTAATTGCTACGAAACATCCCTGCATTCATGTGAGGAAATCATGATCAGCAGATGACTAGGCTGAAAACAAGAATGTAAACACACACACACACACACACACACACATAGACATGAACACGCACACAGACGTACACAAATACCCATCATTACATGCAAATGAAAACGCTTCACTGAAGGATACATTAGACAGCTTGATAAGGTGAGTCTAGCAAACTTTAGAGTGGAATATAAGTCTATAAATCTTGTGAAGGATTTATCTGCGTTCTGACTATCACTTTTTACAGGGAAGCCTTTTAAAGAGGTGGTCTGGTGTTAAGATTACTATAGATTTTTAAGGTTAAGTCCATATAGAGATAAGGGGGGGTGTGGCGAATGTAAAATGGTAAAATGGACACAAATTAAGTATTATATCGCGATCGATCGATCGCCAGTGGTCGGCACCAGAGCGAACTAGTAACTCATTGAATCAGAGGTAAATAAACTAGATTTTTTTTCGGCGTGAGAAATCGGATGTGTGGCGTGAGAGCGTGTGAAGACAGTCAAATGCGTGTGTCTCGTGCTCATTGTGTGAGAGTTGGCAACCCTGCTTATGTATTAGGTTATTTTAAACATGAAACCTCCTTCAAGCTCTGATGCTAGCTAATTTAGTTACAGTAATTACTTGGTTACAGTAATTATTTAGTTACAGTAAATACTTGGTTACAGTAATTATTTAGTTACAGTATATACTTGGTTACAGTAATTATTTAGTTACAGTCAGTGGTGTAGTCCTAAAGGGCGCGTCCCCCCGCGACCCCCCCCCCCCCCCCCTCCACTACACCCCTGGTTACAGTAATTAACAACCCACTAGTCCCCATTTACGGCACGTGCCCAGAGAGCTAGCTTATAACTAACGTATGATAAAATGACATCTAAACTGCAGCAGGTAGTTAAAACTAATTGGCCTTTTTTAAATTATGAATTCTTCTCACAGCACGATAAAACTGTGGTGGTAACCAACTTTCTAGCTACAGAGGGGGAGAGTTCTCTGTGTTAACGTTGACTGAGTGGGTTTCATGACTCGTTAGCTATCTAGCTAATCTTCTCTCTACTACTGAGGTGTGGCTCAACGTAGACATGCAGCAGTTGTGTTTAGTTTTTGGGAGAAACTGTGTCTGCGTTCACTTTCTTTCAGGTTATCAGGTTACTGATGGTTCTGACCCGTAATGATTACACTGAGTCTAAACGTAGCAGTGCTCGTCCAGACGGCCGAGGGGGCTTGCTGGTTCTGCGGGTCCACAGCATGCAGGCTGTCAGACGACCAACGTACACCGGTCCGAGGAAGCAATTAAGGCAGTTACTTATTTGTTTACTTAATTAGATTGAGAAATCAATTTTGCTTGTTTACAGTTGCAGCTGCTGGTCCTTGGTGTTTCAGAATGTCAGAGGAACATGTCCAGAATGGCAGGTTTTTTTTATTAAGCCTAGCAACTTATTTTTAAGAGTTGTGTAACACAAAAAGGCGCATTTTGAAAGTTGACTATTAATAATCTGTATTGTTTTTATTTGTTTTGCCTTTTTTAGAGGCTACAGCGAGACTTTCTTCCAGTATCTATTTTTGTGACTGTCCTTGTGAAGAAGACCTTCAAATGTTCTCAAACATCTTTGGGCCTTTGCATTTTGTTTGCTCGTTCCAGGTTTGTATGTCTAGTCACCAATCACAAAGAAAATGTATTTTAACCCAGCATGAGTGTATGTGTGATGCAGATCCATCAGATTAATTTGGTTTCTTATAGGACGACCAGGACAAGCAGGAAACGGAGGCCGCTACTGCAACATTTCTTCAAAGACTCAGTCTTGTTAATGCTAAGGTAAGGTCAGGGACTGGTCATTCTAAACACAGTAGTTTTAACATGACTTCTGGCTAACCACACTAGTGAAACTGGGTTTCAATCATTCTTTATCTAATATAGGTCACGATTGTCTTCAAAGTCAGGGATAAAGAACACTCACACAGCCAAGTATTCAGGTCAAATTAAATGGCAGTCACCCTTGTTGTTCCATAGTCCCACTGTGCTACCAGCTAATTATTGCAATTTTTTCCCTTATAGAGCCAAGAATAGACTTTCACTTATGGATCATGCCATTTCCATGGACAGTACCATATTTTCCCAGTTAGTCCTTATTTCTATAAAAACCACATGGCACAGTTTGGAATTTTATTCACCTAATACAGTTTTCACATATTTTTGATAATCACAAAGTCAGGCTATTAATAATTGATTAACTTAAAACTCTGAAGATCAAACCTTGCTATCTGTGATACTTTTCTCCAAAGGACTCCGTTCACCATGGCATGCCTCCCTACATGTACGAGAATGCACCCTGTTTTGGGGGAGAGAGTGGCTCTCCTACTGCCTTCTGAAGTCATGGAGGCAGGGTTGTGTGGAGAGTTGAGTATGGCTACCCTGGCCACCCTCAGGCCCTGTATGGACCAGTACCCTAACTGGCCAACTCGACTTTCACATATACACATATCCTTTGTAATGTAAAGATAACTGTCACTGGCAGAGTGTATTTTTTAGATACAGTTATGGCATCCCTCAGTTTTGGGGTGTGCATAATTATGTTGTGCTAATGAGCACATACTGTTACAGCAGCCTTGTTAATTTGATATGACTGAATTGAGGCATATATAACATATATAATTGAGGCATATAACAATAACAAGGGTATTATATCTTCTCTCCACTACATTATCTTACTACAATGATGGTGATGTCATCTTATGTCATGTCTTAATGAGCAAATGAACTTGCTTTGCCTCGACTTGTGAGCAGTTGTACCTTAACATCCGTGTCACGTGTTGGTGTACAGTCCCAGTGGTGTTCCTCTGAAGAGAGGAGAAGGGGCGACCCAGCTGAGCTTCCTCCACAGCCTGGCTGACTCCCCGGCCTGGGTGGAGCTGGGGCTGGCTCGAGTCCGCCACGCAGAGTCGCAAAGCGGTCAGGGTAATATACGTACAGGGTTCGGTTTGAGGGGGAACACTAAGGAAGGCCATCTCCTCAGTAACACAAAAAAAAATAATCAACAATCCCCTTTGTAAAAGGTGTTTAGTTCATGTGATGCTCAAAGTATGTGGCTTTTTTTGTCTATCTAGGATCTGTGTCCTGTGAGGTGGAGTTTTCTGTAGACGATGAGGACGACACTCAACCGCAGGGGAGGCGGGTTGAGCCTGAGCACACCGTGCAGCAGACTGTCATGCTTTTCCTTCTCTTCGAGTACAGAGACCCCTTCCACTCCCAGCTCTCTGACGTCATCGGTACGGTTCAGATCAGTGAGTCCTGCTGCAGCGGCTAGACCCAGTTCATCCTGCATTTGTAATGCTTCCTGGGTCTGTAGTTTACCTGCAGTGGATTTTCGTTTGTTGTAACCACTGTCTGTTTTACCTTTTACATTATATTAAGGGAGTGAAGAAACTTTAGAGAGATGTTTGGACAAGGTGCTTTGGTACAATGATGACAAAGTAAGATCAGCCCTGCAGTCGTTACTGAAAAGTGCCCTCAGGGGATTTCTAAAAAGAAACAAGGCAAGACGTTTTGACACCATTCATTTAATTTAACTTCATATATTCTCACAGCTCACAGCTGCATTTGGCTTGTCTGCCATGTCGGTGATTCTGAGCTCTGTGAAGAGTATTGTGAGCAGCAGTAGCAGTGTCGATTTTCACACCGCCTGTCTGACTACCATGAAGGTACACTTCACGTGGCTGTTGAAATCAAATCTGACAGATAGTACATAGTCAGCCTTAAGCTTGAACTTTAATGTCATTTGTTCATGTATGTCCAAAACATTATCGTATGTGTCTGTTTTAGGTGCAGAGCAGCTATGACCTGTCTTTACCCTTACATCAAAAACTTCAGAGAGTCATAAATGGGCGATTTGTTTCCAGAAGCAGATGTACTTCTGAAAAGGTTTTTTTGCTGCCTAAACACTACACTTACCTTCTTGTACTGTTTGTGAATTGTTTGTGTTAGAAAAGGCAAGATGATGGTTATGCCAATCAAATGTGCTACATTTGTTTGTGATTTGCATATTTTCTGATTTCTTTCTGCTAGGCTTCAGAGACGATTATGTCTGAGTGGAACAGCCATGAGGAACCTGAAAATGGCAAGTGACGTTTCCCCTGTACTTGTGTATGGTCCAACAGTAGCAACAGCACACTGCACACTATGTAATTTTACATGACTTACAGTAACAGTGTATTCAACCGTTGTCCAATCGTAATCATTCGTTATGGCCATCGCTATTTATTAAACTAGGGCAGTTTTGTCTGTATGTTTGGCTATCCAGGGCTTCCAAGCAAAAGAACGCACGAAGAAGAGGAGGAGGAGGAGGAGACACCGTCGTGCTCCAAAAGGCAGTGCTCAGAGTTCACCGCTGGGGACTCGTATGCCTTTGAGAGCAACATTTGGGAGACTCTGGACAACCAGATGCAATGGTCACGAGGATCCCAGAGGGAGCTTGTCAACATGGGCTTAGCAGAGTCGTCGACCCCTTCCTTAAGCAATACTGAGTTGAAAAAACAACAGGTGAACAATGAGAAGTTATGATTATGATGCATGGCACTTGCATTCCTTAAATCTAAAGCTAGGAATATTATCCATTATGATTTTTGTGTCAGTAGTTCTGTCTTCAGTTATATTTTTGTTCAAGTGACTGTATGCTACCCTTGTTTGTTTAGGTTGACAGAGAATGGCTTCAGGAGATTGAAAATCTGTCTGAGTGGGATTAAAACTGTCAGGACTGAAGATTTGGGTTACCAAAATTGTTTGTTCATTAAACATGTTTCTGTTAGTAGAAAATATTTTAGTGGGTATTTAAAAAAGCTTTTTACTGGTTATTTTATTACAATACTGTAGATTGTTGTGTTATTTTTGTTTTCCAACATTATAATTTGGGTTTTATTTTGTTGTCCTAACATGTTAGAAATTAACTATTTAACATTCATGAGTTTGCACTGATAGCATACATGTAGTTTCAATTATTGCCACACCGTGGCGCCAACGTAACGGCCTTTACTGTGATAAAGATTTAGGCCCATCTGTTTCAGCGAAAGGTTAAGGTTAAAACAAGCGTAAAGATTTAAGTTGTTTTATTTGAGAGTGTGCAGAAACATGTTTGTTAGCGCAAATATTTCACATGATGTTAACTTCTCCATAAGAATAACATTGCAAGTAGAGTCACTAGAGGTTTATTTGGGTTCGGTGGAAGAATGGCACATGAAACTGTCGCAGGCATCATAAATCATCTCTGTGTCTACCCATTCATCCCTCCCTCTCTCTCTCTCTCTCTCTCTCTCTCTCTCTCTCTCTCTCTCTCTCTCTCTCTCTCTCTCTCTCTCTCTCTCTCTCTCTCTCTGTCTTCAGGATCACTCAGAAAGTGCCGTTGGGATAGCTGCCACCATGGCCCATGAGATGGGCCATAACTTTGGTATGAGCCATGACAGTGAAAGGTGCTGCCAGGCCCTGTCCGAGGACGGAGGCTGCATCATGGCTGCGTCTACGGGGTGAGACTACGGCCCCGGGGCAAAAGTGGCTCCGCACTGCCCCAGGTCCCCTTTAGCTGCACCAGTGTAGTGAGCGTGAGGGCAACATATCCTGGAAGGGTTTTACCAAACACTACTAGCTTAAACACTCATCTTATCTGGAAAAAAACCTAATTTGTAAATTGTCCCATGAGAACTTAGCAGATGCTCTAATGTTATACCTTTATACCTCTATACCTTCTTAATATAGTATAGACTGTACACCTTCTTAATATTGTCTATAGTATAGACAGTGTACTACTGACTGCACTGGATAATGAGACTCTGACACTGACTTTTGTAAAAGCTGCTTTAATAACTTGATTCTCCAAAATGTTATGTACTTATCTCGGATTCTTGTTTGCTCGATTGTTTCTTGTCTTATCTCACTCGCCCACAGGCACCCTTTCCCACGTGTATTTAACTCATGTAACCAGGCCGAGCTAAAGCGCTATCTGAGCTCTGGTGGGGGAAAGTGCCTGTTCAACCCCCCAAACACCAAGGCCATGTATGGAGGTCAACGCTGTGGTAATGGCTACCTAGAGGAGGGAGAGGAGTGTGACTGTGGAGAAGTAGAGGTAAGATCTCAAATGTCATGCTCATCACACTGTTTGCACCTCCATAGGTTTTTACATCAGGTTTTTACGTCTTTCTCTCTGTCTGCATGTTCTAGGAATGTTCCAGTCCATGTTGCAATGCTCATAACTGCACCCTGAAGGCAGGAGCTGAATGTGTCCATGGAGTGTGTTGTCAGGACTGCAAGGTTGTTTCCTCACTCCTCTTGTGTCAGCTCACTCACATCGTGCCACATGCAATCACTTCCTGTCACACTGACTGTGGTCTTCCTTGTCTCTCTCCACCTTTTGACCGATTTGCTCTCAAAAGCTGAAGAGTCCAGGTGTCCTGTGTCGCTCTATCTCAGGCTCCTGTGATCTGCCCGAGTACTGTGATGGGAAGTCAGAGGCGTGCCCTGCCAACTTCTACCTGGTGGACGGGAGCCTGTGTGCGCACGGGGCAGCGTACTGTTACACGGGCACGTGTCTGAACCTGGACCAACAGTGTAGCTCTCTCTGGGGGAAAGGTAACATTGCTCAGCTTAGCCAAAGCCAAACTATTCAGCTGATGTATTGTGTTATTAGTGTTCTTTGTTTCTACAAAAATCTTTAATAGAATTTTTTTGTCAAATTACATCCATGGCACCCCCCCCTCCCCATTAATTCTGACATAGTTCTGGTATTGGTTACATCAAGATACAATGTCATTGGCACTGATGCTGTGTTTGTGCAGTAGGTAGTTGGTAAAAACACGGCCAATTAATGCAGGAACCAACTGTACAATGGGGTGAACCATCTGTCATCCTCTCCCTGCAACACGGGCATGTCCAGTTTTCCTAAATCCCTCTGGAACTCCTTCAAGGTTTTCACAGAGAACATGGCTGTGAAGGTATTTGTTCGGCTCTCTCCTGGTGCCCTCACAGATGCTCAGCCTGCTCTGGATCTGTGCTTCACCAAGGTGAACGAGGCTGGTGATTCCTATGGAAACTGTGGCAAAGACCTGATGGGCAAATACAGGGGGTGCACAGAAAGGTGAGGATCTTCTCCCAGGGAAGGAGTCCAAATCGTGGCCACTGCAAAAGAGAAAGATGCATATTTACGCAGATTTTCATCTAAGGGATGCTAAATGTGGCAAGATTCAGTGTCTGAGCAGCGCCACCAAGCCCATTGAGGCCAACGCCGTGGCCATTGACACCACGATCCGCGAGGGCCGTCGACAGATCCTGTGTCGGGGAACACACGTGTACCGGCTGGACCAGGACGAGGAGAGCCAGGGTGATACGCTAGACCCAGGGCTCGTCATGACTGGAACCAAGTGTGGTGACAATGCGGTGAGTACCGGAGACACGTTGTTAAGTGTATAATGGGGGACGTGTCCTGCAGAAGCAATGCTAATAATTGTGCTAATGCATGAAATATAGTCAGAGCACATTAGTATTATGCACATGAGGTCATGCGAGCCAGACCAGTTAGCTTTAACTCACTGCATAGCAATTTAAAATTAATTTTTGTTGCAAGGCAAAATCAAAATGATAGATGCAGTAACCATGATTGTTACCAATAAGGTATATGATATCTTTAATATCCCTCTTGGAGCAGATTTGTTTTGATGGAGAGTGTCGCAATGTGTCCTTTCTCCGGGCGGATGAGTGCAACGCCAAGTGTCACGGCCATGGGGTGGGTGGTCCTCTCTGCCTCTCTTAGGGTAAAGTTAGCACCCGTTTAGCCCATGTGGGTGGCTTGACTTAACTGAGCCTGGTCACTTCCTGTCCTCCCATTAACCCATGGTGTTAATAATATCCACAATTATTAGTTTATTCCAAGGAGCTTGATGTGCCATCACACTGATAAACATGTACATTGCGTCTGGATAAGAATTTTTGGCAAATGCTGTAAATGTATACCACTATAAAGTCCTACAAACTAAATTCAGGTCATATGTTATCAAAGTGAAGCTGAACCACCTATGTCATTATATGGTAAAAGTCTCCAATAATGTTTATGTGGACTACGGTAAACAAAGGCCTGCGATGGTCTTATATCTGCTGGTTTAAGTGAGTTTGTGCGGTGTCTTCCTCTGTAGCTGTGCAACAACAATCACAACTGCCACTGTGACGCAGGCTGGGCACCACCATATTGTGAAGAAAAAGGCAGTGGGGGCAGTTTGGACAGCGGACCGGTGGTCCCCTACTGTAAGGAAAACCTGCCCGCACACACACAAAACACATAAGGGAATTCACCTGCACGTTCCTCTAAGCAAATACACTGATTTGTGTTGTCCTCTGTTCTTGTGTCCTTGAATTCTCTTAACTGAAAGTAGTGAACAGTGTCTTTTTCTCTTTTGCTTCAGCCTTATTTCCCCTCCTGGCGCTCCTGCCTGTGTTCCTCTGCTTGGGATTGGCTGTTCTCTTCCTCTGCTGGTGCTACAGGAAGAAGCTCCATTCGCTTAAAAGTACCGTCCATCCTCCTCAGCGCATACATGTTAAGTAAGTCCTTCTGATTTAAATAATCTGTCCTCCTGATGTGCTGTTCAGCACAGGCTGACTTTATCACTTTATCTACTATGATTTGCATTTCAGTGCGGCTGCTTCACCGAAATCCAAAACTCCTACTGCTGATGTTCATGCGAGCTCGGCATTGCAGATAAAACAATCTGGCACAGATAAACCAGTAATGTCATATCTTGTATTTTTTAAATATATATAAATTAATATAATATGTAAATAAATATATATATATTTGTGTTTTTATATATAAATATATATTTTCCAGCATGTTAATCTAAAAAAAAATTTCCCATGGCAGGAGAGCCAGCGGTCCAGTCCGTCTGGTCCACCCAGATCAAGGCATGCCAGTGTTCGGCCTACGGTCAAACCTCCACCAATTCCAGCATATGCACTGCACCAGCAGAGCCCTGTGCTCTCAGAGGCCACTTCTCAGCCCCGCCCATCTCCGCCGGTTGGCGCCAAACCCAGACCAAGCCCACCCAACAGACCTCCTCCACCCTGCCCGATTACCAAGACCTCTCACATCAAAGAGGTGAGGGCTGTAGATTGTCCTGTTTTAATCACAAGACACCCACCTTTCTCTATGTACAGCCTAGTGCTGATCATTGTGAGACGAATCTATCAAAATCTATCGTCTATTGGAGCAAAATCGCAACCAGTCAAGACTCAGGAGTGGTAATGAAAGTGGTAATGTAAGTAAAATCATTGTCTTGCTGATGTTTTTCCAGGAGGTGTCACAAAGAAAAGGGTCTGAAATATCACCAGGGCTAATACAGAAAGGGAAGTCCAATCTGTTGCCCCCTACTGGTCATACCAGGTAGTCAGCTGTATAATTAGGATAAAGAAGTGTCACCATTATAATGCCAAATACACTCATGTCCTCTGCTTTTTTTCTTTCTGCAGGTTTCAAAGTGAAATCTCTGGACAGAGCTGAAATTATGTGAAGCTTGTGAAATCAAAGGACCATATGCTTCTGAGTACTCTTAAAATGAGAAACTGGAACCTGCAACATTCAGGCATGTACTTCTGGAGTGGCAACGGAGCCTTCCTAAGTCCAGCACCACGTCTGCCTAATACACTTGAAATCAGAAGTGTGATGTACTTGTGGCATTTTACTTTGTTTTGGTACTGTTTGAATAATCATGTGCCATATTTTTTTTATTTCACACCTATTTATTGCTAAGTGAGAACTTACAAGAGAAAAAGTTCCTTGATACGATCTTTAAATAAGAGCATGAAGGTATATCTTACATTAAGAACATGTCAAGTTTGGATTGCACGCAACCTTGAAAATCACACCACCTGCTGTGAAAACCACAAAATGACACAATGGCCTTTGTGCTTGGTATGTCAAGATGTATAGTTATGCAAATTGAGACATCCTGATTCACAATTCAGTGATTTTGTGGCCACCATCTGTTCTTTTCTGTGCACACCTGCTCAAGTAATTGCATAGAATACAGAGTAAATTGACTACATCAAAAGAATATTTACAATTTGCTGGACACTGTATATAAATCTAGGTCATCAAATGACTAGTGGCTGCCGTATAATTCAAGTGAGATGAAATTTATTTTACTTTTCTGTCTGTCCACTCACAAGCCTCTTGGGAACACTTGATGAAATGCACCTTATATTGTGTACAAGGACGCCAAACCAGGGAATAAAACTAAATATGTACTGTACACTTAGATAGTGTTAAGACTAGTATAAATTATTGAGTGATGCCCTTTGAAGACTCAAAGGCACAACCAAAACGTACAGTCCTCTCAAAATGTACTGTAGGTGTATCATTCATCTAGGTCTGACACCAGAACAGATTCTGTATTACAACTAGAATTTGAAAAGAATGATGTGTGTGATATACTTAATGTATAGATTTAAATGGCTTATGCCCTAACAAAAGCAGGTAAATGTGTTTATCTGTAGTGATCTTACATAGGCTTTCTTACTTATACATTGAATTGAACTATTGAAATGACCTTTCTCTTTAAATATGTCATAGTTAACGCTATGAAAATCATGTATTTGTGCTGGAATAATGTGGACTCTCAGGTTTGAGTTAATAAGTAGGCATACTGATGCCTAAAACTGGGACCATACTGAGGAAACACACTGTGAATGGAATGATTATAGCTATTATAAGGCCAGATTTCCAGACCCAGTTTAAGCCTTATTCTAGACTAAAACTATTTGCAACACTGAGTCAACATCAGCACTTCAGTTTAGTCCAAGACTAGACTTAGTTGTTCATGAATCTGGCCTATAATTAAATGTCCAATATTTACAATGGTCCACATTGAAGTTTTTTGTTTGTTTATGTTTTTTGCACTTTGTTAGGCTGTGTGAATGCATCGTTTGTTAAGAATTACAGGAACTGCACTGAATCATCAGTTCTGATCCAATGCCATGAATGTAAAATTGACTTCTGCCAGCCTCTCAGGCGTCTTCTGCCAGCCAATAAAATAAGATTAGATATCACCGCACATTTTTATTTTGATCCATTTTTTACAATATGTTTATGTGATGCACTTCCATGTTCCCTTTGTCATGTTGAAAGTAGTTTGTGTCTTCAATTTTTGCCGGAAAGAAACATTGATACAGGAATGGTGGTTATAGGCATAAATAGAGTGATGGCTGAGTGAGGTTGCAGGAACACTGATCTGGTCAGTGATTACATGGCTAAACGTGATGTGGCTGCAGAAATACTGATCTGTGGTCAGTCATAATTAGACTGATTTATGAATGATGGATGATGTAATAACGCTGATCAAGTCTGGCTAATAGGGTAATATGGCTGGAGTAAATTTAATAAAACTGACAAAAACTCAGTGATAAATGTGGCTACTATAATAATAATAATGAATGGGCTCAGTATGATTAGAAATAGTATATAAAGTTTAGGTGGGAAATAATTTTACAGGATCCGTGTGGTCAATTTCATATTCACGCCAAAATTCCAACATGAGAAATAAAACCATTTTTTGTTTGAGCAGATATCGATATGTGTATGTATTTGTGTATTTATGCAGGGTTGTCAACTTTTCAAGATCACTTGGAGTGAGATTTGAACCTGGGGGGGTGGCGAGTGTAAATTGTTGACGGGGGGGGGGGGGGGGGTGTAAAATGGACACAAATTAAGTATTATATTATCGCGATCGATCGATCGATCGACAGTGGTTGGCACCAGAGCGAACTAGTAACTCATTTAATCATAGATATGAATCAGAGGTAAATAAACTATGGACCATAGATTTTTTTTCGTCGTGAGAAATCGGAAGTGTGGCATGTGAGCGTGTGAAGACAGTCAAATGCGTGTATCTCACGCTCAATGCGTGAGAGTTGGCAACCCTGCAAATGTATATATTAAAAAAGCACTCACATACTGTCAAAAGAATATTTATGTTGGCCGAAACCCCGGCTGTTCTGAACGACCCCAACTGAACTGGATTTATGACGGAGACCCAGCACAGCAGCTAATCACGCGTTGCTGTGGCGCTAGACGCGTTAGCAACAGGCCCAACTAGAGAACGGCCGAGTTTCGACGTCTTGGTTGTTAGTTACCCATTATTATGTAGTGACGCTTTCTTTTAAAGACATTTTAAACGACGCAAGCATTTGAAAAATGTTAAGTCACTTTTAAAAATTGTAGCGGTTTGAATTGGCTGTGAAGTAGTATAGGTGGTCTACGAGCGTCGACCCTCGTAAATTCCTGAGAACTTGCTTCGACAAACTACTAGATTTACCGTGATGAACCCCAGCGCCCCTAGATTTCAGATGGCTTCGTTGTACGTCGGGGACCTCCACCACGACGTGACCGAGGCCATGCTGTTTGAGAAGTTCAGCCCCGCCGGAACCATCCTGTCCATTCGGGTGTGCCGGGACAAGATCACCCGGCGCTCACTGGGCTACGCCTACATTAACTACCAACAACCCGAGGACGCCGAGCGTGCGTTGGACACCGTGAACTTTGAAGTGATCAAGGGGAGACCTGTGCGCATCATGTGGTCTCAGCGCGACCCGTCGCTGAGGAAGAGTGGGGTGGGAAACGTCTTCATCAAGAACCTGGACAAGTCAATTGACAACATGGCCCTTTATGACACCTTGTCTGCTTTTGGCAACATCTTGTCCTGCAAGGTGGTTTGTGATGAGAACGGTTCAAAAGGGTACGGCTTTGTGCACTTTGAGACGCAGGAGGCAGCCGAGAGAGCCATTGAGAAATTGAACGGCATGTTGCTCAATGACAGAAAAGTGTTTATGGGGCGTTTCAAATCTCGCAAAGAGCGTGAGGCAGAGCGCGTGGCCAGGGCCAAGGAGTTCACCAATGTATACATCAAAAACTTTGGCGAAGACATGGATGATGAAAAACTGAAGGAGGTCTTCAGCAAATATGGCAACGCAATGAGCATCCGTGTTATGACCGACGACAGCGGCAAATCTAGAGGCTTCGGCTTTGTCAGCTTCAAGAGGCATGAGGATGCTCAGAAGGCCGTAGACGAGATGAACGGCAAGGAGCTCAACGGCAAGCTCATCTACGTAGGCCGCGCTCAGAAGAAAGTGGAGCGGCAGATGGAGCTGAAGCGGATGTTTGAGCAGGTGAAGCAGGACCGCATGACCTGCTACCAGGGCGTTAATCTCTATGTGAAGAACCTGGACGACGGTATCGATGATGAACGCCTGCGCAAAGAGTTCTCACCCTTTGGAAACATCACCAGTGCCAAGGTGATGATGGACGGCGGCCGCTCCAAGGGCTTCGGCTTCGTGTGCTTCTCCTCGCCGGAGGAGGCCACCAAGGCGGTGACGGAGATGAACGGGCGCATCGTGGCCACCAAGCCGCTCTACGTGGCCCTGGCACAGCGCAAGGAGGAGAGGCAGGCCCACCTCACCAACCAGTACATGCAGCGTCTGGCCAGCGTGTGCGCCGTGCCCAACCACGTGCTCAACCCCTACCAGCACGCCCCGCCCTCCGGATACTTTATCACCGCCATTCCGCAGGCCCAGAACAGAACTGCGTACTACCCGACTAACCAGCTGGCCCAGCTCCAACCCAGTCCATGCTGGACCACGCAGGGCGTTAGACCTCAGCACTTCCAGAACACGCCTGCCACCGTGAGGCCGTTTGCGTCCAGACAACAGACGTTCGGCGCCGTCCGGCCGACCTCACAGGTGCCCCGCGTGATGTCCAGCCAGCGCGTCGCCCCGCAGACCGTGGGCCCTCGCGCGGCTCCGGTAGCCCCCACCTCCCCGGTGCGCGACGTGCCACAGTACAAATACGCAGCAGGTGTGTGCAACACCCAGCAGCACCTGAGCGGTCAGCCCCAGGTCTCCACGCAGCAGTCCGCCGTGTACGTGCAGGGCCAGGAGCCTCTGACGGCCTCCATGCTGGCGGCCGCCCCCCCGCAGGAGCAGGAGCAGATGCTGGGTGAGCGGCTGTTCCCTCTGATCCAGAACACGCACCCCACCCTGGCGGGCAAGATCACGGGTATGCTGCTGGAGATGGACAACTCTGAGCTGCTGCACATGCTCGAGTCGCCCGAGTCTTTGAGCTCCAAGGTCCATGAGGCCGTCGCAGTGCTCCAGGCTCACCAGGCTAAAGAAGCCGCTCAGAAAAGCGTGACCAACTCTGCCGGGGGTCACAAGCCTCTAGGCCCAGGGACAGGAAACTTACTTCACTGGGAGTGGGAGGGGAGGGGATTATAACATCCAGATGCTGTGCCAGCATTGTGAAGATTCCTGAACTGAATGTGCTTGCTCCAAAAAAAAAAAAAAAAAAAAAGTTATTTAATGTTATATATATTTATTATTTATGTTGTAAAGGCAATTATTATTTATGTATTATTTATGTTGTGATACCTTTCATGTATCTCTGAATCCAGCTTGTAGATACTGTAAATAATAAGAATCGATGGATTTGGTGCATACATTACAAATCATTATATTCTGGATTATTAGTATTGTTGTGATCGATGAACTATTATGTAGAATAAGTTAATAAGTTAAAGTTTTAGTTAATAAACTGTTGTCAAATATTCATATTGCACAATTAAAATAGATGCAAATGAGTTCTTTGTTTATTTATTTGTTTCTGACATTTACATAGCATTGCATAGAATTCTAGGTCTTTGTAATCTCATTGGCTGAGCTCAGACTTCTGCATCCTCGGTCTATATAATTAGCCTTACACACTATAGATACACATGAAACTAACAAAAAACTCATGACATGCAGAAATCCGCTTGTAATTGCTACGAAACATCCCTGCATTCATGTGAGGAAATCATGATCAGCAGATGACTAGGCTGAAAACAAGAATGTAAACACACACACACACACATAGACATGAACACGCACACAGACGTACACAAATACCCATCATTACATGCAAATGAAAACGCTTCACTGAAGGATACATTAGACAGCTTGATAAGGTGAGTCTAGCAAACTTTAGAGTGGAATATAAGTCTATAAATCTTGTGAAGGATTTATCTGCGTTCTGACTATCACTTTTTACAGGGAAGCCTTTTAAAGAGGTGGTCTGGTGTTAAGATTACTATAGAATTTAAGGCTAAGTCCATATTGAGATAAGGGGGGGTGTGGCGAATGTAAAATGGTAAAATGGACACAAATTAAGTATTATATCGCGATCGATCGATCGCCAGTGGTTGGCACCAGAGCGAACTAGTAACTCATTGAATCAGAGGTAAATAAACTAGATTTTTTTTCGGCGTGAGAAATCGGATGTGTGGCGTGAGAGCGTGTGAAGACAGTCAAATGCGTGTGTCTCATGCTCAATGTGTGAGAGTTGGCAACCCTGCTTATGTATTAGGTTATTTTAAACATGAAACCTCCTTCAAGCTCTGATGCTAGCTAATTTAGTTACAGTAATTACTTGGTTACAGTAATTATTTAGTTACAGTAAATACTTGGTTACAGTAATTATTTAGTTACAGTATATACTTGGTTACAGTAATTATTTAGTTACAGTCAGTGGTGTAGTCCTAAAGGGCGCGTCCCCCCGCGACCCCCCCCCCCCCTCCACTACACCCCTGGTTACAGTAATTAACAACCCACTAGTCCCCATTTACGGCACGTGCCCAGAGAGCTAGCTTATAACTAACGTATGATAAAATGACATCTAAACTGCAGCAGGTAGTTAAAACTAATTGGCCTTTTTTAAATTATGAATTCTTCTCACAGCACGATAAAACTGTGGTGGTAACCAACTTTCTAGCTACAGAGGGGGAGAGTTCTCTGTGTTAACGTTGACTGGGTGGGTTTCATGACTCGTTAGCTATCTAGCTAATCTTCTCTCTACTACTGAGGTGTGGCTCAACGTAGACATGCAGCAGTTGTGTTTAGTTTTTGGGAGAAACTGTGTCTGCGTTCACTTTCTTTCAGGTTATCAGGTTACTGATGGTTCTGACCCGTAATGATTACACTGAGTCTAAACGTAGCAGTGCTCGTCCAGACGGCCGAGGGGGCTTGCTGGTTCTGCGGGTCCACAGCATGCAGGCTGTCAGACGACCAACGTACACCGGTCCGAGGAAGCAATTAAGGCAGTTACTTATTTGTTTACTTAATTAGATTGAGAAATCAATTTTGCTTGTTTACAGTTGCAGCTGCTGGTCCTTGGTGTTTCAGAATGTCAGAGGAACATGTCCAGAATGGCAGGTTTTTTTTATTAAGCCTAGCAACTTATTTTTAAGAGTTGTGTAACACAAAAAGGCGCATTTTGAAAGTTGACTATTAATAATCTGTATTGTTTTTATTTGTTTTGCCTTTTTTAGAGGCTACAGCGAGACTTTCTTCCAGTATCTATTTTTGTGACTGTCCTTGTGAAGAAGACCTTCAAATGTTCTCAAACATCTTTGGGCCTTTGCATTTTGTTTGCTCGTTCCAGGTTTGTATGTCTAGTCACCAATCACAAAGAAAATGTATTTTAACCCAGCATGAGTGTATGTGTGATGCAGATCCATCAGATTAATTTGGTTTCTTATAGGACGACCAGGACAAGCAGGAAACGGAGGCCGCTACTGCAACATTTCTTCAAAGACTCAGTCTTGTTAATGCTAAGGTAAGGTCAGGGACTGGTCATTCTAAACACAGTAGTTTTAACATGACTTCTGGCTAACCACACTAGTGAAACTGGGTTTCAATCATTCTTTATCTAATATAGGTCACGATTGTCTTCAAAGTCAGGGATAAAGAACACTCACACAGCCAAGTATTCAGGTCAAATTAAATGCCAGTCACCCTTGTTGTTCCATAGTCCCACTGTGCTACCAGCTAATTATTGCAATTTTTTCCCTTATAGAGCCAAGAATAGACTTTCACTTATGGATCATGCCATTTCCATGGACAGTACCATATTTTCCCAGTTAGTCCTTATTTCTATAAAAACCACATGGCACAGTTTGGAATTTTATTCACCTAATACAGTTTTCACATATTTTTGATAATCACAAAGTCAGGCTATTAATAATTGATTAACTTAAAACTCTGAAGATCAAACCTTGCTATCTGTGATACTTTTCTCCAAAGGACTCCGTTCACCATGGCATGCCTCCCTACATGTACGAGAATGCACCCTGTTTTGGGGGAGAGAGTGGCTCTCCTACTGCCTTCTGAAGTCATGGAGGCAGGGTTGTGTGGAGAGTTGAGTATGGCTACCCTGGCCACCCTCAGGCCCTGTATGGACCAGTACCCTAACTGGCCAACTCGACTTTCACATATACACATATCCTTTGTAATGTAAAGATAACTGTCACTGGCAGAGTGTATTTTTTAGATACAGTTATGGCATCCCTCAGTTTTGGGGTGTGCATAATTATGTTGTGCTAATGAGCACATACTGTTACAGCAGCCTTGTTAATTTGATATGACTGAATTGAGGCATATATAACATATATAATTGAGGCATATAACAATAACAAGGGTATTATATCTTCTCTCCACTACATTATCTTACTACAATGATGGTGATGTCATCTTATGTCATGTCTTAATGAGCAAATGAACTTGCTTTGCCTCGACTTGTGAGCAGTTGTACCTTAACATCCGTGTCACGTGTTGGTGTACAGTCCCAGTGGTGTTCCTCTGAAGAGAGGAGAAGGGGCGACCCAGCTGAGCTTCCTCCACAGCCTGGCTGACTCCCCGGCCTGGGCGGAGCTGGGGCAGGCTCGAGTCCGCCACGCAGAGTCGCAAAGCGGTCAGGGTAATATACGTACAGGGTTCGGTTTGAGGGGGAACACTAAGGAAGGCCATCTCCTCAGTAACACACAAAAAAAAAAATCAACAATCCCCTTTGTAAAAGGTGTTTAGTTCATGTGATGCTCAAAGTATGTGGCTTTTTTTGTCTATCTAGGATCTGTGTCCTGTGAGGTGGAGTTTTCTGTAGACGATGAGGACGACACTCAACCGCAGGGGAGGCGGGTTGAGCCTGAGCACACCGTGCAGCAGACTGTCATGCTTTTCCTTCTCTTCGAGTACAGAGACCCCTTCCACTCCCAGCTCTCTGACGTCATCGGTACGGTTCAGATCAGTGAGTCCTGCTGCAGCGGCTAGACCCAGTTCATCCTGCATTTGTAATGCTTCCTGGGTCTGTAGTTTACCTGCAGTGGATTTTCGTTTGTTGTAACCACTGTCTGTTTTACCTTTTACATTATATTAAGGGAGTGAAGAAACTTTAGAGAGATGTTTGGACAAGGTGCTTTGGTACAATGATGACAAAGTAAGATCAGCCCTGCAGTCGTTACTGAAAAGTGCCCTCAGGGGATTTCTAAAAAGAAACAAGGCAAGACGTTTTGACACCATTCATTTAATTTAACTTCATATATTCTCACAGCTCACAGCTGCATTTGGCTTCATTGTGTTTGAGTGTGTGCCTGCATATGATTGTGTGTATAGTCCCAAGAGAGGCTTCAGTCTGCCATGTCGGTGATTCTGAGCTCTGTAAAGAGTATTGTGAGCAGCAGTAGCAGTGTCGATTTTCGCACCGCCTGTCTGACTACCATGAAGGTACACTTCACGTGGCTGTTGAAATCAAATCTGACAGATAGTACATAGTCAGCCTTAAGCTTGAACTTTAATGTCATTTGTTCATGTATGTCCAAAACATTATCGTATGTGTCTGTTTTAGGTGCAGAGCAGCTATGACCTGTCTTTCCCCTTACATCAAAAACTTCAGAGAGTCATAAATGGGCGATTTGTTTCCAGAAGCAGATGTACTTCTGAAAAGGTTTTTTTGCTGCCTAAACACTACACTTACCTTCTTGTACTGTTTGTGAATTGTTTGTGTTAGAAAAGGCAAGATGATGGTTATGCCAATCAAATGTGCTACATTTGTTTGTGATTTGCATATTTTCTGATTTCTTTCTGCTAGGCTTCAGAGACGATTATGTCTGAGTGGAACAGCCATGAGGAACCTGAAAATGGCAAGTGACGTTTCCCCTGTACTTGTGTATGGTCCAACAGTAGCAACAGCACACTGCACACTATGTAATTGTACATGACTTACAGTAACAGTGTATTCAACCGTTGTCCAATCGTAATCATTCGTTATGGCCATCGCTATTTATTAAACTCGGGCAGTTTTGTCTGTATGTTTGGCTATCCAGGGCTTCCAAGCAAAAGAACGCACGAAGAAGAGGAGGAGGAGGAGGAGACACCGTCGTGCTCCAAAAGGCAGTGCTCAGAGTTCACCGCTGGGGACTCGTATGCCTTTGAGAGCAACATTTGGGAGACTCTGGACAACCAGATGCAATGGTCACAAGGATCCCAGAGGGAGCTTGTCGACATGGGCTTAGCAGAGTCGTCGACCCCTTCCTTAAGCAATACTGAGTTGAAAAAACAACAGGTGAACAATGAGAAGTTATGATTATGATGCATGGCACTTGCATTCCTTAAATGTAAAGCTAGGAATATTATCCATTATGATTTTTGTGTCAGTAGTTCTGTCTTCAGTTATATTTTTGTTCAAGTGACTGTATGCTACCCTTGTTTGTTTAGGTTGACAGAGAATGGCTTCAGGAGATTGAAAATCTGTCTGAGTGGGATTAAAACTGTCAGGACTGAAGATTTGGGTTACCAAAATTGTTTGTTCATTAAACATGTTTCTGTTAGTAGAAAATATTTTAGTGGGTATTTAAAAAAGCTTTTTACTGATTATTTTATTACAATACTGTAGATTGTTGTGTTATTTTTGTTTTCCAACATTATAATTTGGGTTTTATTTTGTTGTCCTAACATGTTAGAAATTAACTATTTAACATTCATGAGTTTGCACTGATAGCATACATGTAGTTTCAATTATTGCCACACCGTGGCGCCAACGTAACGGCCTTTACTGTGATAAAGATTTAGGCCCATCTGTTTCAGCGAAAGGTTAAGGTTAAAACAAGCGTAAAGATTTAAGTTGTTTTATTTGAGAGTGTGCAGAAACATGTTTGTTAGCGCAAATATTTCACATGATGTTAACTTCTCCATAAGAATAACATTGAACTCAAAGTCAGAACTGAATTTTCCTGTGATATTGCAAGTAGAGTCACTAGAGGTTTATTTGGGTTCGGTGGAAGAACGGCACATGAAACTGCCGCAGGCATCATAAATCATCTCTGTGTCTACCCATTCATCCCTCCCTCTCTCTCTCTCTCTCTCTCTCTCTCTCTCTCTCTCTCTCTCTCTCTCTGTCTTCAGGATCACTCAGAAAGTGCCGTTGGGATAGCTGCCACCATGGCCCATGAGATGGGCCATAACTTTGGTATGAGCCATGACAGTGAAAGCTGCTGCCAGGCCCTGTCCGAGGACGGAGGCTGCATCATGGCTGCGTCTATGGGGTGAGACTACGGCCCCGGGGCAAAAGTGGCTCCGCACTGCCCCAGGTCCCCTTTAGCTGCACCAGTGTAGTGAGCGTGAGGGCAACATATCCCAGAAGGGTTTTACCAAACACTACAAGCTTAAACACTCATCTTATCTGGAAAAAAACCTAATTTGTAAATTGTCCCATGAGAACTTAGCAGATGCTCTAATGTTATACCTTTATACCTCTATACCTTCTTAATATAGTATAGACTGTACACCTTCTTAATATTGTCTATAGTATAGACAGTGTACTACTGACTGCACTGGATAATGAGACTCTGACACTGACTTTTGTAAAAGCTGCTTTAATAACTTGATTCTCCAAAATGTTATGTACTTATCTCGGATTCTTGTTTGCTCGATTGTTTCTTGTCTTATCTCACTCGCCCACAGGCACCCTTTCCCACGTGTATTTAACTCATGTAACCAGGCCGAGCTAAAGCGCTATCTGAGCTCTGGTGGGGGAAAGTGCCCGTTCAACCCCCCAAACACCAAGGCCATGTATGGAGGTCAACGCTGTGGTAATGGCTACCTAGAGGAGGGAGAGGAGTGTGACTGTGGAGAAGTAGAGGTAAGATCTCAAATGTCATGCTCATCACACTGTTTGCACCTCCATAGGTTTTTACATCAGGTTTTTACGTCTTTCTCTCTGTCTGCATGTTCTAGGAATGTTCCAGTCCATGTTGCAATGCTCATAACTGCACCCTGAAGGCAGGAGCTGAATGTGCCCATGGAGTGTGTTGTCAGGACTGCAAGGTTGTTTCCTCACTCCTCTTGTGTCAGCTCACTCACATCGTGCCACATGCAATCACTTCCTGTCACACTGACTGTGGTCTTCCTTGTCTCTCTCCACCTTTTGACCGATTTGCTCTCAAAAGCTGAAGAGTCCAGGTGTCCTGTGTCGCTCTATCTCAGGCACCTGTGATCTGCACGAGTACTGTGATGGGAAGTCAGAGGCGTGCCCTGCCAACTTCTACCTGGTGGACGGGAGCCTGTGTGCGCACGGGGCAGCGTACTGTTACACGGGCATTTTTCCTAAATCCCTCTGGAACTCCTTCAAGGTTTTCACAGAGAACATGGCTGTGAAGGTATTTGTTCGGCTCTCTCCTGGTGCCCTCACAGATGCTCAGCCTGCTCCGGATCTGTGCTTCACCAAGGTGAACGAGGCTGGTGATTCCTATGGAAACTGTGGCAAAGACCTGATGGGCAAATACAGGGGGTGCACAGAAAGGTGAGGATCTTCTCTCAGGGAAGGAGTCCAAATCGTGGCCACTGCAAAAGAGAAAGATGCATATTTACGCTGATTTTCATCTAAGGGATGCTAAATGTGGCAAGATTCAGTGTCTGAGCAGCGCCACCAAGCCCATTGAGGCCAACGCCGTGGCCATTGACACCACGATCCGCGAGGGCCGTCGACAGATCCTGTGTCGGGGAACACACGTGTACCGGCTGGACCAGGACGAGGAGAGCCAGGGTGATACGCTAGACCCAGGGCTCGTCATGACTGGAACCAAGTGCGGTGACAATGCGGTGAGTACCGGAGACACGTTGTTAAGTGTATAATGGGGGATGTGTCCTGCAGAAGCAATGCTAATAATTGTGCTAATGCATGAAATATAGTCAGAGCACATTAGTATTATGCACATGAGGTCATGCGAGCCAGACCAGTTAGCTTTAACTCACTGCATAGCAATTTTAAATTAATTTTTGTTGCAAGGCAAAATCAAGATGATAGATGCAGTAACCATGATTGTTACCAATAAGGTATATGATATCTTTAATATCCCTCTTGGAGCAGATTTGTTTTGATGGAGAGTGTCGCAATGTGTCCTTTCTCCGGGCGGATGAGTGCAACGCCAAGTGTCACGGCCATGGGGTGGGTGGTCCTCTCTGCCTCTCTTAGGGTAAAGTTAGCACCTGTTTAGCCCATGTGGGTGGCTTGACTTAACTGAGCCTGGTCACTTCCTGTCCTCCCATTAACCCATGGTGTTAATAATATCCACAATTATTAGTTTATTCCAAGGAGCTTGATGTGCCATCACACTGATAAACATGTACATTGCGTCTGGATAAGAATTTTTGCCAAATGCTGTAAATGTATACCACTATAGAGTCCTACAAACTAAATTCAGGTCATATGTTATCAAAGTGAAGCTGAACCACCTATGTCATTATATGGTAAAAGTCTCCAATAATGTTTATGTGGACTACGGTAAACAAAGGCCTGCGATGGTCTTATATCTGCTGGTTTAAGTGAGTTTGTGCGGTGTCTTCCTCTGTAGCTGTGCAACAACAATCACAACTGCCACTGTGACGCAGGCTGGGCACCACCATATTGTGAAGAAAAAGGCAGTGGGGGCAGTTTGGACAGCGGACCGGTGGTCCCCTACTGTAAGGAAAACCTGCCCGCACACACACAAAACACATAAGGGAATTCACCTGCACGTTCCTCTAAGCAAATACACTGATTTGTGTTGTCCTCTGTTCTTGTGTCCTTGAATTCTCTTAACTGAAAGTAGTGAACAGTGTATTTTTCTCTTTTGCTTCAGCCTTATTTCCCCTCCTGGCGCTCCTGCCTGTGTTTCTCTGCTTGGGATTGGCTGTTCTCTTCCTCTGCTGGTGCTACAGGAAGAAGCTCCATTCGCTTAAAAGTACCGTCCATCCTCCTCAGCGCATACATGTTAAGTAAGTCCTTCTGATTTAAATAATCTGTCCTCCTGATGTGCTGTTCAGCACAGGCTGACTTTATCACTTTATCTACTATGATTTGCATTTCAGTGCGGCTGCTTCACCGAAATCCAAAACTCCTACTGCTGATGTTCATGCGAGCTCGGCATTGCAGATAAAACAATCTGGCACAGATAAACCAGTAATGTCATATCTTGTATTTTTTAAATATATATAAATTAATATAATATGTAAATAAATATATATATATATTTGTGTTTTTATATATAAATATATATTTTGCAGCATGTTAATCTAAAAAAAAATTTCCCATGGCAGGAGAGCCAGCGGTCCAGTCCGTCTGGTCCACCCAGATCAAGGCATGCCAGTGTTCGGCCTACGGTCAAACCTCCACCAATTCCAGCATATGCACTGCACCAGCAGAGCCCTGTGCTCTCAGAGGCCACTTCTCAGCCCCGCCCATCTCCGCCGGTTGGCGCCAAACCCAGACCAAGCCCACCCAACAGACCTCCTCCACCCTGCCCCATTACCAAGACCTCTCACATCAAAGAGGTGAGGGCTGTAGATTGTCCTGTTTTAATCACAAGACACCCACCTTTCTCTATGTACAGCCTAGTGCTGATCATTGTGAGACGAATCTATCAAAATCTATCATCTATTGGAGCAAAAGCGCAACCAGTCAAGACTCAGGAGTGGTAATGAAAGTGGTAATGTAAGTAAAATCATTGTCTTGCTGATGTTTTTCCAGGAGGTGTCACAAAGAAAAGGGTCTGAAATATCACCAGGGCTAATACAGAAAGGGAAGTCCAATCTGTTGCCCCCTACTGGTCATACCAGGTAGTCAGCTGTATAATTAGGATAAAGAAGTGTCACCATTATAATGCCAAATACACTCATGTCCTCTGCTTTTTTTCTTTCTGCAGGTTTCAAAGTGAAATCTCTGGACAGAGCTGAAATTATGTGAAGCTCGTGAAATCAAAGGACCTTATGCTTCTGAGTACTCTTAAAATGAGAAACTGGAACCTGCAACATTCAGGCATGTACTTCTGGAGTGGCAACGGAGCCTTCCTAAGTCCAGCACCACGTCTGCCTAATACACTTGAAATCAGAAGTGTGATGTACTTGTGGCATTTTACTTTGTTTTGGTACTGTTTGAATAATCATGTGCCATATTTTTTTTATTTCACACCTATTTATTGCTAAGTGAGAACTTACAAGAGAAAAAGTTCCTTGATACGATCTTTAAATAAGAGCATGAAGGTATATCTTACATTAAGAACATGTCAAGTTTGGATTGCACGCAACAGTGAAAATCACACCACCTGCTGTGAAAACCACAAAATGACACAATGGCCTTTGTGCTTGGTATGTCAAGATGTGTAGTTATGCAAATTGAGACATCCTGATTCACAATTCAGTGATTTTGTGGCCACCATCTGTTCTTTTCTGTGCACACCTGCTCAAGTAATTGCATAGAATACAGAGTAAATTGACTACATCAAAAGAATATTTACAATTTGCTGGACACTGTATATAAATCTAGGTCATCAAATGACTAGTGGCTGCCGTATAATTCAAGTGAGATGAAATTTATTTTACTTTTCTGTCTGTCCACTCACAAGCCTCTTGGGAACACTTGATGAAATGCACCTTATATTGTGTACAAGGACGCCAAACCAGGGAATAAAACTAAATATGTACTGTACACTTAGATAGTGTTAAGACTAGTATAAATTATTGAGTGATGCCCTTTGAAGACTCAAAGGCACAACCAAAACGTACAGTCCTCTCAAAATGTACTGTAGGTGTATCATTCATCTAGGTCTGACACCAGAACAGATTCTGTATTACAACTAGAATTTGAAAAGAATGATGTGTGTGATATACTTAATGTATAGATTTAAATGGCTTATGCCCTAACAAAAGCAGGTAAATGTGTTTATCTGTAGTGATCTTACATAGGCTTTCTTACTTATACATTGAATTGAACTATTGAAATGACCTTTCTCTTTAAATATGTCATAGTTAATGCTATGAAAATCATGTATTTGTGCTGGAATAATGTGGACTCTCAGGTTTGAGTTAATAAGTAGGCATACTGATGCCTAAAACTGGGACCATACTGAGGAAACACACTGTGAATGGAATGATTATAGCTATTATAAGGCCAGATTTCCAGACCCAGTTTAAGCCTTATTCTAGACTAAAACTATTTGCAACACTGAGTCAACATCAGCACTTCAGTTTAGTCCAAGACTAGACTTAGTTGTTCATGAATCTGGCCTATAATTAAATGTCCAATATTTACAATGGTCCACATTGAAGTTTTTTGTTTGTTTATGTTTTTTGCACTTTGTTAGGCTGTGTGAATGCATCGTTTGTTAAGAATTACAGGAACTGCACTGAATCATCAGTTCTGATCCAATGCCATGAATGTAAAATTGACTTCTGCCAGCCTCTCAGGCGTCTTCTGCCAGCCAATAAAATAAGATTAGATATCACCGCACATTTTTATTTTGATCCATTTTTTACAATATGTTTATGTGATGCACTTCCATGTTCCCTTTGTCATGTTGAAAGTAGTTTGTGTCTTCAATTTTTGCCGGAAAGAAACATTGATACAGGAATGGTGGTTATAGGCATAAATAGAGTGATGGCTGAGTGAGGTTGCAGGAACACTGATCTGGTCAGTGATTACATGGCTAAACGTGATGTGGCTGCAGAAATACTGATCTGTGGTCAGTCATAATTAGACTGATTTATGAATGAAGGATGATGTAATAACGCTGATCAAGTCTGGCTAATAGGGTAATATGGCTGGAGTAAATTTAATAAAACTGACAAAAACTCAGTGATAAATGTGGCTACTATAATAATAATAATGAATGGGCTCAGTATGATTAGAAATAGTATATAAAGTTTAGGTGGGAAATAATTTTACAGGATCCGTGTGGTCAATTTCATATTCACGCCAAAATTCCAACATGAGAAATAAAACCATTTTTTGTTTGAGCAGATATCGATATGTGTATGTATTTGTGTATTTATGCAGGGTTGTCAACTTTTCAAGATCACTTGGAGTGAGATTTGAACCTGGGGGGGTGGCGAGTGTAAATTGTTGACGGGGGGGGGGGGGGGTGTAAAATGGACACAAATTAAGTATTATATTATCGCGATCGATCGATCGATCGACAGTGGTTGGCACCAGAGCGAACTAGTAACTCATTTAATCATAGATATGAATCAGAGGTAAATAAACTATGGACCATAGATTTTTTTTCGTCGTGAGAAATCGGAAGTGTGGCATGTGAGCGTGTGAAGACAGTCAAATGCGTGTATCTCACGCTCAATGCGTGAGAGTTGGCAACCCTGCAAATGTATATATTAAAAAAGCACTCACATACTGTCAAAAGAATATTTATGTTGGCCGAAACCCCGGCTGTTCTGAACGACCCCAACTGAACTGGATTTATGACGGAGACCCAGCACAGCAGCTAATCACGCGTTGCTGTGGCGCTAGACGCGTTAGCAACAGGCCCAACTAGAGAACGGCCGAGTTTCGACGTCTTGGTTGTTAGTTACCCATTATTATGTAGTGACGCTTTCTTTTAAAGACATTTTAAACGACGCAAGCATTTGAAAAATGTTAAGTCACTTTTAAAAATTGTAGCGGTTTGAATTGGCTGTGAAGTAGTATAGGTGGTCTACGAGCGTCGACCCTCGTAAATTCCTGAGAACTTGCTTCGACAAACTACTAGATTTACCGTGATGAACCCCAGCGCCCCTAGATTTCAGATGGCTTCGTTGTACGTCGGGGACCTCCACCACGACGTGACCGAGGCCATGCTGTTTGAGAAGTTCAGCCCCGCCGGAACCATCCTGTCCATTCGGGTGTGCCGGGACAAGATCACCCGGCGCTCACTGGGCTACGCCTACATTAACTACCAACAACCCGAGGACGCCGAGCGTGCGTTGGACACCGTGAACTTTGAAGTGATCAAGGGGAGACCTGTGCGCATCATGTGGTCTCAGCGCGACCCGTCGCTGAGGAAGAGTGGGGTGGGAAACGTCTTCATCAAGAACCTGGACAAGTCAATTGACAACATGGCCCTTTATGACACCTTGTCTGCTTTTGGCAACATCTTGTCCTGCAAGGTGGTTTGTGATGAGAACGGTTCAAAAGGGTACGGCTTTGTGCACTTTGAGACGCAGGAGGCAGCCGAGAGAGCCATTGAGAAATTGAACGGCATGTTGCTCAATGACAGAAAAGTGTTTATGGGGCGTTTCAAATCTCGCAAAGAGCGTGAGGCAGAGCGCGTGGCCAGGGCCAAGGAGTTCACCAATGTATACATCAAAAACTTTGGCGAAGACATGGATGATGAAAAACTGAAGGAGGTCTTCAGCAAATATGGCAACGCAATGAGCATCCGTGTTATGACCGACGACAGCGGCAAATCTAGAGGCTTCGGCTTTGTCAGCTTCAAGAGGCATGAGGATGCTCAGAAGGCCGTAGACGAGATGAACGGCAAGGAGCTCAACGGCAAGCTCATCTACGTAGGCCGCGCTCAGAAGAAAGTGGAGCGGCAGATGGAGCTGAAGCGGATGTTTGAGCAGGTGAAGCAGGACCGCATGAGCCGCTACCAGGGCGTTAATCTCTATGTGAAGAACCTGGACGACGGTATCGATGATGAACGCCTGCGCAAAGAGTTCTCACCCTTTGGAAACATCACCAGTGCCAAGGTGATGATGGACGGCGGCCGCTCCAAGGGCTTCGGCTTTGTGTGCTTCTCCTCGCCGGAGGAGGCCACCAAGGCGGTGACGGAGATGAACGGGCGCATCGTGGCCACCAAGCCGCTCTACGTGGCCCTGGCACAGCGCAAGGAGGAGAGGCAGGCCCACCTCACCAACCAGTACATGCAGCGTCTGGCCAGCGTGTGCGCCGTGCCCAACCACGTGCTCAACCCCTACCAGCACGCCCCGCCCTCCGGATACTTTATCACCGCCATTCCGCAGGCCCAGAACAGAACTGCGTACTACCCGACTAACCAGCTGGCCCAGCTCCAACCCAGTCCATGCTGGACCACGCAGGGCGTTAGACCTCAGCACTTCCAGAACACGCCTGCCACCGTGAGGCCGTTTGCGTCCAGACAACAGACGTTCGGCGCCGTCCGGCCGACCTCACAGGTGCCCCGCGTGATGTCCAGCCAGCGCGTCGCCCCGCAGACCGTGGGCCCTCGCGCGGCTCCGGTAGCCCCCACCTCCCCGGTGCGCGACGTGCCACAGTACAAATACGCAGCAGGTGTGTGCAACACCCAGCAGCACCTGAGCGGTCAGCCCCAGGTCTCCACGCAGCAGTCCGCCGTGTACGTGCAGGGCCAGGAGCCTCTGACGGCCTCCATGCTGGCGGCCGCCCCCCCGCAGGAGCAGGAGCAGATGCTGGGTGAGCGGCTGTTCCCTCTGATCCAGAACACGCACCCCACCCTGGCGGGCAAGATCACGGGTATGCTGCTGGAGATGGACAACTCTGAGCTGCTGCACATGCTCGAGTCGCCCGAGTCTTTGAGCTCCAAGGTCCATGAGGCCGTCGCAGTGCTCCAGGCTCACCAGGCTAAAGAAGCCGCTCAGAAAAGCGTGACCAACTCTGCCGGGGGTCACAAGCCTCTAGGCCCAGGGACAGGAAACTTACTTCACTGGGAGTGGGAGGGGAGGGGATTATAACATCCAGATGCTGTGCCAGCATTGTGAAGATTCCTGAACTGAATGTGCTTGCTCCAAAAAAAAAAAAAAAAAAAAAAGTTATTTAATGTTATATATATTTATTATTTATGTTGTAAAGGCAATTATTATTTATGTATTATTTATGTTGTGATACCTTTCATGTATCTCTGAATCCAGCTTGTAGATACTGTAAATAATAAGAATCGATGGATTTGGTGCATACATTACAAATCTTTATATTCATGATTATTAGTATTGTTGTGATCGATGAACTATTATGTAGAATAAGTTAATAAGTTAAAGTTTTAGTTAATAAACTGTTGTCAAATATTCATATTGCACAATTAAAATAGATGCAAATGAGTTCTTTGTTTATTTATTTGTTTCTGACATTTACATAGCATTGCATAGAATTCTAGGTCTTTGTAATCTCATTGGCTGAGCTCAGACTTCTGCATCCTCGGTCTATATAATTAGCCTTACACACTATAGATACACATGAAACTAACAAAAAACTCATGACATGCAGAAATCCGCTTGTAATTGCTACGAAACATCCCTGCATTCATGTGAGGAAATCATGATCAGCAGATGACTAGGCTGAAAACAAGAATGTAAACACACACACACACACACACACACATAGACATGAACACGCACACAGACGTACACAAATACCCATCATTACATGCAAATGAAAACGCTTCACTGAAGGATACATTAGACAGCTTGATGAGGTGAGTCTAGCAAACTTTAGAGTGGAATATAAGTCTATAAATCTTGTGAAGGATTTATCTGCGTTCTGACTATCACTTTTTACAGGGAAGCCTTTTAAAGAGGTGGTCTGGTGTTAAGATTACTATAGATTTTTAAGGTTAAGTCCATATAGAGATATGGGGGGGTGTGGCGAATGTAAAATGGTAAAATGGACACAAATTAAGTATTATATCGCGATCGATCGATCGCCAGTGGTCGGCACCAGAGCGAACTAGTAACTCATTGAATCAGAGGTAAATAAACTAGATTTTTTTTCGGCGTGAGAAATCGGATGTGTGGCGTGAGAGCGTGTGAAGACAGTCAAATGCGTGTGTCTCGTGCTCATTGTGTGAGAGTTGGCAACCCTGCTTATGTATTAGGTTATTTTAAACATGAAACCTCCTTCAAGCTCTGATGCTAGCTAATTTAGTTACAGTAATTACTTGGTTACAGTAATTATTTAGTTACAGTAAATACTTGGTTACAGTAATTATTTAGTTACAGTATATACTTGGTTACAGTAATTATTTAGTTACAGTCAGTGGTGTAGTCCTAAAGGGCGCGTCCCCCCGCGACCCCCCCCCCCCCTCCACTACACCCCTGGTTACAGTAATTAACAACCCACTAGTCCCCATTTACGGCACGTGCCCAGAGAGCTAGCTTATAACTAACGTATGATAAAATGACATCTAAACTGCAGCAGGTAGTTAAAACTAATTGGCCTTTTTTAAATTATGAATTCTTCTCACAGCACGATAAAACTGTGGTGGTAACCAACTTTCTAGCTACAGAGGGGGAGAGTTCTCTGTGTTAACGTTGACTGAGTGGGTTTCATGACTCGTTAGCTATCTAGCTAATCTTCTCTCTACTACTGAGGTGTGGCTCAACGTAGACATGCAGCAGTTGTGTTTAGTTTTTGGGAGAAACTGTGTCTGCGTTCACTTTCTTTCAGGTTATCAGGTTACTGATGGTTCTGACCCGTAATGATTGCACTGAGTCTAAACGTAGCAGTGCTCGTCCAGACGGCCGAGGGGGCTTGCTGGTTCTGCGGGTCCACAGCATGCAGGCTGTCAGACGACCAACGTACACCGGTCCGAGGAAGCAATTAAGGCAGTTACTTATTTGTTTACTTAATTAGATTGAGAAATCAATTTTGCTTGTTTACAGTTGCAGCTGCTGGTCCTTGGTGTTTCAGAATGTCAGAGGAACATGTCCAGAATGGCAGGTTTTTTTTATTAAGCCTAGCAACTTATTTTTAAGAGTTGTGTAACACAAAAAGGCGCATTTTGAAAGTTGACTATTAATAATCTGTATTGTTTTTATTTGTTTTGCCTTTTTTAGAGGCTACAGCGAGACTTTCTTCCAGTATCTATTTTTGTGACTGTCCTTGTGAAGAAGACCTTCAAATGTTCTCAAACATCTTTGGGCCTTTGCATTTTGTTTGCTCGTTCCAGGTTTGTATGTCTAGTCATCAATCACAAAGAAAATGTATTTTAACCCAGCATGAGTGTATGTGTGATGCAGATCCATCAGATTAATTTGGTTTCTTATAGGACGACCAGGACAAGCAGGAAACGGAGGCCGCTACTGCAACATTTCTTCAAAGACTCAGTCTTGTTAATGCTAAGGTAAGGTCAGGGACTGGTCATTCTAAACACAGTAGTTTTAACATGACTTCTGGCTAACCACACTAGTGAAACTGGGTTTCAATCATTCTTTATCTAATATAGGTCACGATTGTCTTCAAAGTCAGGGATAAAGAACACTCACACAGCCAAGTATTCAGGTCAAATTAAATGGCAGTCACCCTTGTTGTTCCATAGTCTCACTGTGCTACCAGCTAATTATTGCAATTTTTTCCCTTATAGAGCCAAGAATAGACTTTCACTTATGGATCATGCCATTTCCATGGACAGTACCATATTTTCCCAGTTAGTCCTTATTTCTATAAAAACCACATGGCACAGTTTGGAATTTTATTCACCTAATACAGTTTTCACATATTTTTGATAATCACAAAGTCAGGCTATTAATAATTGATTAACTTAAAACACTGAAGATCAAACCTTGCTATCTGTGATACTTTTCTCCAAAGGACTCCGTTCACCATGGCATGCCTCCCTACATGTACGAGAATGCACCCTGTTTTGGGGGAGAGAGTGGCTCTCCTACTGCCTTCTGAAGTCATGGAGGCAGGGTTGTGTGGAGAGTTGAGTATGGCTACCCTGGCCACCCTCAGGCCCTGTATGGACCAGTACCCTAACTGGCCAACTCGACTTTCACATATACACATATCCTTTGTAATGTAAAGATAACTGTCACTGGCAGAGTGTATTTTTTAGATACAGTTATGGCATCCCTCAGTTTTGGGGTGTGCATAATTATGTTGTGCTAATGAGCACATACTGTTACAGCAGCCTTGTTAATTTGATATGACTGAATTGAGGCATATATAACATATATAATTGAGGCATATAACAATAACAAGGGTATTATATCTTCTCTCCACTACATTATCTTACTACAATGATGGTGATGTCATCTTATGTCATGTCTTAATGAGCAAATGAACTTGCTTTGCCTCGACTTGTGAGCAGTTGTACCTTAACATCCGTGTCACGTGTTGGTGTACAGTCCCAGTGGTGTTCCTCTGAAGAGAGGAGAAGGGGCGACCCAGCTGAGCTTCCTCCACAGCCTGGCTGACTCCCCGGCCTGGGCGGAGCTGGGGCTGGCTCGAGTCCGCCACGCAGAGTCGCAAAGCGGTCAGGGTAATATACGTACAGGGTTCGGTTTGAGGGGGAACACTAAGGAAGGCCATCTCCTCAGTAACACACAAAAAAAAAAATCAACAATCCCCTTTGTAAAAGGTGTTTAGTTCATGTGATGCTCAAAGTATGTGGCTTTTTTTGTCTATCTAGGATCTGTGTCCTGTGAGGTGGAGTTTTCTGTAGACGATGAGGACGACACTCAACCGCAGGGGAGGCGGGTTGAGCCTGAGCACACCGTGCAGCAGACTGTCATGCTTTTCCTTCTCTTCGAGTACAGAGACCCCTTCCACTCCCAGCTCTCTGACGTCATCGGTACGGTTCAGATCAGTGAGTCCTGCTGCAGCGGCTAGACCCAGTTCATCCTGCATTTGTAATGCTTCCTGGGTCTGTAGTTTACCTGCAGTGGATTTTCGTTTGTTGTAACCACTGTCTGTTTTACCTTTTACATTATATTAAGGGAGTGAAGAAACTTTAGAGAGATGTTTGGACAAGGTGCTTTGGTACAATGATGACAAAGTAAGATCAGCCCTGCAGTCGTTACTGAAAAGTGCCCTCAGGGGATTTCTAAAAAGAAACAAGGCAAGACGTTTTGACACCATTCATTTAATTTAACTTCATATATTCTCACAGCTCACAGCTGCATTTGGCTTCATTGTGTTTGAGTGTGTGCCTGCATATGATTGTGTGTATAGTCCCAAGAGAGGCTTCAGTCTGCCATGTCGGTGATTCTGAGCTCTGTGAAGAGTATTGTGAGCAGCAGTAGCAGTGTCGATTTTCGCACCGCCTGTCTGACTACCATGAAGGTACACTTCATGTGGCTGTTGAAATCAAATCTGACAGATAGTACATAGTCAGCCTTAAGCTTGTCCAAAACATTATCGTATGTGTCTGTTTTAGGTGCAGAGCAGCTATGACCTGTCTTTCCCCTTACATCAAAAACTTCAGAGAGTCATAAATGGGCGATTTGTTTCCAGAAGCAGATGTACTTCTGAAAAGGTTTTTTTGCTGCCTAAACACTACATTTACCTTCTTGTACTGTTTGTGAATTGTTTGTGTTAGAAAAGGCGAGATGATGGTTATGCCAATCAAATGTGCTACATTTGTTTGTGATTTGCATATTTTCTGATTTCCTTCTGCTAGGCTTCAGAGACGATTATGTCTGAGTGGAACAGCCATGAGGAACCTGAAAATGGCAAGTGACGTTTCCCCTGTACTTGTGTATGGTCCAACAGTAGCAACAGCACACTGCACACTATGTAATTTTACATGACTTACAGTAACAGTGTATTCAACCGTTGTCCCATCGTAATCATTCGTTATGGCCATCGCTATTTATTAAACTCAGGCAGTTTTGTCTGTATGTTTGGCTATCCAGGGCTTCCAAGCAAAAGAACGCACGAAGAAGAGGAGGAGGAGGAGGAGACACCGTCGTGCTCCAAAAGGCAGTGCTCAGAGTTCACCGCTGGGGACTCGGATGCCTTTGAGAGCAACATTTGGGAGACTCTGGACAACCAGATGCAATGGTCACAAGAAACCCAGAGGGAGCTTGTCGACATTGGCTTAGCAGAGTCGTCAACCCCTTCCTTAAGCAATACTGAGTTGAAAAAACAACAGGTGAACAATGAGAAGTTATGATTATGATGCATGGCACTTGCATTCCTTAAATCTAAAGCTAGGAATATTATCCATTATGATTTTTTTGTCAGTAGTTGCAGTTCTGTCTTCAGTTATATTTTTGTTCAAGTGACTGTATGCTACCCTTGTTTGTTTAGGTTGACAGAGAATGGCTTCAGGAGATTGAAAATCTGTCTGAGTGGGATTAAAACTGTCAGGACTGAAGATTTGGGTTACCAAAATTGTTTGTTCATTAAACATGTTTCTGTTAGTAGAAAATATTTTAGTAGGTATTTTAAAAGGCTTTTTTACTGGTTATTTTATTACAATACTGTAGATTGTTTTGTTATTTTTGTTTTCCAACATTATAATTTGGGTTTTATTTTGTTGTCCTAACATGTTAGAAATTAACTATTTAACATTCATGAGTTTGCACTGATAGCATACATGTAGTTTCAATTATTGCCACACCGTGGCGCCAACGTAACGGCCTTTACTGTGATAACGATTTAGGCCCATCTGTTTCAGCGAAAGGTTAAGGTTAAAACAAGCGTAAAGATTTAAGTTGTTTTATTTGAGAGTGTGCAGAAACATGCTTGTTAGCGCAAATATTTCACATGATGTTAACTTCTCCTTAAGAATAACATTGAACTCAAAGTCAGAACTGAATTTTCCTGTGATATTGCAAGTAGAGTCACTAGAGGTTTATTTGGGTTCGATGGAAGAACGGCACATCAAACCGGTCCTGATCCACCTGTAGTCAAACGTACTCTTGTTTTGGTGGACGTCATTTTAAAGGTATCTGAGGGCGTAAATTACTATACGATCTGCAGTACTGTTCCGTGAAGCCCGTGTGTGTGTAACATTTTGGTTATTTTGTCTGGGTTAATTTTTTAATTAATCAGTAACTTTAATATGAGACTTTAGATAATCTAGCCGTAGTGAAAAATGAAACAAGCTGACTTCATTCCCATGCTCTCGCGAGATTTGGGGCATGACTTCGTTCCCACGATCTCGCGAGATTTGGGCCACTTGCGCCTTGAATGTTTTCATGAGTTGAGCGAAGCGCGTCTGAGCTGATGGTCCGCCACATGAGATGGATTAAGATGTGCGGATGACAAACTGTTACCTAAAGGTAAACACTCCCAGCATTTATTGCGACGGGGACCTAGCTAGACGCGTTTTCTCCTGCGACTATGAAGTGAGTAGCTAGGCAAATGTCACATTACTCACTATTAGCCAGCTAGCCGGGCGCTAGCTTAGCTTAGCATGTCACCCACCCACTAGTTGGGTCAGACACACCGCCTGTTTTCATCATTTATATAATTAACTACATTTATTTCTCTCATTCACCAGACATGTGTAGCCATGTCTATAAGTGTGCTATCCTAGCTTGAGGGCTAACCTACGTTAGGTGTCTAAATTAACGGTGCTACACTGAGACCTGACAGGAGTGTTGATGCCTCAGCGTCCGGATTCGTTAATAATCACCAAGTCACTGTATTTGAGTATTTGAGCTACTGATGTTCCTCTACAGGCGAACCTTTACCTCCACAGCGCCTAACAACACCTCTGTACTTCCGGTTTCGGTTCCATCTGGACTACCCGAGCCAGCTCAGCCAGCCCCAAACACTGACTGAGTCCTGATTTATTTCTGAAGAACATCTAGCGGCATTAAGCTGTCCTGCGAAGGCAGTTAACTATCTTATATTGACAAACCTCTTCTAATGAATCTACATTAACGTATTCTACAGCTGAGGTAGCTGAGCAAGTCTAGTGAAGTGTAAACACACCTACTGTCAGACATGGAGTAGGCAGTAAATAAAGCATGTTATGGGTGTAACGGTGTGGAGTCATTTGTGTGTCTATAGTCGTTTCACTGTCATATCAGAAATCTTTTCTGTTTTTCAGAATGCCTAGAAGGGTTAGGCACATCGTTTCTACGATTTAGGTAACTGCGATTGTCTCAACTGACCTACAGTTCACTACACACCACATTTATTTTTATCGTCATATATTATCACAGTAACCGTTGGACTCCTTCCGTTCCTTTCCGCGACATTTCCAAGCATCTTACCAACTGCCCCTTATTCACACTGCCGTGCACTGTCTGCTCTACATAAAGGGTGTAATGTGACTCCACAGGACGTTTCCTCGTCGCCTTTGCCACCTCGAGCATGTTCCCCTGCCTGGCGCACAGACCATCGCAGCTCTTCTGCAGGCTCTACCTGCAACAGCGAGCCCATCTGTGTCAGTTACCAATCCGGGAAACGTGGTCATGCTGCGGTAATCTGCTCGATCATTTTACACTATTGGATTATAGTGACACTGGATTATATCCAGATAATTTACAAATGGATTTCTTATAATAAATAAACTCATTTGGATTGATAGTATGTGTTTACTATTCAAACTGACCTCAAACCACAGAGAATATTTGCATGCTACATAAGGCTTTTGAAAGAGGAACGTACACAGATGTGTTTGTGGTACTGGATTTGAGATTGGAACCTTTGGATGTCTGTGTGCAGGTAAAATTAGGCAAAATGGGGTTAAGGACCACAGCCTGAGGTTATGTTTCCCTGACCATCGAGGCGCCTCTTTCACATGGGCACAGGTTCAGTACTCTTCTACTGATGGCAGCAGTAAAAGTGGATCGGCAACACCACCAGGTCCTGACAAAGTCCTCACTGCCAAGGCCTCCAAAGAATCGTCTGGTACTTGTATTATTGGTGCTTGCCTTGGACAAAGCCCATTGGCTACTGAGTCTTTTATCGAGCTCTTGATTGGTTCCTTTAAGAGATGGAGATGATTTCTAATGGTTGTCTTTCCCCCCTCTGTAGTCGCTGCTGATCTCTCTGGTGAGCAGTTCTTCTCGACATATATGATCATGTAACTGGAAAAACAAACTACACAGCTAAACTTTATTTCTCATTTTATGATTTTTTTAAGATCCAAAACATCAGGCTCTGGTGAAAGTAGATGCCATTCAAGTGAAAGGTAACACCTCCCTCCATCCATGCCTGAGGGTTCACGTGCTGCCTGTGGGCTGTGTGCTGGGGCAGGTGGGCTGACCCGCTGTGTCTCCTGGGGTTTTCAGTCAGGGCTGTGCTGAAGAAGAGAGAATATGGGAGCAGATACACCCAGAACAATTTCATCACTGCGGTCAGAGCCATGAACGAATTTTGCCTCAAGCCCAGGTAGGTGTTATTTAGTTATTTTCCCAGGAGGATCGCTTCAGTACAAGCTTGAGATAATGTTATTCATACTGTTGCAGTACCTGAGAGATGTTGCAGAAGGCCATTTTTCTCCTCATATGCTGACATGTTACTTATAAGTCTGTGTGTGTGTGTGTGTGTGTGTGTGTGTGTGTGTGTGTGTGTGTGTGTGTGTGTTTCAGTGACCTGGAGCAACTGAGGAAGATCCGCCGGCGTAGCCCTCACGATGACACAGAGGCCTTTACCGTCTTCCTGCGCTCAGATGTGGAGGCCAAGTATGTGCCGCTACACCCCCGCTAAACTACACCACTGCAACCCCCACCCGCTAAACCACACCACCACACCACTACACCCCCGCTAAACTACACCACTGCAACCCCCACCCGCTAAACCACACCGCTACACCCTCGCTAAACTACACCACTGCAACCCTCACCCGCTAAACCACACCACTACACCCTCGCTAAACTACACCACTGCAACCCTCACCCGCTAAACCACACCGCTACACCCCCGCTAATCCACACCGCTACACCGTCGCTAAACTACACCACTGCAACCCCCACTCGCTAAACCACACCACTACACTGCCCCTTAACCACACCACTACACCCCCGCTAAACCCTCGCTAAACGACACCACTGCAACCCCCACTCGCTAAACCACACCACTACACTGCCGCTTAACCACACCACTACACCCCCGCTAAACCCTCGCTAAACCACACCACTGCAACCCTCACCCGCTAAACCACACCGCTACCACACCGCTACACCCCCGCTAAGTCACACCGCTACACCCCCGCTAAACCACACCACTACACCCCCGCTAAACCACACCGCTGAAACCCCCACCGGCTAAACCACACCGCTGCCCCCCGCTAAACCACACCGCTGCAACCCCCACCCCCTAAACCACACCGCTACACCCCCGCTAAACCACACCGCTCCAGTTCTTCGCCCCCATGCCGTGCTGTGTCCGGTCTGTGGTTCACAGTTGTCAGGTCAGCTGAGACTGTATTTCTGCTTGTGGCTGTTAGGGCCCTGGATGTGTGGGGCAGTACGGAGGCTCTTGCACGAGAGAGGAAACACAGAAAAGAGGTGGAGAGGGAGTACCAGGAAAGTAGGTGGCCAATACGTTCTCTTAATGTGCTCTGACTGACTGATGTGTTGCTGCTGTGAGGGAGTAAAGAATGTATGGATCTAGTCTCACAGTGTCACTAACATTCACTGTGTTTAGGGGGTTACGAGGCTCTGGAGCACTCCTCTAGACACACTACTCACAAAAAGTTAGGGGTGTTTGGGGTGAAATTTCAGGATGAACCTAAAATGCACTCTGACCTTCACAAGTGAACTTAATGCGACCTCTAAATTTTTGAATTCACATAGCCAGTTGTCCAATGTTTCAGTACTTTTTGCACAACTTGTTATTCTCTAACAAGGTGCTTAACGGCAAAATTGATCCATGAGTCAACTAATACATTTCCTGGTTCAATTAAAACTGGAATTTAAACAGTCCTTCTCATCATGCTGTTCACATTTTGACATCATGAGTCCAAGACAACAGCAAACAATTGTTCAACAGTACCTGACGCCTTGATCTTCAAACTGGATATACTCAGACAGAAGTGGCCATTGAGCTTAGAGTGTCACAGAGTATCATCAGCAGGTTGCAACAGAGATACAGAGAGACTAGAAGTGGTCCTTTAGCCACATCCCAAAGGACTTGCCATCGTCTTGCATATGCCAGGGAGCATTTACGCTGGACGAGGGACCGATGGGCCTCAGTGCTGTTCACTGATGAAGATCGATTCACACTGAGCAGAAATGGTGGCCGGCAACAATGTTGGAAACATCAAGGAGAACGCTACGCATCAACCACTGTTGTCACCAGATGAGCCTTTGGTGGTGGTGGTGGTGGTGGTGGTGGTGGTGGTGTTGTTATAGTGTGGGCAGGTGTGTCTAGTCAATACAGAACTGCCCTACACGGAATGATACAGTGACAAGCCCACACTACATGAATAACAGCATTAATCTAGTCATTGTGCCTCTGCATGAACAACACAGGCCTGATTTTGTCTTCATGAACAACAATGCTAGGGTACCTCAAATGAAGTGGCCTGCGCTTTCTCCAGACCTGAATCCCATAGAAAACCTATGGAATTAGCTGAGTCACTGTGTAGATGCTCGTAACTCTGTACCCCAGAACCTCAATGACCTGAGGGCTCTTCAAGAAGCGTGGTATACCATGTCTCAGCAGTCAATAAGTCGACTTGAGAACATAATGAGACATTGTTGTTAAGCTGTAATTGATGTTCATGACAAGTTATTGAGACATTGATGTTTTTTGTTGAGGTAAGCCCACCACTGTTGTTGGCTTTTGTTTCAATAAATTGCTTGAGATGAGGAAATAGCCATTGCATGCTTCTACTTAAATGCCCATTTGTGAGCTTTTTACATGTTCCATAAATATCCCCCGAAGGCCAAAAATCCCTAACTTTTTGTGAGTAGTGTTTTAAATCAAAATAGAACATGTTGTCAAAAGTACATCTTGGATCTAAAACTTTATTCTAATTAAAAATCACTCTTATTCCTTCTCTCTTCTTCTTATCATTAGATGTATTCAGAAATCAACAGTTGTTGAAGGAGTACAAAGACTTCTGGGGAAACACAAAGGTTAGTGTGAATGTTTGTGTTTAAATATTCTTTGCTTCCCAGAAGCCATTTCCTAATGTTAAAACTGAGGTGAAACCTTGTTCTAATGTTAAAACTGAGGTGAAGCCATTTCCTAATGTTAAAACGGAGTTGAAGCCATGTCTTAATATTAAAACTGAGGTGAAGGAAGTTGTGACAACCCCGATTATTTGGCAATAAGTTTACACAAGCTGGCAACTTATTGTGTAGTAACACAAAAAAGACTTTCAATGAATTAATGAAAGTTTCATTTTCAATGAAAAATACGTTTTCTTCTAGAAGATTCACTGCCCTTCTTTAATGTTTTTCACACATACACTTAAGTCTTACAGACAAGGGTGATGTACCCATTTTAAATCAGGTGTACAGACTGCCCACACTAGCACGGCTCACTGCATTCAGGAATGACCTGACCTGTTACATTAAGCAAAGTATTGGTCCACTTTGTTGTCAAGGAAGCGGTTGAGTGTGTGTTCCTTTCCCAACAGCCCCGGTCAGGCAAGAGGGCAACATTTTTCCAGGGGCCAGGAAAGGTGGTGATGGTAGCTATATGCATGTGAGTGTTCTAACCTCCCCGAACGATTCCTGTTTCTCCCCGACAACAAGCCACTTCCATATCACTGCACATTTACTGAAACAGTCAAGATTTACTGAAAATGTAATCTTGTTCTGTAGAGTTCAGGAGCTGGGGCACATTCCTTAAGGAGCGCTATGAATTCTCCATGTATGATGAATGGGTCAGCATGACCAGACTGAGTGACTATGTGCTGTTTATTAAGTTAAAGAGAAATTAAGTTATAAAACATGTGCACTGTGTTGACATTAGGGACCCTCCAGGGCTACGTTTTTTTTTCTTCTTCTCTCAAACGTCTGTTCCAGCAGACCCAGAGCAACCAGGCTCTGATTGTTACCAGGTTTGTGTTACTAGGGAATAATATATCTCAGAGTGTTCTGCAAATGATGGTGAACGTTTTGGTTGTGAGCTGAGAAGAAGGGTCCTACTTTGATAATGTTAGCTGTGTCATGTCTTTCTTGCTGCTGCGCTGAAGTGTAATGTTAAGAGGAACATTTGTGCGTATGTTTTGTTGTCCATATTCAGAAATGGACTGAATTTCTTCTTCAAACTCCTGGCATGGATTCATACTGGATCAGCCAGTATGTTCTCAGAGATGATCCACTCCCTGGCCGATACAGCAAACCAGGTTTGAAACATCTACACATTTCTCCATCTCCTCTTCAGGGGTGTTGGGTGTGCTGTACCAGTTCAACCAGTAATGACTCTATTACTAGTGTTTTGTGGATTCATTAGCATGTGCGTCGTGTCTGTGTCGTCCTCTCTCCGCCCTGCAGGGTCTGCTCGCCCTGGGCATCGTTCAGTCCGTGCGCAACCCAGACCCCATCCACCCGTAAGACCTCAGTCTCCTCAGCGCTCACACACACTCTCGAGGCCTGAGTGGCCTTCTGGCTGCAGTGTTTGATTGCACCATACTAGAGAAGAGTTGCTCAGTTCCCTTGTTTTTTTCTCCCGCTCAAAGGTACGGCTTCACCAACATGCGCTACATCTCCTCCCTCATCAGCGGAGTGGGCATTTTCATGATGGGTGCCGGCCTCTCCTGGTACCATGGCATTATGGGACTTTTGCAGCCTGCACCAATTGAATCGCTGCTCTGGGTCAGTACATTTACATGTACAGAGGAATGTGAACGTTGCCGCTGCAGTGTGTCTTATGTCTGTGCTCGTGTTGCAGGCCTACTGTATTTTAGCTGGATCTCTGGTTTCTGAAGGAGGTAATGGTTCATCTTTTTAAATGTCATGCTTGGCAGGGTTACTTTGTAACCTTCTGTGAGGAAAAATGTCATTTCAATTGTACATTCTTATATGGGTCTTCTCTCAGCAACACTGCTAGTGGCCATTAACGAGATCAAGAAGAGCGCTCACAAGCACGGAGCTTCCTTCTACGAATACGGTACAAACGACCAATTAAATCATGCAAGTGAAATGTTAGATGCAATGATCACCTCATGGAAATGTAATGTAACAAACTCACTCACTGTTAGTAAGGAGTAAATCCACCACTAGGTGGCACTATTGGAGAATAATACAACAGGGATACTCAGTGGTGTTTCACAGCTGTGACATTGTGTGTCCTTGTTAAACATTGAGTTGAATTATATTTGACTCTGCAAATCTATACGGATGTGCTGAACGTGTGTGTGTGTGTGTGTGTGTTTCAGTAATGCAGAGCCGTGACCCCAGCACCAACGTGGTCCTGCTGGAGGATACCGCAGCGGTTCTGGGCGTGATGCTTGCTGCTGGCTGTATGGGCTTGACCTCGCTCACAGGTCCATCACACACACCACACGTCTGCTCTTTCCTCCACACATCCTCTCCTCCTGGGGTCAGCAGCATTTGCAAATCCGAAAGGCATCAGAGCGCGCGTGGCGTCCCCTCAGCACCTCAGGGCTGTGTAGTGACACCCCTCCAAACCCCGCAGGTAACCCGTACTACGACAGCCTGGGCTCCCTAGGCGTGGGCACGCTGCTGGGCACGGTCTCCGCATTCCTCATCTACACCAACACGCAGGCTCTCCTGGGTCGGTCCATCCAGGCCGAGCATTTGCAAAAGCTAACGGAGCTGCTGGAGAGTGACCCTGCCGTCAGGTGAGCCGCCTTCGGCCCGAGGCTCGTGTGTGTGTGTGTGTATGTGTGTGTATGTGTGTGTGTGTGTATGTGTGTGTGTATGTGTGTGTGTGTGTGGGTGTGTGGGTGTGTGTGGGTGTGTGTGGAGATGACGCTGGTGTGTGAGCCACTGCGTTGTGTCCTCAGGGCGATCCATGATGTGAAGGCCACAGACATGGGGCTGAGTAAGGTGCGTTTCAAGGCGGAGGTGGACTTCGACGGGCGGGTGGTCACGCGCTCCTACCTGGAAAAGCAGGACATCGAGCAGATCCTCACCGTACGTACAGAGCCGTACGAATGGCTGTGTCATTCCCCTCTGCACTCTTCCTGATGTGGGCCGGTACCAGAGCTGTGGGCTTGGGTGCCGACTTCAGTTATAAGTAATTCATAACTTGGTGTCATTCGTGTTTGCCATGTTCTTGGCTATAAGCAGTGCACACAACAGATTGTTGAAGTCACTTCTGTTTGTGGTAAAATAATGAGTTTGAACTAGTAATGTTTCTGGATAGATGTTGTCTTGGTTTCTTATGGAATTGTTATGGAATTATAGAGATGTTGAACTGTGTAAGTAGCAAAGCAGCTGTGTGATATTGTTTGTTGGGGTGTGTATAGGTGTGTCTATATGTGTTTGTATGTCTGTTTCTGCATTGCAGGATATTCAGCAGGTGAAGACACCAGAGGAGCTGGAGGCCTTTATGTTGAAGCACGGGGAGAACATTATAGACACCCTGGGAGCAGAGGTAGACCGTCTGGAGAAAGAGCTGAAGGTATAAGAATCTCTCTCTAACACACACACACACACACACACACACACACACACACACACACACACACAATAATCAGTGAACACTATGCACATGATAAGTACCTTCTGCCAGTTCCTGCAGTAATCATTCAGGATGCTGTGTTGGAAAACCACGTCCATCTACACAGAGCCTCTATGTCAGTATTCCCTTTAGACAGCACACACACAAACCGCATGCACAAATACTTGCAGACAGGAGACATCATGCACACAAATACTTCCAGACAGCAGGCAGAGTCTGCTGCAACGTTTAAGATATTCAAATATACAGAGCTGTATTTTGATTGTGAGAGGGTAGTTAGGGATCATATTTCAGAGTGTGTCTCGGGTAAAGGCCTTTTTGTCATATATGACTGGAATGCATCCAGAAATAACACCAGCATGTTTTATTGTGAAATTGTGTGCAAAAATCATTCATCGCTGGGTGCAGCAGTAATCCTCACCCAAGCTTAAATCTGCTAAAGCGTATTTGTTGCTGCAGTGCTCCGAGTATAATCTAAGACCTCCAAGGCTGCTAATGCTCAAAGTTCTTACTTTTGACACGGTCCCTCTTTGTTAAACCAGCAACGCAATCCGGAGGTGCGGCACGTGGATCTGGAGATCCTCTGAGGGGGGGTGAACCCGGCGGGGGGCAGAGGAGGGCAGGAAAGCTGAGGCAGCATGGAAGGAGGCGCCGACGGTTCTGTCCTCTGGACCGGGCCAGTTCTGGCTGGATCAGATGAAGACATACCCTTCAGCAGGCCTGCGTATTCCAAGCACTCCCCGGAGCAGCCCGTCGGCCCAAGAGGGAGGAACCGCAGAAGGTCATCAGCTAGATGTAAAAGAGTGGGAGAGGAGAACGTGCAGGAGGTGCAGGAGGTGCTGGAGGTCTGTTCTGAGCTTTGTTGGTGAGCCAGCGTTCACAAACTGAGCTCACATTAATGTACACTAGTGCTGATGTCACATCACCTCATTCATGTCTATTATTTATATAGTGTTTAGTAAGGTGTGAATTCCAAAAGCTCATCCCAAAACTCCGAAATGGTAGATTGTTAGATAGACACATGTCCCATTATATAATCAAAACAGGTTTACTTGGTTCTTCAATCAGAAATAAAAACATAATCTATTGGATAGCCTTACCTTTGGGTAAAGTTCTCTGAGAGTGGACTCTAATATTCACCTCATGAATATTGTACTGTCATATAATGTACTTTTGAATCACTAAACAAGGTGCTGTCTGTAGGTCTTTGTCATTATGAGAGTCCTGTCTTTGGACCAGGCAAAGACCACATTCTCCAGTTCGATGTACCTCCGAGCAACAAAATGTGTTCGCTTCATTATGCTGGATGGTATGGAGTACACGGACAAGTACATGTTGCAAAATCTTTGAAGACTTGGGGGGGAAAAATTTTTTTTTGTCTTTTTGAAAGCTTTTGCTTTTATAGAGTATATAGGCAGTTACACATTTTCCTTCGAGTTCTGATGAGAATTGAAGATTCATAGCTGTCTCACTGAAAGAGATGTACCAGTTCGTTAGGCAATTATTTTATGAAGATGAAAGCTACCATATGATTGGTAGTTTTATGACAAGATTGGTGTTTTTGGCTTCTGAGCTAATAGGATATATGGAGAGATGATGTATTTTCAGATGAAATGACAATGTACCACAAGCTGCTTTGAACGAGTCAAGTCAACGTTGGTATTATTATTATTATTATTATTATTATTAATAAACATTTCTAACAGGTGTCCATTGTAAATTTGCTTTGCAGTTTAACATGTCATTGTTCCTGCTGATTTAAATTCCTCCTCCTCCACTTTAGCCCTTCTGACTATCATCTGTCATCACATGGAATAGTGAGCCTAGCCCAGCACTGTTGGGGTTTCTGCTCTGGTACAGTCTTTATGTACACGCCACGTATTGAAGCAACCTACAGAGTCACAAAAAAGGGAGTCTTGAATAAAAAAAAAAGTAAAATGTCTACAGAGAGAATAATGTAGCCATTCCTGAGATGATATGTTGTCTATCTCAACACCGATAGAAACACTTGATGCCGGATGAAGTAGCATGTTGAGTGTACAGCTGAAATAATCGTGGTAGTGCTTTGTGTCCAGAAAACACAGGTTTACCACACACACTTCACCCTGCTAACGCCGACATGATCCTGACAGTTTCTGTTGTGATTACAAATTAAAGGTTCCGCTGCGTGTGCCCATCTGTCATGGTGTGTTTGGACTAAGGGGCTTCATTGTTATTCATTATTATCAATTAATTAATCGATTAGTTGTGACTCTTCGTTAACAATTTCGCTTTCTCGGTGGATCTGGTAATTTATTATCGGAAAGGGTTTCTGAAAGGTTATTTTAAAATGCTTATCAAATCTCATAATGCATTTTTTTGTTCATTATGGCCCCCTAAAGGACGCTGAATAAATTGAATCTAATTTATTGAATCATATTCGTCACATAATTGTCATCTTTACCTGTCCCTGATATGTTCAGAATAACGTTCACATTTGTTTACTTTCTTTGACGATCACAAACAATGTAGCTATATAAATCTGAGACGGCGCTATAACGGCTGAATCATTGGTCAACCGAACCATCAACTGATGTTACTTACATTTGGATTGGTTCAGATATCTCTCCGTTAGGAGAAACACCATGGGAGCTCCAACCCTGCATGAAGAGACGCATGGATCCGTCTTTCATGAGACTCGGGGAGACTACATGGACCGCAGGGGATGAACGTCCAAAATTGCGGTCTTTTTTTGTCTGTTTTTTCGGAAAACAGCATACATTTTGCAGCCGTTTTTTGCTCGACACAACGGAATACATTTGATTTAACATCTAGGGATGCGGTTAATGAAACGGGGGGACACCCTAAAGATGTGGCGGTCTCCATGAAGGCGGCTGGCGCGCCGGATCCACTGCAGCGTTTGGCCGTCCGCGTCCTCCCACCACAATGGAGACGATTAGCTGCTAGCTACCAGTCAAGAGACACACATCAGGTTCTTTGACATGACACGCTTTATATTGTCGCGAAAGATTGAGGAGAAGAGTGTGTTGCCCTGTTATCTCATAATAAAACAGTAGGGTGTTTTTTCGTTTTCTTTTTGCTTCGTAAATTAGTGTTCGGTTTTACGAAATTGCGATGAATTTGTTCTTCACATTTGTAAAAATGTGTCTCAAAAATGTCTCAGCCATGAATGACTCAATGTGAAGCGACAGAGCCGCAGTAAAATAGCTTTAGTCCGTATTTTAAATCCGTCGTCCTCTGCTTGCATGTTTAAAACATCTATCTGACCTAACGTATCTGATACTTAAGTGCAATTTCCACATATGTTATCCTGACTATCTTTATATAGTAAACAGCTGACCATAACTTGATTGCATTTTGCTAAAATATTGTTATTCATTGTAAACTCGTTTTGTGTGAATGTTGTTGTGTGTGTGTGTGTGTGTGTGTGTGTGTGTGTGTGTGTGTGTGTGTGTGTGTGTCATTCGGTTCACACAGACAGACACTGGAAAATTGGTTTGTGATAGCTCTGTGTGTGTGTACACACACTCACACAAAGCTATCACATAAAATAATTTTCTAGTGTGTGTGTGTCTGTGTGAACCGAATGACATTGAGGATCTTTTAACAAGATATCTGCCAAGGGGTGAGATATATTAGGTAGCATGTGAACAGTCCTTGAAGTTGATGTGTTGGTAGAAGGAAAAAAAAAAGTCTTGGTGACTTTGACAAGGGTCAAATTGTCATGGCTGGATGACAGGGTCATATTATCTGCAAAACAGCAGGTCTTGTGGGCTTGTCCTGACATACAGTGCTTAGTACATACCAAAAGTGGTCTAAGGAAGGACAACCAGTGTCAGGGTCATGAGCACTGAGTACGGCAGACCGACTGGTCAGACTGGACCATGCTGACCCCCGACCACCAGCGAAAGCACTTAAAATGGGCAGATCAGAAACGGCACTGGAGCAGTGAGCAGTAGAAGAATCGGGCCTGGACTGATGAATCACCTTTTCTTTTACACCATTTGGATGGCTGTTGTGTGTGCGTGGCAGACACCAAGAGGATAAGAAGACACCCAATGGGAAGAAAGCCTGCCGGCAATGGTGGTGTGGTGTGGGCGATGCTGCAGGGAAACCTTGGGTCCTGGTATTTATGTGGAGGTTACTTTCACACAAGCTAAATAACATTGCAGACCTATTGCACCTCTTCATTGCAGTGCTATTCTCTAATGGCATTGGTCTTTTTCAGCAGGCTAACGCACCCTGCCACACTGCAAGAACACCCTAGGATCAGTTTGAATAACATGACAAAGAGTTCAAGGTGTTGACTTGGCCTCCAAATTCCCCAGATCTCAGTCTGATTGAGCATCTGTGAAATGTGTTGGAAAAACAAGTTTGCCCTATGGAGGCCCCACCTTGAACATAGTGACCTTAAAGGAACTTCTCCTAATGTCTTGTGGAAGAGGTCTTGTGGAGTCCATGCCTCAGTGGGTCAGAGCTGTTTTGGTTGCATGAGAGGAAACTACAACAATATTAAGCAGGTGCTGTTAAGGTTATGGCTGATCAGTAGGTATATATTAACACAGAGATGCATATATTTAATACCAAGTATTCTTTTTCAAGACAATGATCTTTCTCCGGTGTGCTTCCTGCTCTGTGCTTTGAGCCTCTTTACAATGCTGCCTTGTAGAATCAGAATCAAGCAGCATTGTACAGGGCTATGACAGCGCAGAGACGCGCTTCAGATCCACCCCAGCATGTGTGCGGCACAGCAGATGGCTGCCAAGGTGTGACATCTGTAGAGAGGAGATGCATCAGTGTGTCTGTGATCCATCCTATATTAGGTGTACTGTACAGCATCAAGGTGGAAAGACAGATCATTTTGTTGACATGTCGTTGCCCGCTAAAAGCTTTTACCTTGCTGTCTTTGATTATTGTTTACCACCCACATTTAGATACTGACACAATCTTGACTCTTCATCACATCGAATTGTTACTGATGAAGCTGAATTTGCACAATGCTTCACACTGAGAGAATTTACATCTTCACAGGGGGAAGGTTACTCTTTTCACACACTGCTCCTTCATTAGCTGAACAAATAAATCTTTAATCTAAATTAAAAGTATCTGGTTCTAAATTCTTCTGAATTTTTTTTGAGTTGACTGAAATTTGCACCTCGTGCAAATATGTAGACATTGAGTCACCCCCTAGGGATTATCCATTTTCCTCTTCAGTTACAAATGTCTTGCATTCAGGAATGTAAATTGCATTCTTAATGGGATGTAGATCAGGTGACTGACCTGTGGCCTCTGAAGGACATCCCATAATAGCAGTGTGTCCACACGGCCCGTCTGCCCCACCACTCCTGGCCTGTCTGTGCTCGGGTGGTTTGTGCTTTGCCCTTTAACAGCATGAAGTTGTGCCCTTTGTCATTCGTGATGTGTCATTTACTGCTTCTAGGTTTACCAATGTGTTGTTGATCTTTAAAAATGTACAATATGTACACCTTGACAGTTTGAGTTATTTGTTTTCAGAGTTATGATACTTGATGCTTGGCATTCACCTTGACTTAGAGCAACAAAAGCAGAGTCTACGTGTATGTGCCACACCTAGGATCAACCAAAGCAGATTCCACACATACAGCTAAATGTACAAACTACTCACAGTTGCACAAAGGGGATAGTTAGTCTACTTTCTTCATAGAGTATACTTTCTTCATGTAAAGCTGCCTTGTAAGGTCATTGTCATTGTTTCAATATTGTCCAAACTCTTTTGACTATTCCGTGTACCCTGTGTAATATGGTTATTTCTTTGATTGAATTTTCAACTTTTGTACCAAAGGAAAGCCCAATTCTTTGCATAACTTAAGTTGTTCACAATAAATATAATATTTAATTATATTTCAGGAGTAATTATAATTTCAGGATAATTCTGGATAGTATTATGTAAGCTTACCTGCACCTGTGTAGTTTCTGGCTCATAAATAGGCTAATATATCCGGTTGTAACAGCAAATTGAAATGAAATGAAAGGTGCCATATTTGTCAATTGTGAAGTTACACCCCAATCGAAATTTGACCTCCTCATTTTACCCATCTGTGCAATTAGAACACACACACAAACACACACTAGTGATCAGAGGTGTATAATCCAGGTTCAGAAAGTAAAAGTCCTCACCAGGATTTTGCTCAGGCTTCCTGGATTGTGTTGATTCCACTCATTTTACCTGGATTGCACTAATTAGAAAATCTAGCAAGCTTGAGCAAAATCCTGGTGAGGACTTTTACTTTCTGAACCTGGATTATACACCTCTGCTTGTGATTACTAGGGGGCTGTGGTGCACACATGCGCAGAGTGGTGGGCAGCCCTAGCCCGGCGCCTGGGGAGCAGTAGGGGTTAAGTCCCTTGCTCAAGGGCACCTCAGTCATGGCCTTAGGCATGGGAATCGAACCCATGACCCTCCGGTCACAAGACCAGTTCCCTAACACAGGACCATGACTTTAACTTAAAGTTAAATTCTCTATTCAATGTAGTAATTCTCTGGTTTCAGTACTGTAGGGGATATATAGGGGAAATAGTCATTTGGCCAGTTCAGTTTTGGCTTGTTACTCCCACAGTGTCTGTTCTGTATCTCACATTTCGCTTCCATGGTTTTATAACGTGGACACAACTTTACAGGGTAATAGCACCTGAACATTTGAAAATAACTACTGCTGTAAAAATGATCAAAAAAAGTGAATCATATTATGTGTCAAGCAAAATAAAGATGAGGAAGAATGAACTTTTGAGAGATTGCGTTTTTTTCCTTACAAAATTTACTGACAATCCCTACAAGAGGAATAAAAGGGGGAAAAAACAGTAAAAAAAAAATGCAGTCCCATGCATGGCCAACAGGGGGACTGTGTGGGCCGAACAGGGGTGGCAGGGTACATGAGGAGGTGGTGAACACGGGTGGTGGTGGGGTGACGGTACGTGGGCAGGCACTTGTACAGGACCTTAGTGGGAACAGCTGGGGCATGGCTGAAGTCCGTTCTCGTTGCATGAGGTGCACTTGAGAGCTTTGAAGGAGTCCGTGAAGCAGTTCCTGAACACAGACATTTTACTGCCATGGCACATAGAGCAGGGCACGAAGGCAAAACCTCCACACGTCTGGCATGTGTGGGGGTGCTGCACCCTCTGAGGAGAAACACACACACACACACACACATACACACACACACACACAGATGTGTGTGAAAGGCAGCAAGGACTAGCCTGAGCACAGTTCATGAACATGGTCTGAACCGAATTGAAGTGCCTCCTGGGGTGTAGCAGTGTTTATGTGTTAATGGGGGGGGGGGGGCTTCAGCTTTCTCTGTGAGTGAGTCACATCAGTGCATGACTCATTACTGTAGAATGGATGTATGAGAGTGTGAGCGTATGTATATGTGTATCAGTGAGTGCTGGTTCATGTACTGAATCAGTATTGCTGTTATCCATTATTCATGTCACATTTTGTGATGTCTATCCATAATTTATTTTTAAAAATCACATATATATTATTCATACTTAATTGTGTCATATCTCAGACTCTGACACACTAAAGGTGTTTCATTGTCACTGGAGGTTCACACATTCTAAGCTGAATTCCCAGTTTCAAAGAGGTTCATTGGGAGCTAGGTAATAACTGTCCATTATCAGAGCTCACTGTTGATATGGTATATCTAAAAACATATTCAGTACAATTAGATATAGAAGAATAATGCAGAATGGCCTTAAATGTGTAATAGGAAATCTCTGGTTCTTGGTTTTACCTGGATACTCTACTGGATTCATTGCAAATGTAGCACATGAAAGGAAGCTGAAAACCCCACTGCAAAGCTGCATTGTGTGTGTGCATGAACATTTACTGCAAGGCCTGTCGCAAAGCCTCACTGCATACAGTTAGCCCAGCCTACCAGAACACTGGGGAGTTTGCCTGGTGGATATTTCACAAACACCATAGGAAATTGCATAGTTAAAGTGTGGCAAACTCTGAATTGCACTATTAAGGGGTGATAATCATTTATTGTACATGTTTTGACCAGTTCTCCATTGAGTGTGATGTGGGTGTTTTACCTCAATTTTGATTAGGAGATCCTGCAGTTCCCCTGATTCATTCATTCCCAGGATTTTCTCTGCACCCTGCAAGAAATCAACAAGTTTGCGCATTGAATGTGTGTAAAGTTCTCCAATCCCAACCACATTGATATAAACTTATAATGTTTATATTCTACCATTTCAATGCAAAACTGAAATGCATTTCAATGCAAAATGGTTATTTTCTTCATAATGTACTTATTCAACCATTGACAGACATACAACATATATGCACAATTCTAATACAGCCGAAGCAGAATAAAACCCGGATTGCCCCACAAACGTTCTCCACTGAGCACTGACCCCCAGATAGTGTCCGTCGATGAAGACCACGGGGAGAGAAGGTGGCTCTGCTACCCGTCTGCAGCGGGCCTCCAGTTCCTTGCCGTACTCACTGTCCAGAGCGATGTTCTTCTCCAAGAACTTCACCCTGTGGTTCTGGAAGATCTTCCGCACTAGCTCACAGCGCTCGAACGTTGTCCGGACCACACGGAGGCTGGTGGTGTAGATCACGATCCGCCCAAACTCTAGAGGAAGCTCAGGCTTGGGTGAAGGTGAAAAGAACAGAGAACATCCATTATGAAATGTTTACCCAGTTATTATTATTGTTGTTGTTGTTGTTGTTGTTAGGGGTCCAAGCACTGGAATCGAAACATCACAGACATGTACCCATAGGGTCTGTAGACCAGCCTAGACATTTTGGCCTACACATACCCATAACACCCCAAAAATTGTGGTATGCATCACCTACATGCACCAATGGCACTGGTCCTATGACTGGCACATCATATGTCCAACAAGGCCAATGCTATCGGCCAATAAGCTTTAAGTACACATTTGACAGGCTTATCATAGGTCATTAAACATGAAATTGTATGTACACACTCTCTAAGACATACTCAACCTTCAAGGGAATGCTCACTGGGGGGCACTACACTAGAAAATCCAGTATTTCTCCAGCACAATTTCACATGGCAAGAAAAATGGAATTTAATGATTTGATGCAGAATTCACATCAACAAATTAAAGTGCTTTTAAAAAATTTAAACATTTGTCTCTTTCTTCCCCTATCTCTTTCTGTATTAAAGATACACACGCACACACACAGGTATACCTATAGGGTTCACATATTCACTGCCCTAGCCATACCCACCCATATACTCTGACTAACACACACACACACACACACAAACTGATATTTAGCTTATTTATTCTCACACATGTCTACCTATGTGTGTGCATCTCAGTGAATGTCAAACACATACCATCATGTCAGACATGTGAGTTGGTACTTTGGGCAATACAGTAACAACAAATTATTGACCATTATAAACACACACACACACTCACATGCGCGTCTACCTGTAGGGTTCAACTACACACTGCCCTACCCATACCCACCCATACCTTATTCACTAATTCATCTCTCTATATACACTCGTGCATGTTGTGTCAGACCTGCTGCAGACAGTCGGTGGGCGCTGCTGCGAGTACATTCACACTCCCAAACCATGCAGGCACCTCATTCGTACTTTGTGCTGCTATTCTGTCGCATGTGACATGCAAGTTGCTGCTCATACAGGGGCTTGGACCCCGTAATCGCCACGTATCTATACTGATGATGATGGTTATTATTATTATTATTATTAATTGTTATTATTAGGGAAATAACATCAAAAAAAGAAAGTTGTTGATTTCTTGGTGACAGCATTAAACTAATTACAACTGGGACTACAGTAAAATGCAATTGACCTACTACATCATTTTTATTCTTTGATCTTGGTAGTGTCAGTGGTAATGTGATTTTATGAGCCACTGTGATTTTATGGGCCACTGTGATTTTAAGCATTTTCACCATCTTAGGTTTATGAGATCATGTTACGGTGTAAAGTTGACTAGTGTAAATCACTTCACTCAATGCATGATATAGTGAGGAAGTTCTAAACATTAGTACTGTCTGAGCCACTTTCAAGACACAACTTCAAGAAACAACTTTATACTCTTCCTCCTTGAACCCACTGATTATACTTCCATATCCTTGTATTGATTATTATTTGTTAGCTACATGTTAGATATGGACTACCATCTTGTAGTGCTGTTTGTAGACACCTTGTCATTGGTGTTTAATGTTTTACTATGTGGTGCTGACCATACATGCTCTGCATCACAGACAGAAGTGCAGCGCAAGACCCAAAATTACATTACATACATCTCTCTGAAAGATAAAATACTTCCACTTTCTGCTCACTGAGGTCACCCGTAACTTTTGAACTATTGATTCAAGGCAGACACCCACAGAACCACAGGGCCAGTAAACACTAGAGTGGCATTTGGGCCCTTTGTTTAGATTAAGATCATAAAGTCCAGCAGCGCTACTCCTAGTGATAGCTGTTCAAATCAACTTGTTACACAAATTACTGGCTTATGATAAACAAGAACTTAATTTCATTCAAATCTCTCAAATTTGTTTTTACATTCCTGAAGCATGTATTGTAGGGGCAGTAAAGGAAGTTGAAGTTCAATAGTTCAAAAACCATTCAGACAAAAGTTACTGTGACCCCAGTGAGCAGAAAGTAGAAGTTGTATTCATTAAATTGATTAGCTTAGCTAAAACACTTAAAGAAATGTATCATTAATCTTTAATTGTACAGAGACCTTGTCCTCAGAGACAGCTCATTTGTCCAGCCAAAGCATAAGAGTGAGAGAGGATCTGTAACTAATCGCTGTTGGAGAAGGCCATCCTAGCCCGTGTTAAGAACAGTGCTGACCAGGACCGGAGGTTTCGGTTCAGCTTTGGGGGGGAACACCGCTCACACCACCCAATGTAATACATTATATGTGTAGTGCGAGCAGGAATTATTGAACATTGGGGGAGATGATAAGTCATGCCCTCCTCCTCCACTTCCACCTCCTACAAAATTATGGCTGCCGTGCTGATAGATAATTCTGAGAAAAGTTTGACTTTATAAGTTGGAAATGAATGAACTGGAAATGAAAAAGATCTATTTTTTACAGAACCCACAGCAATTTGCTGGAGTCAGATTATCAACCATGATATCAACCATCTCTTAACAAATGATGCAGCATGCAAGCATTTGTGAAACGAAATGAAATATTCAGGTGGTTTGACATGCCAGGGTGTGACCTGCACTCTGCGTGATCCTACTTGGCCTTTCGATTGCTTCTGTCTGCTGGCTTCTCCACTCACCCCGGCGTCTTTGGTCAGGCTGTCAAACAGCATCTGTCCGGCGGTCACTTTGTGCTTGACGCCGCGCACCGTGCCGTTCTTGCTCAGGATGTTGACCCGTTTGGTGCTCAGGCCTCGGCCCCCGTCCTTCGCCCCGGCGTACAGGAGCAGATCGTCCGGCTCGCTCTCGCTGTCATCCAGCTCCGAGCCCAGGTAACCCCCCGCAGTCCCGTTCGCCTCCCCGCTGGTGGACGGGGTGCTGGCCCGGTCCGCCTCCGAGCTGCTGGTGCAGTCCGAATCCAGGGAGTCCGACGGGCCCTCGTCTTTAAACATCTCCTTCAGGACGCGGCCGCTGCTGCCCGAGGCCACGCGGAACCTCACGCTCTTGCGTGGCTTCAACACGGCGCCCTCCATCACAGACACGCTGCTGTCGCTTACATCTCCCGAAGAACGCGCCTCTTTATTCCCCTGGTGCCGCGTCTGAATGCGGGGTTAGCCGTCACTTCTCCATGTTTACCTGTGGGGAGCCCGGGCTGTCACCTGGTGGCCCGGACGAGGCTCGGTCCCGAGGCAGACGTCAGCCCCGCTGCCACTGTTCCCAAACATGTTAATAATGCACGTGGCTCTACCATGGTTACTGAAAAAGCCAGCCATGAGGAAATTGATAGTGGTCTTTAAATATTTATCATACTTTTTAATGCATTTCTCTCCCCCCCTCTCTTTCTCTCTCCTACAAACACCATCGACTTTACTTGACTTTACTGCTTTTTACATCCTCACACTGGCACCATATTAGGGCGTATTGAATGTGCATTTTAAGTGTGTGCAGTCCGCAATGTACCTGATTCCATGTGCAACCTGTCAGCCACTCTTTACCCTGTTGATCAGATGCCAGTTCCTTTCCACCGGACCACTGTTGGCTGGATAATAATTGGAGAGTGGGTGATTATCAACACAGCGGTGACGGTGTAAAGCATGGGTGTGAATGTATCAGGCAAAGCGTGTTGCTGGAGGTTTAACATGTGTCACGCTCACTGCTGGACCTCCTCAGCTAACAGCAGTCCTGTGGTCACAACCTGACTATTGATAAATGGTTAGAGGATGGCGGAGACAAACTGTGCACGACAGATGGGTTGTGGACTCTAACTGGCCGTCTACAAGGTGTTTTTAATCATTCAATCTCTCTGATCAAGACTGTGGAGGGAGGGGGGGGTTGTTTCATGAACCACAAAATTTTTGAACTGGTGGTATCAAACTGGTCATGCTAATACAATTGTTTTGGTCTGATTTAGAGCACACTTAATGTTTATTTCAAGAAATCCAGTGGTTTTCATTATTTGACTTTTTTCAATACTAGTAAGTTTACCTTGTCCAAAAAGACAATGCTGACTGCTCTATCATACTCATATTATCAGGGGAGCCTTTATGCACATATACCACTTAGTGAGATTATACTGGATCTGCTCCCACACACCTGCTGTGATCTGAATGTATGCCATATGGACAAACCTAGCTGCGCTCTGATTGGCTGGCGTTGTCCTTCACGCGCCTTCCTGTGCGGTCAGCGAAGACCAGGCAGGCAGCTGCTAACTGACAGCCACTAGCACACCAACTTCAAGCCACTTAATACTAATACCCCCACCCTCATCACCTGTAAATACAAGATTTTATTTTAATAATGGAATAGTTTTAAGTGTCATAATTATACATTATATAATGGCCGGACTGTGTACAGCTGTGTACGCCCATTCAACCGTTATCATCGCCAGCCGCAGCCTCGCCCATGGCACTTTCACAGTAATCTCATTTCCCCTCAGTCGGGTTAGCTGAAACACTTCAAACTAAAACGTCAGACTGTACCCTCAGTATGCTCAATAATAAGAAATATATGTAGGCTACGTCACTGTATTTCATGAGAAAAGTCTTCCAGGCAGCCGTCGAGCTAAAGCCAGACGAGCTCTGCTGATTCAGGGAGGGCTGTTGCCAATTGTACCTCATTAAAACTGATTCAGTCACAGGGCCATTGTGAGCAATGAGCTGGTGGTTTCAGCCGTGTGTAGTAATGATAATCATGTACTTTAATCTCCCTCTAGCTGTCCCGACTCTCAATTGTCTCCATTGCCAAATGCCCAGTTCCCGTTTCCATTATATCTCTTTATTGTCAGTGTCGGCGCTGGTGGCTTGAGGCCCCGGCTGTTGGTAAACTAGTAATTACTAAACATTGTAGTATTTATCATTTAATGAACAGCTTCATTATTACGCTATTAATTAGTAAGCATAACTGTACAAGCGGACAGTAGTCACCACGATTTCCAAAAGTTTTGGCAAATATTTTCCATAAACGGAATTGAGTAATTAATCAGAGATGATGTATTGTGTATAAGTGAATGTTGAAAACGTTGCTGTAATAAACCTGTTCTGACCAGCAGAGGGCAGACACTTATCTAACTACAGTAAAAAATGTCCTTTTTATTTATTTAAGTGATCAGTAATTTTATTTTGTTTAATTTTATTTTGTTTGTAGCTCTACGTTGGACAACAAAAACAACCCACAAAATCTAATTGTTTTTTATTTGTGTTGAGGCATGTTTTCTAAATATAGGTTGACTTTCATGCCATTGACTTTCATGTACTTCAGACTCAATCTAGAAATAATACACTAGAAAAAGAGCAACACCTTTATTCTTCTGTATCCATTTCATGAGATTACTAACTCATTCATATCAACATCAGTCATGAGTCTGGCACAGAGGATATGTCCCAGACTGCCAGTGAACTACAGTCTACAGGTGCCCAGCATTTCTCAGCTGAATAAAGAGAGAGGGTGTGTTTTAATTACCCCACCACCATACCCCCTCCCTCCCCTGATCAATATCTGTTGAGCACTCTGTCCCCTGAGGCCCCTGTGTTCTCCTGGTAGGTGAGACGCGCTAGAACTAGGTGTTGCATGTCTAAAGAGGTTGCCATTGTTACAAAGTAGGTTTGGCCTTCAGACCGCTGAGTGAATGTTCTTGCTTTCATTTTCTGTGGCTGCAGAAATCCCTCTGTGTACTGTGTTGAGGTGGGGGGGGGGGGGGGGGAGGAAGTGTTTTGATTAGAGGGAGGGATTGTAAAGTAAAAAAGAACAGCCCTGACAACATGTTTGAAAGATATCTAAGAGTCAGCTTGAGTTTTGTCAGGTTACTACATGCCAGTCACGTCAGTGATATTTTTAGTTTAGCCCACACCCTACCTCTCGTGGTGGGGCCCCAGAATCTATACCACTGGTTTACCAATTATTCATAAAACAGGAAGTGAGGTGCTTTGTGTTCGTTGTTATGGTTTTTTTTTTTGGCTGTGTTCATATTACATAAGCAGTGTGTAGACATCCTACAACCAGACCGTTGGATTTACATACGTTTGCATATGTAGATGCATGAACTCCAAACCTCGTGGGGGGGGGGCATGGGTGTGATGCACGCTCCTTCACTGCAGCCCGGGTGAGTGTTGTGGTGCAGTGGCAGCTCTGCTGTGCACGTACAGAGACCGCAGGGCGCTGACGCCCTGATGGGTAATGCAGCCTGATCGACATATCAGAGTCACAGCCTCCAGTGCCAGTTTTTCAGTAGATGTAATTTTAGTACCTGCTGCAATAAGGGTAAGATGCCAAAGTGTGAATAAAATGGATGCAAACACAAAACAGCAGGAAATGGAATTTACTTGGAGAAATGAACAGGTTTCAATTGTTTGATACAATGTGAAACAGCTTGATAACGGAATGTTATAGATGCAAAATAAATGAAGTGTATATTTCAGAGCCGCATCAGATGGTAATCGCCACCTTGGTAAGCTATCACTGGAGGTGATTTGTCTGGGTGGAGCACTTTGTGTCTGTCAGTGCCTCTTCCCCCTACGCTGCCTTGTGAACACTGTGAAATTATCGGCACATCAGAGTCTCTTCGTCTCTGGAGATCAATAACATCTGGCAGATCTTCCTGAGGTTTTCATGCCATCATTGCTCTGCACAGGACAGGCATGCTGTGATATAGTCCTACCATGAAACCTACTGAACAGGTGGTGTCGGTTCAGTTCCCAGAAATCCATCTTGGGTCATCAAAGAAAACATCATAGTCAAAACGTGTGGTCCAGTAACACTCTCAACAAGCAGCGTGATACTAATGGGAGTGCCGTGTGTGTGTGTGTGTGTGTGTGTGATTATGAGAATCTCTCATGTGTGCATATGTGAATGTGTTTGCACAAATTTGGAGCATGAGTCATTATTTAGACTCATATGAGCCCAAACATAAAACCAGTACACACATAATCAAAGGGGCAGGCTTCTTGTCCCTGTTGCTAGGCAACCGCTGGTTCCATGGATCCAAAATCTCCGTGAGAACGCTTACTTAGGTGGAGAGGAGACTGCAAATCACTGGAAATGATATTATACCATTAGGCAATCTGTGACTAAAATAATTTATAAAATGTACCATGAGACCCAGAAATGAGTTACAATGCTATGGAGATATCTACATTGCATTACGAACATCATCCATCTTTTTTATTGTCTCACAAATAATTCAACATTAAAATATAACCCAAGTTTTCGGATGTCATACTGGAAAAACATGAATTACTGAATTAAATATGAGCAACCACCTCTTATGAACAGACCAAGCTGCAATTTTACAAAATTACTTGTTGATGGACTAATCACGGTACATTATAACCGTCTTTTTTCTGTTATCAGTTTCACCTTTGTGAACCAGTTACTGTACTGCAAGAAAACCAACATTCCTGAAATAGTACAGTTTTAAAGCAGATAAACTGTGGAAAGATAACATAAACATAACATAAATGTCTTCTTTAGGCACGAAGACATGCATAGTTGATTGAACAGTTGATTGCAGACCAAAGAAATGTTATTTGACTGGAAGGTTTAAGAGGAAACCTAGTCGTGATCGCTACAGGCCTTGAGCTGAAGGAACAGTGGGCCGTCTTTGTCCCTCCGCAATCCCCCTCTCGAAACAATGAGTAACTGCAGCGGGGAAATCTCCACAAGAGCGGTCTACACGTCGCTTATGTTGGGAAAATCCGTCAAACATTCCCTTTTTGCAGTACAATAATTACAGCGTCGTTTAAAGCTTTGATTGAATTTTATATTAAAACGACGCGATAACGTTTGTATATCTTGTATATATCTTGTATATTATGTATTTTTAAAAAGGTCTAAACGATGAATACATACTTGTAGTCGGGACAGGTCTCCCCTCTGCGCTCGGAATGGTACGCTCCGGCGTGTAACGCGGCGCAGGCTGCACGCTGTTCCGTTCCGAGCGCTTTATCGATTCTCGCGTGTGTTCGGACGCGCGCGCTGTGAACTCGGCCGACGCTCGCGTGGACGGGCGAGTCTGCGCGGACTAACGCGGTTCGTTAACGAGCAATGAGTATCAGTCAGAACTAAATGGTTACCAAACGCAGGCGAAGGCTACTTTGTAGACGACGACTGGCGCTGTAATTCCTAGACAGGAGAGACCCCCCCAAAGAGCGCGCGCTGCGTTTGACAGGTGCCGTAGCTCGGCTCGTTTCAAATGTGGCGAGATGCCGCCCGTGCAGAGAACTGTGTCCGATCTTCGCTCCCGTGCTGAAGGTAAGAAGGGGACCGTCTGGATCGTGGATTTCCTCGTGCTTGTGCAGTATGCCGGTTATATCTGCACGACTATCACGCGGGTTCGCGACATTTTTTATGATCCGCGAACTGTTGCGAGAAGTAACTAAGATGCTGCGGTAGCGTTTTTCTACGCAGCCTGTGTACCCGACCTACTGTTTGTCGATACGCCCAGCTTGCTGGCAAATGTACCGCAACTTCGTCGCTATGCCAGTTTGGGAGACACGACAGCCTAACTGGTGGGGCCGACGTGCACCACGCGTGCTGCATTCGCTGCAGAAAGAGTAGTGGCTGCATTAACAAGTCCGTATCATTGTTCCGAATAATACTTGGTGCTTGTTTCTCCAGTGGAATTAAAGTGCGACTCGTGTTCCACGATTGATGCTTCTCGAGATGGATAAATGTAGCTTACCTAAAATATGAACAGTGAAATGTTTATGCAACCGAACCTCATCTGTTGTACATAATATAAGTTAAGATAGCTACCAGTCAATGAAACGTCCCTGATTACTACACATCCATCACAGGGCCTGCCTGTATATACTCAGAGATGCATTAATTACTGTGCATGGGCTTGTCTGTTTTTGGTTATTATTTGACCTGTATTGTCCCGAAGCAGCACGCATTTATGCAAATGGAGAGCTTCACAGGTTGCTCACATTTGCTTACAAATCCATGCCATGTTTGGACGCCAACCACGTCTCCTTTTTGTTTCCTCTGTGCGGTCTGAACGCATCGCTGTTGCGTATGTACGGCGAGATGACTAAAGCGTGCACGAGCGGGATGCGGGGTCGCGAGCTGCGGCGCGAGAGCAGGCGACGCGCGGGTCCGTATTGATCAAGCCGGCTGCCTCCCTTGTCCGCGCTTCAGCTGAAATTAGCACGACCGCGGTGCCCCTCTCCGCCACCAGAACAACCTGCAAGGGTTTTGATTACAGTTTGATGTCGGGGCCTGTTGTGCATTTGCTTGTGTGTGTGTGTATATCTCAGGCACAAGTTGCTCATGGTTTATGTTCTAGTGTGTGGACCGTCATCTGCTTCACTGTTTCATCTTTGTGGGAGTGCCTTGTGGTTTAAAGCCTGTAAAGAACCGTGATGTTATGAATGTCTACTTGCATTTGTAGCGCCTGATGCTTGATATTTGTTGCCTTATGAATTCTCTCTCTGAATTTCAGCAAAGCACCAATATTCATGGACCTCCTGAATAATTCAGCAAAGCTTAATTTCCAAGACTGCTGTCCCCGTGCTATTAAAACCATCAATAATGCAGCGGCCTGCTCCGTTATTCTAGTTTTCAATAGGTCCGATTTTCCACGAGGCTTCCAGCTCTGCCTCTGTTCCTCGCCTCGTGTGAGAAGTATCCTGTTTGTCCGTGCAAGCGTTTCTAGCACAGCGATCGATCGGGCCCATTTGTCTGATCAGGACTGTGACCTACCTCCGTCCTGACAGAGATGTGGTGTTTTTTCTGGCTTCTTATTGCTTCTAATTTTAGTGCCGCTCGCTGGTTTCAGCAGAGGTTCCTGATACAATGGCCTTTCATGTTGGGTTTAAGGTTTAAACGCTGCTCGGAAGAGGGAAGGAACCCAGCGAGCAGTCCAAAACTCACACAAGCCCAGCATGCTGTTTCTCTTTCTCTTGTTCCTCGAGCACTTGCAAACGCTCAGTTTCCCCCTTGCAGTACATTCTTCCCCAACGATGCACTGGCCTCTCTGGTGCCGTCTCACCGAGCTGTGCAGGGTTGTGCTGTGGTTGTACCACTAGTGTGTGACACTGCACTGTATGGTTGTGTTGTGCAGGTCGCCTTGCAACACACTACCCCCCCCCCCCCCCCCCACCACCACCTTTGTACATGCTGACACGAGTGTGTTACAGACCCCAGCCGTGTCGCATGAGAAATAAAGTGAAAGTCTGTTGTGCCTCTGTGCGTTGGAAACATGAGTGTAATCAGCAGGGTGAGATGGAGATCTTGCCAAAAGAGCCTTATCGCCTTGACCATGTACGTGTTGTGTGTGTGTGTGTGTCAGGAGTTAGAGAGGTGGTGGTGTTGGCACAGGTGCAGCAGCATGTGGGTGTAGCGGGCTTGTGTGAGGTGGCCTTCTCTGATCCTGATCACCCAGCTTAGGATCAGAGAAGGCATCCTCACCCAGGCCGGCTCCGCCTCTCACCCAGGCCGGCTCCGCCCCTCACCCAGGCTTGCTTATGACAGTGAGGCCGGGCTGCCAGGGAGCACAGGGAAATTGGCTTTTTATGAGGGACCCAAACAGAGTCACAATAATAGCATCAGGTGTCTGTGTTGTGCAGACTGGTGCTGGATCTGAGTACCAGTTGTGACATCCTGGGCTCCCCCACCTCCCCAAAGCTACACTGGGAAAATGCAGCAGGAGATGGAAGTACTGGAAACCAGTTAAGGTTTGGCATGTAGTTTCCCTCTGTCTGGTCATCGACAAGCTGTGCTGGGATGTGCGAGACTGTAGTGGGGGCGGGGACGAGACGTCGGTGTGAGTGGGAGAGCGTTCAGGGGGCGGGGCGGGAGGGAGTGTCATTGGGGTGGGCGAGGGTGCCCGTGCCTTACTGGCTGCCCTTCTTGACCCCCTCGTCCAGCTCAGAGCTGAAAAGCTGCTGAGGTCGTCACTTTCCACTCGTCTGCTGCTGTACATCAGAGAGGATGCGCCTCTCTCATCATTGGGGAGGTCACTGTGAAGCTTAAATGCCAGACATTTCTTTCTTTATCATATTACTCAGTAAATTCGACTGTTTTGAAAGCTCTTATTCAGAGGTGTTCAGTGTGGGTGGGGAGAATTATCCTTTTCACCTGTTGCTTTACTGAAAGAATAGGGGTGTGTGTGTGTGTGTGTGTGCCCAGCCCAGCCCAACAGGTTCCTCCTTGCTGGCAGCCATGTCTGTTAGTGTTGTGTGTAGCTGCTGGTGGATAGATGGATAGTGGATAGGTGTTGAATCCCCTGCTGCTGGGAGTGATGTCTGTCCCTCTTCCCTAGCTCCTCCAGCCTCCCTCGACGGCCTCACACACACACACACACACACACACACACACACTGGCACAGCTGAATCATGATCGTCAGAGCTGGTGATGGCCAGGACTGCCGGGATTCAACACTGCTCACTTCTGTTGGTATCCCATCCACACTGCACGTTATGGGGACTGATGATCAGATCTCCAAAGCTTCGGCCCACTCTGGCTTCTCCAGGGCGCTGACTACCACCCCAACCCCCACCCCCTTTCAGAGAGCTTGCGGTGTTGCAGGTTGGTTAAAGGCTGCTCGGCACGGCGAGCGCCTGCTCACACTCCACCGCGGCTGGAAGCAGCTGCGCTTTGGAGATTCAGAAGGTCTGGATCTTCTCTCCTCAACCATGAGCTGAACTGGAGATGACCGATTCATCCATGTCTCCGATGGCAAACACCTCTGTCCTCAGTACGCAACAAGCCCTCTGCTAAAAACATTTCTACTCCACTAAGGTTTTACAGCAGTGCTGTAGGAACAAACCGGTTGGGCGTTTAAGCGTGAAACATGGTGGTTCATCTCTGGAGCTGCTGGCGTTAGCATGTCTGCGCCAAGCGTGTCCGTTAATCATTGGCTGCCTAATGTCCTGCTAATCTGTGACGGTCATTTCTTACTTAGTCAAAAGTACCGACATTTGATCTTGGCCTGTGGTTGGATACGGTTAAGTTGTTATGGGTCTTTGTGTAAAGGCCATGTTGCAGATTTGAAGGTGTAATTACACTCACTCGCACGACTAGTTTCTGAGCCATGTCAACCAGTGTGACAAAAAGACGACTTGGTTTCTGCCACAGGTCATGTGACCTTGTTTGCTGGCATTTGTTTTAAAGGAAACGAATCAGAAAGTCCTCTTTAAATACTGCGGTCTCTGCAAGTCCTTCCCTCAAATCATGTGAACGTATTTTGCTTGTTTTAAGGGAAAAACAAGTCAACAAATAATAAGGAAAGTCAAAGTCTTAAGTACTACAGAGGAAGTGGTTGCCAATAGCATTTGCTGCATTTGATGGGCTGTCACGGATTTTAGTCAGGCTGCCGCATAAATAATCAACACACTATTCCAGCTTATGCAGCTCCATTCATTTAATTTCATTAATGTTTCGTTTGATGGTTGCTGATTTTGATCAGATTGATTGGAGGATTGTGTGGGTGGAGCGTGGGTGGAGCGTGGGTGGCCTCTGACCTCATACTGCCGTGGAGCGTTGAAGAACACGTCAGTGATCCGCTCCATCTTTCATAATGCATAAAACCTCCACCCTCTCCAGCATGCACTCTCCTCTCTCTCTTCCCCTCCCTCTCTGTGTTTGTCTTGCACTCTCGCTATCTCTCTCTCCTCTCTCTCCCTCCTGCTCTTTATTTCTCATCACTCTCTCGTCTTTCATAAAGCAGTGGATCAACGTCCGGGGAGCGTTTCAGCATCCCGGCATCTCCCCCACCCAACCCCCACCCCTGAACAGCAAATGCGGGATGCCACGCCTTACATGGGAGCCCCAGGCTTGACGGAGGAGCTTTTCGTCTGTAGCGAAGCGCGTCACCTCTGGCCCAGCGGGCTGCGTGTTCACCGCCTCCCTGTGCTAAAGTCTCTCCGTGTGCTTGCCTCAGGAATGTAGGTTAGGTTTGCACTTCCTGAAATATAAATATATAAGTAAATGTTGCATACGGAAGCAAAGTAGCGATGAGCTTAGCAGAGCGGAGAGGCTCAGAGGTCGGATGTCGGAGGTCAAAGACGCCCAATATGCACATGTGCACACTTTGAGACTCAACCAGATTAAGCTCCTAAAGCTCTTTGTTCACCTCTGTATTAGAGGAGGCCCCAGGTGAGGGTCAGGCACCTTCATCTCTTATCTCTTATCCACCAACAGAGCTCTGGAGCTCATGTTGGAGCTAGAACTGATTCCAATGAACTAGAGTGCCTTGCCAAAAATGGGCCTTGAGTTTCCTGTGGCTGGAGAACTGAGCACATACTGGTCTGGATATGAGTGTTCTCATAGCTGGAAGATGGCAGATGGCATAAAAGCACCATAGAGCTCTTTGTGAATGAGTTTTTGCCTGGAAAGAATATCTGACGTCATGGGAATTTCTGGAAAATGGTGCTTTAGCAACTTTGCGGAGTGGTGGGGTGACCCTGCCCTTTGACTGTTGACGCCATGGTTTCCTCGCCCGCACGGAATAACCCGGCTGATAATCTCTTATGGTGGCGGAAGTTTGAGATTTTGACACCATCTCCACGTTGGTGATAAAGTGACATTCGGGGAACAAGAAAAATCCTCATGGCAGTGCCCTCTCTATGCAGAACTTAAAAATAAGTGTTATCTAATTTTATCTATTTGGATTGCGTGATGCCAGCTTGTTTCTGGTCACGTTGCCGTCCGTGTTAACATGTACCAACACTGAGGAATTCTTGACAGATTAATGATGTGATGGTCATCGTTCAGAAGCGTAGTGTTCACGGAGGAGAAAGGAGGTGTCCAAGCACGTGGGAGGTGTGCTGCCGTACAGGATCGGAGCAGGAAGCCGCCTCCTGCCACCTCCTCTCACCTCCTCTCACCTCCTCTCTCTGCTGCTCACGACGGCTCCCGAGCGTTGGCTCAGTTCTGTGCTCGAATGAATAAGACTGTGCTCTGCGGATGAGATGAAGGTTTACCTTCGCCACTCTAAGTGCCGTTGTTTTTTTTGTTTGTTTGTTTGTTTGTATGGGCAATTTTCAGTGGAACATTGTCAATCGTGTTTGTCTAGGTTTATTGGTATCTTGGTTGCGTGTTTAGCACTTAAGCGTGAGAGGGCTTGCACACCTGTGCTTTAATGCGATGTTCTAGCTGTGCTGCTCCAGTAATCTAGCATGGGAGACGGAGAAGACGGAACGGTTCCTTCACATTACATGATCAATGCAATCCAAAGAGTCCTGTCTTGGCCCCTCCCCTTGCCCCTCCCCTCGCCCCTCCCCTTGCCCCTCCCCTTCTCCTTTCCCTGTTCTGCTGTCCGTGCTCTCCTGATCACACCCGCGTTCCCAGACTCCGGTGGTGGGCATGTGTGACATTTAACCAGCTATTGTATTACCAGCCTCTTGTCGGAGGAGAAGCCTGCTATCCGATGACTATAATAGTGAGCATTGTGGGCTCAAATTGGGAAATGCCATTAAATGCAGCTGTTGCTGCGTTTGTGATGTGGGGCTTTTGTTGACCAGGCAGCTGCGAAGCTGCTAAAATGTTTTCACTGAAAAGCAGCGATTTCAACACCTTAGTGGCCCAAAGAACCCGATGAGTCCAGCCTGTCGTCACCAGCGGCTGGCGGACTGCTGACCCAACGTCTCCCTCTCACTGTCTCTTAGTTTGTCACACTGGCTTTTACCTGCATGTTGAGAGCCTTCAGATTAAAATGCCACTTGTCGGTGAATCCCGCAGCTTTTAATAACTCTTTTGTGAATGATTAATAATAACTAACTATGCAGAGGCACAAAGATGGCTGAGAAACGTCAAAGCATCCAGTGCTGCTGTGGAGGGGCACGGTGTTCGGGCGGTGATTCTCTAAGATGTAGAGATTGAGGGGGACGGTGTTCGGGCGGTGATTCTCTGAGATGTAGAGATGTAGGTCTCCTGTACCTGTTGTCAGTCATTCCTTTGAAATCCATTGTGTTGAAGTTCAGAGCCACTGGCTGACATCTCGGTGTGGTTAAAGGCCTGTTTACGTGATGGATCGTGTGTGGCTGTTATTTGTTTGCTCTGTCCTGCCCCCTGTCAACTACTCACCTGCTGCAATACGTCTCTCTCTCTCTCTCTCTCTCTCTCTCTCTCTCTCTCTCTCTCTCTCGCTCTCCTCTGATCATTATGTCATGCTAGGTCATGTATGGTGGTGTCTTAGCAGGAAGAGCTCCATTGTCCCTGTCATCACGATGGCTATTCCATCTTTCCGCTGCTGTCAGCTGCCCTTACTGGGTGTGTTATTTAGGTGTTTTTTTGATTATGCTACTGCACGTTTTGACTAAAAATAGTTTACATTTGTTGAACTGCGTGTACACCATGGTTCATCCAAACACCCAGAGAACGTTCTTCTGGAACGGTCAGGATGCTGACAGCACACACACGTATGCACACCAAGTGTCTTTGAGGGCTCATTTGCATTTCACAGCCTTCTCTTTGTAGTGATGCTGTGATTACGGTTACCAAACGTATATCATACAGCTCGAGTAAACAGCATCTGTACAGTGTGGGTGGCGGGTTTGCAACTCGTAATAAATATGGGAACTGGGATTATTGTGACACATATAATGGTTTGTAGGCCGCACTGTTGAATGCAGCCGTTACATGCTTGGTCTTTGTCCTCGGTTTTGGTTCCATGTCTTGCAGTCTAGTTTTAGTTTTGGCCCTGTCTGCCTATCCAAGCGTGTGAGACGGTGTCTGTGCAGGCCTCGCTTGTCTGCAGTGGGCATCCGTCTGGACTCTAAACCATGTTGCCTTGTCCTGTGTCTCTCTGTCCCCCGTCACTCTGAGATACCTCTCTCCTCCTGTATATTTGCATGTGTAAGGCTCTTTAATGCCGTGACCCTCTGTTCATGTGTGTCTGAGAGGGCCCTGCGTTTCTCCATCAGAGGCCCCCCACTCCGTCCCCTCCCCTCCAGGACGTTTCGGGACAACCCCGGCTGTAGAGGACGCCGACAGCAGGTTGGTGCAGGCAAGAGGCATAGAGAGATTGGGGGAGGGAGGGAGAGATTGGGGGAGGGAGGGAGAGGAGGAGGAGTGGGAGGAGGGATGGAGAAAGGAACAAACCAAGATGAGGTAAACAAAGAGTGAGGGGGTGGGGCAGGGGGAGAGAAAGGGGTTGTGTTGCTTTCTGCCCTTTACTGACCTAAGGCTTGTCTACCCTCTGGCTAATTAAATTAGTGACCAGTGAGACATCAGTGTGTGTTTGTGGTGTGTCTGCGCACATGCAATTCACACTGGGATGTGTGTGTCCGCCCCTGATCCTTTATCCAGGGGCTGACCTCCAGAGACATGTGGCCATGTGAAATGAATACATGCGCAGTATGTATCAAACCCCTCTACGAGAGGTCAGGCTCGTGCTATTTTGGGGGATAACGTGCCCCTGGCCTTGATTATAGGCTTAAATGAAAAGGTGCCGAGCCGTGTTCCTGTGAAATCACATTTATTATGGAGTGGAGCCCCAGACTGCCTGCTGGCCAGCTGCGTAGCTCCTAGAAGAGATTAGGTGTAGACAGCAAACCCGTTTATTACTGTCGCCGTTGCCGTGCTCTTAGAACACGCCTCCAGCCATGTCCGAGGGAGCGTGGCATGGCACTTCAGTAGATTGCATTACCCTCCATGTGACTAATGAAATCCTTCCTTATAATTTAGGATGAGGGAGATCCTCACTGACACATGAGCACCTGCACCTTCTGTTTGAAGGTCCCAGAGTCCTTTGTGTGATGTCACCCCCCCCCCCCCCCCCCCCCCCCCCACCAGATCTCCGGTGCTCCCCTCAGCGGGGTGTATAGGACAGATGCCCGTGATCAATCTCAGTCTCCTCTCCCAGACATCACTTCTACTACAACTACCTCCGCAGCCATTAATTATGGACGCTCTGCTCCCTAGTGTGGCAGTGCGCCCGGGTTTAGACAGCAGAGCTTCTCACCTGGACACTCGCTCTGAGAGTTTGGCCACCGAGTGTTCTTGTAATCCATGCTGGAAACGGACAGCCGTGTTATGAACTTGGAGAGCAGAGAAGGTCACACCGCTTGTGACTGCATGACTTAAACGTGTTTCACTGTAAGACCAAAGCCATCAACACTACCTCTTTCTCTTCAAAACCTCAGTCAGCTCGGCTGTCTCTAAATTGTCAAGCTAGACTTTGAGTCGTTCTATATATCTAGCATTTGTGCAAAAGGCCCCATATTTGGTGTCAGAGAGGAGCGTCTGCTTCGGGCCACGCTGTGTGACCCTGCTCTCCGGCTGGTTCTGCTCCGTTTCTGCTCCAGGACGTCTCCCCCCCACCCCCCTGGGCTCCCACGGGCCTGCCCCGCTGCTGAGGGAGAGACCCAGTGTCACACACCGGGTCTAATTCACACACATCACCTGTGCATCACCGCACGCTTAGTTACAGAATACTGACTGTAAAACACTTGGATGTCATTTCAATGACCTCTAGTGCTGTTCTATATACACACACACACGCTCGCACGCCAATGTCACTGTGAGTGTATGCAAATAGCAAGCATAATTCTGGACCTGTGATATTAACTGCGTTAATTTATGCATATATTCTGTTGTCCTTAATCCTATACACTGCACCACCCTAGACGCGTAATACACACCACCAAAACAATCTGTATAATAGGGTAGAAAAGGCAGTGAGGGGAATGGAGGGGGGGGGGGGGTGTTGGATTCCTCATGCAGTTGCCAGAAGAACTTTCGGGTGGAGTCCTGGGTGGTGTCTGATGTTCAAGCTTCAGATCTGCCGTTGCCTAATCCAGTTCATATGGGATCTGCTCTGCTCTCCTCCATCTGAGGAGCACGGTTTGCCCGGGCAGCAGTGTGGCAGAAACGCTGCACCTTCTACCTGGTGTGAAGGAACCTGCCCACTCTTCTGGCACCACCCCAGAGAGAGCCGTCAGGGGATTAGGTGCAATGTTAATCTTCTACACGCATGGAAATGTGCCCAATCCCCCTGCAAAAGTCCCATCCAGGACACGTGGCTAAGAGTGACTGTATCCTACTTACATCGAAGGCGCTGTTGATGAAATGCTGGTTTTCACCTCCACCTCCCCAGGCCGGTTCAGCCACATCACCCGTCTCCTAATAGTGCTTATGTGATTAGCCAGAATGGAGAAGTGCAGCGTAAGCTCCAGATGGAATAGCGCCGCAAGCCGGGGCCTTGGAATTGGCCCTGGAGTCTGGGGGAATCCTGGAAGCTCCCCTCTGCCGTCCACTATCCGCTCCGCCGTCCTCGCCCCCACCGGCTGTCCCCGCCCCCTCGGTCGTCCCCCCTCCCCCATAGTTTGGGGGGAATATTGCGCAAGTGCACCAGCATATGCACTGCATGACTGACTGCCACAACATGACGACAATGATAATGTTGCCAGGGTGGGGCTATTTTTAGCATCCAGATTGAGTGAGTGAGGAAGACGGAGAAAGAGCGAAAGAGACAGAGAGGGGGAGAGAGAGAGAGAGAGAGAGGGAACACAATATAATATGAAGCATTTAAAGGTCAAAGGTCAGCTCTAATCCCGGTCTGCTCCGTCAGCTGGTCCTGACACTAACTAAACTACTGACACAAAATATTCAGCAGTGGTTTGTCTAGCACTCCTGACCATAGGCCAGAGTTACCAAATGATCAAACACTAGTCTGTCTCGAACATTTGGAAAATGTCACCAAAACTCTAAATTAAACTCTTATCAGGTCCTGAAATAATCTTCATTTTATTAATATATATTTATATATATTAATATTACTGATTTATTACTGTTATTCTTGTCTAGTTTATTGTAATTTTTCACTTCCTTCTTATTCAATTAACTATTTTATTATTATTATTTTGTTTATTATGACAGCCATCATGTTCAGATCCAAGCTATTTGCTTTGGCCAAATTGTGCCTGGTGACCTAGTAATGCCAATAAACCTACACTGAAGTGTGTGTGTGTGTGTGTGTGTGTGTGTGTGTGTGTGTGTGTGTGTGTGTGTGAGAGAGAGAGAGAGAGAGAGAGAGAGAGAGAGCGCGAAGGAGAGAAGAATTTAAGGGTTTGGACTCTCTATAGGAACAGTAGTAAATAGCCTCACACACTCGTATAGCGATGAGACAGCGATGTGTGGTGTTTTTCCTGACGCCGGGTAGCTCATGTGACCTCAGGCAGACTCTGTGGAAGCAGAGGGGGTTTGAGGTGGGGCGGTTCTGCAGTTGACCTGTGTGTCATTTCAGCTGACGGTTGGTGTTAATAGGTGGATCTGTGTCTCATGCCTTGTTTTGCCTGCACTGACTTCACCCAGGACGGGGTGGTGGAGGTGGTGGTGGTGTTGGGCTCGTATGGGAGGTAGCTGGGGTATTTCCAGCTTGGCGTCCCCTTGTGGCCTCTTGTGACACTGCCTCGTTTTGTTGTTGTTGTTTTAAGCTGCTTGCCTGTCACCGATGCCAGGTCACTTTCCAGTTTGAGTGTGGGGCTGGTTCCCCACCTGGTTCAACCCCAGCGAACGCCACAGAGGGCAGTGCAGGAATGCAGCGATCGTAGCCACGTGCCGCTCTGCCTGGCGGTCAACACGCTTGCTGACACACTCTTCTAAAGCAACCCGAGTCTGAGAACACAGGAAATGTTGTGGGTAGTTGAGACACCTGCACAGGAAACAGACACCCTCCCCTCTTGCATTTTAATTGGATTTTCTAAAGTGCTGCCCAGTTTGTAAAGACTCATTTAACTATAAATGCATTTTAGCTTCACTGCGGTTCATGAAAGAGGAAATGGGGAAAGTTGTGCTAACATAATAATCTCTACTTACTTTGTGAAGGAGTCATGGCAGCGATGTGAGATTATACACTTCTGGAATATAATTTAAATCCCAGATGGTCCTCGCACATAATTTCCCCATCATCCCGTAATTTTTTTATTCCTCTTGAGAAGAAAAACAAACAAACAAACACAAGCAAACTGCAGCGTCTGCGCGCACGGTCACGCAATACCCACCCGCCACCACGGAGGAACCGCTGGTGTAGCGTTTCTTCCTCCGCTTACATGTGAGTACGTGTGGGCACGTGGTTGGTGGGGTCACGCGGTGGTCATACCGCTGCTCATCGCCTCTCCAGACCGAGACGTCCACGGCCCCCTCAAGAGCCCTCACACTTCCTCTTCAATGGACAGTCTTTCCAGTTTTACAATGGGGCCTTCACCTCACTAGCTGTGTGTGTGTGTGTGTGTGTGTGTGTGTGTGTGTGTGTGTGTGTGTGTGTGTGGTAGTGAAGTTGATAATCCCTTAAGTGTAATTAAATCGAAGCTTTTATTCCTGAAGGCTCTGTCTCCCCTTGAGCCCCTGGCCTGCGTAAATGTTGGTGTATACACTGTGAATCACTGCTTTTAGATGAATGATTCAGGTCTGTCTGTCTTCTTTTGTTTGTTTGTTTTGTTTGGCTCCTCTGTGCTCTCATTTCCTGCCCTTGGTGACAGATTGAGACATGATGAAGCTGCAGTGAGGTGTAGTGTACGACTAGTGGAGTGCACGCTTGTCGGGCAACATTTGGAGGTTACAAACCAAACAAGAAAATGTTAAAAATAAATAAAGTTCTGGCTGTAGATGTTTACATGTAACCCCCACGACTGTATAATAACGGATTTGGAGAACAGCAGTTTTTTTTATTTTAGCTGGAATACCAACACTGCTGCACTTTCTGTCCACGCAGGTTTACGACAAGACGCACTCAGGTTTTATGCCGTGATGTCGGCTGACCAAGACACACTGCTATTCGACTCCGTATAAGTGCACAGAGAGCCCTCCAGGTTCCCCTGTAAGCATCTTTCTAGCTGCAGATCCGGTGCCGGGGACGATCGTCCCTGGATCGATGGTGCCGTGTCGGGTGCGGAGCTGGGTCCAGCTGGCCAGCTCTTCCCTTCCGATTCTTTCCATCTTGCTTTAGATTACAGCTCGTGACTCATTCCTGAATCGCACAGTCGGAGGTCAAGGAAGAGGGGTAGTAAACTTTTGGTCACTGGGAGTCCATATTGGGTGTTTCTGGGTTGATTTATGGGAGCTGTGGGGTTCATGCGGTCCTGCTGATGTTTTGGTGCTAAGAATAAATGAGCCACTGTCTCAACAGATGCAAGATATCCATATATAGGACATGTCTCTCTCCCTCTCTCTCCAGTGTGTGCAGTCCTGGCACGGTCAGTGTGGCTGTGGTGAGCAGGTTGGCTGAAGCTCCACCCCCTCCCCACTTCATCACTCGGTCCTCACTGCTCTGCGGCCCGTGTCTGTGCACATGCACTCGCACGATGCAGCTCCTTCTCCACCTGCTACGTTTTCTTCTTTGTGCTGCAGTGCTGTGGATGCTCGGTGTAGAGATATCTGCTGTAGTTCTGTGCCGTTCTGCTCTGCTGCACCACCCTGGTGTAGTACTGCAGCCTCGGCTTCCCAAGGCGGAGCGTCACATTAGCTGGAGGACGATGTTATTTCTCCCAAGCTTCAAACAGATGCGTTTCTGCAACGTAGTTTGTCACTCTGTTGGCTTGGCTGGGGTTCGGTGTGCTGGGGGGTGGGGTGGGTGTATACATGGACAGATGGATGGAATACTGATGGAAGATGACTGGATTGAGACGTAGGTGACTCAGCCTCTTGGCGCGTGTTCACCACATCACCTCGCGTACTGCTCAAAAACAAACGGCTTACTTGCTGACCTCACATTGCCATTGGGTCTGTAGATTAAATCAGGGTTAAATCCCTTCCATCGTGACATCATCGCTAAAGCGCCTTCGCAGTCATGTGTTGGATAGCGTGTCTGATGTGGTGTGGGGGGTGGGTGTGGCGCAGTGGGGGGGGGGGGGGTCTTTGGTGTATGTCTGCTACTGTGGCTTTGAGGGAGGGGTGGAGGAGTCGTGCTACGAGATGATTTTATTCAGGTCAGCAGAACAATGGTTGACAGGCATTTCTGTGTTCTTCAGTGTTGGCCATTCTGACTGTGTGCAAATGGCCTTGCGACTGACATCTGTGGGAGGGACTGAACCATCCGTTGCTAATTAGGGAGCCATTTCCCTACATTATTTATAAATTCTCTGATCAATTATTTACAGACTAATATAATGAATAGGCTTGTTTTTGTGGAGAGAGGCCTTTCCAATGAAGGGAGCCATGTTTAGACTCAAGTGAGGTCAAGTTGTGACTGGGTCTGGTTCTCTTCTGCTTCCTCTCTCAACCTGATACACACATACAAACACTCTCCCATGCACACACACACACACACACACACACACACACACACACCATGCATGGACGGTAACATTAAACCACCTGTCTGATATTGTGTTCGTCCCCCTCATGCCTCCAAAACAGATCTGACCTGTTGAGACTCCACAAAACCTTCTGAAGTGTTTGGCACAAAGACGTATGGAGTGGATCATTCGTGTACCACAGCGTGTGTGTGCATGCGTGTGTGTGTGTGTGTGTGTGTGTGTTCTCACTGCACGGATGGGTAAATGCGGACGACAAATTCTGATTGGGGTGAAAATCACAATTGGCAAATATGGCAGTTTAAGATTACAAGGTGGTGCATTAATCATACTTGTTTTTCCCCAGCAAATCACACAGATGTTCAGTCAGATTGGAGTTTGGAAGCCAATTCAACACCTTGGCCATGTTTCTCAAGCCAGTCCTGAATGTTTGCAGTGTGGCCTGGCGCATTAGCCTGCTGGCCATGCCACAGCGGGTGGGGACTCTCTGGTCATGAAGGGATATACTAGGTAGTAGTGTTTGGTTGGGGGGGGGGGGGGGGGGGGTGAGACGTCCCTCATCCTTAAGCTCGTCAGTTTTTCGTGGTCCTTATACATCAACTTTAGAAATGGACTATTCACTTGCTGCCCAGTATGTCCCATCATTCCACACTGGAAAATTATTCAGTTCACTTACCAGTAGTGTTAATATGTCTGATCAGTGTGCTGATACACACCTGTGCACACTTAGGTGCACGCGTGCGCACACCCACACGTGAAAATGTGTGTTCTGGCTCTTGTGAAGTACAGGGGTGTGCTCCCTGAAGGTGAGGTAGTCAGAGCAAACATCTACTGCCTACAAGGGTCCAGACTGGGCGTGGTTACTTTCCTCAGCCTTTGTTATACACACACGCACGTACAAAACAAACACTGTGTGTGTGTGTGTGTGTGTGTGTGTGTGTGTGTGTGTGTGTGTGTTTACTGAAGGACTCCATCATGGTTATTTATTTCAATGTGAATTTAATAGTTTTCTCCTCTCTTGTCCCCTACATCCTAGGGAACAATTTATCTTACATAGCATAAAATTAATGCCACCTGAGCAATATCTGTAGATTCAGATAAAATGTCTATATATATATATATATATATATATATATATATATATATATATATATATATATATATATATAATATAAAAAACACGGCTCTATGGACTTGAAATTTTGCCAGCTACCTCATTAGAATCAAACTCCCCCGCAAACGTTTGGAGTGTGATATCTTTTAATGGCTTAATGCAGAAACATGGACAGATGTGTGCAGGTCAAACGTGCGTGTGATTTTTGCTTTGAGTGTTGTCATACAGGCTGTGTGGCACAGGGCTCATATTTCTCAGTGCAGAAGTGCTGATCCGAGTCCTGCCTTTCACATCCTCATTACGGTCATGAGGCATGTGATTCTCCAGCTGCAGGGTGGAGTCTGTTGTAAGCCCACGTGGTTCTGGGGTTTATTTCCAAATTTTCAGCATGTCTGCTGAAGCCACACGAGATCTGGTGCTGCAAAGTTTCACGACATGGTGATGCTCAGAGTGAACAGCCTGACAGTAATGTGAATGTTCATTCTTTTTTTTTATTCAATCTGGCTCATCGTATGCACCACGAAACAAGGGTGCTGCCATCGTGTTCGCTTTTTGAACAACCAGTTTAGCAGCAGAGACAGGACATCACGTCATCAGAGGGAAATACACACCCCTCGTGTTGGAAAACATTCCACAAAGTTTAAAAGGGTATGACTGGGAAGTTGCAGTACACCATATCTTGATGTAGATTTAGCAGAAAATTTCAACCTCAGCCTACTTTGGCATATGGGGGGAAAAGGGCCCAAATACATAAGAAAAAATCTGATTGGACTTCCTATATATCCTGTTTGTATTTCAAAATCAGTGTGGAGAAAGGAATCCAGAGTGACCAGCTGCAACACGTTTTGTCTTGTACCTTTAACTGTCAGAATTGCCAGGAAGGCCATAATTTTAAAATGACGGCTAGATATCAAACGTTAGCCAACATTATTATCAAAATGTTTGGGTCTATAGCCTACTATTATCATTAATAATGCACTATAAAGGAGGAGTGGCTGACGTTGTCATTGTGTAAAGACCTAGATGGTACTGGTGACATGGGCCTTGTGTTAACTGTGCCAGCTACAGTCACTGGGGAGGCCAGGATAGATCTGTGTTGGGGAACGTAGGTAAACAGGTAAACATAAGTCCATGTGGACCTGGCTTCACCAAGTACGCGTAAATGGTACCAGTGGGTGTGGGTACGGCTTTAGCTGCTGGGAAGTCCATGGATTTTACAGGTTGCATATGTTAATGGCGTAGTGCTTTTAATGAGATGCTGCTCGGTTTAAAGGGAGCTTGGAGGAGCCCGAGGCAGGCATTCCAGAGCTTTCTTTTGAGCCTTCTGGTCTCTGGGGCTCAGCTCAGCAAAACAGTGGAGAGAAGTTCTTACTTGATGACTCCTGTGACCGCTGAGAAGAGCTCGCAATGCTGTGGTTGCTGGAATGTGGAGTGAACGCAGCCCTGTGTGAAGCTTTATTGGTTTGGCATATGATTTTACACTTTATCCTGTGTATTAGTGCTATTACCTCCTTGTTCTGTATCAGTCTGAATCAAATATGTATGAGCTTGTCAGCTAAATGTTAAGGCCAAACCCTGATTACAGTATTGCTCTTTCCAGAGGGCTTTTAAAAAAGTGACTAATGGATGAGAGCAAAACTTTTAGTCATAAGCCACTTGGTCTCTGCTAATATAATAGTAAATTTACTGACTATTAAACATTTTGGTAGGTATCTAGCTAGCCTAGAGAAAGCTAGGCTAAAGAAAATTAATGTAGCTAGCTAGAACCCACTTAGCTTAAAATAATGTATCATTGCATCATAAAACCATGTAAAACATTTAAATACAGATTTTTTATGTTATTTGTCATGTGGCCTACCACACAATAGCTTTTTGGCATATTTGCAATATTGATTTAAAAACCAGTAAATAGAAGTATGCAGTGTGAATCTGTGCCAAGTGTAGAGTTGTTTTCCCCCCATGGTGTGGGCATGGGTTGTTTTTCATTGCAAGGCTTTGAGTGTATTTGGGTATCATTAATGAACAGGAGTGCAGCTATCGGCCATACAACTTACATCCACTGCCAAAAGGGGAAGTATTCGTTTTTGGGTGTGGCATAATGTGCTAACATTGAAATCGCCCCAACCGTTTGCTCCCTCCATTTTGCGGATGGGAAGCTAGTGGATTAGCATTCGTATCCAGGGACATGGCTTGGCCGCAGTGCTCCAGTGAATACGGCACCGAGTGCATATTTAGGCGTGTTCAATAATGATCAGATGCTACTTGACGCTAGAGAATGGGGTCAATATTATGAGCTCAGTGCTACATTACGATGAGATTAAGCCAACATTAAGCCTGTAGGGTTGTCTAAGACCATTTAATCTCCACTGCAGGCTACACTTTACATGTTTACATGTGTACGTGTTTACAGCCATCATTAAATCTGAACACATGACGACTTGAATCAACAAGCACATTTACATAAGTTTTCAATTAAAGTATCTTGCTGTACTGTATGTGAAAGTTTCGATTTTGTAGATATTCTCATCTTCGATTTGTTTTCAGAGAACCATGATTTGTGAGGCTAGGTGATAAAAAAATAAATAAAATTACATACAGATTACTGGTAATCACGCTTTGACATTGATATTTATGCTGTGTATTTTTACTCAAATGACCGCACTCACACCCTTGACTAGCAGTTCCATGGACCCCATAGAGGCCAGATGAACAGAGACGTGGAGGAACCACTTGACCTGCAGCACTCGGTTCCAGCTGAAGCCTTTCGCAGGCCGTGCCTTAGTTTACTGTACTCTGCCTTTGAGCACCAGCCTGCTAAGCACCGAAGGTCTTTGTCAGCTGTACGCTGGATTATCCACTGATGGGGGTTTTTCAGTGGCTGATCACCTTTTACCAGAGTACATCAGCTACATCCAAGAGACTAACTGATGGTGACACTCATGGAATTGAGGCTCAGCTATTTCTGAAGAAGCTTGTAGAAAGATTTGCCATGATCAGCGGAGTTCTGAGCTACTGGGTTGATTGGATGAAGCAAAATATTCTAGATTATGCTCCATGCCTCCCAAGAGAAATCTTCAAAGCAACATTGCCACAGTGTTTGGGAGAATATTACATAAACAAAACATGCCAAATTGATTCCTCAAAAACACCTAAGCAAAAACTAGGGAATCTTAGTCTTTTAGTCATCACTATGTGCAGAACTCTATCTAATACTTAATGCACAATACTAAGACTGGTGGCTTTGTACAGTGATGAGTTTATTAGCATTATTTCAGGCCTCCTAGACGCCTCCAGGCTGTGAATGAAGTCATAGCTGACGGCATTCACAATGCAGGACCTCCTGTATGAAAGCAAAGAGAAGCTGACAACAGCAGCCTTCCAGTTACCTGAAGAAAACACCACGGGCACAGGATGTATGTCAGGATTTCCACAAATGTGAGGCTTCATGTTGGTCAGAATATATTTACTGGAGCACACATCTTTTCCACACAACAGTTTATAATGTCAACATTGATTAAAATATTACAATTTACACAGATGAGTTAGTGATCTGAGTATACATGCATTTATTTACATATTCGAATTTACACTGATACCTGCAATACCAAAAATATTTAGTTCTTAATAAATAAAACAAAGATTTGGTAATTCATTGTGGTCCTGGTTTAATCAAGTGAGCCCCCTTATGCAGTCTGTAACTAAATATTAAACAGTGAGGGGTGAACATGAAACACTACAATGAAAACTAGAACCTTAAAATCTAAACGGAACATGACCATTTACTATAATATTAATTACAGATAGAACATTGTTGATTACTTTATAAAGTAAATGTTCATTATACTTAACAAAATGGCTAAATATTTTTAGTATTTGTCAAAAAAATTACAAACTTTGCATATTTGTCAATTTATTAGATGACCTAAAGTTGTTGTGTATATAGTTGGTGTATAACCTGTTACACATGCCACTGGTGTCTGATCCTCCACTCATCACGAGGCAGTATGTGATCTCAGCACTGCTGCTAATAAAGTATCATCTGGATGTGAGACTGAAGCCGTGATGTGATGAAGGGGGATGTGATGGTGTGGCTACAGTTGGGCTTCAGTTTGTAACCCTGCACCTACCAAAGCTTACACCTTCCTCAGGCTGCTCGGTTGGCCTGCGTATAACCTGCGACCTTCCACACCACCGCATGTTCCCGTGAATGAGTAATAGTTTGCCTGTTGGAAAGTTCTCAGCAAACCCAGGGGAGTGTGTATTTGAAATAAAACCCGTTAGACCTGTGAACAACCTCAGAGTACACAAAAAAAAACCCACAAGAGCAAAGTTGCTCTCATGCTGTGAACCCTGTGTGTCTTCAGGGACAACCATGCAGAGGGCCACTGCTTCCTAGATTAGCTGCACCTCTGTCTGATGGGTACTGTGGAACCTTGGGTGAAGGTTCTTCTTAAAAGAACAAGGAACATCTCTGGATGGGCTCTGATCGGGACTTTATTGGCAGTGATGCCAATTCGGCGTCATGGCAGAAGTTTGAGGTGTTTTGCTTCTTATGTGTTCAAGATCTTTTGACTTTGGCAAAAGTCAAAAACACACTAAAGTCTGAACACACTAAAGTCTTGATGATACAAGAATCTGTGCAGAACGTGGGATGCTTGGCAGACTGGGTTGAACATCAGCCTTCAAATACACAACATGGCTGGTGGTCTGATGTAGAACGTGACCCTGTTTGCTAGTGTAAAGGCTGTGATGAGCCTGCGTATTCTTAGCTCCTCACCGTGGTGCTGTCAACTCTGAGACAGCAGAAAGTAATTTAAAGTCTTCATTTAAAGTGCAGGTTCTCTCTCTCTCTCTCTCTCTCTTCTCTCTCTCTCTCTCTCTCTCTCTCTCTCTCTCTCTCTCTCTCTCTCTCTCTCTCTCTCTGAAAGCCTAGCCTAGCTTTCAGTAGCAACAAAATAAATATATAAACACATTTTTAGAAATTATTGAACTTGAAGCCAGCAGGCTGGAATAATCTTCTGTTTGAAGCAGGAATGTCTCTTGAAGACTTCCTACACCAACATGTAGCTTTTTCAGATACTTATGTAGCTCACTGTTCTGGTGGTGTAACATAGCAGCTAGCTCAGAGAAAGAAATCTCTACTTTAGCCGTTCAACTGACACTCACCCTTCTCTTTCTCTTGCTCTCACTGTCATTTCAGGGTATGAGAAGACGGAGGATGTGTCTGAGAAGACCTCTTTAGCTGACCAGGAGGATGCCCGACTAATATTCATCAATCAGCCGCAGTTTACCAAGTTCTGCAGCAACCATGTCAGGTGAGGCTGAGTGAGTCTGGCTTTACGATCCTGCATCATCACAGCGCCACCTGGGGCTGGTAGTAGATGTTTGTTTGTTTTTAACCCCCCCCCCCCCTCCCCCCCATGCTTTTAAGTAATAACAAAGCAAACATTGTGTTAATGTAATACAAGGCAAGTTTATTCATGTAGCTCCTCTTTGTATACTGCGGTCACATAAAATGTCAGAATACAATGAAATGAAAACAAAGAATATCATTTAAGAATAGCAGTATTGTTGCTATAGGAGGAAACATTAATCTCCCAGCCCTTGAGAGAGGAGATCGGATTTCTCTCAATCCCCGAGCCGATGCCAATCTTCTCTCGTCCCACTGTAATTTGGTACTATGTTTTATGTCAGAAACGTCTACAAAATGCAGTTCTTCTGTTATCTTCTGTTAGGCATTGAATCTTTTTTCCTGTTGGTGAGTTTTGTAGAGGTGCTGGTTAGGATGTGTTGCACACGGTGACTGTTGCCCAGAAACGCTGCCAGTGTGCACGCTTCCCTGTGTCCTGTTTTAAACACAGCGTCACTGGCACAGCCTACTAAGCAGTCTAAACCCGGCCCGTTGGAACCCATACAGGTGAGAGGAGGTCCGTTTGGAGAACCTCGCAGTGCGTTCCCATGGAGCTAGAGGCTCGGTTTCATTTTGAATCACGGCGCTTGTTCACGCACGCAGGTGTGGTCGCAGGCTGTTGTGGGCCCTGCTCTGCTTGTGGGCTCACGTGAGCCCAACGGGCCTTCGTTAAAGGACGTGTGGGAGACGCCCTGCTCTCAGACTGGTGGAGAGGGGAGTGTTGCCATGCTGGTACACCTCTGTGGCGGGAGGGGGGCAATGCGACCCCACACAGCAGCCACGCCCAGGAACACTGCAGCAAGGACCACTAGAACAGGGGAGGGAGAGAGAAAGAGGGGGGGAGAGAGAGATGGGGGAGAGAAAGAGGGGGAGAAGAGGGGCAGGGGGAGAGGAAGAGGGGGGAGAGAGAGATGGGGGAGAGGAAGAGGGGGGAGAGAGAGATGGGGGAGAGAAAGAGGGGGAGAAGAGGGGCAGGGGGAGAGGTAGAAGCGGGAGAGAGTGGGTGTATAGAAAAAGAGAAAGGGGAAGAGAAGATAACTGAGATGGAAGCGGAGGGAGGGAGGGAGGGAGGGAGGGAATGCATATTGGGGTGAGGGAGTTGTTGGGGAGGAGTGGAGCAGAAACGCGAGTTGCCTCACAACAGTGCGGAATTTTTGCCGAGGAGGCAGCAAAGTTCAGTCAACTGCAGTAATACAGGCAGAGTGGTGGAGGTCAGAGGGCAGAGGTCAGGCTTGTGGAGACACACGCAGGCACGTTCTTGTAGCAGTTCAGAGCTGCTTTTGTAACTGTAAGGTGGTTCACTCACAGAAACGCCACACCGCTTCCTGCTCCACCCTTAATGGCATGCATGGAACATTTCAGGAAGGTGTCGCAGCTCGTGGATGTCGTGCCTAAAACGTGCGTAGAAGGTGGGGGGTGAGAAAGCAAAAATGGCGACATCACTTCATTTTCACTGCCTTGCCTCCTCAAGCGCTAAAACACACACACGCGCGCACACACACTGCTGCTCTGATGCGTTTTTCATTTTCACCTCTATTTTGTGTGTGTGTGTGTGTGTGTGTGTGTGTGTGTGTGTGTGTGTGTGTGTGTGTGTGTGTGTGTGTGTGTGTGTGTGTGTGTGTGTGTGTGTGTGTGTGTGTATGTGTGTGTATGTGTATGTGTATGTGTATGTGTATGTGTGTGTGTGTGTGTGTGTGTGTGTGTGTGTGTGTGTGTGTGTGTGTGTGTGTGTGTGTACAGAATGTCTCTTGGCCACTGTTGCACTGCACCATTCAGCAGCAGCTGAGTTCTCCAGCCCAGACGCCCCAGTTCTTCTGCCCTCGGCCTCCACGGGCCTGCTGTGTGTGTGCAGGAGTGTGTAGGAGTGTGCAGGAGTGTGCAGGAGTGTGGGTCCATATCCCTCCTGCTTGTGTCCTATACTATGTTCTCCTCAGTGGGCACTGTGGCTGCCAGTGCAGCGTGGGTGTGCAGGTGTGGACGCCTCCACCCGCTCTCACAGCTCCCCACCTGTGTGGACGCCTCCACCCGCTCTCACAGCCCCCCACCTGTGTGGACGCTCACGCTCACAGCCCCCCACCTGTGTGGATGCCTCCACCCGCTCTCACAGCTCTCCACCTGTGTGGACGCCTCCACCCGCTCTCACAGCTCCCCACCTGTGTGGACGCCTCCACCCGCTCTCACAGCTCCCCACCTGTGTGGACGCCTCCACCCGCTCTCACAGCTCCCCACCTGTGTGGACGGCTCCACCCGCTCTCACAGCTCCCCACCTGTGTGGACGCCTCCACCCGCTCTCACAGCTCCCCACCTGTGTGGACGGCTCCACCCGCTCTCACAGCTCCCCACCTGTGTGGACGCCTCCACCCGCTCTCACAGCTCCCCACCTGTGTGGACGCCCACGCTCACAGCCCCCCACCTGTGTGGATGCCTCCACCCGCTCTCACAGCTCCCCACCTGTGTGAATGCCTCCACCCGCTCCCACAGCCCCCCACCTGTGTGGGCGCCCACGCTCACAGCCCCCCACCTGTGTGGACGCCTCCACACGCTCACAGCTCCCCACCTGTGTGGACGCCTCCACCCGCTCTCACAGCTCCCCACCTGTGTGGACGCCTCCACACGCTCTCACAGCTCCCCACCTGTGTGGACGCCTCCACCCGCTCTCACAGCTCCCCACCTGTGTGGACGCCCACACTCACAGCCCCCCACCTGTGTGGATGCCTCCACCCGCTCTCACAGCCCCCCACCTGTGTGGGCGCCCACACTCATAGCCCCCCACCTGTGTGGGCGCCCACGCTCACAGCCCCCCACCTGTGTGGACGCCTCCACACGCTCACAGCCCCCCACCTGTGTGGACGCCTCCACACGCTCACAGCTCCCCACCTGTGTGGACGGAAGTTCTGCTGGTGGCGGCCTCGGTGGAATCTGGTGACCTCTGGGGTTGGAGTCTCGCGTGAATAAACTTCTCACAATCTGACGTCTTGTTTTCTTATTTTGTGTCCAGATCAGATGTTATGCTGCCAGCATGTTTCCCAGTTACAGCCACACTGCAGTTGTTTGAATGTCTCTCTCATTCTGATTTGCCCTCGCTTTCTACCTCTTTCTCTCTCTCTCCTCTTTCATCAACCCACTCCTCTTTTATTCTCTCTCTCCTTTCATCTCCCCTCTCTCCTCCTCCCTGTCTCCCTGCAGCAGTATTATTGGGTCGGTGCAGGCTGAGCAGATCCTTCCGCATGGTCAACTAGTTTGTTTGTTTGTTTGTATTTTTGTTTGATTTACACAAGCAATCAACCACTCTTAATAAATAGACAGCCCAAGCACCGCTGTGATCATTTCTGTCTATCACAAACCTCAGACAGACCCTCTCACCGTTACCCAGCGTTCTCTTTGGCATGTAAGTGCAGGAGCGTACGCGTGTGATCTCCAGCAGGCCACAGCTTTCTCTGCTGTAAATAATGCAGCATTTGTAAATAAACCCCACGGACACAAAATGACCAGCAATTAAGCTAGTTGAGCCTCCCCAGTGAGTGACAAAGCGCAGAGCAGAAGGTCCTCTCGGCTTTCACATCAGAGGTGCAGCGCTGCCGTAGTTCCTGGCTGCTCTTGCTGCTTTTATGACCTAATGCAGAGAACTGCCCACGTTAACGGGGATGAAAAACGACCCGCTGTGTGTGAGAACCCAGAACGTTGCGAAAGGTGGATGACGGGCGGAGACAGCAGCTCTGAGGGGGGGACGCTACTCCGCCGGCCGCTGCGGCTTGCGTGAAGCATAACGGGCGTCTGCAGATCAAATCCTGGACCGGAGCCAGAGAAAGGAGAGAGATCGGAGTAAGGCGAGCCCCTGCCAGAGCTCCAGAACTTTCCATCTCGCATTGTGCTTCTAATTGGCTGCAGTGTGTCATTGTCCGATAGGGATCTGTGAAAGGCGGATCTGTGAAGCATGTGAACAGGAAGAAGGGGGCTATCACTTTTCACTATCTGTCTCTACAGTGGGTTGGAGGGTGTGTGTGTGTGTGTGTGTGTGTGTGTGTGTGTGTGTGTGTGTGTGTGTGTGTGTGTGTGTGTGTGTGTGTGTGTGTGTGTGTGTGTGTACGTGTGTGTGTGTGTGTGTGTGTGTGTGTGTGTGTGTGTGTGTGTGTGTGTGCGTGTGTGTGCATGCAGGGAGTAAGCGAGTGTACGCAGGGAGTGTGTGTGTGTGCATGGTGCATGTGCGATTCTGTCTTCCTGTTGCTGTCTCTAGCCTTTTAGATTGTGTTGAATGTTCTTGTTTGTTTTTTCTTATTCTGAACTGCAGTTTATTATTTCCTGAAAAGTAAAGGGCATTAGAAAATCTCCCTTATTTCTGACTCCTCCGTGGCCTTATGTAGTCTGAATTTAATTTCAGATTCTAAAATTTTTAATTTTACCTCTTACTGCAATTTGTCAGGCTTGAGAATGCTTAGTCTGGACCAGCTGTGGAAAGTTCCTGGTTGTCTGTTAGTCTTGAGCACAGTAGGGGTTTGGGTCAAAGGTCGAACGCCAGGTCAAAGGTCACAGAGATGCTGGTCATCACAGAGTTCCTCCACGCATCTCCCCTCCAGGTTTGTGAAACCTTTGGCAGCAATCCCGAACTACTGGGTTGTCTCCAGTACGTTTGTCTTCACAGCTGCCATCCAAACCACCACAGGCTGTTTCCAGTCTCTTTGAACTTCCTGAACTGTCAGTCAGCCCTCCACTTTTTGATGAAGTCGCCGTAGGAAACGACTCCAACAAACTTTCATAACCTGTGACTGTGAGCAAAGTCTGAATAATACAGTGACAAGTAACTAAATATCTCGGATCCACACCAATATGTGGCATTTCCTTTTGGAGAATTGCCTCCTGGGATTATTGGTTCAGTTTGTCTACTGACAATCCATAGGAATGCCTTGGTATAATCAGACTCTCAAAAATGTCCTCACCTCTACTTATGTCACGCACAGCCACCAATGAAAGTAAATCCTCTCTCGTAATTCCTTGCACAGAAGCTGCCAGATGGCTGTCTTATATCTGTTGCCTCATCTAGGGCCAGTGACTAGAACTCGAAATCTGTTCCAGAATCGTTCAGAGACTGTGTAATGTCTTATGCCGTGTCACCAGTGCGGTCCGATGCGATCTGGTCTAACGTTCTGGAGCGGTTTCAGGGTTCGCGGAGCTGACGCCAGGCAGCAGCAGGTGTACCCTCCGTCACAACCTCGCCTTCGCAACTCCGCCTCGGGCTTTTTGCGATCAGTCGACTTGCCGCTCAACTCTGTCACGCTGTCCAGATCCTTACCGCTGTGCAGTCCAGTTATTCCTGAATACCTTCAGTTTCTCTGCTCATACCATTACTTGTAGAGTAGGATCATTTGCATGTTTATTGTAATGTCTTTGCATATTTCTTTTCAGAAGGCTTCACCACAAATCGACCACACTGGCTTTACTTTCACTTCAATGAAAAATAAATCCATTGTTCATTTTTTTTAAAGACTCATCATCGCTTACAAGCTAGATCTTATTGGTGCCAGGGCTGCAGCTATTGGATAAAAACTGCAATGACTTTCAGCCGATTGGATCATTTTGAAATGACTACCAATAGCTACAGCATGAACCATAAAACATTCAAAAGTGCAAATGAAAATGGTGGACCAACTACCGTTGAGTGGAGGGCGGTTTATTTGCTTCAGGCGGGACCTGAACCCCACCCTGGGTGTACAGACTCCAGCACATATATCACCCTAAAAAGCCTGTGCTGTCTGCCTGTGCCCTAATGTGGGCATAAATCAGACTCCAGCCTGATGAAGACTCTGCCAAGCTTAATGCCAACATAGCTCAATCCTGAACTTCCCGCTGCCTCCAAACACTCACCCCCCCCTTTGGTGCTGGTCCAATGCTAATCATGCTTTAGACCTCTTTATGCCTCTCACCCACTCTCCATTAGTGTTATTGACTCCTCTTGTCCATTATGGTGCAGACAGCAGAGAGGGGCTGGCTGGGTGTGTTATGATGGGGTTTGTTGGGGTTCGGTGGCCTTCAATGGCATTTAGGGGTGACCTGGACATGGGTTTGCTGCTCTGGGTGGAGATGGGTCAGCTGCGATGAGTGTCCCTCACTCCGTACTGTCTCTCCACTCTCACCCGCCTCTGTTTGTGTTTCCATCCCCAGCACGGCGAAGTACAACGTGCTCACCTTCCTCCCACGGTTCCTCTACTCGCAGTTCAGAAGAGCCGCCAACTCCTTCTTCCTGTTCATCGCCCTGCTGCAGGTAAGACACGGATCCCACTCTGGCCTCTCCACACCCTTGTAGACCTCCACCTGTGGTTTGGCCCACCTAAGAGCAGGTCTACAAGTCGTCTGCTGCGTGGTGTTCAGGTTCTGTCGCCTGAACTTCTTGCGGTCACCTTTTACACCGATTAAATTTGCATTGCAGTTTTAGAAATTCTATCTTAAAACTTTAACCCATCTTTCTGTCTTTTTACTCTGGTTACTTGTAGCCCTGTTTTTACGTGCAGCTGTAGTACTGGTGCCTTAATGCAGGAATAATGCCACATTACAGTGAGGCCACAGGAACGTTTTATGTTCAGCAGGTTATTGCTAAACAAATAATTTCAACATAAAAAAAACTATGTAAAAACATGACCAATTAAAACACGAGCAGTACTGAAGAACTGTGGCGGTGTGATGAGCCGTCTACCTCTGGCAGCCTCGTATACTGTCTGGTGAGCTTTTACTGTGCTCACCTGAACCGACGCCCTTCGGGGAGAGAATAGGGGAGAGAGAGAAAGAGAGAAAACGCTTGAAGGGAGAAGAGAGGGCCAGGTTAAAGAGCAGGTGGTCTGTGCTTCTCACTACCCAGCTGTGAGTGGGTACTACGCGAACTTGGGAAGCGATGGAGAGAAACAGTAGAGGAGTTAGGAGTGAAAGGGGGGGGGGGGGGGGCAGCAGGCACAGGCCTGCAGTTTCCTACGCTGCTTCGGTCATTTACACAAACCGTGATTGCAGAGCCAAGCCTGGTCCATCTCGCTGCTTGCCAGATGTTTGGCTGCCCCATGAAGGGAGTGAACCAGTGCCACAGTCCAGAGGCGGGCCCTGCCGGTACCGCAGTCCAGAGGCGGGCCCTGCCGGCCCCCTCGCCGCAGGCCCAATCAAGGAAGGCACGCCGCTCCTGATTGGAGGGGGATTCGGTTTCCTGCCCGCTATTGAATGTCCTGGCCAGACACGGGACCCTGGTGCACACTGGTGTCACGCCCATACATCATCGCGCCCTTCAGGGTGCATTCAGGGTGCACGTCTGGGGGCGGGGCAGTGGTGGTATGGGCAGGGCGGTGTGGGCGGGGCAGTGGTGGTGTGGGCGGGGCAGTGGGGGTATGGGCAGGGCGGTGTGGGCGGGGCAGTGGTGGTGTGGGCGGGGCAGTGGTGGTGGGGCGGGGCAGTGGGGGTATGGGCAGGGCGGTGTGGGCGGGGCAGTGGTGGTGTGGGCGGGGCAGTGGGGGTGGGGGCGGGGCAGTGGTGGTGGGGCGGGGGGACCCATGTCTCGGGTACACTAACGATTACGGTCACATACTGGGTCACATACGGGTGGAGTGGAAAAGTGTGTCCTGCAGCTCACGACAGTTCAGTGTGAGGTCGAGGACTGACCCTGTTTGCTGTGTCTTGGACACCCGAGATCTCAACACACACACACACACACACACACACACACACACACACACACACACACACACACACACACACACACACACACACACGTTAAAAGTGGAGTGCATTATTGTTCTGTGCCTCACAGTTCCTAAAATCCAAGCATTCATGCACCGGTCAGTTTTCAGACGTACTCTGATGGCGGCGAATCCCAGGACCTGATCTACAACATCATGGCTCTTCCCAGTGGAGACATGGAAACCAAACTTCTATGTCTCCTATGTTTTCTTTGTGTGATCAGTGGAAGTTAATGAACGGAGGCCCATGTGCGTCCACCTGTGTGTTTCAGCAAATTCCGGATGTTTCCCCGACGGGTCGCTGGACAACACTGGTTCCGCTGCTCTTCATCCTGGTGGTGGCGGCAGTAAAGGAGGTGATCGAGGACCTGGTGAGAACCCCCCACCCCCCCTCCCTTGAGAGCGAAGCTCCCAGCGCACACCAGCATGACTGAGACGTCTCCGCAGTGCGTCCTTCCAGTGGCGTGGTTTCTCCGAATGGTTCTTGTGAAAATCCCAGCTACTGAATGCTTCTACCTGACGAGCCTCAGTTCAAGCAGACGGTCTCGTTCTGTAATTATTTCCTTGTTTTCACACGGGCATCTCAGTTCAAATCAGAATCTGATTTACCTGGAGTGTGACGTTTGATTTTGGAAATGTAAAATTCTAATATGGTCTGAAATGCAGCATGTTCCATGGTTCCAAAGTTGATTGTGGTTTAGACTGTTCTTGTTGGTACATAGAGTGAAATGATTCAAAGTATAGATTCAAACTGGACAGAATATTCCACAACCACTTTGGGTAGCCAGAAAAAACAAGCAGAATAGATTTTTTTTTTGCAATTTCAATTAAATCAATAATCAGTGATTTTTCATGGTTCTGTGTTTTCGATTACTGAATGGCTTTAATTACAGATTGAGGTGGTTCTGAGTTCCCAGCTTTCTCAGGGCTTCTTCTGCCATGCCTCAGATCTCCTGGCTTTGACTTCTAGGGTTTAGTCACAGCCCTGCTTGGCAGAGTGTGTGGACAGCGGGGTCTCAAGAGGACACTCCGGGAAGTCCAGGGCTTTTGTGCCCTTTGTACCTGGATGCTATAATTCACCTCATTAGCATTGTAAATTTACACTAAACATAGTGTAATTTGCATAGTGAAGGGTGCGTGGTGCATCTGGGATGGAGCGCCTGACCCTGAAGAGTTCACAGCTCGTGCTGTGACCAGCTCGTGCTGTAGCTGAGGACTTTGCTTCCTATCGTGTGGTCAGATCGGCTAGCCTAGCATATCTCGGCCTGTCTGGGGTTTGTGGGGTGTGGAGACCTTCAAGGACGGGCCCCCCTTCCTCCGGCCCAGCCTGCAGGACGTTAGGGAATACCTTCTAGACTTCGTTCTCATTGCTTTCACGTTTGACCTGATTTGCCTTCGCCCCCACTTCACATTGTGGCAATCAGGACATCTGAAGAAATATTCCATTGCAGAGCATTTATGTCAAAACTGCCAGATAGATTTTTGATCATATGTTTGTGTCAGAACTAATGTTCATTTTCCTGCTTAAACTTCTGTAGTATAGAAGGTTGTAGGAGGAGAAAGAGAAAAGGAAAAGGAAAGTTGTGAAAATGGAGAGAGACCAATGACAAGGGAAAGGAAAGAGAGAGAGAGAGAGAGAGAGAGAGAGAGAGAGAGAGAGAGAGAGAGAGAGAGAGAGAGAGAGAGAGAGAGATTTCCAGCACTGCAGTGGTGTCAAGAAGATAGATTGTGGATGGGGGTTTGTGAGGGGTGTGTATCTGTCTGTCGGGGGGGGGGGGGGGGGGGTGCTATTATTCTATATACAGGGTGAGAGAGAGATGCTCTCATGGCAGCCTGTGGTCATTACTAAACGAGCAGGATGGGACACCCCCCCCCCTCCCTTTCTGTCCAGAACGTCCCTGCTTTCCTGGACCCCATTACCTCTGATGATCATTACTTTCCCATGACATCATCTCACCTCATGTGCTTCTCCTAAATCAAAACCTACCAACCCCTCCTGGACGATTGTGTTGTGGAAGGTTTGGCCCCGGTGCCGGAGCACGTCCCCTCACTGCTGGGTCCAAGCTCGGTGCTACACAGAACCGAGCGAGTAATGGTAGGAATGAGTGACTGAGGAAATGATTCCGTAATGTCATGAAGGAGCAAGTAGATGGAGTAGCACTTGTTCTGGCTCTGGGGCCAGTGTGAAGATCCACTAATCACAGGGGTGGGGGCCAGTGTGGGGATCCACTAATCACAGAGGTGGGGGCCAGCGTGGGGATCCAGTAATCACAGAGGTGGGGGCCAGCGTGGGGATCCACTAATCACAGAGGTGGGGGCCAGCGTGGGGATCCACAAGCACACAGTGCCTCACCCTCTGTCTCTTCACCCGTCTCACTGTCATGGGTCCTGTCTCTGTTTCTCTCCCATTGCTGAAGTCTCTGGTGTTTTTGTTGTCTTTTCTTTTGGTAATTGCATTAAATATGTACGGTGTTGAGTACTCAAGTCTGTAGTTTGAGACGTCCCTATCTTCTTGTTTTCAGAAGCGACACAAAGCCGACAGTGTTGTAAACAAGAAAGAGACACAAGGTATTGCAGTTAAATCTCACTCAGCTCTTGGACCTGTTTGCTGTTAGGATTATGAAAGTCTACAAAACTCTCTCCTGTTTCTTCCTTCTCAGTGCTTAGAAATGGAGCCTGGGAGATCGTTCACTGGGAGAAGGTAATGTGTGTGTGTGTGTGTGTGTGTGTGTGTGTGTGTGTGTGTGTGTGTGTGTGTGTGTGTGTGTGTGTGTGTGTGTGTGTGTGTGTGTGTGTGTGTGTGTGTGTGTGTGTGTGTGTGATACTGTCTATTATAGTCGATTGGATTGCAGTGTTATCATCCCAGAGAAGCAGGCTGGCTATAGGCACTCACACATGGAGCAGAGAGTGGCTTTTCTCTCTCTCTCTCCCCTCTCCCTCCCTCCATCTTCCTGTTCATGGTTGCAGGGCTGCGTCAGGGCCACCGCTCGTAATGCGGTTGCCAGAGAGACGGTGATGCATCTGGACAGGCAGCAGCTGCATGGCCTTTCACGGAGAGCCGTGTAATTAGTGCGCCAGAAACGCAGCGCTTGAAATAACCAGGTGTAAAAAGAGAAGGCCAGAGTCATCGTTATTAGCCAACGTTTTAGCTGACATTACCCTTGAGGTGGACCTGCCCACAGTCCGTGTCCCTGTTATCATCAATTTTGCAGCGAAGCGCTGCACTGAAACGAAGTGGGTTCAGATGCGCTGCTGGCCGCTGTGCTCCAACCACGCCGTCTTGTCCACATTTTTATTTTATCTGTTGACCCCGTGACTCCAGCCTAGACCGGCTTTTGTTGATATTCTGCGTAGAAGCTTGGGATTGTTTGAAAATACTTTCAGTCTGTAGTACAAGGGGAGAAAAAACAGAATCAAAGTGGGGAAGGAGAGATCGTCTCCTCTTGGTTACTGTTTGACGGCCTGAGTATCCGTATTCAGGCTGTGGTGTGGCTGACCTGCACTGCAGGGCCGGTTCTCTGTATACAACAGTTTGTTCCGTCTCTCAGCAGGTGGGTCAGAACTGTTGGATTCAGACTTCCAGCCCCACGGCATCTTCTCACCCTCCGTCCTGCCGTGCTGAACGACGTTCTTGCATGTTTTGTTTTCCATAACGGACATGTGAACCATTCTTTAGTGTCTTCCATCGGTTGGTGCCAGTCTTGGGGCTCCTGACAGGGTCAGCAGCTGGACGTGAACTGTGACCCCAGCTTCTGTCTGACCTCACACCGCTTGATCGACAAAATCCATTATTTCTGTTTTCTTTTTATTAGTTTTTCCAAAAGCAAACATCTTCGACCCAGCACATCAGTGGAACCCTGCAGTAACTAGTGTCTGTCTTACAGGTTGAAGTGGGGGACGTAGTTAAATTAAATGACAAAGATTACGTTCCTGCCGACGTTGTTCTGCTGTCCTCCAGGTAGAGACGTCCGTGATGTTGCTGCTCTGATCACAGCCCTGCCCGCTCATATGCCCTCCTCTCTTCCTCTCTTCTGCTCATACACACACACACACACACACACACACACACACACACACACACACTCCACGACAGGAGGTGAGGCTGCTCAAAGGCATTTGGGAGCAAAGCTCCTTAAAGATAAATTCAGTGACTTGAACTTGGATTTGGAAAAACAAGTACAGAAAACTTATATAATGATTAAAGGTTAAAGCCTTACTTCCTGTCTGAAGCCTTACTTCCTGTCTGAAGCCTTACTTCCTGTCTGAAGCCTTACTTTCTTCAGAGGCGAAACTGCCATTAATGCTCGCGGGACGTGTACGTTTCTCCTTTTCGTGGTCAGAGGCTGTTTGCCTGCCGTGTGTTGGTCTGGCCAGTCCTGCTCCATTCCCTGGAGCTCCTGTGTGCTAATGGACCCCTACAGCTCCAGTACTTCTTCAGCTCTGTCCCCTTAGACGGCTCTGGGCTGAGCGCAGATGGTTCTTAAGTACTGAACCAGGGGTTTGGCTTTGTGCTTTCTTTTCTCGTAGAAATTGTGTGTGTGTGTGTGTGTGTGTGTGTGTGTGTGTGTTTTCTTGTCCCTCCGGTTCATGTTTTTCCTATATTTCTACCAATTGCCCTCCCTCTATTCTGCCCCTCTTTCTCTCTCTCTCGGTGTTTGATCACCCGCTGGGACTGCTGGGTAAGGTGGCAGTAGGGGAGGTCGTCCGAGCCTCCAATGGAGATCACCTCCCGGCTGACCTCATCATCCTGTCGTCCAGGTCAGGAGCAGTAGCGGTCTGTAGGGGGGGCGGGGCTAAGAAGGGATGATCTTTTGTCTGATTTGTGTCTTTTTGTTTTTCTGCCTTCGTGGTTGCTGCTTTCCTTTCTGCCTTTGCTTCCATAGCTTGTGCTGTCACTGCTTCACATCAGATCAATAACTGAGCTCAAACTCGGTAAAACAAACCTTAATCTGCACACTCTTTAATAAGGTTACCCAGGCCAGCTCTACCCTAATTTATTGATTGATTTATTGTGTACGGTTGAAGTGATGCTGAATGGCAGTCTGACCGTAGTTCTCTCTGCCTGCATCAGACACTAGATCCAGTTTCTAGCGACGCTCACACTGGACACTCTTTTGTTTTTGATTTTGTTTTTCCAGTGTGCGCAGGTTTGCGGCTCGAGTGTCGTGACTTGACATTGCCGTAATCCTGCAAGCGTCATGCAACTTTTATGAAGGACACCTTTCACGACATACTGCGAAAAGTGTTTTTAGAAACAAAAGGCTCGGTAGAACCCAACTATCCTGGTGGCGTTCTCCTCAGAGCTGAGGGTGGTGCCAGTTGATGGTATCTTGGCGGAGTTTGAGATCAGAGGAAAAGGAAGCTGGGATTCTAATGTTATTTTTTGTCGTCCCCCCCATTTTCTTCTGACTTGATTTGCGGGTCGGGTGTCCACTCCTTGTTTGGATGCAGTACTTCTCCACGCGTGTCAGAACGTGAGAACAGCTCAATACAAGTCCTGAAGATAAAACAAAGATGTCTGCTCTGTTTTGTTAGCGAGTGCGTTGAAATGCATCTCCTGCAGGTGCGGCGTCCCGTTAGAACAGGACGCTCACAACGCAGGTCAGTGGGAACTTGGCACAACTAACCACAGAGATCTGCCTTTGTGGCATCAGGGCACGACATCTTTGGTTTTCAGGTTTGCATGAGCTGTTGTCACCGCAGTGATTCCTAGAGGTGTTTCCTTATGATATAGACCATTGCTATGATTTCTAATGGTTAAAAGCCCAGTTTCCCGTTAAAGCGCCTGACATTAAGGATATTGGTTGGCAGTATATTGTAACAAAGTTGGCTGAAACTTGCTGTATATAATTTGATCCACCGCAGTGAACCTCAAGGAATGTGCTACATAGAAACCTCAAACCTGGATGGCGAAACGAACCTCAAAATCAGACAAGTGAGTATTCCTTCACTTTCTGTTTTCCAGAGATCACGGTAATGAGGTGCGAGGTGTCATCTATTCGTTCTTTTCCTTAGGGTCTGCAGATCACTGCGGAGATTAAGGACATCGACAATCTAATGCGAATCTCTGGCCGCATGGAGTGTGAGAGCCCCAACAGACACCTGTATGAGTTTGTGGGCAACATCCGGCTGGATGGCCACAGGTGAGGGCGGGGACTGGTCAGGCGGGGGCGGGGGACTGGTGAGGAGGGGGCGGGGACTCCCTCCTACAGTGCTGGAGTTCTACAGTATTTGACCAGTCCAGGCCAAGCCAGGCGTCTTTTTATAGGCCAAGCCACGTGCCACTCGGTCCCGTTGAAATTTTGCAGCCAATCAGACTCACCATGTGTGTGTTACCCCAGCACGGTGCCCCTGGGCCCTGACCAGATCCTTCTGAGGGGGGCGCAGCTGAGGAACACGCAGTGGGTGCACGGCATCGTGGTCTACACGGGGCACGACACCAAGCTCATGCAGGTGAGTGGCCAGCCAAGCTCCTCCTGGACCAGCTTAGCTCCTCCCCCTGATGATCTGAAGGTGAAGATCTTCTGTGGTCCCTCCTGAAGTCCTCACTCTATCCGCTCCTGCCACACCTGTTGGACGCTCCCTCTCTGTCCTAGCCGTCCTCTGACCCTTTCTTCACTCGTCTCCGCCCACAAGACTGCCATCGATGGGAGAGTTATTTGCTTTTCAACTCCGCAATGACCATGTGTTAGTGTAATGCTTTGTTACACCAGGGCAGCAAGCACTGTGGTCAGAAGCTGACCAGCAATGAACGAAGGATGACTGACTAACAGGGCCAAACTCATGAACCACATCACCACATTTAATGCGATATTTACAGCGCCTAGTGCCACCGTGATGCGTTTTCTCATTGTCACAGCTCCACAAATAATACTACCTGAACCCGCCTGACAGGAAACGTCCTGGTAATAAGCCAACTTGGGTCAGATGATGTTTTCCTAAACAATGTTTCCTCACACATGCAAGTCATTGATAAAATTTTGAGCGCACACACACACACACACACACACGTATGTATTGACACACTTCTTTACAGATATCCGTCTGTTTGGAATGGGCATGATGGCAGGTTTAGCATCTTCAGTAGTAGCAGCAGTACCTGAAGAAGAAAGTGACTTGCTTGAGCAGGTTCTCAGAACGCCACAAACTTTTGCCTATGAAATGCAAGAATAGGTGTTGCAGAGCGAGGATTTCATCTGAAGGGAGATGCAATTTTGCTGATGTGCCACGATTTAGAAGTACTGAAGTCTACTGAAGTCTTTGCTGAACAGCACAACCATGCAGTTCCACAACTGTTAGAAGTTCCAAACGCATTCCAGTTTTACGTAGCTGACGATGTTCAGTGTAACGCCGGTCTGACAGCTGAGGTTGATCTGTCTCTTGGCCTGGGACTTAAATTTATTTTACATGCCGATTTTGATTGGCCTTTACCTTGCACACAGGTGAATTTACTGCGGTGGCAAGTCGGGGCACTATAGTAACTTTATGAATAGAGATTAAATAACATTTTTGGCTTTGTATGTGACGTAGCATGGTTACAGTTGAGTTTTATGAATCTGGACCAGTGTCTGATAAAAGACTGAGGTGGTACAGTACACTGTAGACATACCTACGGAAGTGTTTTGTGAGTGTGTTTACACTGAGGGGTGAGAGTGCACGTGGCCGGGTGGGCGTGCACGGCAGGGCTAACCCGGCCGCCGCTGCGCGGGTCTGCGTCTCCCACAGAACTCCACGCGGCCGCCGCTCAAGCTGTCCAACGTGGAGCGCATCACCAACTTCCAGATCCTGGTGCTGTTCGGCTGCCTGCTGGCCATCTCGCTGGTCTGCTCCGTGGGCCAGACCATTTGGAAGTACCAGTGTGGTGACGACGCCTGGTACATGGACCTCAACTGTAAGAGCCCCGCCTGGGAAAGCCCCGCCCCCTTCACCCTGTACCGCCCACCTGTCTGTCTGCTTTTGTCATTTGATTTATTTATTTGTTGATCTGCATCGGCGCCAGTGTTTCTTTTGCATTTGCTGTATGTAAACAAATATGCATTGCAACACAAGTGAATATTTGTCTGTTTTAAACAAAAGGGGGAAAAGCCAAAACATTTCCCTGTAAACTTAAGCATCTGTTGACATGCATAGACGTGACTTGGAAATGGTTGAGTATCACAACGCTGCTCACATTTCTGTTCTCTGTTTCCTTTCTAACGTTCTGTTTCGGTTTCTTTTGTTTTTCTTTGTTGTCGTGTTATTTTTTTTTTTGTTGTTTGTTTGTTTTTTGTTTTTAACAGCTCCAGGTAACAACCATTTAAAAGCCTTGGCCATGTGTGACTCCACCCTCCATACTAACCCCTAGCAGTGGCTCAGCTCCCCCTGAGCTGTGCCAGGCCGCTGTGCCTCTGCTCTATGAGGGGGGGTTGCGGAGGACGGCTCGCCCCAGGGATCCACTCCTAGGTTTTTCCCCTCCAGCTCTGTGACTGTGTAGCCCCTCCGAGTGCCTGATTTGAACCGTGTTCCCCCCTGTGCCTTCATTACGGACACGCGTTAAACTCTTTGCCAGGACCTGTGGCTTCAGTCCCCTGCTTGGGCTTTTGACTATCACAGCAAACGAGGAGCTATAGATATTTCTTGTCTCTTTCTCTACCTTTCTCTTCCTCTTTGCTCTCTCTCTCTCTCTCTTTCTCTCTCTCTCTGCTCTTTTCCACTTGTTCTCACAAAAAAAACATGCGTGCACACACACGGTTAAGGAGCCTGAGGGATTAGGGGTGACATTTCCTAAATGCCTTGCACTCCTCCTCCTCTTCCTCCTCCTCTTCCTCCTGTTGCTTCAGTGACTGTGCGCTCTGTCTTCACTACTGTTGACAGGTGGGTAGATGCGCCCCGACAGCCCATAGCTCAAAATTTGGGACATTGACATTCAGAGAGCTGCCAGACTATTTGATTGGTCGTTGGCTGTTGTCATTCTGAGACCCAGCGGCGGACTGCTAGTGTGTGCAGGGCACACGCCACAAGCCTCTCAAAGCGATTAACGCGTCCCCACAACCATTTCTCTTTATCTCACTGGATATGTATACGGAAGGTCATTTCTGTCCAAAAACTATTCTGGCCTGTTTTATGACCTCTGGTGTTCCCTGTTCACAGGGCATGGGTTACTCAGCCCCAGACCTGTTTCTCTGCTCTGAGGTCAGCTCACTAGCCTGGAGATGACACAGCTATTAGTTGTTCTCTGCTGTAATGTCAGCTCAGTATCCTGGAGATGACGTATTGATGTGAACCCGCCACCCTTGTGGACAGGAACATTGAAGTCATAATTCAGCCTTCCATTTTAGAGACTGACTGTATTCATCTGAAGGAGAGAGATTCGGTGTTCTACTGTTTTTTCTTTCTCTCTGCTGGAGGAAAGAAAGGGGTGACATTGATTCGTCCTGCTGATCACCGTCCTAATCACGTGCGATCACCATTAGTCATTCGCACAGTTTCCTCATAGCGTGAAAACCACAGGCGACATGAGGGCAGGTTTTAAGTTATTTCTCCTTATTTGAGCATGTCACGCAGTATGGAAGGAGCTCTGTGTTGGTTAAAAAAAAAAAATAAATCTCATGCTAGCACTCCAAACTTTTCACTTGTGAATTACTTCACGGAGAGAATTCACCGTTGGCGTATTTGTCCTTCTGGTTGCGGTAGAGAGGACGGACCGCAGAGCTCCCGTGGTGTAGACGTTTGTCTCGCGCCGATGGCGGAGACGTCGTGTCCCACAGCAGGCTGGGTCACGGCTGAACAAGAATGAATCACTCGAACTTTGACCCCCGTGTGCCTTGCCGGTGACGTTCGTCCCGGGCCTTCTGAACCTGCGTCCCGGTCCGCAGAAACATAAAAATAAATAAAAGGTTGCAGTGTGCCACCTGCTGTAGCACACCCCGCCCACTACGGACGCCGGGCAAGGACGTTGAAAAGAGCGGGTCATGGGGTCAGCAGGGGGTCAGCAGGGGGCAGCGTCGCCGTCCGCCGCATCTCTGGACCTGCTGTGTGTCTCCCTGGACAGGGCCGAGGCTGCTGAGATTGTGCTGGGGAGTGTTGTGCGTGCCTTAACCTGCACGTGGCTTTGTGCAGGCATGTTTATGTTGTGGTAGATCTAGATCTTGTGGTCTAGCACTAAACAAAATCACGTAAAGACAAAAGCACAGAACGTTTTCTGTTTTGTTAACATGCGGACGTTCACAGTTCAACCTGTGTGATGGAATATAAGGTCGTATTAATGATGTCGGGTATGATTCCACCCTCTGGGGTCTCCAGTCTGCTGAGTCATGTCGCCAAACGTCACCCCTCTCTTTGCCCCTGCAGAGGGGAACGTGCTTTGGGCCGTGACCCCTTCCTTTGCACATCTGACTCCATCGTGTCCCCTTCCACCCCTAGAAGTCATCCCTCCCCCCACCATTGGCCGGAGTTGGTCGCCGTAGCAGCAGTCGCCATCACCGCCTGCCCCTTGCCCTGCACCCGAGGCTGGGTCCCACACCCATCACACTCCCCATGTTTTCCCCGACCTTTGTCCCACACTGGCACCCAAGACCCCCCCCCCCCCCCCCAACACACACACACACACACACACCCCGTTATGGTTTCTGGACCTCGCGGCCGCTGCTACAGCGTCACCAACTCTGGGAAAAGGGACCGCCGCTGGGCTGAGATGTGGTACCTCTGTTTGGAGGGGATGGAAACCCAGGGGCTGGAGGCTGACGGGAGAGGTGGGGGCGTAGCGTCTGCGTAGCGTCTGCGCAGCCGCAGGACGTCACGCAGACGCTGCTGCTCAGGTTGGGCGAGCTTCTGGCAGTGTCATTTTGTTTTCCTCCCCTCCCTCGTGCCGTAGCGGGCCATCTGTACTGACTGGACTCTTCCGTATTGCCCCTCCTCCCTCTCTGGACTCCTCATCTTCCTCTCGGGACTACGGCAGATGGCGGCGCAGCTAACTTTGGCCTGAACTTCCTCACCTTCATCATCCTCTTCAACAACTTGATTCCCATAAGTCTGCTGGTCACGCTGGAGGTGATCAAGTTCACGCAGGCCTTCTTCATCAACTGGGTGAGTTTGTGGCCCTGGCAACAACATGAACCACCAGCTTGCCTCAGTCCCATAATGCTGTTCACTCTATTACACGTCACTGAGGCCAGGCGCTTCCAAACCCGCCCATCGAGACATGCGCTGGTAACTGAATGGAAACTGGTGGAACTGGTGGAAATTCAGACTCCCATTTGGGAGCTTTGCACAGACACCCTGTGTCTCCTCTGTCTGAATCCACCTGGATCCATCCGCATGTCTCCAGATCTAGAGTGCTCCTCGTGCCCTTCAGAAGCCCCCTGAGCAAAGCCTGAAAGAGGATCTTTATCCAAATCAAAGATGGCAAAATTGGATCTGGGCCATCAGAGTGGTTTTTTTTTTCTTTTCCCGGACCACTTTGATCGGCGGGGTGGGGGTCTGGCGGAGGTTGGCTGTGCCCCGGCAGCAGACGGCAGGCCGGGCCTGGGTGTGCAGCCTGGTTTTGATCCTGGTTCTAAGCCTTGGTGCTGTCCGATTGCTCGTTGCAGGACACGGACATGCTGTACGAAGTCACGAACACTCCTGCCATGGCCCGGACGTCCAACCTGAACGAGGAGCTGGGTCAGGTATCGTACGAGTGCACACGCTCATAAAGGAGCACAGTGAACACGAGAAGCACACGCTGAAGCGAAGACGAGGTGTTCTGGGCGGAGCAGAGTGGAGGAGATCCAGGTGTTCTGGCCTGATGGATCCGTCTGTGTTGCTTCCTTCGTTTGGCTATAGGTGAAGTACATCTTCTCCGACAAGACCGGAACACTGACGTGCAACGTGATGCAGTTTAAGAAGTGCACCATCGCTGGCGTGGCCTACGGGTGAGGCTCCTCACGTCTCTGTCTGTCTCTTTCCCGGTGCGCACACACACACATGAACTCAGAGGAGCACACACGCACGCACACATGAACACACAGGAGCGCACGCACGCACACACACATGAACACACAGGAGCGCACGCACGCACACACACATGAACACACAGGAGCACACACGCACGCACACACACTCGATCAATTAAGATGTTGGGTTTTTTTTCTTGTTAGCAGCTGCCTGCACACAGCTAAAGGTGTGCTATAAATAGCATGTGGGTGGGCTTGCACTCTCTCTGTGTCTGTGTGTCTCCGTCTCTCTCTATCTCTCATGTACTCACACACATTTATTCAGTGTAGTGTTTACGTGTGGATTTTCAGGCTTTTTGGTTGGGAGCTGCATATCTGCACACAGCTAAGGTGTGCTATAAATACACACACACACACTTACACATTCTCTCTCTCACACACACACACACACACACACACACACACACACACACACACACACAGCTCTTCTTAGCACATTCCTTTTAGGTGCACTTGCTTATGGTTTTGACCTTTATTGTCTCTTTGTAAACGTGAGAGCAGATTCCCCCCCCCCCCCCCAGTTTATTGGATGAGAGGACATGTTCCTCATCAGCCACGGGGTGGGGGTGTAGGTGGAGGAGTTCTCACTGATATCTGTAATGTTTTCCTCTCTCCGGAGCACCTGGTTCCAGAGACTGTGCCCATTATAAGCACTGCGTGATCTCAGAGGTCACTCTGAGGTTTAGAAGACTTTAGTACCTCATCCACGCTCTCTTATTCTGAGAGATTCCATTCTGGGTCATCAGGTAAGGAGCTCTGGCCCCGACACACAGTGAAGAACAGCTGTCCCAGCAAAGAAGAGCTGCCATCCACACAGGTGCAAGCAGCAAAGCGTTTGATTAGAGAGCCCCAAACACCTTAGCCAATCACAGCTGTGTCTGCCTTATGACACAACTGACAGGTCTACTGACCTCGGAAGGTCTGTGTCCCTGTCCACATGGGAGTGGCAGGGTTCTGTGGAGATTCAGGTCTCCTGTGATGGCAGCAGGCTAACGCTGTGATGTGTTCTGCATCTGGTGCCCGGGTCCTAATGCAGGCAGAAGAGCTTGTTGCAGAACAGAACCAAGTTTTCAGTGGAGAACCACTTTCAAATATTTCACATACTTAAAGTAGAGATGAAAGTGTGCGTGTGTTTGTGTGTTTGTACATGCCTAAACTACAACTGAGATGTGAGGAATGGCCTAGATTTGTGTCTGGATTCCTTGAGGGGAAAGAAACAAACTTGTTAATTAGGAGTGCGGTCAGTCCCTGGGGAGCCCGCCTGTTAAAATGAGCGTCTTGGTTTGAGGCCTTGCTTCAGTCTTCCCTTGTTTGGGCTTGGTGTGTGTCCCTCGTGTATTTCACTCTCTCCGTGTTCATCTAAATACAGCCCCATCTGTATCCTGAACTGCTGTACATTCATAACAACAACAGCAAACCCCCAAAGCTGCAGCATTTGTGGCATGTTTGAGCGAGACTTTGCTGAGTGGAGATGAGGGACGTCCAGCTGGGCTTCACCCAGAAGCCTCTGGGGCACGTTAGGAGACCTCAGGTCTCCGAAGCAGGGCTGCATTTAGAACAGGAGGGGAGACGGGAGCTAAGGTGGCTCGATGTTCTTGGGTTCAGACGTGGAGAGGAACAGGTAGATGGCTTTATCAAACATCTCCCTCATCGGCGTAGGCTCGGTGCGTGGACTCTGGAGAGCACAGGGGAGCCCGTCGCATTAACCTCCACTGTGCTCCTGACAACACCCACCCAGACCTGCCTTTCCACATGGCTAATTATGTAGAACACTAATTAATGAAGGTTTTCCTGGGGGTGAAAATGTTAATTAATTGAGCTAGATCTGAGTGTTTTTGTTGTTTCTGAAAGGGGTTTGTTGTTCAGCTGTGAGCAGTCAGACACATTCTGTCTCTTTCTGCTGGAAGTATCTAAAATACTATTATAAGTCAATTTATGTATTTTTATACAGACCTTCTATATAGTCTGTAGATTATTTTCCTAATTTCTGATGTAAATTCTGATGTAAATGCCTTTTCAGTGCCCAAAGAAAAATCTGTAAGTTCCTCTTGCCATATTCATGGGTTGCCATTTGGGCAATAATCCCGTGTTTGACACGCTTTAGCCAACAGCATTCTCACATGTGCTCCGTGTCCCAGATCTTCAGGCCATACACATTCGGACGTGAGGGTGTGTGCTCCAGTGTCGGGGGAGAGGGAGGGAGACAGAGGGAGATGAGAGAGAGAAAAAGACTGATGATTCCTCCCGTGGTCACTGGATTCCCCTTGGCTGTGCTGTCTGAAGTGAGAATACGCGCCCGCCCACCTGCATGTGTCTGCCTAACTCAGACTACACGTCACATGAAAGAGGAGCCGACGCCCTGACTGTTTAACGGCCTGTTTTTTCAGGTCTGGTGTTCCTGTGAATTTGTAGCGTTCGGGCTATTTGACTTTAGTATGTGTGGTGTTGATCCAGACTGGAAACTTACTCCCTTGTTGTGACTTCCATCACAATTCAAGACTTTTCTACATGGCCATGGCTGGTTTTGACTGACTCTTGTTTCCATGGTTCTTTTCGAAGGCCAGATGCACTTGAGCAGAGTAGGGAGGAGCTGTGTGTTTTGATTCGATGGTCTGAGCAGTGTCTCCTCCCTGCATGTGATGTGCTCTGTGGTGGGGCAGATGACGTCTTTTACCCGCTGAAATTAGCAGATGGTGTCTAGGTCGTCCCATATTATGTTGTTAATATCCTTGACTAACCGGCCAAACCACGACGTGGGTTTAAAAGCTGCGCTAACAGTGCAGCAGTTGCTAGGCCCCTTAGTACGACACGGTCGCCCTCTCCACCACTCCCCTCGTCCTGACCCTCAGCAGAGGTGGTTTAATTGACGTGTTGCAAGCACGCCTCTCCAGCCTCCCCTCCACCACCTGCACCTCAACAACAGCCAGCAGGGGGCAGCGTCCACAGCCCAGATGCAGTAACACCGCCACTCTGCCCTCCCTTAACAGAGCCCGGGGGTTTGATGGCCAACTGCCAGTCTGATGCAGTGATCTTCACCCAGGGGACTTCTAGGTAGAGAATGTGCTGTCCAAAAGTCTCCTACCTACATATGTCTTCGTCTTCCATGGCTTGAGAGGTGGAGCCCTGTCTGATTGGCGGTTGGTGTGGGGCCCTGTTTGATTAGCGGTTGGTGTGGGGCCCTGTTTGATTGGCGGTTGGTGTGGAACCCCGTTTGATTGGCGGTGGTTACAGACCCCGCCCCTGAGCTAGTGTTCTTCAAGCATCCTACACACATCTTGTTTTTACTCTCACAAGAGGCACCATGCCATCAGTGGTGATTCCCTTATTTAAACATTCTGTGGTGGTGGATACCCAGAATAGCTCAGTTCTGAGACCTACACCAGTCTGTACCTGTCGTTTCTATTTTAAAATAAATAAATAAATAAATAAAAACACTGCATTTGCTCTTTTAAGATCATTAGCGACGTGTCTGCAGGTGCCGGCTAGATGAAGTCCTAAATCATCACTTCTTCACATATGGTACATGAACTATACTTAAGACTACTCGTTCAGCCTGCTCTCCTTTCTGCCTGTGCGTTGGGTGCGAGGTGTAAAATGTAGCTGCTGTTGTTCTCCTGACAGGAGCACGCCCGACTGCTCCGCGCTTTGTCTGTAACTTTCTTTGCTTCACCCAACAGCCACGCGTCTGAGGCGGACGATGGTAGTCCCGGGGAGGACGACTGGTAAGCTTTGCTCCGGGTGGCTGTGTGTTTCCTGCTTGTGTCTTGCGTTCTTACCATGGTGCCTTGTGGGAAGTGAAGTTCACACCCCGTGCTTGTGGTGTAAACGTGTTGAGTGGGCTTCAGTGGCATGATGATCTGAGTGCTGTTTTGTAAACGATCCGGATTGATTTTCCTTCCTAAATAATAATGACACTTATTTTTTTTCACTGTGTACAGTGTTGTGTGCTGTTCATGCTGGTGTCTGCTGCCTGTACCTCAACTTGTTTCAAACTTCAGGAAAGACAAAAAAAAACATCTTCTCCCAGATATCTGCAGAGTCCTCATGTTCCTTTAGTAGAGTCTTGATCCTGAGGTTTTTGCTGAGGCTGTTTTGCACACACACCACTAATGAAAACCAATAGAGGAGCTACAGATGGCAAACCAAAACTCCCCTTATCAGTACAGACACGTTTTTCACACCCTTTTTGCTCCAGATACGCTCCGTGAGTAGCAGGAGCAGCTTGGAGTCAGGTGATCAGGTGTTCAGGTGATCAGGTGTTCAGGTCATCAGGACGTCTAATTGAGGAGCTCAGCTCCCCTCTCTCTTTCTAAATTTTAAAGAACTCAAAAATTCTACCCAGTTTGTCAGAAACACAGAGAAATTGGGTCCTAATTAAGATCTTGATGTACACTTAAACTAAAGATATATGTTTGCTCTGATCCTTTTCAACATGGTTTGCTTTCCCTCATTAACATCAGAGAGGCACGTCGCCCCTGTAGACTCCTCCACTGTGTTTAGACACGGCTCCTTTTATCACCCGTTTGTTGTATTTCCATAATCACGATGTAATAACCACCTGTCCATGGTGTGGAGCTGCACTGCACCCATTGCTGAGTTGTGTGGAGTGCGCAGAGTGGTCTCTGGTTTCTGTGTCCCCGTCTGGAGGTCCAGTCCCGTCTGGAGGTCCAGGCCCATCTGGAGGTCCAGTCCCATCCAGCTCGTTTTGGTTTCTTCATGTTGTTACTATCTGTTAATATGTGCAAACCCAGTAGTGTATACTTTGGTTGTATTTATTTCACCAAGTTAAATTCATCTGTGTTTAATTAACGCATGGGAAAGAAAGTTATTTATTGTGTTTTTAAATCATGTACATCTACTTCTCTCTTTGACACTTTGTGATCAGTCTGTGGACATTTATCAGTTGTTTTAAGACCTTAGGAGAAACACATGGATCATTGAGTTTTACGTACAGTGTTTATTGTATATGCAAACACAGATGGCCAGAGACGAAAAAAAAGTGTGTAGGCTTGAGAGAGTGTGTGTTTTTCCCATTTCTGTACAGTAGGGGTATCTGACCTCGGTAAATAAAACCACATCATTTAGATGGCAGGAGATACGCTGCCAGTCCTGCTCCTTTCTTCAGCTCACGTGTCCACGTGATGGACTGTCCACGTGGCGCTTGTTTGTTTTGTACGACGTGTCGCTGTGTGTGTCCGTGTTGCATCCTTGTGTCTCGTGTGGCCCTGTTCCTGGCCTCCTTCCTCTCTCTGTGCTCCTCCTCCTCCTCCTCTTCCCTATCAGAGTCTGTATGAACGCTTTAGTTTCTCTCACTGCCTTGAGACTCCTCCCTTTGTTTTGATGATGATGATGATGATGACGTCTCATACCTCGCCACATCACACAGACACAAGTCACCTAAGCAACTTTATAACCCAACTGCACTTAGGAAAACCATTTCAATGATCAATGAACCAAAGCTGCCTCTACATTGTTCCCCTCTGGGAGCTACAGATTGACCCTGACAAATAAATGATCTGTAGAAGGTCTTGGTGCCAAGTGCAATAAAACCCATCAACAAATCAAGCTGATGTGTAATTGGTTGGGATTTGTATCGTTTTTGTGAGGTGCCTATATGATATGGGACTGAAACCAATGCTGAGTTTCTTGGTTGGGCAATAAAGTTCTGTTGTGATCTATTAGCGGATCAAGAAAGCTCCGTGCAGAGTGTTTCTTTAAGGATGGGCAGCACGGTATTTGAATCTCTCTCCGAGACAATTGATTTAGTCAAATGATCATCCGGACTCACCAAGGTTTGGTCCTCTTCGTTGGTCACGTGCTTAGATTAGCTTCAAGAGGCAAAAGTTGAGATGTGACCATGAGCAGCAGGTGACGTTCTTGCCACGTGTTGACAGCTCGGTGGAGCTTCTTCCAGCCACAGCAGTGCAGCAGAGCCCCACAAAACACACGTCTTCATGTGTAGCAGAGGAGCACAGTGACTAGCTGTGTGTGTGTGTGTGTGTGTATGTGTGTGTGTGTGTGTGTGTGTGTGTGTGTGTGTGTCTTTCCTGTATTCCTATATTGCGCTCTAACCTCTACTGTACTACTCTCGTACGTGTGCTGTAGTGGGGTCTTGTACGTGTGCTGTAGTGGGGTCTTGTACGTGTGCTGTAGTGGGGTCTCGTACGTGTGCTGTAGTGGGGTCTCGTACGTGTGCTGTAGTGGGGTCTCGTACGTGTGCTGTAGTGGGGTCTCGTACGTGTGCTGTAGTGGGGTCTCGTACGTGGGCTGTAGTGGGGTCTCGTACGTGGGCTGTAGTGGGGTCTCGTACGTGGGCTGTAGTGGGGTCTCGTACGTGGGCTGTAGTGGGGTCTCGTACGTGGACTGTAGTGGGGTCTCGTACGTGGGCTGTAGTGGGGTCTCGTACGTGCGCTGTAGTGGGGTCTCGTACGTGCGCTGTAGTGGGGTCTCGTACGTGCGCTGTAGTGGGGTCTCGTACGTGCGCTGTAGTGGGGTCTCGTACGTGCGCTGTAGTGGGGTCTCGTACGTGGGCTGTAGTGGGGTCTCGTACGTGGGCTGTAGTGGGGTCTCGTACGTGGGCTGTAGTGGGGTCTCGTACGTACGTGCGCTGTAGTGGGGTCTCGTACGTACGTGCGCTGTAGTGGGCGCTGTAGTGGGGTCTCGTACGTACGTGCGCTGTAGTGGGGTCTCGTACGTACGTGCGCTGTAGTGGGGTCTCGTACGTACGTGCGCTGTAGTGGGGTCTCGTACGTACGTGCGCTGTAGTGGGGTCTCGTACGTGCGCTGTAGTGGGGTCTCGTACGTACGTGCGCTGTAGTGGGGTCTCGTACGTACGTGCGCTGTAGTGGGGTCTCGTACGGCTGTAGTGGGGTCTCGTACGTGCGCTGTAGTGGGGTCTCGTACGTACGTGCGCTGTAGTGGGGTCTCGTACGTACGTGCGCTGTAGTGGGGTCTCGTACGTACGTGCGCTGTAGTGGGGTCTCGTACGTACGTGCGCTGTAGTGGGGTCTCGTACGTACGTGCGCTGTAGTGGGGTCTCGTACGTACGTGCGCTGTAGTGGGGTCTCGTACGTACGTGCGCTGTAGTGGGGTCTCGTACGTGCGCTGTAGTGGGGTCTCGTACGTACGTGTGCTGTAGTGCGGTGTATGTGTTCATGTACTCTGCTGGGTGTGCTCTCTTTATGCGCTTCATTGGCACTAGAGATGGGAATGGGATCTCATTCACTGCATGAGGAGGTTTTTTTAATGTTGTGTTGTCTGTGAGGGTGGGAATCCAATGCTGTGATGCTTTATGTAGTATGATGGGATGTGTGTGTGTGTGTGTGTGTGTGTGTGTGTGTGTGTGTGTGTGTGTGTGTGTGTGTGTGTGTGTGTGTGTGTGTGGTATTAGTGGGGGGCCTCGGTAGATTGCATTAAGCTTTTGACCATCAGCGTCTGAGGCCATCAAGGTCCGCTAACCCCATCAGCAGTGGGGTCTGTTTCCATGGAGACTGTTGCTTTGCTGAACTGCGGACCGTCAACAGTATGACGAAGCTGGTGAACGCAGCGCTGAGCCTCACGGAGCAGAACACGAACAGGCTGGTCTCTCCACCCCAGACTACGTGAAACCCAACCACTCCCTTCCCCACAGTATAAGACGATGCCTAATATGTACACACACATGAACATTCAGCAGGTGTGTCGCCCTGCTGAAGACACTGGGCTGTGATGGGCGTTGGTCTTAAACATGCAGCGCTCACCTGGGGGGAGACTGATGGCGTTTCTCAGATGCGGTGTAGCTGTGGGTTGGTGGTCTGACTGGATGAGTGTGCTGCCCTGCCTCTGTGTGTGTGTGTGTGTGTGTATGTGTGTGTGTGTAAATGAAGCATGCATATTTCATGCAGCTTGGGAGCTATTTTAACTATCCTCTGCATGAAGAACGTTCCAGTCTTTTAATTGAAATCTATTGTAATGCTAGCAAGTTCAGCCTGTGCCCTTCGGGGGAGTGTGTGTGTGTGTGTGTGTGTGTGTGTGTGTGTGTGTGTGTGTGTGTGTGTGTGTGTGTGTGTGTGTGTAGGGGTAACACACACACACACACACACACACACACGCGTTTCCTAAAGTGTAGGTGAGAATATTTCCGTACACACCCCGCTGAAGAGATGATGTGAGACAGGATATTGAATGGTGCTGATGTGGGTGTTGTCAGTGTGATCCGTTGAGGCCCGTAGATTAGAAGTGTCTTTCCACCACCCTCTTCAGGTGCTCCATCTTTAATATAATCTTTAATATATCCTTTGCCATTGGCCTGTGAGCTCCTAACCCTCACCGTGCTTCTCTGAAATGATAAATATTTTTACTTTGGAATGGCAGAGATGGTGTAAGTAATTTTGATAAGTTTGCTTTTCGTATGACATATTTGGATTCAGCTCGTCATCTTGCAATGTTGGAAACACACACACACACACACACACACACACACACACACACACACACAGGGAACACACACAGCTCATTGTGTTGAGGTAGAACTGCACAATTGTCCAACATAAATGCATCAGTATTAATAAAAATAATTATGTCTACACTCTCCCACAGTCATTAAACTAATCTGATAGCGTGCTCAGGGCCTGGGATCATTCCTCATCCTCGTTAAGGTGTTTGCGTTGATGTCAGGGCTGCAGAAAGACGTCCCATGTTCTCACCGTTAACATGGACTGGGACTCTGTGAGCAAAGCTGACCTGTGTGATTCTCCTTCTGTTGATTCCATCATGCAGTCTGGCTCCCTGAATCATCTCGTTGAAGAAGCTGTTGAAATCCTCTTGCAAATGGAGAAACTAAAAAAAAAAAACAACAATAAAGTTAGTCATTGTAATGTTTTCATTTTTGCCGAGTATTTTGAGGTAATGTGTTATTATTTTTCCTGTCTCTGCTCCTCGTCCCCCGTCTCTGCAGTCACAGCTCTCACTCGATGGAGGAGGCAGGATTTAATGACCCCAGCTTACTGGAAAACCTCCAAAGCAATCATGTAAGTACCACGAGGGTCTCACGGCTGCTCAGCTGTGTTCAGTGAGTCAGACGTTTGGCCGGACCCAGCCATCCCGGTCCAACCACTCTCCAGCGCCCCCCACCACCCTCCCTCCCTCTCTCTATCCCTCCCTCCTTCTGCAGAGGAGGTGTGTTGGGTGAGGAGTCCTGTGAGGAGCAGAGCCCCCTGCTGGCAGACTGTGGGAGGGCGTGATGGAGCAGTAATACCACTGTGATGAGTTTGCTGATGACTGTGTCGCTGGCTGAGCTGCACCCAGTAGAGCATGATCTGGTTATTAATACTAATAATAATACATAGACCTAATTGAATATATGGGAGCAAGACCAATAGAAGAACAAGCCCACCCTCTTATGTCATCTAGTGTGTGTGCTCATTACTAATGGATCTGTGCTGTTGTCCAGGCCCAGTAGTTTGGGGGGTGTGTCTGCTGCCCCCATGTTCCCTGTTAGATGGTTATAT